>NC_136072.1:1118376468-1119576468 GCF_964261635.1 Lissotriton helveticus
TAAAGACGTAATCTAGCCTCGAGAAGGCCTTGTGTGCCCCCAAAACGTACGAGTAAGCTGTTTGGGTAGGGTGTAGCCATCTCCATACGTCTATGAGTCCTAGGTTATGCATCTGACGAGACAGCGCCGTCTGACTCCCCCCGTCCCCCCCGCCCCTGATCTGTCCTGCCCCACATCCATGACATCATTGAAGTCTCCCCCCACCACCTGAATCGTGTACGCCGTGTCTAGTAGAATTTTGGCCAGGGCTGTGAGTGTACGTGTCTGTAGTTTTGGCGGTGCATACACCGAAATTAGCGTATAGATCTTTCTATTCCATGTACCCTGTACCCCCACAAATGTTCCCTGTGGATCTACCCAGGTGCGTGCGATATTGAATGGCGAGGTCTTCTTAACTATCACCGCCACGCCTCTGGAGTCAGACGTATAGCCCGCATGTGCCAGGACTCTGTGACGCCCCCTAGCTATAAAAGCACATTGTGTCCCCTTAAGATGAGTTTCTTGTAGGAGGGTAACATCCGGGTCTACCCTTTTGATGTAAGCGTTCACAAGCCCTCTCTTAATTTTAGAACCCAGTCCATTAACATTCCACGTCAGGATGCTAACTCCCCTGTCCCCCTGGTGCGTTGTTTCTAGATTACGGGCCATTGGAACCATCGATAAATGTATGAGGGCGGACTCCGAAGTGTGTGTGTGGTGCCAAATCTCAAAGTGCACAGCTGCTTAATCCAGACTATAACTCCCTTACCCCAACACCCCCCTCCCCGACCCCAACTTGAATGAACGTGCAGCCCCCCTGACCCTCCCCCCACCCCACCTCCCTCCCCTTCCAGTCTCATCCCTTTACGGGCCCGAACCGTTCACAGGAGAAGGTCTGTCGCCCTCCCTTTCAGCCCACCCTTTAAACTATCCTAACCTGTCCTAGCAAACCTAAATAAATGTGTGGACAGGCACAACTGGCAACCCGTACAAATAAAAGAAATAAAATACAAGAGGGCGTGTTAACTTGCGTGTCCCTCACTCGACGAGCTGCCATCCTCAAAAGTCTAGACCTTCACCAATCATGAGTGGGAGTCCTGCGTATCTTGATCAGGAGCGCTGCTGCGCCCGAGGCATGGTGTTCCAAAGTTCGGATCGCCTCCACCAGTGGGTGAACTGAGTGCTGTCCCTCCCCCTTCTCCTCCTCTCCGGACTGATGGCTCTCTATGTCCTCTTCCTCGTCATCCCCCTCCGAGCGGGCTTGGTTCCGCATGCCGATGTGACTGGAGCTGGATGGCCCACCGCTACTCCTCGGAGAGGCCGACCGACCCCTCCGCTCCCCCTCCGGACCGTGCCCCCTGTAGGGCGTAGCCGGAGTATGCCTCTTTACTCTGCGGGATTTCCTTTGTTGCGGTTTTTGCGGTTTTGGCGACTCGCATTTGGCTCTGAGTCTCACCGTTCTGTCCACCTCCTCACGTCTGGCTGACTCTCTGCTATTGAGTATCGGTCGTTCCTCCAGCCACTGCCAGGCCTCCTCCGGTGTATTGAAGAAGATCGCCCTTTCTTTGTAGAGCACCTTAAGTTTTGCTGGGAACAAGAGCATGTATGAAATGTGCAGGTCTCTGAGTTTCACCTTCAATGTATTAAAGGATCGACGTTGTTTCTGCACCTCCTGGCTATAGTCCGGGAATATCATAATGTTTGAGTTCTCGAATCGTATCTCTCCCAGTTTTCTTGCCTCCCGCAGGATCAAATCCCTATCCGCATAGTTCAGAAAGCGTGCAATGACTGGCCTTGGTCTCCCCCTTCAGGTGGCTTAGCCAGGAGTGCTCTGTGGGCTCTCTCTATTATGATGCAAGGTGAAAATTGCGCCGCCGGGAATGTCTTCGTCAACCAAGCGTGGAGAAACGCTGCCATATTTGTCCCTTCTATTCCTTCTCTAAATCCCACAAAGCGTAGGTTGTTGCATCTTGCTCTATTTTCCACATCGTCTACCTTCCAGAGCAGCTGGCGGTGTGAGGCCTGCAGTTCAGCCATGTCCTTCCTCAAGGTGGAGACCGAGTCCTCGGTCTCTCCTATCCGAGTTTCGGCCGTGGACACCTGGTCCGATAGGTTTCTGAAGTCTTGCCGCAGCAGCGTCACCTCCGACCTTACTTCCCCAATTTTCACTTCCAGCACCGCTCGGGACTCCTGTATATCGCTTCTGGACGCCTGGATAGCACTTAGAAGCAGGTCCATGTCTGTGTGCCCACCAGAGGGCGCGGGGGTGCATCCACCACCTGCTTCGGGGCCGCAAAAGCATCCATAGGCCCCTTAGGAGTCTTGGGCGGGAGGTCCCTCATCCCCATTCTCTCCCACTCCGTGTCCCTCTCACTGCCCAGTCGCAAAGCCTTGTCGCACTTCCAGTCCCCAAGTCAACCGGTGAGGGGGGGGGGGACGAAGGCCCACCGCCAGGATGTGGTTTTTTTTTTTGGGGGGGGGTACCTGTGTCCTTTCCCCCAGAGCACCCAGTTGCTCACAACCACTCACACAGTCCTCTCCTCCAATGGGGTTCAGCGTTCCTCCTTACCGGCACAGGATGTCTTTCTCCACCTGTCCTGTTCGGCCCCCGGGGCCCAGCCCCCGCGCCCACCCCTCCGGATTGCTCTCCGTATGTTGTCCACGTGTGCTCGGGGGACGGGGGCGTTTCTCTGCCCGTGCCAGTATCGCCGACCTCCCACAGGGGCTTCTTCTCCTGCCCAGGGGCCCCGACTGCCGGATATGTTCAAAGTTCTCCCCAGCAGGGGAGACACAGGTCAGAGATCCTGTCCACTCCCCCCAGGCCCTCCACCGAGACAAGCAAAGGCCTAGGGCTCGTCCGGGGCGATATTTTTAAAATCCGGCCGCCATCTTGGTAAAGGTCTTGGTCCACACGAGGGGGCTCACAGCTCAATCAGTGCCAGCCGCCCCCCCCACCCCCGGATCGGCCACTTCTAGGCCGGACCTGCCTCACCGCAGCTTCCCTCCGGTTCTCGTCCTGTCGCTCTCCCGGCTCTCCTCACAGTCTCGGAGCCAGTGCCGTCGCCATGTCGGTGCAGGTCGAAGCAGTGAACCGGCTCCGTGAATCTCGGTCTCCAGCCCGGGGTCCCACCAGCAGCCGCTCGCCTCACCAGGTCTCTTCCGATCAGGCCCCGGAGGTGTCGGGTCGCATTGCAAACCCTCCGCAGCGTTCAGGACCTCCGTGGGGAACTGGAGGCCATGGCCGCCATCTTGTCGCGGGAGCCGGGTCCCGGCGTACGGAGCAAAAACCGCTGGTTCCCCGGCAGAGAAGGACGTTGTGCAGCTGGAAGACCCTCTCTCTCTCCATCAGCAGGTATGTGGCTCCTTTTTAAGGATTTGTGTGTAGGATAGGTTGGTTTTATGACGGATTTCGATGTAGCTCGCCAGTAGCTCTCAGGACGCACGTCCTACCAGGCCATGCTGTTGGCCACGCCCCCATATGAATATGATTCTTATGCCTTTATAAGGATATTATTTATTATAACCACATAAGGGCATAAATCAGGAATATCGAATTAGGGTCCTAGATAGAATTACAACAATATCTCTGTTAAGCGCTCTGACACCCTAACGGGTCACATTTGCGCTATATAAAACACTGAATAAGTAAATTGCCAATTCCTTTGCTGCCAGCTTTCACATCATCACCCTTGTATCTCATCTCCACCCACTTTAATACTAGTCAAGTAAATGAAGTGCATGACAGCACCACCACACACCACCTATCTCATTAAATACAGAGCCTGCAATCCTTATCTAATGCAGATGCACGTGACAAGTAATCAGCTTTAAACATAGGCTTTAGACATGTTTCACTAGATATTGTTTGCCTGAGAAGCAGAGCAAAAACCGACATTATTGTTAGAAAATGACAAGGATATTATTACTTTATATATACTATCTTTAATATCTCTTTCGAAAACGTTCACTTTGTTGTACAGCAGGTGGCACCAAAGCACAAAGGAAGGACGATGGAGTACTTGTGCAAAGGAGTAAATAAGTCTACAGGGTAGATTTATCAAGATTCGTAAATAATACTGTTAGGGAATAAATACAATGACAGGGAGTGTGGATTGTGGCTGACAGGATCAGTGAAGGAAACAGAGCGAGAAATGATGAAAATAGGGGAAAATACACGGAGGAACAATAAGAAACCGTTAGCATGAGAATGAACGGTAAGAAAGAAAAGGTATGGATGAGAGACAAAAGAGGGGTAGATGAAAAGAGAAAAGAAAGAACAGGAGGAGAAAGTATGTGTGAAAGTAAAGAAACATGAAAGGATATAGAGGAAGAAAGGTGAAAGATAGGATGGAAGGAGAAAATAAAAGTAAAATGGAACCAAAGGTGAAAGGAAGGATAACTGTAAGGGTGGTAGGATGGATGGAGAGTGAAGAGTTCCATAGATAAAAAGGAGAACGGATGGAAGGATGAAGAATGGGCAGCTGGGACAGAGTGAAATGATGGATGCAGGTGTACATAGATGAGTAGGTGGGCAAAAGGATGAATTTATATATGAAAGGGTGAATGAATGGAAGGGTGGATCGATGGGTGAGTGGATGGAGAGGTGAAAGGATGCAGAGATGGAGGGATCAATAGATCAAAGGAAGGATGGATAGATGGATGAAAGGGTGACGTGCAGTATCCTAAGGAAGGTGAGAATTTCTCTTTTTACATAGTTTTTGAGGTATGGTGCAGGCGGGGCAGAGGTTTTTTGAATTTCCTTTCTACTCATTTGGAAGACATAATGACCACATCTTTGCACCAACGTGCAAAGGTGTGTGGGGTTTATTTACAAGCCCCATGCACCACCGTATGTCACATTTTCCCATATTAAAAGTGACGCACCAGCGGCCCAAGGGCTTTCAATTCGCCCCTGTGTCATGTGCTAGAGAGCCTGTTTGTGCACCAGCACCAGGGAGTAGAGCAGCAACACTATACCCTAGTAGATATGGTCAGTGGCGTAGGAGGTGAGGCTGAGGGCGGCACCAGTTTTGGGGGCGGCAGCCTCCCCACTTAACTGCGGCCATCATGAGGTGGAATCGGCAGCAGCCCTACTCTTACCTACGCCCTCACGGATTTGCCAGCACCCCCCTAATCCCCTGCTCGCACATACGGGTGCCACTGGGTGGCAAACGCATTGGCCACCATGGGCGGCCAAGGGTCTAGCCACACCACTGGATATGGTTCTGCACTACTCTCTCCCTCTATCTCTGCAACTTTGGTTGCTGTATTGCGTTGAGCTATATTTTAGTAAATCAGCCACTACTTCTACTGAAACAGAGTAAATCACACTCAGCAGTAGTGCTACTGGCAAAGAGAGGCAGAGATGGTAAAAGATAGATACCGGGTGCAATTTGTAGGTGCTGTCTAGGCCAGGGTGAAATTCTAAACATTTTCGACATGAAATATGTTTTCATGACAGCTTTCTGATACACAAAATGCGCATAGATGTTCAACTACATGAACATTGTACACCAGGTATGCCCTATCGCACACATGTCGCACAAGTTACTTGCTAGACATACATTCCAGACTGTTTCTGAAGTCAGGAATTACACCAGATTAGACTTGGTTTAAAAAAGAATTGTTATTCCTTGTGTTATATTTCTGGGCGTACCAGATGTGAATTATGACCGATTTCTCACATCATCATCATAATACAGCTGCTTTTCCTCATCTCATTTACAGAACAGTGGTTTCTGTTCTGTGTTTGTGATGTTTGTAAGATTGCAATCATCCACTTTTGTGCAATTTGTTTTAAAAATACAAGCAATTGAAAAATACTGCAAAAAGGAGGCTTTGTGTGAAACAAATTTCTGCTAATTGTGTTAATAGCAGGAGAAATGTAACTCAGAAAAAGGTTAATAGGGAGAATAGTCGGTCAAATTTACCAGGTGCTATATTCTGCCTCATTCATTTTCCCCAGGAAGACACCAGGAACATTGCAAAAAACCCACCATTTGTGCAAAGCCACAAAGCTGTGAACTTAGAAAAACCATACCAGTTGACAAAAGCATGTTGTTTAATATTAACCCATCTTAATGACCATTTCACTATTTGTGATGTGCTTAAGTGGAGATAAGGGAAATTCAGGTACTGGAGCACTGCACAGCAAGAGTGGACATCTGTTACAGCAACCGCTGCTTTCAAAGGACACTGGAGACTTTCAGCTGTCACAATTGTGTCCATAGTGTTATATTGATCCTTTTGTTAAGAAGATGACCAACCTGGAGGAATGTTCTCGAGGTAATCTTTCAGCATGACATCAGACGTTTTGAAAACTATATGAACACCTATGTTCAAACTAAAACTTTTATGAGCAAACCAACATTTCTGCACTTGGGTCTTCAAAAAACATGCATAAAATAAGTGCTCTGTTTTCAGATAGGAAAGAAAATAGAAGAAAAACAGAATCCCTGAAGATCTTATACTACTGAGGTCCATCTGCATAACAAGCAAAAACATGTATGAGCAAAAGCCAAGTAATATTCTAAGACCATCAGTGAAGCTGCCAAAAGAAGCAGAACACTCTTCAAAACGATCAAACACCCAATTAACCCTCTACTTGAATGAAATTACATTAACCTCTTCTTCAGTGAAAAAGTACAGAATATCAGACAGCACATCATCAGTACTAAACTGCTGCTCTACAAACACCCAGTCATCCTCACTACAACCCACAATGGCCATTATTTAAACCCCTGTCTCTCAAATAACTCACAATATCTTTAACCTTCTCAAATACACCCCATATTATTTATTTATTTATTTTAAGTTTTCTATAGCGCGAACAAGACCCTTGGGTATCAGAGCACTTCACATGACAATAGAATATGAAATTACCGTATTACAGTAGAGAAGTTCTATAGGTGTGCTTCCTCTCATGCTAGATGAAAAGAAGGTAACAAAGAAGTAAAATAGGTAATGTACAATACAAGAACAACAACGAATATACAAAGAACTGAGGTAGGATCGGTAATAATTATATTCTCCTGTATGATAATGTTTTAATGACTTTTTCATAGTCTCTTGTGTTTATTAGGCCCAGGATTAGTATCATGTTGACCGCTCGTATCAATATAGAATTGGTGATTTCATAGTTTCTTCCCTTATGTTGTAGAGTAGCCCTCTCTAATTCGGGCTTAGATGATGACCTGTTTATTATGGAAGGAACTTGCTCATGAAGAAGATCTTTGCTTCTCTCTTAAATGTTGCGGCGTTCTCTTTATTAACTATCAATCTGGCTATAGGTCTGATAAGGTGGTAGCATGTAATCAGCTACCTTTAAAATTATAGGTGATGCCCTCTTATTGACACATAGAGATAGCCAATTCTTCCAGATATTACTGGACCTCTCAGCTGCCTTCAACACTGTCACCCACCCCACACTCAACCACGCTTTAAAGCATCAAATGATATTCAAGGGAAACGTCCATTTGTTGGTTCTCCTTCTACCTATTCAACCAACACCAGTGTGTCCCAACTGGCACCTCCAGATCCCAGATGATCCAGAATTCCATCTTATCACATATCATCTTAAACATCTAGCAGGAGCACCTTTAGGTTCTACTCACAAAAAACAACAGCACAATTCACTAATATACCAATGACTTACTGCTGTCCTTTGACGTTTCTTCTCCCCCAGACATCCAACGGCTCAAACACTGCTTGCACCTAAACCAGGTCTAGATGTCTGGCATCTCCCTGAAGCTTGCCTCATCAAAACAGAATTTCAACAAGCAAGTACTAGTCCAAAACTAACTCAACAACATGAACTTGAACTGATTGGAACTCCAAATTTCACCCTGTACCAAGTCAAGGGCATTTACCCTGGATATTGACCCCCATACTCAATGAGCAACTTGTCAAGAAAATTAAGATTGCCTAATGCTAGCCTTCTCTTCTAAAGAAAATGAAACTATCCTCTCAGAAATAATCTTCAGTACTGCTGCTTAGCCCAGACATTCTTGACTTGGATGGTGGCCATGCTCTTCATCCTCCCAGACTCCACGCTGGCTCCTCATATGGAAATCTTACATGCAGCAGCATGCCTCATCAAATGACTGAAGAAATACCAGCATATAACCCCAACTCTAATGGTATTCTACTGGTTGCCCTTGCCAGCCCACACATCTTTAAAAGCAGATGAATGAACTACAAAGTCATCGCGAGTGGCACCCCAGCCAATCTGTCTAACAAGCTTACCATATCTGGTGGCTTTCGGCACATCCTCAGCCGGGACACAATCTGACTGAGGTCGAAACATGCAGGAAAAGAAAAAACAAGGCAACAAGCCTTCTCCACCTATGCATCTAAGATCTGAAACAACACCCCCTTATCCATCAGTATTGCCCTAACCTTGCTCCATTGCATTAAAGAGCTGACAACATGTATTTTTACAGAAAACAACATCATAATGCAGTAACAGTTTACACATTACTCATAGAAAACAGTAAAGTCTCACTCGATTATTGTATCTTTGCCTTAGACACTGTTGAGCACTTCTATATCTTTTATCACATACATACAGATATACATAACAAAAGCTTAACAGTCACATTGGTTAAACTACTAGTATAACACAAATTGATGGAGTACCCACAGAAGAATACACAAAAAAAGATACAGGTGGTAGTGTTCCCAACAGGGAAACGTCCGCACACACTCTACAAAACAAATGTAGTATCTCCAAATTAAGTACACATCCAACAATATGTATTTTATCGAAAAAGTAACCAGAAAGGGTGCTAGAAAATCTCAAGGCACCTACCACCTTAAGGTGCCGTTAGTGTACACAACAGTGGTACACATGAAATCAAACAAAATTTTGAGAAATTATTGTATTCCCAGCAATAAGTAGAGATCACCAACACGTGTTTCGTCCTACACAAGGACTTTTTCAAGGCCAAGATCGAAAAACTGTATATCAGGGTTAGAAATGCGGCACGTAGTGTAGGGGGGAAGGGTCACCCGGTATGTAGCAAACCTTCCGCAGGTGAATACGCGTATCAGCAAAATAAGCTAGTAACAAATTGAGTAGTTCAAAATTGAAGATATGTAATTGCAACCGGGTTCCAAATACGAACACTCGGTACAAGACAGTGGTTCAATTAACAACCATGGTAAGGTGATCTCTACTTATTGCTGGGAATACCTGTTTTATGAAAAATGAAAGAATAAAGATTGAAGAAAAACAAATAAGTGGACTATATATTTTTTAACCCCCTGCTTTGACAAAGACTTATGTTGATACCATTGTGTCATTAATTCTCTCTCTTTGAATAACTCTAGAACTAATAGAGTCTGATAAAATTAATTTGAGATTGGCAGGGCCTTTAACCTATGCCCTAACGGTTATGATTACTTGCTTATAGGAGTGCTGACAATAATTTCTCAAAATTTTGTTTGTACCCACAGAAGAATATTGGTATGGGTCCCTGAGACTCCCAAACCCCAGATATATCTATGGGCCTTGGGTTGAATGAAGGAACCATGAAAGGTGGGGCCCCCCTTCAATGCAGGAGCTGCAGGAGTCTGCATTATGCTCCTGGGGTAAACTCATCCTGGCCTGGAAGATATGGGGGGCAAAGCAGGCCAGTCATTGGATATTAAGAAGCCATAAAACAGTATTGGAAGGTTATACAAATGACTTTTCAAGGTGTACATTAAACTTATGATAGGTGGAATTACCAAAATCCATACAAGAATGTTATTGCAGATACAGAGAAGGAAGTGCAGGTGAAAGAGTGTAAAGTATAAGGGGTCTTCACAAAGATACATTTACACATCAATAAATTGTCACCATCTATAAAAACAATGTATCTTTGACCTTTGGAGTAAATTTACTTATTCTGGCTATTCATCCTTTCTGAGTGTAGACTTACTCCAATGTGAAGAAATATAAATCTCCACCCCCTGAAACCAGTTGGTGAAACCAAATTTACAAGTGTAAAATGACTACTTGGCAGGATCTGCCCAGAACTCTTCTCTGCCACTGCAACACACCAGGGTGCTGGTCTAGTGTAAGACTATGTGCCACAGACATCATTGTTCTTGTGGCACTATCAGGGAACAGAGGCAACTCGCTCTAAAAAGCACCAATGTGTCCCGCAGTGAGGGCTGCATAGAACGATTCTGTTGCCACTGCAATGTACCTAGTTTGCTGGACTGGGGTGGGACTATGTTCCCCAGATATCATTGTTCTTGTGGGGAGGGGGTAGGGAGGTGTGGGGGGAGGGGTTAGGGAGCAGAGAAGGAGATGCACCTTAAAAAGTGCCATTGAGTCCCGCACCGCGAGCTCCATGGAATGATTCCCTGCCACTGCAACAAACTTGAGTGCTGGTCTGGGGTGGGAGTACGCCCCCTGACATCATTTTGCATGTGGGGGCTCAAGGCGCAGGAGAGGTGATGCTCTTCAAGTTTCAACAAGTGTCACAGTGCAGGACGTGTCCAGGAGAAGCCCTGGCCAAGAGTGGGCCCTACTGCGACTGTTCAAGACTGGACAAGACTGGACTGGGCCACACCTTTTATGTCAATGATCAACTTGGGGTGAGTGTCACTTCCCTATTTCTTCATGCATCTGTTACCAATAGCTTCATACAGTTGACTGTGCTATGAACTTCACCCTTAAGGTGCTTCTTTCAAGTAGCATCATTTTCGTGGTTATATTTTATTAACGGAGCAAGGAGGGCTTGCAGACGGGCTTGCCTTTGGCACGCCTTCGGCGCGCTGATGGCACGCCCGCTGCGCCCATCTGCTGCGCGAACGGGGAAAGCACATTATTAATAAGAGGAGAGGTGGGGGCGTGGCCTATTGGAGGGGGCGTGTCCAGTGGCCTCTGGGGAATGGCGGCGAAGATGTTGTGGCCCGCTGCAGCTATGAAATCAGCTGCGCGGGACTGCCCAGATCGAAATAGATAAAGTGCAAGTGCCCAGGAGGGGGAAGTAAGTAGATAAAATACAGTCAATACAACAAGTTTAAAAATAAATGCAGTTTTCGCTTTCTCCCGGCTTCCGCCTCAGGAGTTCAAATTGCCTCTGTCTCGCGCTCGCATTCAGCTCGTTAAATGACCTCGGCGGGGGGCGTGGCCTGTTGGAGGGGGGCGTGGCCAGTGGCCTCTGGGGAATGGCGGCGAAGATGTTGTGGCCCGCTGCAGCCATGAAATCAGCTGCGCGGGAATGCCCAGATCGAAATAGATAAAGTGCAAGTGCCCAGGAGGGGGAAGTAAGTAGATAAAATACAGTCAATAAAACAAGTTTAAAAATAAATGCAGTTTTCACTTTCTCCCAGCTTCTGCCTCAGGAGTTCAAATTGCCTCTGTCTCGCGCTCGCATTCAGCGCGTTAAATGACCTCGGCGGGGGGGGGGGGCGGGGCCTGTTGGAGGGGGGCGTGGCCAGTGGCCTCTGGGGAATGGCGGCGAAGATGTTATGGCCCGCTGCAGCTATGAAATCAGCTGCGCGGGACTGCCCAGATCGACATAGATAAAGGGCAAGCCATGAAATCAGCTGCGCGGGAATGCCCAGATCGAAATAGATAAAGGGCAAGTGCCCAGGAGGGGGAAGTAAGTAGATAAAAAACAGTCAATACAACATGTTTAAAAATAAATGCAGTTTTCACACTTAGAAACTTTTTCAAAGCTTTTTCTCTCGACGTCAAGCAAGGCACTTCGTCAAGGCAGATTCATCTGCTCAGTACAGCAGGAGCCCTCGGTCAACTCCTGGAAGTCTTGAAGTCTGGAGCTTTCATCAGGATGAACCTGAAATCCAGGTCAGGTTGCAGTTTGACGTCGTCGGCTTGACTCTCTACGTTGGGTAGGTCACCATATGGTACTTTTCCCCAAAATTTCCTAAACTTTTGGAATTTCTTCCTAAAGTTCCTCTTGGGGGTTTGGAGTGTCCAAAACACCAATCCAAGGGTCTAGAAGCTCTGAGATGATCCTTGGATTGTTGGGACTACAATTCCCACAATACACCTGGCCAATTTCCTAAAGGTCCACTGGACAAACACCAGGAGAGGAACTTTGTGGTGGGGATGATGCAGGTGGTTAATTTGTTGCTTGTAGGGAGTCCACTCCTTAATCGTCGTGAATCCAGGCAAATTCCTAAGGGCTGTAGTACCATATTGTGTGACAGGAGCAGTCCTTGAGAGTGCACTTCTTTGGGTGCAGATCAGGGTTCCAGCAGGGCAATCCTTCTCCTTGTTGTTTCAGGCTGTCGATATGAGTTGCCATTCAGCTCTTTGATGTTTATTCATTGTACCTGGCCATCAAGCAGTGGGACACCCCTAACCAATGGGACATAGGGTACCAACCAGGTGTATGACCTCTTCCTCCAAAATGTGGTATATTCTTGTCCAAGAAAGCACTATTCTCCTAAATTCCAAAGTGGATAAACTCTCTCTTGGAGGATGAGATTTGGCTAAGCCAACCCACTGACATGGCTAACACTCCCCCTATAGCCCCTGCACTAATCTAATTACAGGGGCTCCTGTGTGACTGGGTGTACAGGGTGTTGGGGTGAGCCTGTGCTATCTTAAAGTGTTATTCTTCCTTTGAATACCAGTCTGTCTACTCCACCCCATCCTGCCTTTTACTTCTGCAGCTGCAGTTCTCCACCCAAAGGAAATCCTTTGTTTCTCTAGCAGGCCAATGCACACCTCATTAAGACAGCTTGGCTCAGCCTGGCAGAGGCAGGCCAACCAGGAGAGGACAGCTGGAAGGTTGCCCTGCATTTTGGCTCATAGAGAAGAAAGTTCTAACTTCTTTTTTATAAAATGTATAACAATTCTAACAATGGCAAGTTGTTTTTTCTAAATACCAATGTAAGTCTTTGAATGACTCTTTGCGATTGCTCTTGTTGTGATTTATGCTTAAATACAATTTTCCCACATTAGGCTCTAGAGCTAGTTTTCTTCAATTTTGAGAAATTAACCTGGCAGATTTTCCCTCACCAGAGCTTATCTATACTACTATTATAAAGTAAGAACTGGGAACCTTTGAGGCGGGTAAACTCGGGAACCACAGCACCAATCCAAACACCCAATACATCATTGGAATTGGCAGGGTCTGCAGAGTGACATAGGCTATATAACCTCCAAAAATATACATTCTTTAAAAAATATACCTTACTCAAAAAATAGTCCCTTGGAAGTAGCGCCGGCCGTGTGCACGAATGTGCTGACATCATCAGCAGCGCGAGGAGTACAGCCGTGGGGAGGAAAACTAATGCGGCGTTCGGCGGGAGGAGCACGGAAGAGAGCTCAGTGGGGGCGACAGTGGGGACGCGAGGTAAGGGACTTCCTAGAGCACGGAAAGGAGCAGACAATTTGTGACGGGTGTCAGTATTGCAGGGGGCCCTAAAGCAGCCTTAACGTTGGGGCGGCCGGGGGCCCAGAAGCAGCCTTTTGCTCCCGGACAACGTCGGGACGGGCTACAAATAAATGAATAAACAGGCAAAAAGAAGGCCCCTCGACAACTCAGAAAAATAAATAAAACAGGCCTGTGGTTACTCTGAATCGGTAAAAGTGTGCAGGAATACAGGGACTGAGGCCCGGATTAACCCTCCTCCCCCCGGAGCTACTGAGACTCACAAGAGGCAGAGATAGTTGATAAAAACACCTGATAACGGAACATGGGCGCGGCAGGCGGGGGAGGGAGGGTGGGAGGGAGAGAGAATCAGTGGTTTGTGATATTCATCGGGTGAAGTCATTTCATATTTGTTGGTGTTTCCACTTTAACACCACGCACAGTAAATGTCGCTCCTGTTATAAAATCACATTTATAAAAAATGGAATTCTACATCGCAGACAATTTATGTGCTGAGGTTTTGTCAGGTCTCTGCCAAAGCGCTGCTTTACAGTGATCAATGAGGCGTTTAATCAGTGCGTGAAGACACCAGCATCACTGCGACCAGAGGCCCCAGTTTACAGGAATTGTGGCATTATAAATTGTCTGCACATGTTAAGGTTTGTCAGCATTACAGTGAGATTGCAACAGGCGTTTTTACACACCCCCTGGCGAGGGTTGCAGACACCACTGCGACCAGACGCCCAAGTTTATGAGACTGTGGCGCTAAGCTGTGTGCAAGTTATATGGTCATAAAAATACATGAATGATGGATGCAGGGTGGGTGCATTAATGATTGTTGGGTGGATGGGTGCATGGATGGATGCATGCATGATGGGTGGATGGATGGATGAATGATGGATGCAGGATGGATGGGTGGGTGGATGGATGGATGATGGATGCAGGATGGATGGGTGGGTGGATGGATGGATGGGTGGATGCATGAATGAATGATGTATGGATGCAGAATGGGTGGGTGGATGGATGGGTGGATGCATGAATGATGTATGGATGGATGCATGCATGATGGGTGGATGCATGATGGATGTGTGGATGCATGAATGAATGATGTATGGATGCAGGTTGGGTGGGTGGATGGATGGATGGGTGGATGCATGAATGAATGATGTATGGATGCAGGATGGATGGGTGGATGCATGAATGATGTATGGATGGATGCATGAGTGCATGCATGATGGGTGGATGCATGATGGATGGATGGGTGGATGCATGAATGAATGATGTATGGATGCAGGATGGGTGGGTGGATGGATGGGTGGATGCATGAATGAATGATGTATGGATGCAGGATGGGTGTGTGGATGGATGGGTGGATGCATGAATGATGTATGGATGGATGCATGGATGCATGCATGATGGGTGGATGCATGATGGACGGATGGGTGGATGCATGAATGATGTATGCATGGATGCAAGGTGGTTCGGGCTCGCTCGCTGCGCTCGCTGCGGTGCAATATGCAAATTAGTTTACGCTGCACCACTTTCAAATGTCACCAGCCGCCCCTGATTGTCTGCACTTTTTAGTTTATTCCTGCATAACGCTTCCGCTGTGCCTGTGAAATCAATTTTATCTATCCATACTAATATAATAAAGACAGAGCCCAAACCTTTGAGGCGGGTAATCTCAGGAACCACAGCACCAATCACAACACCCAATACAGCGTTGGAAAGGGCAGTTGCAGCAGCAGGACATAGGCTATGCAGACGCACACCATATACATTTAAAAGGCAAAAGAACTGTGCCAGCAAAGTAGTCCCTTGTGGGAGTGTCTGCGTTGTGCTGTGGGCGTGTGCTGGGGGCGTGACAAACGCTGGGAGCTGTGGTACGTTCCGCCCTTCATGCCATGTCTCATATCGTGTTCTAATCCTACCCTGCTCCCTTTAAATACCCCTGAACCCCATAATCATAACCCACCCATACTCCTTAAAATACCCCAACACCCTTAAACACTATTCCATCTTAACCCTATAAATATACCCTGTACCCCAAAACCCAAACCTATCCATAAACCCTAAAAATACCCCTGTACCCCAAAACCCAAACCTAGCCCTGAACCCTATATATACCCCTGTACCTCAAAACCCAAACCTACCCCTGAACCCTAAAAATACCCCTGTACTCCAAAACCCAAACCTAGCCCTGAACCCTAAAAATACCACTGTACCCTAAAACCACCCCTGAACCCTAAAATACCCCTGTACCCCAAAACCCAAACCTAGCTCTGATCCCTTAAAATACCCCTGTACCCAAAACCCAAACCTACCCCTGAACCCTAAAAATACCCCTGTACCCCAAAACCCAAACCTAGCCCTGAACCCTAAAATTAACCCTGTACCCCACCCCAGGACGGGTCGGCAGCTCTGGGATCGGTTGGTTGGGTCCCGCGGTCAGCCAGCGTTTGAGTGCCGGCGTTCTTTGGCTACGGAGGATGTCTCCTAAAAACCCTACCCCGCTGCCGCCACGACAGACCCGGAGCAGCAAACAGGCGGTGGCCACAGTGGCGGCCACGATGACAGCAGCGGCAGCGGCAGCGCCAGCCCCGCCGGTAACCTCCTTTCCCGCTTCTGCCCCTGCTACCGCCGCTACTGCTGCTACCATTGTTGAAGCACCCCAAGCTACAGCGTCAACCATAGCGTCAACCATAGCGACGGCAGCGGCTACCTCCCCGCAGATCTTGGAGGTGTCAGAGAACAATGAGAACAATGAGGCTGTTGCGCGCGCCTCCAACCTTGTGTCCGCTCCAGCTCTAACGGGGGAGAGGAGAACTACCAGCGCATCGAAACAGGTACTGAGACCCTCTGTTTTTCCAGCTGGGCTGCAGACTAAGGCGGACAGAAAGGGGGTTAAAGTATCAGTAACTTCGGGGGGGGTGATGGGAGAGATAACTCCACAACCTTTAGAGAACACCCCTACAATCTCTGACCCAACCCAACAGAGGGGAGAAATAACAGAAATAACAACGCTCCTAAGCTGCCAAGGTGCGGAGATAAATTCAAGCCCTGAGATAAATAGGGATGCAGACTCTGATGACCCTCCAGGTGTACAGAATTTGACTATGGAGTCTGATACTAGTAAAATAAACAAAATCTGCCCCAAGTCACCATCTAAGCCAGTACCAAAGATACCTCCTAATGGCATTAACCCAAGTAATTTGGAGGAGATAACAGAAGTCCAGGAGGACGAACTTGAGGTGATTGATGCGAACCCAGCACACATTCTGCATCCTATAGATAATGAGCTTGACTCTTACGAGGATTATGAGGCGGAATCTGAAATTGAAGAAGATAAGACCCCAAAGAATAAGGGGAAGGGCAAGCAGAAGATTAAGAAAAGCAACAGGGGTGGTGCTATCTCTAAACGACCAAAATTAAAATCTAGTAGTAATCTACCCTTGAAAAAACGCACTTTGGAGAAAAGCCCGCTAAGAAGCTGGATTGTAACAAAGGGTCTGGTTAAGACTATGACACTAAGGCTATCTGGCGGGAGCCCTACAGACACTCTTTCAGCTACGATCTCCCCGGAGAAAAGCCCTCCAATTGATCTTGATAACCTACCTTTGGCGGCACAGATCGAAGGGCAACAACTTCAAGGGCAAGCGCAAGAACAAGACCAAGAGCAAGAGCAGGTGAAGGGGTCTCATAATGGGTCTCATAATGGTTTGGAACTAAGCTTATCGGATGGGGTGAGCACTAACTATTCTAACACCGACTCCACTGCTCTACATTCAATTACTCATTTATCTACTCAATTGTATGATCATGCAGTAGGTAGCTCCTCCTCTACAACTGAGATATTTATGGGTTCTCCCTCTCCCTCGACCCCCCAAACAACTGACCCTACTGACCCAACTAGAGAAAGATCCGGAGCAGGTACCTCCTCTCTAGACGAAATACTTATCACTCTGAGCAAACAACTGAGCAATCAGCGGGCTGAGGCACAGGAACATTACCTCCAACTTAGGGAGGATAACAACAAGATGCAATCTTCCCTACAGGATCTCACTATCAAAATCGGGGGGGTCTCCCAAGAAACCATAGAACTACAGGAACGGGTGGTTCAGGTGGAGGAGATAAATATCAAACTCGAAGGAGCAGTAGGAAAACACGATGACCAACTGAAGGCACTGCAGCTAAAGGTCGAAGATTTGGAGAATAGACAAAGACGATCCAATCTACGACTTTTTGGTATCCCGGAGAGATCAGAGGGCTCGGACCCTAGAGCTTATATAGTAGGGGTACATCAGAAGGCCTTCCCAGACCTAGCAGATTGGGACTGGGATTCGCAAATCCAGAGGGCCCACCGCTTGCCCCTGATCCAGAGGAATAAAGGAAATCAATTTCCTCGCCCTTTTCTCATATACTTTGGTAACTTCCTTCTGCGGCAAGCGGTTTGGCAGAGAGCTCGCCCTAATTCCCCAATTGCTGTAGGAGAGTTCTCGTTTTTTGCACGCTCAGATCTCAGCAGGGATACTATGGATAGGAGGTGGCAACTCCGGAAACTCATGGACCCAATTAAGGCTCACGGAGGGCAGGTATTTCTTCAAGAGCCCGCACGCCTCAAGGTTATAAGAAACGGACATACGTATTTCTTTAACGATGTAAAAGAGGCAGAGAACTATCTCTCCAGTATTAGCTCTAGCCAGAGCTAAAACGCAATATATATTAGTATAGTCACTACTGATGAACTGGGTTCACGAGGGGAGGCTGAGGGGTATAAACACAAAAAAAAGAAAAAAAAGGGTGATGGTGATGTTGAGGGAGGAGGATCAAAAAAAAAAGGGGAAAAGATACACGTCATTTTCACAGGCTGCCTTATGAAGTATGCTTATGGAAGGTGGAGGGGGCGGGTGCGACTCAGGGGGGTGTCACCACACGTGCTGCCTCACCAACGGCGGCAGTCACTGGAGGGTGGTTCTTCCCCGGCTGGGGAGAGAGCCAGGGGGACGGGAGGGGGGTGGGACCCCTTCTCCGCAGGTTGGGGGCAAGGGGAGGGAAAGGGGGGGGTATAGCAAAAATTGTTGGCAGGATGACGGGGGGAATCAACTTGATAAAGTTTGTAACTCTTTATTGATTTTTGATGGTATTATTTTGTGCTATAGAGGCTTTAGAGAACTAGCTCTTTTATATGGCTATCTGAAGAGGGGCGTAGTATTTTTACTGGCACTTAAATGCATTTTATAAAATGTTTAGCTTGGAACGTGGCAGGGCTGAATAGCAAAAACAAAAGATCCCTAGTAGCAGAAGAGTTGAAACTACATAACCCCCATTTTTGTTTATTAACAGAAACCCATATTATTTGGAAAGAAAGGAAAATTCTAAACCAACTAGGGTATGATGTTTTGGTCTGTTCTACTTTTGTGAACTCTTCGAGAGGAGTGGTTATACTTAAGGATAAGCGTTTCAGGGCACAAGTACTTCAAACTGCTCACGATAAGGACGGCAGATGGGCTATAGCGCAAATTAGTTATGCAAACGTTAAATATGTATTATGTGCTGTTTACGGCTCAAATATAGACGAACCAAAGTATTTTGACCAACTAAACGTGAAACTTCTGGATTGGGCGAGGGAGATAATTGTAATGGGTGATTTTAATTGCATTCTAGACTACAAAATTGATACAACCAAACCTCATGCACATCAAAGGATGCATAGGACCAGATCATCAATATTAGATTTATGCCAGATACATAACATCAAAGACGCTTGGAGGCACTTATACCCAACCTTACCAGGATATACGTACTACTCTGCTCCCCATAAGATGTGTAGCAGATTAGACATGGCTCTAGTGAGCGATAATCTATTACGGACCGGTTATATGATCCTTTGTCCCCGGATAACATCCGACCATAACGCGCTAATAATGACATTTGATACACAAAATGCCAGGACACCACCTAGGCCATTTTCTTTTCCTAGATATTTAATTTCAGACACTACTTACGTGACACAACTCAAAATTCATATAAACGAATTTATTAACATCAATAGGAATTCAACCGGGTGCTGTATGGTATGGGACGCTTGCAAGGCAAGCATTAGGGGCTTTACCCAGGCGTATGTTTTTAGGCAAAATGCAGAACAGAAGCAACATAAGATTACACTACTTGAGAACATAACTAATCAAGAAGACTTATTAGCTAAAGCCTTACAGATCAATTCACCATTGGCAATGGAAATTAATATAAAACTTAGTGCATTGAAAAATGACATGAAAGCTAATCTTATTCGGAAAAATAGTGCAAGGATCCATAAATTTAAATTTGTTCAATATGAGGGTGGAGACAAGATCGGTAGAATTTTAGCCTATAAGGTGGCGGAGAAAAGAGCTGGCACATTAATTTCTAACATCCGAGGACTGGGGAACAAGTTATATAGCCGACCACAAGATATATTAGATCAATTTGCGGTATATTATGAAAATTTATATACCCCGGACAGCCCTGTAAACATAGACCAAATTAAGGAATATGTGAACGACTACCCAGTAAATACAGGGGATATATTAGGCCTGGATGCACTCTCCAATGACATACAATTGATCGAACTTCATCAGGCTATCAACATATTACCAACAGGAAAGGCGGCAGGGGAAGACACGATACCTCTAGAACTGTATAAAATCTGTAGACTAGAACTAGAACAGCTTTTTTAGAAGTAATCCAATCAATCGGAATAGATGGAACAACTCCTAAATCCTGGAATCGGACTAAAATAATCTTTTTTTTAAAAAAAAGGGAAGCCTAAAGAGGAGAGAGGGTCATATCGACCCATCTCTCTAATAAATACGGATGCTAAAATATTCACCAAGATTATCGCACTTAGACTTGCCCCATACATGCCTAGAATCGTAAACCCGCAACAACACAGCTTTATCTCAGGGAGAGATACAACAATACACGTAAATATGGCAATAACGGCATTTGATATTGCGGAGATTGAATCCACCCCACTCGGTATGATACTATTAGATGCTGAAAAGGCTTTCGACCGAGTGGGGTGGACCTATCTCTGGTGCGTACTGTCTAAAATGGGTTTTGGGGGCAGCTTCCTGAAGGGTATAAAAGCGCTCTATGACAAACCTACCGCCTGTATTAGCTACGGGGGCCTGACCTCACCAGAATTCCCAATTAAGCGGGGGACACGGCAGGGATGCCCTCTTTCTCCCCTCCTATTTGCTCTTTCACTGGAACCTTTTTTACTTGCTCTTCACTCCCAAATATTGATTGCTCCCTTTAGTTCCAGCTCACAGGAACTGAAAATGACAGCTTATGCTGACGACATCGCAGTATATACCACAGATGTAGCCAAGGCATTGAAGGGAATATATATTGAGGCTGAGAAATTTGGGAAGGTGTCAGGCTATAAGCTTAACCAGCAGAAGACGCAAGTTATAGCCAATTATTCTCCTATCGCACCCATCCCTGAGATATGCAAAGAGGCCACTTACTTAGGGGTTAAACTAACAGCTAGAATACAAGACATCAATAAGATAAATTATAATGACCTGACTAAAAAGACTATTCTTATTTTGAAAAAATGGAACAAATTGCCTTTGAATATGGTTAGTAGGATAAACCTTATTAAAATGAAAATACTCCCAAAATATGTATACTTATTCCGATCAATTCCATTGGCATTAAATAATAAATTCTTCCAACACTTAGATGGGATCTTTAGTAGCTTCATTTGGGGTTACAAAAAAGCCAGAAGGTCACTAAAAATGCTGAAAAACAATACAAATAAGGGAGGGCTGAACGCTCCAGACTTCAAACTATATTTTTGGTCTTCGTTTATTACACGTATACGCTCTTTACTGCATGGGGGTAGAACTCTTTTTTTCCATTATTTTATGTTAAAACAAGACTCACTATTCTTTTTGTTCAGAACTAATGACCCGAATTACTACAAAAGGGTAAGATTCAAGACTGCTAGAGACATTATTAAAATATGGGAAAACATATTAAAATTCTGCAAAACAACCCTTTTCCACCCAAAATTACCATTGTGGGGCAATCCAGGTCTCCCGGCTATATTTACAGATTCCACCATTAATAGCTGGGCTTCTTATGGGATTAATACCTTAGCGGAACTATATGGCGTGCAGGGGTTTTTAGATTTTAACACGCTCAAACAAATATATGATCTACCTGAAACTGCAAGATTCAAACATATGCAAATCCATGATTATTTGATTAACAAAAAAAAGATACAAACTCTTTCGGAATGCGATATATGGACATGCCTTTATACAAATAAGAATAAATCAACTATTAGTGAAGCTTATCGAATATTTAGTACATTCAAAACAAACGACAATGAAAAACTGGCCTTGAAATGGAGCATACAATTAAATCTAAATGTTACGCCTAAGCAGATAGAGAACTCTTTTACTAACATTAACAAACTGGTACGCTCATCTAGCCTTAGGCTACAACAATATCGAACGACCTGTATGCTCTACCACACACCTGAAAGGATCGCTAGATGGTCTCCGAACCCCACGTTTAGCAGTCGCACTAAATGTCCCAAATGTTCGGCTGTAGCAGCTAATCTAGTTCATATCTTGTACTCATGCCCCAAACTTAAGAGCTTTTGGGATGATATACTGAGGGTTCTAAGAGTAAAAAATATCCCACTGCCCACCATCACGGCCGCTTCGGTTCTGATAGATCTTAATCTATCCACAACTCCACTATCCCCCTTAACGACTATACTGTTCTCATGTGCCAAACTAACTTTAGCTAGGGCTTGGATTGATCTAGATACCCCGATGGTTTGGAAGTGGTGGACACTGGTAACAGAGGTACATGCTATGGAGCTGGCTTTAGCCAATCTCAGGGGAGCACGATCATTGGAAAAATTTGATAGAATTTGGGGTAGCTTTATAGATTAAAACTAGAACTTTATTTTTATATTGTTTAAATGTTAAACTCTCATGCATTAAAATTGTAACAGCAACTTTAACCACGACGATTACACACCATATCTAACTTGTTTTTTTACATATTTAATTTCGCTAGTTATCTTTCTGTAATTATTCATGAATGTCTTATGAATGTTTGTCGATTTTTGCTCTTTTTGCTTTTTTCCATCATCCTGTCAACATTAATAAAAATCTTTAAAAAAAAAAAAAAAAAAAAGGAAAGGGCAGTTGCAGCAGAAGGACATAGGTTATGCAGACGCCCACCATATACATTTAAAAGGTAAAAGAACCGTGCCAGAAAAGTAGTCCCTTGTGGGCATGTCTGCGTTGTGCTGTGGGGATGTGCTTGGGGCGTGACAAACGCTGGGGGCGTGTGGTACGTTCTGCCCTTCATGCCATGTCTCATATCGTGTACTGTGGGTGTGTGCTGGGGGTGTGGGTGTGTGCGGGGCGCGGGATTGCGGAAAAAAAGCGAGCGTTGTGCCCAATATTTCATTGGTTTTTCTTCCCAGGTTATGTACATTCCAGCTCCGGGTGTCCACCCTGCTCCCTTAGAATACCCCTGCACCCCATAATCATAACCCACCCTTACTCCTTAAAATACCCCAACACCCTTAAACACTAACTCATCTTAACCCTATAAATATACGCTGTACCCCAAAACGCAAACCTATCCCTAAACCCTAAAAATACCCCAGTACCCCAAAACCCAAACCTAGCCCTGAACCCTATAAATACCCCTGTACCTCAAAACCCAAACCTACCCCTGAACCCCAAAAATACCCCTGTACCCCAAATCCCAAACCTAGCCCTCAACCCTAAAAATACCACTGTACCCCAAAACCCAAACCTACCCCTGAACCCTAAAATACCCCAATACCCCTGTACCCCAAAACCCAAACCTACCCCATAACCATAAAAATACCCCTGTACCCCAAAACCCAAACCTACCCCTGAACCCTAAAAATACCCCTATACCCCAAAACCCAAACCTAGCCCTGAACCCTAAAAATACCCCTGTACCCAAAACCCATACCTATCCCTAAACCCTAAAACTACCCCTGTACCCCATAACCCAAAACTATATCTGAACCCTTAAAATACCCAAACAGCCCAACATATATCTCAGTACCCCAAAACATATACCCCTATACCCATACTTACCTTATCCAAACATTAAAAAAAAACATGCTTTTACCATTCATGCATTTACAACGAATTTTGTTGTAAATGTATGCATGGTAAAAGCATATAAAATTTAATGCCATGCGTTATAATGGCATTGCGGAGTCATGGGACTTTTGTAATGAAAGTATGCGGAGTGATGGTATGTGGAAAGAAAGTTGCGGAATAATGGGTGTTTACCCTCCCCCGGTAAGTACATTGGTGTCACGGCGGCCCACATCTCCAGCAACATACTCATATTTTTTCACCATCCATTTGAAAAATGCACAGGTCTCTTTCATTGATGGCCAGCACCAACATACACTTTTAGACACACCTCCCGCCACAAGTTCTAGAATTGCGAACTTTAGAGCTGGGGAGCTACGTTCGAATCTCGGCAACAGCTCTACATCCTGTGATTCCAGGCAAATCGCGTTGTCTCCCCGTGCCTACCACAAATGAATGTGTTCTTCTGTAATGTAAATTGTGCTCATGCCATGTTGTCGAGTTCGCGCTATATAATATTGCAAGGAAAAATAAAGTAGGGAAACTCGAGTTCACACACTACTGAACGTGCACTCTTAAGTGCATCAGCAGTGCACTGTGAATCGGAGCGTTTCACAGGCCTGTCACAGATAAGAAATGCTATCAAAACAAAATCCTACATAACAATATACTACAGGCCGGCAGCAATTCATACCCGGACAACGTCGGGATGGGCTGCTAGTAATACAGATTTTATAATGTCCCAGCTTAGAGTTGCAAGGCACCCTACCACTGGGGCATGATTTATATGTACAAATAAGGTCGTTTAAGACTTTGGAAGTACTTTTAATTCCAAATTTGCATTAAAATGTTAATGTAAAAGCAGCCTGAAAAGCAGGGATGCCTTTAAAATGACAGCAGGTAACACAATAGTGTGCATTTAAGTGCATTAAGCCTACGGGGTCTCTAAATCTACATACCCTCCCATATACTGGGGACTTACAGCTAGACTTTCACTACCAATTGTAATGAAACGTAATTACCATATACCTTTAAGCAGAGCACAGGCCCTGGGTCAGGTGAGCGGAACTCAGGGCAAAGTCAGAAAACCAGCATCTAGTAGTCTAAATGAGGGCACAAAGTGGGGGGACATTGCAAACAGGTCCTGATTGCACACAGGCCGGTATCAGTAATTTCAGGCACCCAGAATCTCCACACCCATAGCTATTTAAATGTTTGTGTATTCGTGCAGAAAGTCCCAGCCGCATCTCTTTATGCAGTCCTCTCTCGTTTCAAGGCCCTTTATCTGCCACCTACTCCCCTTCTCAAGGTTGGGATTGTAGATTTGCTGTGTATTGTGGTGCGAACAGGAAATAAACATGAGAATGGGACTGGAGACACTAGACTCCAAGGGGCAGATTTACAAGCCCCTTGCACCACTTTTGCATCACTTTTAACATGGAAAAAGTGACGCAAAAGTGGCGCAAAGGGCTAGTAAATCTGCCCCCAAATGTCTATACGCACAGTTAAATGGGATGTGGCAAATCATGTGAGTCGCCAGAACAAAGATTGCCTGCCCAAACACCTTTAGTTACATAGGACCCCCTCCTATTTTGGAATGCCTGTCATCCCACGTGAGTGAGAGTGCACTTCAGGGGTGATAGGCAAAAGAACAATGATCATAAAGGAAATTAACGCCCTCCAGATACTCTAGGTCAGAAGTCACCCAATGGCATATCACACATGTAGGTCTCATTTGCATGGTGGATGCAAATAAACTGATCCGACACTTTTTAAGTTCAAGTGAAGGTTTATTGAAGAATTAAAATTGTTGTGAAAACAATAACTGATCCGACACTTAAAGGCACCTGCATGAGTAAAGGTGGCCGTGGATGTGCTGTGGATGCAGAAACCCAAGTCCTGCTTCCTTCAAAACCACGAACTATACAATGGATCCCTCTGTGCTGGCCCTGTGCCTTCTGTCTCTCCTCACAGGTAATGCCACACTGGGAGATGTGTTCCTTTCAGCTAAAATAAGCCCTTGCTTACTTCAGCAGCTGTCTGTGGTAAATACAGCTAATATTCCTCGTGTGCAACTGCAAAGACCTCTGAAATTAGAGCATTTATATTCTGCACCACCTGATACAGATATAGTGCAAAAGGATTGTTCACCTAACTTTTCACATTAATGATGAGATGATGATGAGGATAACAACGACTGCAACAACGATGATGATGCTCATAATAATAGTGATCTTTCTCTTTCTTCATCAGGTTCCTGGGCTCAGCACTCAGTCACTCAGGAGCCCTCAGTGACAGCGACCCCGGGACAGACGGTGAAGCTCGCCTGCACCCTGGGAGGGGGGTTAACAGTGTATAGAAACTGTGTTAGATTTCTCCAACAGAAGCTGGGGCAAGCGCCCAGAGGCCTGCTCTATTACTGCTCTAATTCCAACATAGTAAGAGTCGATGGGCTCTCGGGGCGCTTTGTTGCCTCCGGCTCCGGCTCCGTGGGGCATCTGACCATCTCCGATGTCCAGGCTGAGGACGATGCAGTTTATTACTGTTTTACATGGACTGGCACTGGCAGTCAGTACACTGTGGTACAAGTGCATGGGGAAGTGAGACTGAAACCCCTCCACCCTTGGTGTGGTTGCAGCAGGTGCTCCTGCTCAGGCCCAGCAGTGCACCCCAGACAGACTCAGACTGAATGACTGACTGACCTCTCAGTATATTTTGGGATTTGTGTGCACCATGTGTGGAGCTCAGAACGGAGACAGACCATGAATTATTCGTCAAGACCAGACAAAGAGTGGACCCTGTATTTGGGGAATGTGGTGTAGTGCAAAAGTGAAGCTGTTTTCAGACCCAAGGAGAAGATTGGTTGAAAAGTGAACAGAAGTCTTGGATGACTCCCTGAAATCACAGAGCAGGGATACATGATTTCTCAAGATCTCTGGATTTTCAGAGTGAAAGAGTGAGAGGGGTTTCCAGTTTTTATTTTATTCAAATGCATGAACTCAATGTCAAACGTGCATTCGTGTCATTGTATCTGTACCTCACAGTATACCTGTTTATTGCATACGACTGCATTCAGTGCACGCTTCTGTCTATAGAGAATGAACATTGATACTCATTGTCAGTGCTTAGGGAGGAGTCATCAATGAACATAGAGTACTTTTGGGTGCTGCTTTCATGTCATGTAGTATTTAAGACAACAGTGTATAGTGATGCGGAACGCCTGCCTGTAGGTTCTGCCTGACTAATCTGCTTCCTGATGTTGATTTCGACTCTGTAAGAAGATCTGAGGGGCCTCTTACCGACAACTTGCAATAATTATCGCAAACTTTGCTTAGCGTGAATTTTTTTATCGCCTCCTATCGCTCGATTTTATCTTGGAGATAACACAGTATTACCAACGTTTATCTCCAATGTGATATAAAATCCAGCGATAGCGGCAAAAACCATGTTTAACGTGAGATTTCCAGCGATAAAAATCCTATTGCTAAGGAAAACTCGCTAATAGGCAGGTGAGGACTCAGCCGTAGAATCAACCTCCCATTGACTAATATGGCTAAGTCAGATTTTTACCAGGTGTAAAATCCTGGCGCTACTAGCTTTTAGTTTGCGTTTCTTTATCGCGTCGTGGGTATTATCGCCGCTTTAGCGGTAAAAAGTCTAGCTAAAGTGGCGATATTGCTCTTGCTAATATGCCCCTATATTTCTTCTCCATGTCTTCAAGAAATGTACCACTTCCATAAGGACTCACCTGATGGGGACTCAAGAGGATTTAAAATAACTTTGACAATTGGAGAACATGTCAGTGCGGAGCTCTGTTGTTCTTAGCCCTGCAGATCCGTGGATTCTCGAGCCTGAGGCTGGGCATTGCAACAGCTGACCAGTGCATGATCGCCTTGGCTCATGCCCGTACTGAAGGAGAGCGTGAAACTTGCATTGTTCAGCGGTGCATGAAAGCAGAGGACGCCCTCAGAGCCGAGTGCAAGAGTCGCGTGCTTGCTGTGTGTTTTTGATGTAACAAAGCTTTGTGTGATGGAATATAAACAGGCAGGAAGGGATGGTCGCTCTCCACAAGAACGTCGTGAGGGTCATTGGCACAACGCTTATGGGGTCACTGGTGTGGAGATGCTGTGGGTCTCACCGGTCTGCAGATGGAAATAGGCGCAAAGAACATGCATGAAACTGAGCACTGCAGAAGGCGCATGCAAGCCTGGCAGACGTCACCCTGTGACCCTGGGGCAGAGGTCTTCAAACTTTTGTAGGTTGAGCCCCCCCTGCTGAATCTTTTTTAGCTGTTGGGCCCCCCCACCAACTAACATTAATTTCAGGAACCTGGCACACTACAAAATTGACCGCCACAAGCATATCATGGGCCATATCTGGAAAATAATATTCAACACAATAAGAGTGTTTAGGACACTGCAGGTTTGTGAGTGTGTGTGGTGAAATGACAGAGGCCTATTACACAGCTCAAAACACAATTTTCCAAGATAAAATGTGCGCAAATTGGTTTTACTAGGATGCTTTGTTTTACACATGACAGATTATTAATAACACCACCAACATAAATGTGACGGGTGTGCCTGCTTTTCACCATAGGGACGGTCAATCACAAGGCACTCCACAACATCGGGCCAACGTACCTCAAAAGACGACTCAGCTTCTACACCCCCACCCACCAGCTCTGCTCCGCCGACCTCGCTACAGCCCCCCGCTTCTGAAGAGCGACCTCTGCGGCAGATCATGCTCCCACCTCGCCGCCAAGACCTGGAACACCCTCCCCATCCCCCTACAGCAGACCTAAGACCTGCTGACCTTCAGAAAACTCCTCAAGACCTGGCTTTTCGAGCAGTAGCAGCATTCCCCACCCCAGCGCCTTGAGACACTCACGGGTGAGTAGTGCGCTTTACAAATGATATGATTGATTGATTGATTGATTGATGGATTTTTGCTACTGCCATCCTCAGGTTGTGCTCCACATCCAGTCTTGAACCTTACTTAGTCTTTAAAACCGCAAGTGCTGAGAACCCGATCTCACATAAATAGGACGTGCTGAAAGGCAAGAGAGTTTTGATAGCAGTTTCTCTCAAAGTTCAATATTCTGTGGACATTTTCAGCCAAACAGTAACTGTAAATTCTAAAACGTGTTTACATCTAATATTCAGAGATAGTGATGTGTGGTTTCACTGTTGTAACAAAGCAGGAGCCCACTAAGTTTACAGCGAATATCTGTGATATCCTTCAATATCTCATAGACGAGGACCCATTTGATCTAAAATAAACTTTTTATGGTTGTTACATGAAACAAAACATTTCTCGGCAAATAGTAATAGACTCTCTCACATCAATCACATTAAAAATAAATGAAACAAAATGGTATTTACAAGAACCTGTTTAGGAATTATTCCAGGCCATCTGGGCAAAAAACAGAGATGCCTCTAATAAAAGGCCCCCTGGAAGGCTGGATTGCAGTGCATGTAAATGTATCATTTTGTAATTTAGAGACAAAAACCTTGATAGGGCACGACATACCCATACTTGTGTACAGGGGCGCAACTAGGCCCGAACTTCAGGTGGGGGCTTACACTTCCAGCCAGGGCTGGCTCTAGCACTTATCACACACAGTGCAACAGTCTGTTTTGGTGCCCCCTCCTTCATTTCCTCCTTCTCCATGAATTCCACTCACCAACAATGCACCTCATCTCTCTATAGTACCTTTCAGCCAGTGCTAGCCCTAGCACTGGTCGCACATGGTGCAACAGTCTTTTTTGGTGACCCCCCCATTTCTTCCTTCTCCATGAATTTCCTCACTACCACTCACCAACAATGCACCTCATCTCACTATTTTTTTTATTATAGCACTACTCATTGTTTACTCACACTCAGTTCTTTGATCTGGATGGTACACATTCTTTGTAGCAGGCACATTAACCCTCTGCGCAGTGTGGGTGGCAGGACTACCCAGGTGAGTGCACGGTAAGCCAGGGTAAGTAGGGTAAGAGAAGTGACTGCAGGGTGAGTGAGGTGACTAAGCATGGGCGTAAAATCCGCTCCGATCGCGGATTTTTCGGATTTTCGGCAAATTCGCAATCCGCGAACTCTCGCAAATTTGTCGAAAATCCGTGAATTCGCTCGCGGCGGATTTTTTGCTTGGTGATACAATATTGCGGCGCGCGGCGTGGTGCACGGCTTTCACTTTCCGTCATTAAGCGTTTGCCGAGTTGTTTTTCTCGATCATATTTTGCGAGTGCTGCGCCATTTTGGATCTTGCTGCCGGATCCCCCGTGAGTTTGGCGCCCGCGAATACGCAATCGCGGCTTGCCACCTTGCACAGCACGCCTCGCGAGAGTTCGCAATTGCGAAGACGTAGTTGCGGCGGACAGGAACAATCTCGCACTCGCGAAATAGAGATTTTGCAATTCTGCACAAGAAATCCACCAGCAAACAGGATAAACCTTCAGAAAATGATGATTTTTATCAGAATCACTCCTCAGGTTGACATTTGCATGGCCTTTTTTTTGCAAGGAGTCCATTTTGGGGGGGGGGGGAGGAAGTGCCCCACAGTCTCCAACTTCCTGTTCCTGTCCAGCAGGCTCCTCCCAGTGCTTTCTTCATGTGCTGGTCACTTTCATTTGGACCTTGACCTGGAAGGATTACTTTTTGTGGGTGCTGCTGGATATTTGGATTTGAGGCCTTTTTGACTTTCTTTGGATCACTTTTGGATTAGAAATCAACTTTCACAAGTAATTTTGTTTGGGGCATTACAGTTGCTGCAACTACAATTTTGGAACTTTTTCAGAACATTAAATAAAATATATTGTGGGTAGCCACAGTATCCAGTAGGACCAGGGTTGGTTATGGGTGCATGATACAACTGTTTTGTTGAATTTAAACACCATTGAGTCCATGGATGGGCTGGGATTGTGCTGATTTTTGTTGTTTTTTTCGTTTTTTGGGGGCTGCTGGTGGGGCCCTTTGCCCAGGGGTGGTGAGTGTTGCATGGGCCTAGTCTTTCTGTGGGGTGTCTTCTTGAATTTAAACATCATTGAGGCCATGGATGGGCTGGGATTGTGCTGATTTTTGTGTTTTTTGTCATTTTTTTGGGGCTGCTGGTGTGGGCTTTTGCCAAGGGGTAGTGATGCATGGACTGAGTGTGCCTGTGGGGTCTCACTCTCTTTAATGTAAACATCCTGGATGGCATTGGATTGTGGTGATTTTTGGGTGTCTTTCATTTTTTTGGGGGTGTACTGTTGATGTGGACTGGCCATGTGGGTGGTGGTGGTGGCCATCTTGAGTGCTGGCTGGTACAGGCAACATGGGCTTGGGGTGCAAGGGGCCATTTTGAAGAGAGGCAGTGTCTGAGGCCTGCACTTATTTTGCCTACTTTTCATCCATTATGCCCAGGGGTAGTGAGTGTTGCATGGGCCTAGTCTTTCTGTGGGGTGTCCTCTTGAATTTAAACACCATTGAGGCCATGGATGGGCAGGGATTGTGCTGAATTTTGTGGTTTTTGTCGTTTTTTGGGGCTGCTGGTGGGGCCCTTTGCCCAGGGGTGGTGAGTGTTGCATGGGCCTAGTCTTTCTGTGGGGTGTCCTCTTGAATTTAAACACCATTGAGGCCATGGATGGGCTGGGATTGTGCTGAATTTTGTGTTTTTTGTCGTTTTTTGGGGCTGCTGGTGGGGCCCTTTGCCCAGGGGTGGTGAGTGTTGCATGGGCCTAGTCTTTCTGTGGGGTGTCTTCTTGAATTTAAACACCATTGAGGCCATGGATGGGCTGGGATTGTGCTGATGTTTGTGTTTTTTGTCTTTTTTGGGGGGCTGCTGGTGTGGCCTTTTGCCAAGGGGTAGTGATGCATGGACTGAGTGTGCCTGTGGGGTCTCACTCTCTTTAATGTAAACATCCTGGATGGCATTGAATTGTGGTGATTTTTGGGTGTTTTTCTTTTTTTTTGGGGTGTACTGTTGATGTGGACTGGCCATGTGGGTGGTGGTGGTGGCCATCTTGAGTGTTGGCTGGTACAGACAACATGTGCTTGGGGTGCAAGGGGCCATTTTGAAGAGAGGTAATGTCTGAGGCCTGCACTTATTTTGCCTACTTTTCATCCATTATGCCCAGGGGTAGTGAGTGTTGCATGGGCCTAGTCTTTCTGTGGGGTGTCCTCTTGAATTTAAACACCATTGAGGCCATGGATGGGTTGGGATTGTGCTGTTTTTTGTGTTTTTGTCGTTTTTTGGGGGCTGCTGGTGTGGCCTTTTGCCCAGGGGTAGTGGTGCATGGACTGAGTGTGCCTGTGGGGTCTCACTCTCTTTAATGTAAACATCCTGGATGGCATTGGATTGTGGTGATTTTTGGGTGTTTTTCATTTTTTTTGGGGTGTACTGTTGATGTGGACAGGCCATGTGGGTGGTGGTGGTGGCCATCTTGAGTGCTGGCTGGTACAGGCAACATGTGCTTGGGGTGCAAGGGGCCATTTTGAAGAGAGGCAGTGTCTGAGGCCTGCACTTATTTTGCCTACTTTTCATCCATTATGCCCAGGGGTAGTGAGTGTTGCATGGGCCTAGTCTTTCTATGGGGTGTCTTCTTGAATTTAAACACCATTGAGGCCATGGATGGGCTGGGATTGTGCTGATTTTTGTGTTTTTTGTCTTTTTCTTGGGGCTGCTGGTGTGGCCTTTTGCCCAGGGGTAGTGGTGCATGGACTGAGTGTACCTGTGGGGTCTCACTCTCTTTAATGTAAACATCCTGGATGGCATTGGATTGTGGTGATTTTTGGGTGTTTTTCCGTTTTTTTGGGGAGTACTGTTGATGTGGACTGGCCATGTGGGTGGTGGTGGTGGCCATCTTGAGTGCTGGCTGGTACAGGCAACATGCGCTTGGGGTGCAAGGGGCCATTTTGAAGAGAGGCAGTGTCTGAGGTCTGCACTTATTTTGCCTACTTTTCATCCATTATCCCCAGGGGTAGTGAGTGTTGCATGGGCCTAGTATTTCTGTGTGGTGTCTTGAATGTAAACATCATGGATGGCATGGGATTGTGCTGATTTTTCTGTGTTTTTCGATTTTTTGGGGTGTATAACTGAACTGATGTTCCTCTGTCTTCCATTGCTTTTAGGTGCACAAGACTCAAGAGAACCACCAGTGCCAGGAAAAAGTCCTGCAGCGGTGTGTGTGTGCAGCATAACGTCACGCGACGTCACGTCTGGACACAGACAACTCTGCAACTCGTGCAACTGCTGCCTGCTGTTCTGACCTGCTCTGAAGAAGATGGCCCCAAAAAAAGTTACCCGTAGCTCCTCTAGCAAGAAAGTTGCCAGTAAGGAGCAGAAGAAGCAAGTTACCAAGGAGACTGGTGTGCCGGCCGCTCCTTTTTTTGGGAGGAAAAAAAAAAGTACGCCTGCAGCAGCAGCGGAATCTGCTGGGGACCAAGCTGGGAGCAGCACCCCCGCTCCATTGGGCTCAGTGCCACCACCACCACCACGCCAACTTAAGTCCAAGCCCTTGACTGCTGCAGAGGCACTTAGTCTAGTTGTTCAATCACCATCGACCAGTGATGTTGGCTCATCGCAAGAAAGTAGCAGCAATGTCCCTCAATCAACACAGGTTGTTGTAACTCATCTGACGAGTGTTGAACAACCACAGCCGCAACAAAAACCACATGTGCAAGTACAAGCCCAAGTACATGTGGAAGGAGAGGCAGCGCAAGGAGATGCGCAAGCAGAGGTGCATGGAGGGTCACAAGTGCCCACAATAGTTGTTCCTCCCGAAGTAGGGGCACATCAGGAAATCGACAATCAAGGCGAGGTATCATTTGAGGAAGCCACTCCTCCTGATGATCATTCATTGTCTTCCACACCCCTAGCAAGGAAGAGATCAAGGGTGGTGTCTACATCTTCTTCAAGCACACCTCCTTCTGATGATACGGATCAAAATTGGGAACCAGCACCACTGCCGTCTGAGAGTGAGGCACACCATGATCTGACAAAGGTAGTTAAGCGTAAAAGGAAGCTCGTCCAAAGTCTCAGAGTTATGGAGTGTGATGATGAGGCTCAACAAGAAGTGGTGGATACTGCTGCTGATGAAGACTCTGACAACGACGACCCAGTCATCATAAAGGTCACTGCAGCCCCAGAGGGCATGCAGCAAACAGACATTTTGACCCTAGCCCGAAAAGCTGCTGAGCGTGATGATGTTGTCGACGAGGAGGCAGTGGAAACACCAAAATCATTGGAGTTAACTAGTACACCAACTCGTACCTCTTCCATATTTCTTCCTCGCCAGAAGGGACCTCCATCCACCGCGACCTCAATTAGTGGTGGTGAAAGTGCACAACGTACTAAAGTTCAGCAATCCACATCCTCCACTCCATCTGGCATTAGCAGCATGACCACCACCACCAGTATCGCTGCCTCCTCCGGCCCCCACAGACAATTCAAGTCCCCAGTTTGGGACTTCTTTAGTGTTTGCCCAAAAAGGCAAAAGTACGCCATTTGTAGCATTTGTAAGATTGCAGTTAGTCGTGGTAAGTCTGGTACCAACTATGGTACCGGAGGCCAGAGAGGTCATCTTAGGAGACAGCACGCTGTCCAATGGTATGCGCACCTAAATGCGATCAAGGAAGCCCGAATTGGAAGTCAAGAAAACGTTGATGTTTCATCTGATGATGACGAGGAGGAAGAAGACGTGTCAAACACTTCACTTACACCCAGTACCCCTGTCAGCAGCACACCCCATGTGAGGCACACTAAGAGTGTTGGAGCGAGTGCGGCACCAACGCGAAAAAGGTCACCAGCGAGCATAATTGGGTTAACGAAGTCATTATCATCCCGTAAATGCTTGGTCCAGGGCAACATTAGAACCATGTTTTCTTCAGACGCGCCATATGAACGCAACCACCCACTGACGCGTCTGTATAACACTAAGCTGGCTAAAATGCTAGCTGTGGACCTTCTCCCTTTTTCTTTTGTAGAAGCGGTAGGTTTTCTAGAATTAGTGGCAGCGCTCTGCCCTAAATGGAAGGTTCCTAGCCGGTTCTATTTTGCCAGAGTTGCGGTTCCAGCACTACATGAAGATGTGCTGGAGGGGATTGGGGCAGCTTTGCAGAAGAGTGCTGTTCACACTATACATCTGACAACAGACATGTGGACCAGTGGCGCAGGCGCGGATTACATGTGCATCACTGCACACTGGGTCTCTTTTTCAGGTGTTAGCTAAACGCAGGTGTGGACCCGGACCAAGTTTTTAAAGCTGCTCGGAAACATGCAACACTAGCCATGTTTGGCTTGGAGAAAAGTCACACAGCACGAAACATTTTGGACGAGTTTAACAAAAAGGTCTTTCACTGGCTGTCCCCAAAAAAACGCCGGATTGGTTATGTTTCCACGGATAATGGCGCCAATGTAGTTAAGGCCATGGCGCTGGGTGACTATTTCAGAGTGCCGTGTTTGGCGCACTGTATCAACCTGGTAGTTCAAAAATTCTTGAGTGATAAAGACAGTCCAGCGTGCGAAGTAATGGCCACCTGCTGAAAAATGTGCAACCATTTCAGCCATTCTTTTAAGGCCCGGAAGCATCTGAGGAGCCTGCTACATTAACGTCGAATGCCAGTGAAAGCACTCATCCAGGAGGTGGCAACACGTTGGAACTCAACCTTCTACATGCTTGAGCGTCTGTATGAGCAGTATACGGTACTCGATCACTATTTCTTAAAACAGGGTACAGCTCAGAAGGACCTGAGGATGGGTGCGGGCAATGGGACATAGTTAAAAGCCTGACAGACATGCTTCGTCCTTTTGAGGTCTTCACGCGTGCAGTCAGCAAGGAGGACTGTAATTTGGGAAAAGCTATCCCATTGATGTGCATGCTGGAGCACCAACTGAAGGCGGTGTCTTCTGAGTTGGAAAAAGATGAAAAAAACAAAGACCCTTTTATTTTGTCGGAGAAATTATTAGAGCGCCTACGTGGTGATGAACGTCTTAAAAAGATCAACTCAGAACAGCATTACATTTGTGCTACTATTCTGGATCCACGCTACAAAAAGGCACTGGCAGGCCAAGCATTCTTTCCTTTTGCTGATGAAGATGTTAAAAAGTACAAACGTTGGCTAGCCTGGTCAGCCAAGAGGTTTGAAAAAGAACGGCAGGATATTGAAGGAGAAGGCAGTATATCAGCATCAGCATCAGCAGGCCATCCCCAGTCAAAAGAATCCACTTTTGCACCTATGGCTGTGGCACAAGTGACCTCTCAGCCGTTAAAGACACCGGCAACCGGATCATCTGCACCACACACAAGAGTAACATTGGCTGCTGAAGAGGATTGGCTAACTTGTCTTGGTTATGGTTCTCGAAAAAAGGTCACAAGCACAGCAAAAAGTAAGCAAAGTGGAGGAACCGTTGAGGACCTTGAGTCGATGGTTCAGGACTATCTGAATGACTCAACAGAGGTCTTTCTTAATGATGATTCATTGCAGTATTGGCATGGGAAAAAACAATTGTGGCCACAGCTCTCCAACCTGGCTATAAACTACTTGTCTTGCCCACTCGCAAGTGTGTCTTCTGAACGTGTTTTCAGTGCTGCTGGTGGCATTGTAACTCCCAAACGGAGCCGCCTCTCGCCCAAAAATGTGGAGAGGCTTACAATGATCAAGATGAATCAGCACCTCATACCACCAGATTACAAAGTACGAGAAAGCACGCCGCATGAAGACGAGGAGGACAGCAACATAGATGAGGGAATTTCTTCTCTGTTCAGTGACGCTGACCTCATCCTGCCTGAATTCGCAGAGTATGATGACGAACTCTTATTCTTATTCCATGACACCGAGCCCTGAAAATGAGACAATGAATCAATAACTTTCTTTTTCGTCCTTAATTATTCACTTTTATTCCTGTGTGTCTGTATTTCTTTGTTTTGCACAGTTAATTTAATTCAAACTTTAATCACCTAATCACAAAAACAAGCCCATCAGCAGAACTGTCTTCACTTGTTTGCTTATTGATTTGAAGGTGCCGCAGTCTACATTCCTCAGGTTCACAAGTTCAGAAGAACATGCTCCTCTATCCTCCTCCTCCAGACTCCTATTTCCCTCAAAGCAGAGGGCTGGATTACGCCCAATGAAGAAAGACTCAGCACTTGTGGAGGTGTTCTACTTCTTTGCGGGTGAGTTGACGGCTCTGGGCCCATTGCTATGAAGCTCTAATAACGGATAAAAGTGTTTTGGACCAAATATGAGGCGGAAATTTCTTGCCGTTTTTGCTGACTTGCTTGCCTTTGAGGTGCTCTTTGGCGGGGTTCCGGTGTTTGTGGGTGAGTTTTGGGGTCTGGGAGCACTGCTGCGACAGTCTAATCTTGATTGCATTTGCTTTTCAGGAAATCCGTGGTGGAAAACAGGAGTTATGATGATGACCTAGCTGCACAGCGCGTGTGGATCGAATGCCGAGAGATATTGTAAGTATGAGATTTTGATTTTTGGCTGTTTGGGGGTGTTGTCGCGTGCTTTTTTGCGGGTGGGTTGGGGGGTCTTGGGGCATTCCTGGGAAGGTCTAATACCGGATAGAAGTGGTTTGGACAAAATCCATGCAGAATTTTTTTTTGCTATTTCTCTGACATCTTGCTCAATGTAGCGTTTTCGGGGGCCTGTTTGGGGGGCCTCCTGGTGTTTGTGGGTGGGTTTTGGTGTCTCTGTCGGAGCACTGCTGCGACAGTCTAATCTTGATTGCATTTGCTTTTCAGGAAATCCGTGGTGGAAAACAGGAGTTATGATGATGACCTAGCTGCACAGCGCGTTTGGACCGAAGGCCGAGAGATATTGTAAGTATGAGATTTTGATTTTTGGCTGTTTGGGGGTGTTGTCGCGTGCTTTTTTGCGGGTGGGTTGGCGGGTCTTGGGGCATTCCTGGGAAGGTCTAATACCGGATAGAAGTGGTTTGGACAAAATCCATGCAGAATTTTTTTTTGCTATTTCTTCTGACATCTTGCTCAATGTAGCGTTTTCGGGGGCCTGTTTGGGGGGCTTCCTGGTGTTTGTGGGTGGGTTTTGGTATCTCTGTCGGAGCACTGCTGCGACAGTCTAATCTTGATTGCATTTGCTTTTCAGGAAATCCGTGGTGGAAAACAGGAGTTATGATGATGACCTAGCTGCACAGCGCGTTTGGACCGAAGGGCGAGAGATATTGTAAGTATGAGATTTTGATTTTTGGCTGTTTGGGGGTGTTGTCGCGTGCTTTTTTGCGGGTGGGTTGGCGGGTCTCTTGGGGCATTCCTGGGAAGGTCTAATACCGGATAGAAGTGGTTTGGACAAAATCTATGCAGAATTTTTTTTTTCTATTTCTTCTGACATCTTGCTCAATGTAGCGTTTTCGGGGGCCTGTTTGGGGGGCTTCCTGGTGTTTGTGGGTGGGTTTTGGTGTCTCTGTCGGAGCACTGCTGCGACAGTCTAATCTTGATCGCATTTGCTTTTCAGGAAATCCGTGGTGGAAAACAGGAGTTATGATGATGACCTAGCTGCACAGCGCGTTTGGACCGAAGGCCGAGAGATATTGTAAGTATGAGATTTTGATTTTTGGCTGTTTGGGGGTATTGTCGCATGCTTTTTTGCGGGTGGGTTGGCGGGTCTTGGGGCATTCCTGGGAAGGTCTAATACCGGATAGAAGTGGTTTGAACAAAATCCATGCAGAATTTTTTTTTGCTATTTCTTCTGACATCTTGCTCAATGTAGCGTTTTCGGGGGCCTGTTTGGGGGGCTTCCTGGTGTTTGTGGGTGGGTTTTGGTGTCTCTGTCGGAGCACTGCTGCGACAGTCTAATCTTGATTGCATTTGCTTTTCAGGAAATCCGTGGTGGAAAACAGGAGTTATGATGATGACCTAGCTGCACAGCGCGTTTGGACCGAAGGCCGAGAGATATTGTAAGTATGAGATTTTGATTTTTGGCTGTTTGGTGGTGTTGCGTGCTTTTTTTGCGGGTGGGTTGGCGGGTCTCTTGGGGCATTCCTGGGATGGTCTAATACCGGATAGAAGTGGTTTGGACAAAATCCATAAGGAAAAGCCTTTTGGCACTTTTTGTAACTTAGGGTTCGTTAGGGTTAGCCCTAGCAGCAGGATTGCATGTGTTTCGGGGTGTTCTAGATTTTTGCAACTGAGTTCTGGGGTCTTAGAGCACTCTTGGAGCGATGCTGGCTATGGATACTTTTGCTTGCTTGCAAGTGGTTTGAATACAATCCACGGTGGGTAAGGGGGTATTTGGGCCTACTTTTACTTTCAAAGTACGTTTTGTCACCATTTTTCTGCTAGGCCTCGTTTTTTGAGATCTGATTGGGGGTCTTCTACATTTTTGCGACTGGCTTTAGTAAGGGTCTGGGTGGAAGCACTGCTGGGAAGGTCTAATTTTGTTCTAAAACACAGTTTACAGTACACCTAGCTTGAGGGGAAAGATGCGCTAAATTAATTTGGCCATACTTATTTATCCTTCAAAAGGTGACTCAGACAGAGTACGCAATTTCAAAAATATTGTACTGTCTATTAGGAAAATCAAAGTGTGACTTTTTGCACCACACAGCGTACATACCTTATATTGATTTATCAGTGGTATTGTAATAGCACTTACTGTTTTCCGTTCAATAATTACAGGCCGGGTTTCAGTCTGTGCAATGGGGAAAAAAGATGGAGTCAGGCTTCACATTAACGAGCCGCAATTCAACATCCGCCAGGCAGGCAGTGGACAGGGTGTCTTCTGTCAGTGGTCACCAACATTGATGGACGAAGCGTCAGCTGGAATGGAGGAGTGCCGCTAATAAGAGGAATTGTTTGCTGCATGCAACTTACTTACCAAATTCAACAGGACAACTCCAACAACATACAGATACAGTATCCATTGTTTTCTTCTATGAGTGTGACTGCATTTCTTGGATCTCTCTCTGCTTCTAAATTGATCCCTACAGCCATTCTATAGGTTTTACTTCGGCTAATTTTTAAACCTAATTTAATGTAAGAAGTGTTTCTCTGAGTGCAGAGATAGGCTAGTCAAAACGCTGCAGCCCTGTACTGTCGCATTCTAGTACTACTTACTTTTCAGTAACTAACAATTCATGCAGTAGGGCATGCACTTCCTTTATGTCACTTAAAAGATGTGTGGTTAGCTTTAGTTTGTACCCAAAGATTTCTTTATCTTCAATTATTGATTGTCCATGCTGTGCTTTTTTTTTTCTTCTCTCAACAAAACCTACCCAAAAAGAAACCCCCATTCCCATCCATTTTCCAAACCCTAACCCTCTTCCCGCGGGCTGTGTGGTTTTGCTTGATGTGTGACTAAATGACATCAATAATTCCACACACTTGCTGGGGAGGATAAGGTCATAGCAACAGGCTGGTGAAGGAATCCGAGGATATATTCTAGACTTACTCAGCTTCAGTACTATTTCTTGTAGTAGTAGGAGCCAATGTCAAATAAATTCAACGCAAGTACTAGTTATACTTGCAATACTTTACCATTTGTTAGGCTACATTGTGGCACTGTTCTAGTGTACTGTCACCTGCTATATTCTCTATCGTACCGTAACCGTTGTAATGCTACAGTAAGGACAAACCAGGTTTAGTTTTCTTTTTTTCCATAGGCATGCAACTGCCTCTGTGTCACACCACTAGTACCATCGCAATGAGGACATTTCATCCGCCCAGGATTGCCAACCTTAATCCCCATTTCCCGTGGAGCCAGCCCTGGGCCTAGCCCTACTTTCAAACACAAATTACAGGTAAGATAAGCGTTTGGTGGGAGGTAGTATAATGGAGTATTAGGACTAGACGAGAGATTGACGGTAGTACTACTAAAGTCCTAGGACTCTTCAGGAAAACAAACTTACTGTTAAACCCCCACCCACCAGACTCAAAAGCAGTAAAAAACAGGTATGGTCAGATAAAGTTTAAAAAAGTATATTTATGTAGCCCTAACAAAATAATCTCCCTCAAGACCCTCCCTAACCCCAACGATTGTCTTTCAAAAGTCCCAAAAAGAACCCAACTCCCAAATCCCACCCCCCCCCAAAGTCTCTCCCCCCCCCAAAGTCTCTAAAAAAAGGGCAAGGGACACTACACTACTGGAGGGTGCTGTTGAATTTAGCGGCCAGGGCATCATACTCCTTGCGGAGGGTGGCATGGTCGAAGCAGAGGCCCTCCACCAAGTTCTTATAGTTGTGGACCTCCTGCTCCAGGTAGGACACTCTTAGGGATAAGCGGCGCTGGCGTGCCGTGCAACTCCTGTGGGGGGCAGCTGAAGTCTTTGCTGCTTGGCGGTGGCGGTTGGCTTTGGTAGCCCGGCTCCGTACCGCTGGAGCACTGCGCTGGCTGGCAGCCCATGGGGGCACGGAGGAGGATGCAGCTGTCCCAGTGGAGGATGTTGTGGTTCCACCGGTTGACTGCGTGTCCTCCTCCTCCAGGGCCACCAGCCGCCGATATTCGGCGACAGTGGCATCCAGCCTCCGTTGCTGGGCCATTCGAGCCTGCTCCCTCCGTGATGTCGATTTGGAAGGAGCAACTATATGAAGAAAGAAAGACATAGTCTGTAACCAATGCTCCTTAACATTAATAACACAAAGTGATTGAGCCGAAAGTTGTGTCACAGTACAAGTAGCAAATTGAAAGCACAGTACATAACTATTGAGGACAGTATCTATCTAACCTCCCACTTCTGCATCCTTGCTCTAACATTAGTGGGAGTTTAATTAACAAATTCTACGACCACTATGGACTTCCATTACAGTCGACTATGACAGTACACCAGTCTTATTCTTCTTCTTCTCTCTTGTTTAGGAAAATTGGTACGTTATCTAATGCAAGCCGGCAGAATGCCAACGCAGTGAACTTGCACCCGGGAAAAACAGACGCACACCATGATGAGTGAGACAGACTTGCGTTACTGTACCGGTCTAGTACATGCAGGTGGTGAAGCTATTACTTTTCTATTACGGGTGGCACTGAGAATACTCTGTTACAAGGGCTACTGCTTAATTAATTTACCTTTCACCCTACAGTGCAAATGAGTACTAGAAAAGGAAAATGAAGAAGCTAAATAATTTGATTATCTATCACTTCACATGGGATGTATTTGATGACATATGGGATGACTTTAGGTGCTTTGCTTATTATTGAGTGAACAGTGATACACCCACACATGAATGACGTACTACTACTAAACTAAAGTCATTAAGAGAGGTACGGAGTGTCCACCGTAATAACCGGATATATGCTGTGCTTGCAGTTGCAATACAAACTACTGCTACTATTCATGGTAGTATTGGACAAATTTACAACTTCTTTTCCTTGCCTTCCCTACACTGGAACGGACGTGCGGGTGCGGTGTTACATGCTCTTCAAGGTAACACTTAGTTCATCCAGTGACCATCTACTCTCTCTAGATACACATAATACCATGCTCCAGGCATCCATCCATTCAAAGTATATGCACACATACAGTTTCTGTTTCACCCACCCAGGCTGTTCTCCTTCCACCCATCCTTGCTTCATCATTGACCCAGCCATGCACCATACCATATTCTTTCCTTCCCAGCCACCTCGGGGACCAAGCAAACACATATCATTCTTCTTTGCCAGCCATCATAAAATTTCTCGTCCTTCCACACTTACTTACACCCTTCTTTCGCTTTTCGATCATCCCATCCATCAAGTTCATCTAAGATCTTATTGGGATTCTTCTCACCAAAAACTTCACAGCTAAGTCGAAGTACATTTAGAGGAGGATACTACCTGGTTGATTTATAATACACCCGTGCAGAAAGCACACTATGCAGTCTTCAATCTCAATAAGTAAGGAATATATAGCTTACCTCTTCCCGCCACCACCGTGTGAACCCTCACAGGAACGTCCGGCACTTGCACCGCATCCTCCCCAGAGTCCTCGTCCAACACCACCACCTCCGCGCTGGCCCCGCCAACAGATGTTACACCTACAAAGTACATTTAAGAATGTTAGAAATACACCACTCACTACTATATAATATTTGGTCTAGGAGGAATAAAGAAATGTTAAAAAAACTAAATACAATGTAATAATTTGTAACTGTATACTCTAAAGTAAAAATGTCCCTTTTTCCAGGGAAGGGTGTTGTCTTGCAGCACTTTTTGGCACAACTGATGAATGCTTGCTTTTTATTTTTAACACACACCACTTTTTCTCCTAACAGAAGCTTGACTTCTAAGAACACGATCAGGGTCAAGCTCAAGTTCAAACCAGGTGAGAGCTCAGCTCGACCACAAGAAATGTGTCCAATTAATCGTTAGCACTAAGCACTTTTCCATTTTCAGTTAAACGTTTACTTTTATGACAAAGTTGATTTTAATAAATGTGTTTAGTTTTAATAAAGCTTTTAAACTTAAATAGACTCTGTGGTTTTTGGTCCTCCAGACTAGAGTGGATGAGATAAAGGTTTTGGAATTTTTGCAAGCATGAGTGCCTCTGACACTTCTTGACTGTGACTCCGTACTCTTGTCCTGCGTTGGATAATCTAATAATCATTGGGGATCAATCATCGGTGACTTTGGGAGCTAAATGACTCTGCCACACTATCTAGTCAGTAAGGAGATTGGGGGTTCTTCAAACTCTGATATCACTGAGGTATGTGGAAAGAAAGTCTACCTGCGCCTATAATAATTGATAAACAATGCACTATTTAGTGTTCATAGTTCGGTTTGTGCAGATTTGTCCCTGCAACAGTAGTAGAATGGATTGTCCTCCTATCCAAACCAAAAGTAAAGTAGTATCTTATTCTTTCTTGGTGGTCATTCACCTTTTTATTGTTGGCAATTGTCAAAGCATAAACATTTAGAAGACTTGAAAAGACATTATGGACAATCCCAGAGGACTGCACTCAGTGCATAGAGCTATTGCTGACTAGAATGGGAGTCCAATGGAATTGCCAAATGTGCAATCTTAGTTAGCTACACAGACAGACTAATAAGAATAATCTAGTAATACCACAGGGAGTCATTATCGAGGCAGTATAAGAATTTAGATCCAGTCTACAAGAAGATCAAAGACGATTTAGAAAAAATCGAATGAGGAACGCTAGGAAAAAATAGGTACTCTATATTAAAATTAAAACTTACTGGGGCCAGCAAAGGAGCCCTCGCCTGCCCGATCCTGGCCTGCATCCTCCTGAACAGCACCCTCCTCCTCCTCCTGTGTCCTCTTGCCCTTGGGGGGAGCTGATGTACAACATGAAAGAAAGAAAGACCAGAAAACATGGATGAGATTTGTCAACCAAATCAAACATTTCAAAAGAACAATAACAAAATATTTTGGAGAAATAGCAAATAGATAGACAACTATCCCACGGGATATATTTTTACCAATCTCATGTGGTATGCTACATTATTCGTATTGCCTGATTTGCGGACCGTTGACTTTGAAAGTTCCTATGTAACTCACTAAACAGACTACTAAAAAGGTTTGCCTAGGCCTGGCAGGCAGCAGTCCGCAGCACGCGAAGTGACAGACAAAGTCCATCGTGCTTGCAGATCAGTGAATACTCAAACTATCAATCCACCGACCACCACCACTATTTCTTCTTATAGCCATGTGTCTAAAGGAAGTACTGGACTTCAGTCTGTTGGGGCTGATTTAGAAGTCCCTTGCGGCTCATTTTCCTCCATTGTTGCGTGACTTTTGTGACGCAGCGGCAGAACAAAAGAGGCGCCATGGTGCGGCGTATATATATAAAAAAAATGACGCATATGGGAGATGCATCACGTTGTAAAGCCCTGCGCCATCAGGGGGCGTTCCGGCGCAAGGGAGGGCGTTCCTGCGCAGGAACGAATCCTAAAAGTGGCTGAGGGAAATCTACAAGATGTCAATCAGTCACTTTTAGGACAATGATGCGTGACTGAAACACTGCGCCTGCTTGAAGCCGACGTACGGCTTGATGCAGCATTGGGGAGATAGGGCACCCCAGAGCATTGCTGGAGCTGCGCCATCGTTGGCACGCAACTCCAGCAATGCGCCGCCTTTACGGCACAGATGCGTAAGGCTTCTGTGACGTTTTGGGCCCATGGGTGGTGGTGGTGGCATGGCGCACAATTACTGCCGCATCCCTGCTACTTTGCAGGGATGCGCCGGTAATTGAAAATATGACCCTTAGTGTCTAGCATTACGCAGTTCTTTACACTACACTCATACATAATTTCTCAGGCCAATGAAATTAACACAAAATACAAAACAAATAAGCATAGTAGCAAGGCTACTGAGAAGGAGAGCAGTGCACCTGAAATGCATAGAAGATTTTGAAATATAATTTACCTACAATGTAATCGGCAGCATTATTGCTCTTGGTAAAGAACAAAGATTTGCAAATAACAGAGCCGGATAAAACACAGTAGTGATGAAATAGCTAGAAATAGCTACTACTACTCACCAAGCCCGGGGACCTCTACGCCGAGCGCGTCCAGCAAGTCGCGTTCCCGGTCCATGACGTCCGTCCAGCGGTGGGTGGCCTGGTTATAGGTGCGCCGGACCCCAGAGAGTTTAAACATGGCCCGGCACACCTTCTCCCACCGCTTCCGGTGCTCCCGGATGCCATAGCCGGTTGCGATCTTGCCGCCTCCCTGGATGGTCTTGGGGAGGCGGCGCTGGACGTGGAATATAAGTGCGGCCACCTCCTCCGCACTAAAAATCTCCCAGGTTGTCACTGTCTCCCCCCTCAAACGCCCGCACGGGAGCCGGGCACGGGGTGCGGGACCCTTCCCCTTCTCAGGGTGCTTCCCGGCTCCCTTTACCATGGTCTGGGCAGAAATGAAGTTAAATAATAAAGAAGAAATAGAATAGGGAAGAAGAAAAGAAAAGAGTTTAAAAAAGTAGTTTAAAATTAACAAAAAGTAGCAGAAAACACAAAAATATAGAGCTAGAAAAATAGAGGGATAGATAATAAGTAAAATAGATCAAATAAACTTCAAACAAGCAAAGGATGGCAGAGATTCAGAGAGGATACAGACAGCATGCCCAGAACCATAGCAATGAATGAGAAACAAGATGGCCGCGCCCATTCACGACCGCGTGGGTAAGTTCGCGCGAGATTTTCCTCACGATCACGTGCGAAATTGTACTAGCGAGCAGCACACTTTGCGAGATTACACATAGCGGCCGGAAACGGAATTACGTCACGCAAACAAGATGGCCGCACCCGTGTACGACCGCTAGGGTAACTTCGCAAACGTATCGCTACAAGCGCCTTGCGAACACGCAAAAAATCACGCGAACATACACGCCGCAAAAACAAAAATAGTGTATTCGCACGCATTCGCGGCTTCCGAAATCTATCTCGCACGGATTCGTGCCCCGCAATTCGCGCAAAATTGCAGAAAAACGATTTTTGCTAAACTGAAAGCAATGAGCAGGTGCAAAAGTTCAAACTTAACATTAGTAACCATTCACTCTAGTGCTTCCTGAGGGGCCCCTCCAGAGTTCAGTTGCCTATTTGCAACTATTCTATGACCCTGCTATGACCCAAACAGCAGGCTCATAGAATAGCTACAAGTAGACCATAAAGGTCCTGTGAAAAAAAATTGCACTGCAACAGAAAGCAAATTACAGATAAGGAAGGAAGCAGGTGACAGCCAGACTGGAAGTTTCAAAATTACTGACACATTAATCACCCCCAAATTAATTCATGGCAGTTGAAGAAGGGCAGGTGTGCTTGCTTTCACTGCAACAGAAAGCAAATTACAGATAAGGAAGGAAGCAGGTGCCAGCCAGACTGAAAGTTTCAAAATCACTGACACATTAATCAACCCCAAATTAATTCATGGCAGTTGAAGCAGGGCAGGTGTGCTTGCTTTTTTTCACCCCCATAATCTACAGTGATAAACAAACCTAATGGGTGGCAGTGAGGATGTACCAGAGGGTGGCATGGGTGTACCAGAGGGTGGCAGTGGTGAAACAGAGAGTGCTGTGAACCTGTGATGATAAACCAAACGTAGAAACAACATAGTCGTGGCCGTTGCGAGCCGAAAAGTAAGTTCGCAATTGCGAAATGGTCCACAAATCCTCGCGAACGCTCGCCAACACAAAAAACATAAAAATCCGCAAATCCGCGAGAGTTCGCGGATTTTGCGGATTGCAAATCCGTAAATTCGCGTGCGCGAGATCCGCTAAATCCGCCCATGCTTAGAGGTGACCATATGAATTTGGGTGTGGATGTATTTGCAGAGTGGGACAAATGAATGTATGGGTAATGATGGGTTTATTTGAGTGAGATTCCAGATTGAGCAGTGAGGGGGGCAGGTGAGTGAAGTGTCAAATGAGTGCAGAGTGAGCGGTGTGCTCATGTGACCGCAGGGTAAGTGAAGAGAGATTGGTGTGAGTTCAGGGCACGTGGCATAAGTGCAGTGTGGTCACTTTGAGTGCAGGGTAAGTGGGTGAATGGTGTGAGTGAGTCGGGATCAGTGTGAGTGCATTGTGATAGTTGCTTTGAGGGCAGGTTGAGCGTGAAAGTGAAGGGCGAGAATGAGTGAGTTGTCTGAATTCAGGGTGCATTCCCAGACACTTGAAGTAATTCAGCAGGTTATTGACTGCAGTGTACGGTTTCAGATATGTTAAACTATTGCTATTATGGCATTAACCAGGGTTCAGGGTGGAGGAAATAAATGTGCTGATCTTGCAAAAAACTTGCAGTTTTATAATTAGGGTTGCCAGCTAATTATTTTGATGTCTCAGGCGGTACAAAAATAAGCAGTCACCTAAAGCTGTATTGTCAGCACTTGTCTGTGCATACTTCGAACAGCACATATAAACAGAAAAGCACTTTTAATTAGGATCTTCGGCTGTCACTGATAATAAAAGGGAAGAAAGACAGAAAAGTAACATTACAAAGGAATAAATACTTCTTTATTTATAAGCATATTTAATGTCAAGACAAGTAATTTGAAGGCTGTGTAAACACATGGCTGGTTGGCATTTTGTTTTTGGCAACTTGAAGTCCTTTTAGCCCTGTGGGGCATTGTGTGGCTGCATGTGTAATTGTAAAGGAAACTTGTCTCTTTTCTGCTAAGAACTGACCATCCCAGGAAGGGGTTAAATTCATAGAGCTGAAATGCTTCAGCTGCAGTGGGAGGCAGGATGTCTCCTAAAACTGAAAGAAAGTAACCTTCATTTCAGCTGCAGTAGAAGGCAAGGAGTCTCCTCTGCTCTATAAAATCGAAGCAAAGGAAAACAATGGTCTGTTTGCTTTAGATTTTATCAGAGGAGATTTTCGCCTTCCACTGCAGCTGAAGCCTTTCAGCGCCAAATTAACCCCCTCCTGGGACAATTAAAAATAAATGTTTGCCCTTAACATTACAAAGCAAGGGCCCCATCTAATTACTCTCCCTCCCTCACCCATCCCTCTGTTAACGGGACACGGGACAGGAAAAAGCAAACAAAGGTAAGATTTCAGGGTGAAGTGCGCGACCCCCCCCTGAGATGGTGTTGCACCCCCCTGGGGGGCGTGCCCCACAGATTGAAGAACTCTGCCCTGGGGTGTGCTTGCTGGGCAGATTTACAAGCCCCTTGCGTCACTTTTGTGCCACTTTTTTCCATGTTAAAAGTGACGCAAAAGTGACGCAAGGTGCTTGTAAATCTGCCCCCCCTGTATCTTAAACATGGCCACGGGGCTCTTTAAGTCTCGGTCGTAATGGCGCACCTCTCAAAAAACGGTGGATACATTGTCTGCCTTGCTTGCTACTGTTCCCTCACCCCATTTAGAAATGAAGAACTGTAGGGTTTCCAGAGGCCAATACATCTGAGTGACGGTCACCTGGCTCTGTTTCGGTCACTTAAACCATCAATTGATTTAACTTCCCGAGACCACCTTCTGAGGCATGGTGATCTCAGGCAGGGGACCCATCAATGCCCCCCCGCACAGGGAGGAAACCACCAGGACCATTGATTGTAATATACAAACAAGTGTCCAATTTCACTTTGTGTAACACAAAAAGAAATGCTAAATGGGACCCAAGGCAACATGGCTCTTACCTGAGACTTCACTCTGCCCACAGCTCCCATACCGGTGCAGCAGCTCCACTGTAGGCTTGGAGAACCAAGCCAGGAAAGCAGGGGTGTAAACTGGGTGAGCGATAGCTCACCATGTGTGCAAAGCCATAGCCTCTGCTGACCTGGCGTGCATCCACCCACCATTGTATGACCCCCAGAAATGTGCATGAGGATGGGAAAGAAGCATGTTACAAGGCTCCTAGATGCCTTTCAAGAGCATACTCGACAAGCAAGCTGAGGTGTAGCGTGATACTGTCATATATAGAAGTAACTTATCATGTACTTTATCAGATAACTGCATTGGCCGAGCTGTGTTTTTACATTTGAGTTACATCTTACACAGGGCACAAGTCCTAAAAAAAGAAGTGGGGGACTTTGACGTCACAACAGGAAGTGACATCACGAAAGGTGCATCAGAGAAGCCCGTGAGCAGCGTTCTGAATGAGCTCCGCTCCCGCCCCAGAGAGGCCAAAGAGTGAATGTGTGGCTCCATTTGCTCCAGTTATCGAGCTCCTGGTAAAATAAGTGAGGGGGACGCTGTCCACCCACGTGGTACCCCGACTCGAGCCTTGATCTTGCAGACCAGCCTTGTGCCATTCTGTGAAGTCCTTGGCTGAATTTGAAGCTTGAGGGATGACCAGTTCTCTCCTTTGCTAAGGCTTTGGGCCCCTGTTAGACCCTTCTCTCTTCACCACTCACACATAAAGGTGAGTCAGCTACTGGAACTGAACCTGCCCTCCAGTTTGCTGACTAGGTGTTTGCTATTCTTTGAGACCAGGCTAAAATACTGCAGTGTGAAGGAGGTTGTTTTTGGCCAAGTAGGACCTTCCCCCACAAAGTCTTTAAAAAGTATGTAGTACCACAGCTTCTTCTAGTCTCCTACAGTGTTTCAACACTTTTTTTGTACTCTCTGATGTAATGCGGGTAGTTACTAGCTATCCATGCGGAGTCAGCAAAAGCATAATCTAAAACAGGTAAATACTAGATATCCTGATGAAGTAGACAGCATTGTTTTCAATCGAAATCAACATCACTGCACCCATTGTTTTTATATATTATATTAAATTACTTAAATAAATCACTGCACCCATTGTTTTTTTATATTATATTACATTACTTAAATACATCACTGCACCCATTGTTTTTTTCATTATATCAAATTACTTAAATAAATCACAAACACATTTTTACTGCAGTTTTTACCTCAGCTTTGGCATTTTTGTTAGAGGTAGCCCGTTTTTCCTAATATCGCCCTTTTAACCTACTTCCAGTTTGTGTCGGAAACGGGTGTGAATCCCATGAGAAATGCCAGATTGCTATATTTGTCTGAAAGATAGAAAACATTCTGAGCTCACCAAGGGGTCAATTGTGTAGATCCCTCAAGGTTTTCAAAAATAAACTGTTGAAATAAAAATAATAAATTCTGAATGAGTGGAAAACCACAGACAATTATGTCAATGTTTTCATCTGTAAGTTCTATCACAATGGGCAATCTACAAAGTAATATACCGTTATGTTCGCTAGACTCTTCTGGTTGTGGGGATATATAGTAACCCTGGACGGAGTATGTGTAGAGGAGCTCCGCGTAATTCCACGTAGTAAAAAGAAATCTCAGTGGAACTACGGGGAGCTCCGCTCCGCCCCTGGACCATCACCACACAAAGGAATATGAAAGATGTTAAAAAATACACCACTTACCTTGTCTTGTGCCTTCCCTGCTCCTCGCTGCGATGTCTCCCGTCTTCCCGCGTCCTCCCCCTTGCGTCCCTGTAGCTTTTACATCTTCCATGAACTGCGTGAACTGTGCATGTGCAGTTCACGCATGACGTAATACCAACAGGTTGGCGAGGAGGAGGACGCCGGAAAAAGGGAGACAACCCGGCAAGGAGGAGGAATGGCAGAAGACAAGGTAAGTGGTGATTTAAAAATAAATTGTATATGGGGCTTGCCTCGTACTCCGCTCCACCACGTATGCAGAGATTTGCCCAACTTCGCCTTCCCAGCAGAGCGCGGAGTTGGTAAATCTCCACAAACTCTGCTGGCGGAGTGAAGTATGACGCCCAGGGTCATACATAGGGTTTGTGACTTCTCCAAAACCCTGAGGTACCCAGAGTCAACAACTGAGCTGCACCTAACAATGGTTGTTCCTTCTGTACCATGTATAGAGCAATTCTTATGGTAAAATATAAAGAGTGAAAAATAGCATGTCTATGTATTTATGAAATGCACACCATATAGTGAGTTTAAAAGCAGTGGTTGTTTGTACATTTCTGAATTTTTGGGTACCCCCCACTAGTATGTCTTTCAGAGGTAATTTAGCAAAGTCTCATCTCCCTTGCACACTGGTTTTCATTAGGAAAACCGGAATGCAGAGAAATCCAATTGGTAATAACAAATGCTCTACTATTCTGTGTTCCCACACATCTACTAAACAAGCATTTGCAATGCAATAGGTCTCGCAGCATTAAAGTTTGAGTTACTGGCATTGTAAAGGACAATGCTTTGCATTAATTTTTTCTCTCGAATTTGCAATTGGTGTATAAACATTGTTTGTGAATGGTTAGTTATTGCTTATGCTAAGCAAAGTTGGCAGTAATATAGAGTGCTAGTCTTGCTTGTTATAAGCACGCTGATTTAAAGCACTCTGATACCTGTAGGTAAAGTTTGCGCCATATAAAAGTGAAAACTAATAAATAAATAATAAAAAACTTACCTGTACCACGTCCACCAGACCATAAATACCGTGCTAAAAGAAAAGACCATTCACCATCTCCTTCTAGGAATGGGGCTGCCAGGCCATAGACAAGCTTAAACAAAAAACTATACTTTTGCGCTACTTATTGTTTTATGTATGCATGGTGCACGCACCTACAAAATGACGCAGCCACTGTGCTTTTTTAATATTGCTTGTTTTCTTTAACCTACTGGCATTGCAAAAAGGAGTACAACGGTGTCGAAAGGCCCCATGCTGCACGTTTGAGTGCAAGTGGTCTTTTTATCTTTCTACTGGAGTTTAGTCCAAGCGCTGATGGGGGGGGGGGTCCCATCTGAAACTCTTGCTCTGCTCCAGACATGCAGGAGTCTTGCTTGTTTATGTGGCCTATTAAAGACCAAATGAGCGAGGCAACATACTGCTTAGCTTGTGAGCATCATCTCTGAACTGTTCTGTTGTGACTATCACAGAAAGCAGGACACAGACAATGATGATAGCAATATTTACAACGAGTTTAAGCTATTGCCATCGTTAATGACAATGCTTTTTATTTATGTTTCAAAAACATTGCTACAACATGGCGATAGGTCTTTAGTAAGATCACTGGGGAGAGGATGTGGACGGCTAGACTACCGACTTTTGAGCTGGGAAACCAAGGTTCGAGCCTCGGGGTCGACTCCACGTCCTGTAATTCGTTGCAAATCACGTAATGTGCCTATCAAAAAAAATTAATGTGTCCTTGTGTAAAGTAACTGGTGCGTGCTCATGTATAGCACTCCAAAACCTTCGGGTCGAGTTCGCGCTATATAAATCTGTAAAAAAAAAAAATGTAATTCAAGGACACTTGTAATCGAACATTAAACGCAACCCATCTTATTACAGCCTAGTTTTGACGTCAATCATTACCTGCACAATGAAAATGACATAGCAGTTCTACGCCAATAAGGCACTTAGTTTGAGTTGGAATGTCGTAATACCTCTGCGAGAGCCAGCAGGCAACACGAAAGGCGGGTCAGTGAACATAATTACACCTGCTTGGTTAAACAATAAAGGATTAATTAGCTAGTGAGCAATCTCTCCAGGACTGATAACCAGAGCTCCAAAGTACAATACTGTCCATGATGAACGGGTGGGGGGTGCCGGGACACCCAATTTGCCAAAGGTGGTGCTATGCAGGTTTGTTTTAAAATTATCGGAAGCGGTATTATAGGATAAAAAAATGCCATAAATTAGTTTGCGAGAAAATAGAGGTATAACAAGAGGTACCAGATTAGACATTAATCGAGGAACTCATGAGGATAGAATGTGTCGATGGAGACGTAGCGCATGTGATGGTCTATATCCAGCAAGATTTGGTGAGGCAACTAGTAAAAATAATGTCCAAAAGAAAAATAATAATGCTGAAGAAAGTGAATTAGAAGATCCAGTTTTAGGAGAAATTTATATTACAAATCAGAAACAGACTCCTTATAAACCAGCTTGTACATGGTCTTCTCTGATGGTTCCTTCAGCAACTACTCCAAGTGCTCCTTCTAGAGAAATTATTAATGAGGCATCACCCAGATTAAACCCGAATAATACAAAAACTCCTGAAAGAGTAGAAACAAGAACTAATTCCAGTATATCTGGAGAAAACAGAAATTATACTGAATCCCCCGCTAGCAGAAATGAAACGTTAAGAAATGTAATGAGAACAGAAAGCTGTGGGGAAATGCCAAATACTTTAGAATATTTCCGAACGAAAGATGAATTAATACAGCAGTTAACTAAAAGCATGGAAGCAGTAACAGTACCAGTAACGATAAGACCTGTTCAACCAGTATTTGATCAAAGAGAAGTTAGACACTCAGCTTTAACTATTCCATTAAATGTAGAAATTCAGAAGGTGGCTGAACAGCAAATAGCAACTCTAGAAAATAAAAATGTTCATCAGAATCAAGGTAAATTTAAGGGTAATTATAATAAGCCAAAATTTAATGTGAATATTGAAGAATTAAAGCAAAAACTCCCATGTTTTAATTGCGGGGAAATTGGACACTGGAAGCGCAAATGTAATAATCCACCCAGAAATTTTAAAAATGCGTCATTAAATCCACAGATGCAGAATGAGATAAATCTGCAGCAACAGCTACAGCGACAGGTAGTGAATCAGCAGAGTCAGATTCCACAACCGCCACTTCCAAACTGTGTAAATGTGCAGAGATACAATTCAGAAATGGGATTCTGCAGAGGTGAACAGGTAAACAGACCGCAAAGAGTGAATGTGCCAAATGTTTCTCAACAATATTGGTTGAAAGAAAATGGAGGGAGTGATTCTGAGGATTACTTATGACGGTGCCTGAGAGAGGAGGAAGAGTGTGTGGTTGGAGCCACTCTTGAGGTAGATCAGTCTGGTCCATTTGTAAATGGCAAAGTGAATGATGTAGAAATCACTTTTCTTGTGGACACAGGTGCTACCCGTTCTACTGTTAGATCAGTGGAAATAGAAAACCTGCCTCTCTCTGGGGACACCATCCAAGTAGTTGGTGTAGCTAATCAACAAATTAAAACAGATTTAACAGAACCAGTTAAGGTTGAAATTGGTAAATTTAAAGACAAACATAGATTTGTAGTCTGTAACAGCAGTCCTGTAAACTTGTTAGGTAGGGACATCTTATGCAAGATGAATTGCAAAATATATTGCTCACCGGATGGTATTGAGCTCCAAACTCAAGAAGAAGATGGACTTTACAGGTTAACAATGTTAATGGTTGAAGCAGAGGAAAGTAAATTATTTCCTACATTTGATAAAGATAATCTTCCAGAAGAATTAAAAGAGACAGTCAATGCTAAAATTTGGGATCTGACAGGAAGTGAAATGGGCTTGAAAAATGTTGACCCAGTGAAAATTACAGTAAAGCAAGGAGTAGATTTTCCAAACATTCCTCAGTATAAAATGAAAGCGGAAACTATTGAAGGTGTTATACCTGTTATTGACAAATTCATAAAACAAGGTGTTCTAAAAGAAATTGAGAGCAGTCCATGTAATTCACCGATTATGGGGATTAAAAAGCCAAACGGAACTTTTAGGATTGTTCAAGACCTGAGAAAGGTTAATCAAATAGTTGTTCCATGTTGCCCAGTTCTTCCAAACCCAGCGGTAATTCTTTATCAGATTCCGCATGATGCAGAATGGTATACAGTTATTGACCTTTGCAATGCATTCTTTATTGTTCCATTGCATCCAGATAGCGAGCAAATTTTTGCGTTCAGGTTCCAAGACCGTATCCTAGCATGGTGTCGTATCCCTCAAGGGTATACAGAGAGTCCATCTATTTTTAATCAGTTGTTAAAGAAATCTTTGGAAAACTTAGATTTGCCTGGAAAATCAACATTAGTGCAGTACATAGATGATCTCCTTGTGGCTGCAAAAACACGAGATAATTGTGTGACAGATACCATTACACTTTTGAATCATCTGGCAGAAGAGGGACATAAAGTGTCTCCTGCAAAATTACAGTTTTGCAAACAAGAAGTGAAATATCTTGGTCACAGAATTGCAAAAGGAATGAGGCAATTGACAGTTGAAAGAATTAAAATGATTCAGGGAATGCAACCTCCAAAAACACAGAGACAGGTCAGAATGTTTCTTGGAATGGTTGGCTATTGTCGCCAATGGATTCGTGGATTTTCAGTAATTGCAAAACCTTTAAAGAGATTGACAAAAGCAGAAATAAAAGACCCGATTACTCTAACAGAAACTGAGTTAGAAGCTTTTGAGCAGTTAAAAAAGAGTTTGTGCGAAGCACCTGCATTAGGTATGCCAGACTACGAGAAGGAGTTTGAGCTGTATTGCAGTGAATGGGAAGGTTGTGCATTGTCAGTTTTAATTCAAAGACATGGAAAACTGAGAAAGCCAATTGCTTATTTCTCAGCAGTTCTTGATCCTGTTGCAAAAGCATTACCAGGCTGCTTAAAAGCAGTAGCTGCAACAAGTGTAAGCCTTGAGCAGAGCGAGGGCATATTTATGGGATTTCCTGTAAAAGTATATGTACCCCATTCTGTGGAAATTCTGCTTACCAGAAGCAAAACACAGCATTTGACAAGTAACAGGTTGACTAAATATGAAAAAGTTATTCTGGGATCAGATAACGTCTCGATAGCAAGGTGTGTGAATTTAAATCCTTCCACATTGTTGCCTGATGGTACTGTAACAGAAATCAGGAATGAGAATGACATTGATCACGAATGCTTGGATGTTTTAGAATATTGCACCAAACCCAGGCAGGATATTAAAGATGTTCTGTTAATTGAATCAGATTTTGTTTACTTTGTTGATGGTTCATGCTTAAGAACAGATGAAGGTATTTTGAGAGCAGCATATTCTATCTGCGCAGATGTAGTTGAAGCTTCATGTCTCGAAGGAATTCGTTCAGCTCAAGTAGCAGAATTGATTGCTTTGATTCGTGCATGTGAAAGAGCAAAAGAATTAAGAATTACCATAGTGACTGATAGTCAGTATGGATATGGCGTAGTTCATAACTATGGCCAGCTCTGGTCTCAAAGAGGTTATTTAACTTCTGCGGGAATTCCAATCAGGAATGCAAAGTTGATCAAGAGACTGATCGATGGCATTCAGTTATCAGAGAAAATTGCTGTCGTGAAATGTGCAGCACACAAAAAGGGTGATGATTATATTACAAAAGGTAATGCCTATGCAGATGAAATAGCCAAATATTGTGCGAAGAATAATTTTTCAATCAATCGGGGAAAAGATAAAGAACATGTTTTGAACTCACTTATGCTAACATCTGTTGTTGAGACATGGCAAGGAGTGAAGGATTTACAAGATGAGGCAGATGATAAGGAAAAAGACACATGGTTAAAAGCAGGTTGCAGACAGCGAGAAGAAGATGAGATTTGGGTTTACAAAGATGACAGACCAGTAATGCCAAATAGCATGATTGCTGACATGGCTAGAATGTATCATGGTCCAGGACATATTGGAAGGGATTCAATGATTAGGTTGTTTAGGCAGACATGGTTTAATCCAAAGTTCAGAATAATTGCAGAATCTTTTTGTCAGAGATGCTTAATCTGTCAACAAATGAACCCAAACAGAAAAACAGTTGTAAGCATGGGAACCATAGGACGGGAGGGTGGTCCTTTTACCAGGTTGCAAATGGATTTCATTGACATGCCACCTCATAACAAGCTAAGATATGTGTTAGTGATAATCTGTTTGTTTTCCAAGTGGGTGGAAGCGTTCCCAACACGTCATAATAATTCAGTTACTGTTGCAAAATTGCTTTCAAGGGAAATGATACCGAGGTACGGTTTTACAGTGACTGTTGAAACTGATCGTGGCACACATTTTGAAAACAGACTATTACAAATGATTTGTTAAGCATTGAATATAAAACAAAAGCTGCATTGTGCCTACAGACCAGAAGCATCAGGTGTGGTTGAGCAAGTAAATAGTACAATCAAGAATAGGATAGCTAAAATGTGTCTAGCTACAGGAGTAAAGTGGACAGATGCACTTCAACTTGTTTTGATGTCTTTGAGAAGTACTCCTGATAAAAAGACAGGTCTGAGTCCTCATGATATTGTCATGGGTAGAGTCATGAGACAAGCATTTGTACCAGTTGGAAAATTAATGAGTATAAATGATAGTGTCATTTTAGAATACTGCAGGAATCTTTCTGACGTGGTGACTTCTGTGTTCCATCAGGTGGGAACTGAAGTGATAACCAGAGAGAAGGAACAAGCTCATGATTTGTTACCAGGAGACTGGGTAAGGACAAAAGTTCGCCGAAGAAGAAACTGCCTAGTACCCAGGTGGCAAAAGGCTAGACAGGTGATACTTGTTACAACAAATGCAGTGAAGTGCAGAGGTTTGAAAAGGTGGATTCACGCTAGTCACACCATTCGTGTACCACCACCTGAAAATCCTGACGAAGGTGACACTACAACTGATTCAGATTCTGAAGAAGAACCTGAAAGAAATCCAGATTCTGAAGATCGACAAGCAGGTCGACATCTGGAAAATTCAATTGCGAATGAGGCATTGAATGAAGATACTGAAGAAGTTGTGATACTAGACTCCGAAAATGATGAAGATCTACTAGAAAAAGAAGCAGAAAAAGAGTCTGATCAAGTAGTGATTAAAAATCAGGAGAGTATTGAAAAGCAGATTGGAAGCTCTGAAAGCAGGAACGGAAGATCCGAAACTGGGAAGTTGAAGGTAATTGAAGAAGAAGAAGAAGATGAATTACCAAGTACCAGCTATAAGGATGATGTTCCTAACAGAGTGAAACTGCCGAGTAAAGAAGTGCCTAAATTTAGAATTGAAATCTCTGATACAGAATCAGAAGAAAGTGATGAAGATTCTGAAATAAGGAATTTTAGAAAGAGAGCTTGGAGAGCAGAGTGTAACAAATCTGAACCAAAGAAGAAATTACCAAGAAAAGGTGATAATTGGCCAAGTCAAAATGAAGGCCTAAAATTCAAGTTGGTGAACAGATCAAAAGAGCAAATTAATGAAATATCAAGTCAGAAAGAATATACAGATAAGAAAATTCAGGCAGGAAAGAAAATAGCAGTAATTAGCAATAGACTAAAAAGAGTTGTAAAGCCTAACCAAAAGTACAAGTCCCCTGAGTGGACTTACATTATCATCCCACCTGTGGTGGAGGTGAATAGCAGTAGTCAGGAAGATTTAGATGACACAAGTGATAATGATTAAAGTGGTTTCTGTAAAAATTTGAGGGTTTGTTTTTGGCATAAGGCTGAAGAAATTGTGTTAGGTGACACAGGTCGAAGAAATTGTGTTAGCTGGAAAAAACACATTGATGTAAGACGTAAGGTCGAAGAAAAGCTGTTAGAAAGTAGGATTTTCTTTAAAAAAAAAAGTAAAACAGGGGTGTATATTTAGTAATTTTAGATTTTTGAAATGTTTGATTTTTTTTGTAAGGCTTTTGTTACAGAGTAAAAATGCCTTATACTAATACGAATTCGAGATGTTCAATCCTTAAAAAATGCTGTAAAATGTCTTCTATTTGTGTGGCTTAATAAATCTTGGTCTGGTTCATTTTAGCTGTCATTTTTCCTTTTGGAGTTGACAAGGAGATGTTCAAAGCTAACATGACAAGTAAAGCTATGGCTAAACAAGATAACAATCCTGCAGTTGACAAAACTAACAGAGTTATTGATCACAAGCCAGAGATCCACCAAGATAGATCTGTTGGTGTTTTTTCTAGTAATACCTTCTCAAGACTTCTTTCTGAATATGTTAAGGTTATGGAAGTCAAAGATTGCTATATTTGTGTGAAATTGCCCACTTCTGTTTCTGAGGGGGTGACGTATAATATGCTTCCCCTTACTTATGGCATAACTTGCAGTGTGATAGCTAGTTTGTTTTATCAGACAGGTCGTCTAGAGTACTATTACTCGAACTATGACGAAATCTTTGCAAATTTAAAAGTTGATAAAAGCTTGAATACACATAAATATGCTAAGCAGATGAGGGAATTTTTCATTGTAACTAATGAACTTACCTATGAGTATGCTTTTAAAAACAATTCAACTTGTAAATTGAGAACTGAAGATAAATCTTTCTTAAACTTAGTTGAAGAGAGAAGAGCAATTTATAAAAGGAATGAAATGCTGAAACAATCCAAATCTAAGTGTTGGCAGATTGAGGATGAAAAACTAAATGATAGAATAGAGAATGTTGCAATTCACATAGATAAACCAGTTAGCGGTAAGCTTTGTATTAGAAGAGACAATACGCTTTTTGACAATTACTTTGTGGGTGCAAGCCAATGTGAGGATACTTACCAAATCCTGGGTGGATGGGGATTCAAGGTGGCAAAGATCCAATTTTCCCTGGAATTTATTTTGTGTGTGGGGACAAAGCCTATTACAATCTCCCAGACCACATGCTATGTTGGTTTAGTTTTTCCAAAGATTTTTCATGTTGACAGAAATGTAAAAGGTTCATTTGAAATTAGCAATCATCAGAATAGATACAAATGAGAAAGTTTCTCAGAAATTTTGGGAGATATTTTTGGTGCAGTAATACCTTTGGTGGGTATAACCCTGAATGCAGTTAAAATCAGAAAATTGTCTACAATTGTGGACAGATTGTCCACTGATACTGCCAGTGGTTTCCAATTGGTGGATACTGAATTAATTGCTATGAGGTCCATGGTAATGCAGAATTGTCTTGCTCTTGACATTCTGTTAGCTAAAGAGGGAGGAGTTTGTGGAATATTACATGTTCAGCATTGCTGTACATACATTCCAGACAAGAGTCAGAACATTGAAATGTATATTAAAAATATCACGGAAATACATTCAGAAATTGAACCTTTAGAAGATGAAGATTTTTCCAAACGTTTGAGCAAAGGTTTTGCAGCAATCAAAACCTGGTTTCAAGAGATTGGTAGTTCAATTTTAGGCAAAATACTAACACCTTTATTAGTTATAGTTTTTGTGATACTTATGTTGAAAATTAGTTGCATGCTACACAAGAGAAAGAAATATCTAAGGGAAAAGAAGAGGATTTATAAACTCAGAAAAGAACAAGAAAAGGAAATTGAACTAGAAGAGTTTCATAGATCGCAATATGAGAGTTACAAGCAGACAGCAGAATCACAACTTCAGAAACACTAATACAGTGAGTGTCAAAACATGTTCAGGGGTTAAAATTTTGCTAACAATTTGGGTGTAGTTTGGTGATTTTGAAATCACCAGATGAGGGAGTTGATGGAGCGAGGTTCAGAATAATATTTTGTTCTGACTCGCAAAGTTAATTTCCATAATAAATAATCGTATTAATCAGTCTGTTATGAAATGTACTAATCAACATAGTTTAAAATGCATACACGACATGAGGGACTAACTTATGTGCTCTATGTTGCAAACTGCAAGTTTGTGAAAAATAATAAACTAACCTTGTCTATTGTCTTTGTCAGTATTAAATGCGGCTGTTTAACTAATGGCATGTGCTTATTTTGTGTGTGCTTATGTTATGTCTTTTCGTCTTTATGTGGTATAAGCTCGTGGAGGATTTCGTGGCCTAGGAGAAGAAAAGTAAATATAAATGCTGCTTTATGTGTTTTGGCTAGGTAACATAGATTAATGGGTTAATAATTAGCAAAGGGGGCGGGTAACAGAATAAATCTTAATTTCCTTAATTAATTGATGTCTTGTGTTTGTTTAAATAATAGTTTTCGAATGGGCCTAAGAAATGGCTGGCAGTGCTGAAGTTTGTGAAAACTTGACCAGAGTAAAGCCTTCACTCATGTGCAGAAAAAAGAGCTTTTGCTGAACAATCAACATTTAATGCAGAAGCAGTTTTGGTCGAGTTGAATGTGTTCTTGGAGAAAAGTCCAAGGACAGGAAGTTCGAATTGCCTGCCAAGATTAGGAAGTAAAGTTTTGTGCTTGGGCGAATGTAACACTTTCGAGGAAGCAAGAAGGATGGAGAATCTAAGAACAATAAGGGCTTATGATGAGGCCCGGACTTGGTCAGGAGTGAATGACCTAATGGTGGACTGACGAGGCTCAGCCAATGGCAAGTCTGGATTTTCAGAGAAGAATGCAAAATTTAGTTACTTTAGCTAGTCAGAAAGGTATAAAAATTGACCCCATGGGCAGGAGGGCGCTTCTCGCTTTCCAATTCCTGAAGGGCGTGACGTGCTGAAGGACTTGTTGGGGCACGTAAGGATAATAGACTAATGACTATTTCTTGTTAGGTTGAGCGAGTTTTAGACAGGGAAAATAGAACTTAAGGGATGGAAACTGTTTATTTTACTTAAATCATGCTAACTGATTTTGCTTTGAAATGCCAGTCTAATATGTTTTCCTCAATAAAAGCTGCTAAAAATTGCTAATAAATAAAGATTTAATCAAAAATGCTCTTTCTTTGAATAAATAGTTAATAAATAAGATTTTGAAACGACAAGCTGGTCTTGTTTATTCATGGTCTTGTTACCATCAGTTGATCCATTTACCTTTAGTGACTTAATTAAAAAGATAGATGCTTAAAAACCATGGTAGTAAACGTTATACTGCAGTTGTATATAAATGTGTAAATAGTTTTCTGAATAGTTCTGATTAATTAGGTCACATGATTCAGTTGCCCAAAATATGTCTCGTTGGTTTATGGGCCTTGTGAGTGATTTATGAATAATGGTGAGTATCTGATGTGGGTAGCGTTTATTGAGACAGATTTTCTATAGGGGCGCTGGATCATAAGTCACATGTATGACGTCCCTCTCTCCATTACGATAATATAGTTGAAAGCCCCTTTTAAGATTCTGGTTGGAAGAAAGGGCCCGAAGCATGTTCTTCTGCCCACGTTTATAGTTCATTCAAGGTGATCTTGGAAAGGAGCTATTACAGCCCAGAATATAAGAACACTAAGGGGAACTGTGGCTATCCAGCAAACTCACTTTTCAGCTATTCACAACAACAATCCATATTTGTAAAGCGAGACCATGTCACCTTTTAACGTTTCAAGGCGCTGGGTGCACCCTTTAAGGTTTCAGGGCGCTGGGTGCGGGGATATTAAGTGAGCTATTGCCTAGAGTCTCGTGGTGCTGAGCAGAGCTACTGCCGGCGCCAGGATCGAACTATGAGCCCCGCTCTCTGGAGTCAGCCGCTCTGGCCTCTGCGTCACACCTCTTTTATTTATTTTTTTGCTCCTGTATCTGTCTCAGTACATTCTAAAGATGCGTTTCCTTTTTTTATAAAAAAGATGCTACACAGTGAACTTTTTCTTGGGAGAAAAGCACGACAGTGCATCATGTAGATGTAATTAAGGTTCTAGCCATTATGTCATGCATCCGCCCCGCAAGCTTAGCAGCCAATCAATCAATTAATCGTGCATCCTGCCCCTTTCAGGATATTAGCTTCTGTATGAGATTACCGAGCGCACAGCTAAGGTTCCACCTATTAAACAAGCTTTGATAAGAGGTACTCACCACACGCCCCCAGCGATTCAGATGTGAACGAAACCGAAACCTTCCGTGGGGTGGGACTTCCGTCTTCGGAAGCCCGCGCACGCGCCCACGGAGTGCCACGGAGAGAAGCAGTGCTGGTGACGCGGGGCTCCCATGCCCGAGGGAGAGCCCCGCGGTGGCGGCCTAAGTCCGGAGTGGCGGTAAGTGGGCCTTACTTGTTGGGGGGGGTCTCGGTGCACTTGTGTGTGTGTGTGCACGCATGTGTGTATGCGACGGCGGGGGTTGGTTCTCTGTATGTATGGGTGTGTGCGTGCGTGCACGGGCGCTCGTGTGTGTGTCTCTGTGTATGCGCATGCGTGTGTGGTGTTGGAGCTTCCCAGGAGACAGCAGCTGGCCACAGTGAGTGCGTTCGCGTGCGCGTGGCCCGCTCCGATCGCATTCTCGGAGAGGAAATGCTGTCTCCTGGAAAGCAGAGTCGCTAACAATAGATCTCTGGCGAGACAGCGCTTTGCGCTGTAATCGCCACGAGACCTCACAAAGGAACCTTACCTGTGTGGCTGGGACTACCGCCTGTGACACAGTGCACCCCAAAGTGTGACCTAGACACATCAGGGAATATTTATTATTATTTGATTTAACATAGCACAACATGGGAATTTTCTGTGCTGTGTTGTATGAAAGGGAGAAAGCAGAAATGGTCCATATTGACAAAGAAATGGAGCATTTCTGCTCTCTCTGGGAGCTGGCACAGTGTGTGCTGCCTGATGCCAATGCAAGCACCCTTGCATCTTAGAGCAAGCAGGCCTGCACTATGGGCAGGATTGTTTGTGTGCAGGAAACTGCACCTTCCTGCACAAAAACAATCCTTAGAGGCCTATTCCTCTTTCTATGTGTGCTGCAGAAGGCAGAATGCAGCACACATAAAAAGAGGAAGTAACAAGGATTAATAAATATATTTCTCCTTGTTACACCTCGGTGAAGTAGGCACACCATATTAGCGCAAACACAGGTTTACAACTGGAGGTAAATCTGAGCTTTTATCAAAATACAGTGGTTGATACACCGAGTGTCCGTGCTCCAACTATGTAATACCTACCCAAAGCAAAGAAACCCAAGTCAGTGCTATATGCTACATTGCATTACTTTGTATTTACTAAACCTGGCAAAGCTACACAAAGTGACTTTGCGTGGCTTAGTTAATGCTAAAAATATTTTTGATTTGGGGCTGTGTTATAAAATTGAGGCAACCTCAATGCAAAATCAAAATAAAACTGGGCCATCATATTTTACAGAAACCATGCAGGTTTAGGACCCGAGCTCAGCCATCAAACAGGAACATCCACCATATCCTGGTATTTTTGAAAACTAGAGACACATGGTGTCCAGGGTGGTGTGGATTGCGTGGTTCTAATGTTTTTTGTTACGTTCTACCTGCAACAGGAAAAGGACGAAACGTGACACGGACAGGTGAAAAACTTCCACCCAAAAACTGACTCTCTGCAGCAATGTAAGTGGCTGCGGAATTTTGTCCCTAGCCCGCCCGGCACCCAGGAAAACCCACTTAACCTTCACATTTCTGAAAACTAGACAACCCGGGGGGAGTCCAGGGTGGCATGACTTGCATAGTTCCCACAATGTTCTCTTTACCCAGAATCCTTTGTAAACCTAGAAATTAGTCTAAAATTGCATATTTTCCTCTCATTTCTGTAAGGGGAAAGTTCTGGATTCTGCAGGGAACCACAAATTTCCTACCAGCCAGAGTTCCTCCAAGTCCCCTGATAATATGGCGGGTGTTCAACATGGCTAAATGTTAGTGCCATGGCTTAATGTAGAGTAGCATAGAGGAGAGTGGAGTAGAGTGAAGTGGCGTAGAGTGGCATAAAGTGGAGTGGCACAGAGTAGCAGAGAGTGGAGTGGCATTGAGTAGCAGAGAGTGGAGTGGCATACAGTAGAGTGGTGTAGGGTAGAAAGGCATAAAGTAGAGTGGAGTGGTTTCGAGTGAAGTGGATTAGAAATGAGTGGCATAGAGTGGAGTAGATTAGAGTAGAGTGCATATACTGGAATGGCGTAGAGAACAATGGTGTGGAGTAGAGTGTTGTAGAGTGATTTAGAGTGGCATTGAGTTTCGTAGAGTAGAGTGACTTAGATTGGTATTGAGTGGGGTTGAGTGGAGTGACATAGATTAGAGTTAAGTAGAGTGCCATGGAGTGGCATAGAGTAGAGTTTTCTGGTGTCGAGTGAAGCAACGTAGAGTGGTGTAGAGTGGCTTAACGTAAAGTAAATTAAGAAATCTAAGAAGCGCTTGATTGCCGAGGTGTCTTGGCGCTGGTGAGACAAAGATGTGAGGTGGAAACGAGAAAGGCCAGGGCACTACTGTGTGGGAAACAGCCACATTTTCAGTAATTACCGGAACTTTGTCCAAGTAGAGTGAGATCTAATGTACAGTGGCAACTTGTTCCAGAGCTTGGAGGTTAGATAGGAGAGCCATCTATCTCCCCATTTGGATTTCCTGATTATCAGATCTTTGATCAGTACCTGATTAGCTGATCTCAGTGCGCGTTCAGGGGTGTACCATTGGAATAGTTTGCCATATTCCGTAGGAGCACCACCATACAAGGTTTTATGAACCAGACATAATTCCTTGAATTCAAACCGCTCCTTGACTGGGAGCCAGTGGAGATTCCTAATGGCCCCAGGTATATGATTGTATTTAGGGATGTTCAGTTGGGTTCGGGCTGCTGCATTCTGCAGAAATTGTAGTTTGGCTAACAGAAAGTGCCAAATAGGACAGAGCTTTGTTGTGTACCCGGGCCATCAAGTACTTGGTGACCATGTACAACCTCTGTAGGCCAAGAGTCAAACCATTTTGGATAGGGCCACTCCTACTACCCAGACACAGGCCAGGGCATTTCTTGGTCTGACTGGGTATTACAGGAGATTTGTTCGGAAATATTGTACCATTGTGGCCCCGCTAACAGAACTCACTTAAAAAAAGATGTCCAAGAAAGTGAATTGGACTCTAGAGAGTCAGAGGGCCTTTGACACTTTGAAAGATGCTATGTGTTCAGCACCAGTGTTGCTGGCCCCTGATTACACAAAGGAATTTGTGGTTCAGACGGATGCTTCAAATCAAGGGTTTGGGGCGGTCTTTGCACAAGTAAATGAAGAGGTCCTTAATCAGTCAGTTGTCTTCATCAGTAGGCCACTTCCCCCCAGAGAATGAAGATGCAGAGCCATTGAGAGGAAAGACTTTTCTGTGGTTAGGCACCTGAAGATGTTGAGGCCATACCTTTTTGGCACAGGCTTCCATGTTCAAACTGACAACAGACATCTCAGGTGGTTCATGCAGAAGAGTTCGGGACATCCTAAATTGTTGAGGTGGTCCATATCCCTACAGGGGATGGACTTTACAGTGGAACACAGACCTAGGCCTGCTCATGCCAATGCAGATGGACTTTCCAGGTTCTTCCACTTAGCTAATGAGAACTACCTGTGCATAGGTTAGTTCCCACCACCTTTCGTTTGGGGGAGGGGCTGTGTGAGAAAATCATCCCACCCGACCGGGTAACATTTATACTTCCAGTATCCACACAATCCCCTTGGGTAAGCGTCTGCTTCCAACCCAACCGGAAGACCTTTTCACTTCCGGTGTCTAAACACTCCCCAGGTAAGCATCTGCTTACGAACCGGCCGGGTGACCTTTCACTTCCAGTGTCCCCACATTTCCTTACGGGTAAGCATTTGCTTCCAACCGGACCGGGTGACTTTTCACTACCGATGTTACCAAACTTTTGTTACGTGGGCAAGCATATGTGCTTTCAGCGAAGGTGACCCGGTACCCAACTATTTTCCTGCCACAAGCTCTGCCCTTAATTGTCTACTTAATTGTATGCTTCCGGTTCTCCTGAACAAGGCCATTGGGGGCCACTTGTCAGTACCTCCTCGGTTCTGACTGTCTCGTTTGTGGCCTGTTCCCATTTCGCAACATGTTTTATTTCTTGTTGGATCGCTTTGTAAGTACGGCCATGCCTTGCTGGGAGCTTTCGCTTTCAGCGAGGCCCCCCCCTCCGCCACCCCTGCAGCCAAATTCTTCAAAACTACCAACAGCCCCTTGCATTCATGCAAAATCATTCATTTTGCCCTGATCACCCCCATTTGTTGCTTGGTACCGGTGGTAACTGACTCTGTTTATGCCCTGGACTCTGCTTGCCATCATGTGGATAAAATATTGTGTGAAGAATAGGCCTGGACGGAGTTCTCGGACTTCAACCACGTGAATCCATGCAAAGTGAGAAATAAACTTTGCCAAGCTACTCGGAGTTCCGCGAACTGCGGAGTGCATTACCTTGCACCGTTCACACAGATTTTTAGTGCCGGATATTTGTCCTGTGCTGTAAAATCAGTGCGAATGGCATCACACACAGCGCAAGAGGGAGCTTATTCTTCCTGCTGCTCGAGTAGAAGTTCTACTCGAGCATCAGGTTTCTCGAGGCGAGCGGTAGTGACCACCCGTGAATGCCTGCATTGAGAAATCTTTCTGAGATGCGGTCAAGTGTTGGATTCTCCTCAACTTACTGTTGGCAAGCACGAGCGAGGTAAAAACTTTGCTCTGCATTTTCGGAACTCTGCGAGCTCAGAAGAGTGCAATAAACTCGGCAAATTCCATGAACGGAGCGGAGTTCACCGCCCAGGCCTAGTCATGAATACCAAGGACAAGAATATTGCGACGGTAAGTTTCTATGGGTGTGCAAAGTTTCAATATACTTAACTTCCCATATATGTTCCTTGATGATATATATATTGTCACGGTATGTAGATGTGGAATGAAGAATAGTAAATCTATATTCACCTATTTGCACTTAAATGCTCGATATTGTGATCTTCGATATTGTTGACATTATATCCTGTCCACACAATATTCTTGTCCTCTGTATTCTGGCAGTGATCCGGGCAATGGAATAGAAATCTCTCATTCCCTATTGTTTTTCCAGCAGTTTCTGTGGGATGGAATATGTGGTGGAGATGTGTCTTTATGTCCGAGCTTTTGAGTTTGGAAGAGGGGAACCAGGGGGCATATTATCAACACAGGCGATAAAATTATCGCTGCTTTTATCGGCAGAAAACTGCCGCAAAAGCGGCTTTAGCGGCAGTTTTCTGGGTCAGCTATGCCATGTGAGGCCTTAGAGCAGCTTTACCATGTGAGGCCTTGGGACAGCTTTACCATGTGAGGCCTTGAGTAAGCTTTACCATGTGAGGCCTTAGAACAGCTTTAGCATTTGAGGGCTTGGGTCAGCTTTAGCATGTGAGGCCTTGGTCAGCTTTATCTGGTGAGGCCTTGGATCAGCTTTACCATGTGAGGCCTTGGGTCCGCTTTACCATGTGAGGCCTTGGGTCAGCTTTACCATGTGAGGCCTTGGGTCAGCTTTACCATGTGAGGCCTTGGGTCGGCTTCACATGTGAGGCCTTGGTCAGCTTTACCATGTGAGGCCTTGGTTCAGCTTTACCATGTGAGGCCTTGATCAGCTTTATCATGTGAGGCCGTCGATTAGCTTTACCGTGTGAGGCCTCGGGTCAGCTTTACCGTGTGAGGCCTTATGTCAGATTTACCATGTGAGCCCTTGTGTCAGCTTTACCACGTGAGGTCTTGGATTCGCTTAACCATGTGAAGCCTTTGTCAGCTTTATCATGGGAGGCCTTTGGTCAGCTTTACCATGTGAGGCCTTCGATCAGCTTTACCATATGAGCCCTTGGGTCAGTTTTAGCATGTGATCCCTTGGGTCAGATTTACCACGTGAGGCTTTCGGTCAGCTTTACCATGTGAGGCCTTGGGTCAGCTTTACCGTGTGAGGACTTGGTACAGCTTTACCATGTGATCCCTTGGGTCAGCATTAGCATGTGAGGCTTTGGGTCAGCTTTACCATGTGTGGCCTTGGTCAGCTTTACCAGGTGAGGCCTGGGTCAGCTTTACCATGTGAGGGCTTGGGTCGGCTTCACATGTGAGGCCTTGGGTCAGCTTTACAATGTGAGCTCTTGGGTCATCTTTACCATGTATGGCCTTGGGTCAGCTTTAGATGTGAGGTCTTAGATCAGCTTTAACATGTTAGGCCTTGGGTCAGCTTTATCATGTGAGGGCTTGAGTCAGCTTTACCAAGTGAGGCCTTATGTCAGATTTACCATGTGAGCCCTTGGGTCAGCTTTACCATGTGTGCCCCTGAGTCAGCTTTACCATGTGAGGCCTCGGTCAACTTTACCATGTGAGGCCTTGTGTCAGCTTTACCATGTGAGGTCTTGGATTAGCTTTACCATGTGAAGCCTTGATCAGCTTTATCATGTGAGGGCTTGAGTCAGCTTTACGATGTAAATGTAAATGTAAATGTACATGGATTTATATAGCTCAAATCACCACTGGTTTCTAAGCGCTTGCTTAGGGAACCCGTCCTGGTATTCCCCTGTGAGATAACCCAAGCAGGGTATCCGCAAGGTGAAAGCCAGGCATCCCGCCGCGAGGGGCCGTTGTGGAGATTAAGCAATCTATTGCCCAGAGTCGCAGAGTGTGAACCCATGAATCGATTAGGCACCGGAGCGAGAATTGTCGTGTCCATGGACATTTTAGGACTCAAGACCCCGCCGAGCCGGGAATTGAACCCTGGTCCCAGGCTGTCCTCTGCTTCCAGGTCTGCCTCCTCTAACCAGTGAGCCACACTTCTCCACCGACGATGTGAGGTCTTAGATCAGCTTTAACATGTGAGCCCTTCAATCAATCAATCATTTGTAAAGCTCACTACATACCCGCGAGGGTCTCAAGGCGCTGGTGGGGGTGGGGGGGGGGCGACTGATCGAACAGCCAGGTCTTGAGTATCCTCCTGAAGGTCAGCAGGTCTTGGGTCTGTCGTAGGCTCAGTGGGAGGGTGTTCCATATCTTGGGGACGAGGAGGGAGAAGGATTTCCCACCAGTGGTTGTTTTTCGGATGCGCTGGACGGTGGCGACTGAGAGGTCGGCGGAGCGTAACTGGCGGTTGGGGATGTAGAAGGAGAGCCGTCTGTTGAGGTAGGCTGTGCCAGTCTTGTGGAGTGCCTTATGTGTGTGGGTGAGGAGCTTGAAGGATATCCTCTTGTCGATGGGGAGTCAGTGCAGGTTTCTCAGGTGGGGTAATGTGGCCGTGGCGTGGTACATCGAGGATCAGTCATGCCGAGGCGTTTTGAATGCGTTGTAGTCGTTTGATGAGCTTGGTCGGGGCTCCCACATAGAGCGTGTTTCCGTAGTCGAGTCTGCTGCTGTCGAGGGCCTGGGTGACCGTCGTTCTTGTATCTGTCGGGATCCATCTGTAGATCTTGTGGAGCATGCAGAGGGTGTTGAAGCAGGAGAAGGAGACGACATTGACCTGCTTGGCCATTGAGAGCGTTGAGTTGAGGATGATTCCCAGATTGCTTGCGTGGTCGGTGGGTGTCGGGGCTGCCCCCAGTGCCGTCGGCCACCAGGAGTCGTTCCAGGCTGAAGGGTTGGAGCCAACGATGAGGACCTCCATCTTGTCCGAGTTCAGCTTCAGACGGCTGGTCTTCATCCAGTCAGCGACAGCCTTCATTCCTTCGTGGAGGCTGGCATTGGTGGCGATGGGGTCCTTGGTGAGGGAGAGGATCAGCTGAGTGTCGTCGACATAGGAGATTATGTTGAGGTCGTGCTGTCGGGCTACATGTGCGAACGGGGCCCTGTAAATGTTGAACAGCATCGGGCTGAGGGAGTATCGCTGGGGTACGCCGCAAATAATCTCGAAGGCTTTGTAACGGAATGGGGGGGCAGATGCTCTGGGTTCTGCCTGAGAGGAAGGAGGTGGTCCAATCCAGAGCCTTGTCTCAGATCCCTGCGGCGTGGAGGCGTGCGCGTAGTGTGTGGTGGCAGATGGTGTCGAAGGCAGCAGAGAGGTTTAGGAGGATGAGTGCTGCGGTCTCGCCGTTGTCCAGCAGGGTTCTTTTGTCGTTGGTGACGGCAATGAGGGCAGTCTCAGTGCTGTGGTTGCTGCGGAACCCTGACTGGGAAGGGTCAAGGATTCTGTTTTCTTCGCGGTATCGGGTTAGCTGTCTGTTGAACATTTTCTCGATGACCTTGGCCGGGAAGGGGAGCATAGAGATGGGCCGGAAGTTCTTGAGGTCTCTTGGGTCTGCCTTAGTTTTTTTTAGTAGGGGTTGATCTCGGCGTGTTTCCAGATCTCTGGGAAGGTCGCGGTCTCGAGGGAGAGATTGATGACATTGCGCAGGTGGGGTGCGATGTAGCTGCTTGCTCTGTTGAAGACGTGGTGCAGAAATGAGTCTGACGGAGAGCCGGAGTGGATTGTGTGCATGGTCTTGATGGTGTCATCGATGCTTACGCTGGCCCAGGCTAGCAGGGGGTCGTCGTCGATGGTGTACGGAGGGTCTGTTGTGATGCTGTCGGTTGGGGCGGTCTGGGTGTTGAAGCTATTGTGGATGTCTGCTATCTTGCGGTGGAAGAAGGTGGCCAGGGAGTCGCACAGGGCTTGCGATGGCGGGATGTCGTTGGTGTTGGACCGTTCCTTCACGATGTTGAAGAGCTCCTTGCTATTGTGTGCGTTGTTGTCGAGGCGGTCTTTGAAGGAGGTCCTCTTGGCCACCCTGATGAGGTGGTGGTGGTTGCGGATGGTGTCCTTGTGTGCTGAGTGGCTGTCCGGAGTTTGTTCACTGTGCCATTTCTTCTCTAGTTTCTGGCAGGCTTGCTTGGAGGCTAGGAGTTCTGTGGTGAACCAGCTGGCCCTCTTGCTGGTGTCTCTGTGGGGGGGTTTCTTCAGCGGGGCGAGGGTGTTGGCGCAGTCCTCGATCCAGCGTCTGAGGCTGTGGGCATCTCTGTCGGTGTTGGAGGGTTCTGTGGGTGGGCTGAGAGCGAGGTTTGCGTGTAGTTGGTCTTCAGTGATTTTGCTCCAGCAGCGGCGGGGGATCCGTTGGGTGCGGTGGTGTGTGGTGGCTTTCTGGAAGGCAAAGTGGATGTATCGGTGGTCGGTCCAGAGGAGTTTGGTGGTGTTGGGGGTTTCTTCAGCGGGGCGAGGGTGTTGGCGCAGTCCTCGATCCAGCGTCTGAGGCTGTGGGCAGCTTTGCCGGTGTTGGAGGGTTCGGTGGGTAGGCTGAGAGCAAGGTTTGCGTGTAGTTGGTCTTCGGTGATTTTGCTCCAGCAGTGGTGGGGGATCCGTTGGTTGCGGTGGTGTGTGGTGGGTTTCTAGTAGGCGAAGTGAATGTAGCGGTGGTCGGTCCAGAGGAGTTCGGTGGTGTGCCTGATGGAGACGTATGGGCTTGAGGAGAAGACGGAATCGAGCATGTGGCCGGCGGAGTGGGTGGGAGTTGTGACGAGTTGCTCCAGTCCGAGGTTGGCGAGGTTATCTATCAGGGTTATGGAGGTGTTGTCGTTGTTGTTCTCAAGGTGAAAGTTCAGGTCTCTGAGGAGGATGTAGTTGGTGGAGGTCAGGGCGTGCGTGCTGATCAAGTCGGCAATGGAGTCGCTGATCTGGGGGCAGGGTACGGGGGGTCAGTAGACGAGGGTGCTTCTGAGGGTGGAATTAGGGCCCGTCCGGATCTGGAAATGCATGCATTCGGCGATGCTGAGCGCGTCGTTGGTGCTAGTAGAGACCCTGATGCTGTTCTTGTGGACGATGACAATTCCTCCTTCGACGACCAGAAATAGAAAAAAATCCCTTCAATGGCCATATACTTCAATTATGTACATACATCAATTCATATCAAAGGCTAGTGACAGAAGGAAGGTAGTACTAAACAAAAATCATTCAAAAAATTGTGTTTATTATTTCTTTTTTTTGTAAATATAAATTCATATAAACATCGTTATAAATCAAACAATTCTATAGACAACACATCAATTAATTATACAAATTCATGAAAGACATAATGGAATCATAAAGATAAGCAGCAAATAAATATATATACCCCATGGTATCAGACATACAAACAACTTACTCTCGTGCTACCAAGCATACTACAGTCAAACCTCATACATTGATGAAAAAAGGAACTGGTAAACAATTAGCAAGGGGCGCAGTGACGGAGAAGGGTTATGGCACGTTACCACGGACTTTAAGAGTCGCTGGTATACAATAAAGCAGTTTACCAATGGACTGCATCTCTACTGTGCACATAAGAAGTAACAGTACTGAGTCCCTTCGCCGGCAGCCCCAATCAACTTGAGATCTTCTTTTTAGTACGACACATAGATGAATTGCGCAAAGTTCCATTGAACAAGGACACACTGTGACCACCTTGCTATCAATACGGATGAAGTCCTGAGTCTCACATGCCTTTTTTGCTCCCATCGTGAACGACGCTATTGATGCTGTTCAATTGATCTGGTCCATCACATGATCTCTATAATCGCACTTTTAAAAAAGGAAAAATACTCATTGTGCTCTTTTGTTTTTTGTCCTGTCTGATCCCCGGGTTCTGCACTAAATGGTGAACAAGGTCCTGATGAAGGTGGCTTGAACCACCGAAACGCGCGTAGACCTGCTACAAGGGCCGTTATTCCTTTTCTGTAGCCCTTGAACAATCTTAGCTGTGTAATCTAGCTAATTGTTTACCAGTTCCCTTTTTCATCAATGTATGAGGTTTGACTGTAGTATGCTTGGTAGCACGAGAGTAAGTTGTTTGTATGTCTGATACCATGGGGTATATATATTTATTTGCTGCTTATCTTTATGATTCCATTATGTCTTTCATGAATTTGTATAATTAATTGATGTGTTTTCTATAGAATTGTTTGATTTATAACGATGTTTATATGAATTTATATTTACAAAAAAAAGAAATAATAAACACAATTTTTTGAATGATTTTTGTTTAGTACTACCTTCCTTCTGTCACTAGCCTTTGATATGAATTGATGTATGTACATAATTGAAGTATATGGCCATTGAAGGGATTTTTTTCTATTTCTGGTTCATTGTTCCTCCCCTCTGTCCCTTGGCCACATTTGCTCTTTGAGGGGGTCCCATTGTACATGTTAAATTCCTCCTTCGACTCCATTGGTGCGGTCTATGCGGGTGAACTTGTAGCCGTCAGGGATAGCGATGGTGATTTCGGGTGCAGAGGAGTCGTAAAACCAGGTCTCTGTCAGGAAGGCGACGTCCGGGGATGTTGTGTTGAGAAGGTCATAGAGCTCGACGGCATACTTGCGTGCGGAGCAGGTGTTCAGTAGTATGCATTCGAGGTGGTTGAGGTCTTTCTTGGTGGGTGGTTTGTCGGCTCTGAGGCTGGTGTAGCTGCAGTTCTTGCAGGTGAAGGGGTTGTGTGTGCATTTCGGGCGGCCTTGAAGCAGGTGTGGTTACCTCCGGAGTTGAGAGCGTGCAGAGTGCTGGCGTCGTAGTGGCTGCGGTTGTCGTGGTGGGTGTGGGGGCCAGGGGTTCTGGCGCTGGGTGCGGTCCAGGCACAGACGGGTGCAGACAGGCTCGCCTTAGGCGCGCTTTTGGTGCGCCAGCAGCGCCACCGCACAGCGGCTGGCATATATGGGGAGGTGGAAGGGAGGAGCAGCTGGGAGGTGGGAGGCAGGGGCAGCAAATGGGCAGTGGGCAGTCAGGGGTGCGGGGCCACAGGGGACGCAGCGGCAAGGGCAGTGAGGGAAAACAAAGGTAACAAAAAGAAAAGGGGCACAAAATTGAGGGTAAAACGAGTGGCACAGAAGGAAAAAAGGGCACAAAAACGAGTGGAACAGAAGGCAAAATGGGCACGGAAACGAGGGGAAAACGACTGGCACGGGGGGCAGAAGGGCACAAAAAACGAGTGGAACAGAAGGCAAAAGGGGCACAAAACAAGGGGAAAACGAGTGGCACAGAGGGCAGGAGGGCACAAAAAAACAAGTGGAGCAGAGGGCAGAAGGGCACAAAAAATGAGTGGAACAGAAGGCAAATGTGGCACAAAAACGATGGAAAAACGAGTGGCACAGAGGGTAGGAGGGGCACAAAAACAAGGGAAAAACGAGTGACACAGAGGGCAGAAGGGCACAAAAAAACGAGTGGAACAGACGGCAGAAAGGCTAAAAAAAAAAGAGTGGAACAGAAGGCAAAAGGGGCACAAAAACGAGGGAAAAACGAGTGACACAGAAGGCCGACATGCACAAAAAATGAGTGGAACAGAAGGCAAAAGGGGCACAAAAACGAGGGAAAAACAAGTGGAGCAGAAGGCAAAAAGGGCACAGAAATACTGGAAAAACGAGTGGCACAGAGGCAATAGTCAGAATACAGAAATACAGGGGCAGCTAAGAACAGAAAGCAGAACGGGCAGGGAGGCACGGGGGCCGCGAGGGGAACAGAGGGAAAACCGGGCAGAGAGAGCACGGGGACAGCGAGGGGAACAGAGGAAAGAAAAAGGGGCACGGACCACGTAAAGGCAGCGGGGAAAGACAGACAACAACAGTCACAGACACAACAATGAAAATACAGGCAATACAATAAAAGCAATAAAGCGGAGGATGAACAAACCTACCTACGGCCTACCACTGGCCACCAGGGATGAGACGCAGGTGGGAGCCTGCGGGTGGTGGAGCGCCTAGACTTCCTCAGCAGCTGCAGCTGGGGCAGGGGACACAGGCTGTGCGGAGGGGGAGCGACCTACCTGGTGGGGTCAAGGGTCGCTCTCCTCACCGCGCAGCGGCCGGCCTATATGGGGAGGTGGGAGGGAGGAGCAGCCGGGAGGCGGGGTCAGCGAATGGGCAGTGGGCAGTCAGGGGGCGGGGCCGCAGGGGGCACAGCAGCGGGGAAACGAGTGGAACAGAAGGCAAAAGGGGCACAAAAAAAGGGAAAAACGAGTGGCACAAAGGGAAGAAAGGCACACAAAAAAGTGGAACAGAGGGCAGAAAGGCACAAAAAACAAGGGAAAAACAAATGGAACAGAGGGCAGAAAGGCACAAAAAAAGAGGGAAAAGCGAGTGGAACAAAGGGCAGAAAGCCACAAAAAATGAGGGAAAAACTAGTAGAACAGAGGGCAGAAAGGCACAAAAAAAGAGGGAAGACAAGTGGAACAGAGGGCAGAAAGGCACAAAAAATGAGGGAAAGATGAGTGGCACAGAGGGCAGAAGGGCACAAAAAAACGAGTGAAACAAAGGGCAGAAGGGCACCAAAAAATGAGGGAAAAACGAGTGGAACTGATGGCAGAAAGGCACAAAAAACGAGGGAAAAGCGAGTGGAACAGAGGGCAGAAAGGCACAAAAAACAAGGGAAAACGAGTGGAACAGAGGGCAGAAAGGCACAAAAAATGAGGGGAAAATGAGTGGAACAGAGGGCAGAAAGGCACAAAAAACGAGAGAAAAAGGAGTGGCACAGAGGGCAGAAGGGCACAAAAAAAACGAGTGGAACAGAGGACAGAAAGGCACAAAAAACAAGGGAAAAGCGAGTGGAACAGAGGGCAGAACGGGCAGAGAGGCACAGGGGCAGCGAGGGTAACAGAAGGGAAAACCGGGCAGAGAGACGGGGGCAGCGAGGGGTACAGAAGGAAAGACCGGGCAGAGAGAGCACGGGGACAGCGAGGGGAACAGAGGGAAGAAAAAGGGGCACGGACTACATACAGGCAGTGGGGGAAGTGGGGGAAGACAGACAACAGCAGTCACAGATACAACAATGAAAATACAGGCAATACAATAAAAGCAATAACGCGGTGAATGAACAAGCCTACCTACGGCCTACCACTGGCCACCAGGGATGAGGCGCAGGTTGTAGCCTGCTGGTGTTGAAGGGCCTCGACTTCCTCAGCAGCGGCAGCTGGGGCAGGGGACACAGGAGGTGCTGTGCGGAGGGGGAGCGACCTACCTGGTGCAGTCAACAGTCGCTCAAGAGTCGCTCTCCTCACCACGCAGATGGAGGAGCAGCTGGGAGGCAGGAGGCGGGGTCAGCGAATGGGCAGTGGGCAGTTAGGGGGGGCGGGCCGCAGGTGGCAGAGCGGCGGGAGAAACGAGTGGAACAGAAGGCGAAAGGGGCACAAAAACAAGGAAGAAACAAGCATTTGCAATGCAATAGGTCTCGCATTAATTAAGTTTGAGCTATTGGCATTGCTAAATATTGCAACACCAATTGCAACAAAAGTCTATAAATTGTAGGCCAAAAAAATGTGTGTTTATTTTTGTAGCAATGGTGGCTTGCTGCGCTTTAGATGAATACTGCGATTGATACAATAGTTAATTGTGGATGCCTTAACAATTGATGTGTGCACTGATGGCTGGTGGTGTGCATGCCTGGTGGAAGTGTGCACTGCTGGCTGATAGTGTGTGTGCCAGGTGGAAGCGTGCACTGACGGCTGGTGGTGTGTGGCTGGTGAAAGCGTGCACTGACGGCTGGTGGTGTGTCTGTGCCGGGTGAAAGCGTGCACTGACGGCTGGTGGTGTGTCTGTGCCTGGTGAAAGCGTGCACTGACGACTGGTGGTGTGTGTGGGCCTGGTGATGTGTGTGGGCCTGGTGAAAGCGTGCACTGACGGCTGATGGTGTGTGTGTGCCTGGTGAAAGTGTGCACTGACGTCTGGTGGTGTGTGCCAGTGCAAGCGTGCACTGATGGCTGGTGGTGTTTGTACCCGGTGAAAGCGTGCACTGGCGGCTGGTGGTATTTGTGCCCGGTGAAAGCGTGCACTGACGACTGATGGTGTGTGTGCCTGTTGAAAGTGTGCACTGACTGTGTGGCTGTGTGTGTGGTTGTGTGTGTGGTTGTGTGTGTGTGGTTGTGTTTGTGTGATTGTGTGTGTGTGTGATTGTGTGTGTGGTTGTGTGTGTGTGGTTGTATGTGTGGTTGTGTGGGTGGTTGTGGTTGTGTGTGTGGTTGTGTGTGTATGTGGTTGTTTGTGTGTTTTGTTTGTGGTTGTGTGTGTTTGGTTGTGTGTGTGGGTGTGTGTGTGGTTGTGGTTGTGTGTGTGGTTGTATGTGTGTGTGGTTGTGTGTGTGCTTGTGGTTGTGTGTGGTTGTGTGTGAGGTGTTGTGTGTGCTGGTTTGTGCTTGTGTGTGTTTTGTTGTGTGTGGTTGTGTGTGTTGTGGTTGTGTGTGGTTGTGTGTGGTTGTGTGTGTTGTGTTTGTGTGTTTTGTGTTTGTGTGTGTAGTTGTGTGTGGTTGTGTGTGGGGTTGTATGTGTGTGTGTGTGGGTGTGTGTGTGTGGGTGTGGTTGTGGTTGTGTGTGTGTGTGTGTGGTGGTAGTGTGTGTGTGGTTTTGTGTGTGTGTGGTGGTAGTGTGTGTGTGGTTGTTGTAGTGTGTGTGTGGTTGTTGTAGTGTGTGTGTGGTTGTGGTTGTGTGTGTGGTGGTATTGTGTGTGTGGTTGTGTGTGTGTGGTTGTGTGTGTGTGTGTGGGGTTGTGTGTGTGGTTGTATGTGTGGTGTGTGTGTGTGTGGTTGTGTGTGTGGTTGTGTGTGGCTGTGTGTGGTTGTGTGTGTGGTTGTGTGGCTGTGTGTGGTTGTGTGTGTGGTTGTGTGGCTGTGGTTGTGTGTCGTTGTGTGTGTTGCTCTGTGTGGTGCAAGGGCGCATGCATTGGTGCGAGGCAGCGCTAGGAGGCAGCAGAAATGCACAATATCTTTGTAGATGTGCCAACATTTCTTTGTTTCACGCAGCGCAGCAACTTTGCTTGCAGCCCTGCGTTGCGTGTAATGTTAGTAAATATGCCCCAAAATGTATTAGATGTGTGCATGTAAGTTAGTAAAATGTTTTCTACCTTAAAAATGTATGGTTTTACTACAAATGTACGTAAGTGAGCTTTTGGGTGCCAGGGTTGCCCCTGTGTTTGTGCATAGGGTCTGTGCTCGAGAGGATGAAACAAAGCTGTCTGGCTGTGTTGAGCGCTAGATTGCAGTATTCCCGAGGCACTAGTGCACAAAGCTTTTGGCGCCAACATGTCTAAATTAACTGAGTGCCGTATTTATGACGTCATACCTATTAACCCGCAGTCGCTCCAATGAATAGAACATAGGGATCGTTTCCTCTCAGGGCAGTATACAGATGTTTTCATTTATCCACTATGCTTAGTGCCTGGAAACTTCCCTGGCAATGTGATATATCGACGCGCAGATCTCATCACGGCGAATGGAATGGTTCACTACGAGTCTGAACAATAACTTGTCTTTTACAGCGCTGATTAAAGCCGTTCGGATCACTATTCCATTTGAGCTGCAAACAGCGCGTCATTATTTCCATATCTTAAGGCAAGTCATTTACGGAAGTCGGCAGAGAGAGTGGGTGATACTGGCATTCGAACCCACGACCGTCAAGCCCATGATCGGAATACAATGGGGACACGTGTAATTTTCTGAACCCTTTTGCCAACTGTAAAACACTTCGTATTATGTACTTGTTATGTAGGATTGCATCTTCCATTAGGAGGCCGTTATTTACGTCTAGTTGCAATTTCCACGGATTCTTTTGCAAACTAAACAACACACAATAGTGTTACACGGAAGCGCTAAGATTTCTGAGCGCTTTAGAAAAAAAACACAGTACAATTAAACAGATGCTAATCTCACGGATTCTTATGCACATAAACTTGTTCCTGTGTAGGGGAACAGCTTGAAAGGTTTTTGCTATACTTAACCAAAAGAAAGTGAGGGTTGAATAAGTCTGTAGCTCTGCAGCCAGTGCCAGACCTATTGACCTTATCAATTCTTGTTATATGAGGGGTTGAAAAACATTGACTTGGAAATAAGAATTGGCAAGCGAGGGAAAAGCTAGTTGTAAGTAGATATAAATACCATAATGGTTAATTATGAGCACTAAATTAAAGCACTGGAACCAATAGGTGATATTACCTCATTCGAGTGCTCATGCTTTTCAACCTCAGCATGATGAAATGCGGAGTTAAGCTTTCATGAAAGGTTAAACGGTCAGTCTGGAAGTGCAGGACAGGATAGGGACCTCAAAATAGGATTTCCATCTTTTAAGCTGTAAATTACGTTCTTGTCGATAGACAAAACAACAAACGCGTATAATTATATTGATAAAGTAACTTAGTAAAAACAAAATGGTGACAAACGAGGCAAGCAAGGATCACCATGCCAAAAACCTCTGACACTATTATTACTCTGCGCCACAGCGGGCAGAACTTCTCGTCACCTTAAACTTGAAGAACGGGAGATTTGCGGGCGAAAAAGTTTCAAAAGCGGGTAGGTTTCACTTGAAAATACATTAGACTGAATTCATGTTTAAAAGGTGAAAAGAAAACCACGGGACAAATGGACAATTCAGAGTTTACAAACTGATGATGTGACCTTCCGAAAAAAACAAGCATTAGCGGAAGCAAAAGCGGCCGCGAAACGAAAATCGGCCGCGAAAGGAGCAGGGGAGTGAGCGAGTGGGAGGGAAGCGCTGGCGACAGGGGGCTGGGGAGGGGATCCCTTTGAAGTCTGATGCCAGGGGCTGGGGAGGGGATCCCTTTGAAGTCTGATGCCAAGGCTCGAGCATATGGTGTGTAAAAAAAAAGTCTTCTGAGTGGCATTGCGCAGAAGGGGGTGGGGGGGAGCATTCCTTTGAAATCTGAAGCTCTCCGCATTGCTGTGGCGGGTCTGATGCGATGATGCAAGGCGGCTCAGGGAGCAAATGGCAAGCGCGTGCACGGGCACATGCACTCTGCATAATCCGCCTGCCAAAGCCCCTTGGTCAACTTTCCTGATCCACCTCTATATGTCTCGAGCTGCAATACTTGCGCATTGGCAGGTCTCGACCTTACAAGTGGCACAGAGGGCAGAAAGGCACAAAACAAGTGGAAAAGAGGGCAGAAAGGCACAAAAAAAGAGGGAAAAACAAGTGGAACAGAGGGCAGAAAGGCACAAAAAACGAGGGAAAAGTGAGTGGAACAGAGGGCAGAAAGGCACAAAAAACGAGGGGAAAACGAGTGGAACAGAGGGCAGAAAGGCACAAAAAACGAGGCAAAAGATGAGTGGCACAGTGGGCAGAAGGGCACAAAAAAACGAGTGGAACAGAGGGCAGAAGGGCACCAAAAAATGAGGGAAAAGTGAGTGGAACAGAGGGCAGAAAGGCACAAAAAACGAGGGAAAAACGAGTGGAACAGAGGGCAGAAAGGCACAAAAAACGAGTGGAACAGAGGGCAGAAAGGCAAAAAAACGAGGGAAAAATGAGTGGCACTGAGGGCAGAAGGGCATAAAAAAACCAGTGGAACAGAGGGCAGAAGGGCACCAAAAAATGAGGGAAAATTGAGTGGAACAGAGGGCAGAAAGGCACAAAAAACAAGGGAAAAATGAGTGGAACAGAGGGCAGAAAGGCACAAAAAACGACTGGAACAGAGGGCAGAAAGGCACAAAAACGAGGGAAAAACGAGTGGCTCTGAGGACAGAAGGGCACAAAAAAACGAGTGGAACAGAGGGCAGAACGGGCAGAGAGGCACGGGGCAGCGAGGGGAACAGAAGGGAAAACCGGGCAGAGACTCAGGGGCAGAGAGGGGTACAGAAGGAAAGACCGGGCAGAGAGAGCACTGGGACAGCGAGGGGAACAGAGGGAAGAAAAAGGGGCACGGACCACGATCAGGCAGCTGAGGAAGACAAACAACAGCAGTCAAAGGCACAACAATTAAAATACAGGCTATACAATAAAAGCAATAAAGCGGAGGATGAACAAACCTACCTATGGCCTACCACTGGCCACCAGAGATGAGGCGCAGGTGGTAGCCTGCGGGTGGTGGAGGGCCTCGACTTCCTCAGCAGCGGCAGCTGGGGCAGGGGTCACAGGCGGTGCTGTGTGGAGGGGGAGTGAACCACCTGGTGGGGTCAAGGGTCGCTCTCCTCACCGCGCAGCGGCCGGCCTATATGGGGAGGTGGGAGGGAGGAGCAGCTGGGAGGCGTAGGCAGGGTCAGCGAATGGGCAGTGGGCAGTCAGGGGGGAAGGGCCGCGGGGACACAGCGGCGGGAAAATGAGTGGAACAGAAGGCGAAAGGGGCACAAAAACAAGGGAAAAACGAGTGGTACAGAAGGCAGAAAGGCACAAATAAACGAGTGGAACAGAGGGCAGAAAGGCACAAAACACGAGGGAAAAACATGTGGAACAGAGGGCAGAAAGGCGCAAAAATCAAGGGAAAAGCGAGTGGAAATGAGGGCAGAAAGGCACAAAAAACGAGGAAAAAACAAGTGGAACAGAGGGCAGAAAGGCACAAGATAAGAGGGAAAAACAAGTGGAATAGAGGGCAGAAAGGCACAAAAAACGAGAGAAAGACCAGTGGCACAGAGGGCAGAAGGGCACCAAATAACAAGGGAAAAACGAGTGGAACAGAGGGCAGAAAGGCACAAAAAAGGAGGGAAAAGCGAGTGGAACAGAGGGCAGAAAGGCACAAAAAAACGAGTGGAACAGAAGGCAGAAAGGCACACAAAACGAGTGGAACAGAGGGCAGAAAGGCACAAAAAACGAGGGAAAAACGAGTGGCACACGGGCAGAAGGGCACAAAAACACGAGTGGAACAGAGGGCAGAAAGGCACAAAAAACGAGGGAAAAGTGAGTGGAACAGAGGGCAGAATGTGCAGAGAGGCACGGGGCAGCGAGGGGAACAGAAGGGGAAACTGGGCAGAGACATGGGGCAGCGAGGGGTACAGAAGGAAAGACCAGGCAGAGAGAGCACAGGGATTTGCTTTACCATGTGAAGCCTTGTGTCAGCTTTACCAGGTGAGGCCTTGGGTCAGCTTTATCATGTGAGGCCTTGGGTCAGCTTTACCAGGTGAGGCCTTGGGTCAGCGTCAGCCTGTGAGGCCTTGGGTCAGCTTTACCATGTGAGGCCTTGGTCAGCTTTACCAGGTGAGGCATTGGGTCAGCTTTACCAGGTGAGGCCTTGGGTCAGCTTTACCAGGTGAGGCCTTGGGTCAGCTTTATCATGTGAGGCCTTGGGTCAGCTTTACCAGGTGAGGCCTTGGGTCAGCGTCACCCTGTGAGGCCTTGGGTCAGCTTTACCATGTGAGGCCTTGGTCAGCTTTACCAGGTGAGGCATTGGGTCAGCTTTACCAGGTGAGGCCTTGGGTCAGCTTTACCACGTGAGGCCTTGGGTCAGCGTCACCCTGTGAGGCATAGGGTCAGCTTTACCATGTGACGCCTAGGGTCAGCTTTAGCATGTGAACCCTTGAGTCAGCTTTACCACTTGAGTCCTTGTGTCACTTTACCATGTGAAGCCTTGGTCAGCTTTACCATGTGAGGACTTCGGTCAGCTTTACCATGTGAGCCCTTGATCAGCTTTACCGTGTGAGGACTTGGGTCAGCTTTAACAGGTGAGGAATGGGTCAGCTTTACTATGTGAGGCCTTGGTCAGCTTTACCATGTGAAGCCTTGTGTCAGCTTTACCAGGTGTGGCCTTGGGTCATCTTTACCATGTGAGGCCTTGGTCAGCTTTACCATGTGAGGACTTGGGTCAGCTTTACCATGTGAGGCCTTGGGTCAGCTTTACCAGGTGAGGACTTGGGTCAGCTTCACCAATTAAGGCCTTGGGTCAGCTTTACCATGTGAAGCCTTGTGTCAGCTTTACCAGGTGTGGCCTTGGGTCAGCTTTACCATGTGCAGCCTTGAGTCAGCTTTACCATGTGTGGCCTTGGGTCAGCTTTAGCATGTGAATCCTTGTTTCAGCTTTACCATGTGAGGCTTTGGGTCAGCTTTAGCCTGTAAACCCTTTAGTCAGCTTTACCACGTGAGACCTTATGTCAGCTTTACCACGTGAGGCCTTGGGTGAGCTTTACCATGTAAAGCCTTGGCCAGCTTTACCATGTGAGGCCTTGGGTCAGCTTTATCAGGTGAGGCCTTGGGTCGGCTTTACCAGGTGAGGCCTTGGGTCAGCTTTATCAGGTGAGGCCTTGGGTCGGCTTCACATGTGAGGCCTTGGGTCAGCTTTACAATGTGAGCCCTTTGGGTCATCTTTACCATGTATGGCCTTGGGTCAGCTTTACGATGTGAGGTCTTAGATCAGCTTTACATTGGAGGCCTCAGGACGGCTTCACATGTAAGGCCTTGGCTCGACTTCACATGTAAGGCCTTGGGTCAGCTTCACCATTTGAGGCCATGGGTCAGCTTCACATGTAAGGCCTTGGGTTGGCTTCACATGTGAGGACTTTGGTCAGCTTTACCATGTGAGTCCTTGTGAAGGATGCACATGAGAGGAAGGACAGTATGGGGTGATGGTGTGACAGACGGCCACTCATCAGTCATTGCACGTGGGACCCCTAAGACTTTGTGGAGAAGTGTGGCTCACTGCTTAGAGCTGCAGTCCCTGGTGTAGAGGCCTGGCCCGGGACCAGGGTTCAAATCCCTCCTCTGCTGACCTCGGCTGACCTCAGCTGTTCTTGGGCTCATAATTCCTCGGACCTGATTTCTCGCCTTGGTGCCTACTCTGAGCACAAGTCCCACGCTGCCACTCTGGGCAATAGCTTGCTTAGTCTCCACAACGGCCCCCTACAGTGCTGGGGATGCCTGGGTGCACCCCGGGGATGCCCAGGAGTGGACATTTCACGGGGAAAAGCCAGGACGGGTTCCCTAGTGGTATGAGTACAGCGCCAGGACACTCCGGATTCCGGAGTATTAGTGCGCTCTATAAATACGCCTACATTTACATTTACTTTGTTGTGAACCTCTCTGTGCTATTCTATAGAAAGTTCGTCTCAGAATGGTAAAATCCAAATTTCTAAAGCGTGAACTACTCACCCTTACGGATCTCAAGGCTGGGGGCCGTTGTGGAAATTAAGTGAGCTATTGCCCAGAGTCATATGGTGCTGAGCTGTGCTTCTGTCAGAGCAGGGGATCTAACCGAGAACCCTGTGCTCCGAAGTCAGCTGCCCTGGCCGCTGTAACACACCTCTCCACTGGTAATTGCACAAGAAATCAGAAAGCAATTTTTGTCACAAAAATTTAAAGATATGTTAGGATTCTTCTAAGGTGATCTTGGCATTATCAACCACCTCTCTAGGTCAATAACGAAAGACAACTTTTGCCATCTGCACAATAAAATCAGTTATATAAACATGCTTTTCTCGGCACATCATGCATTGTAAGCAGTGGTAGGAGTGGGCGGGGACGGAAGGGCACGGCGTGCCCCTACTTCTAAAAATTATTTCAGTCCGTTCCCCTACTTCTTTCTTTCAGAATATCGTCCCGGGACGGCAAACGATAACTTTTCGATTCAGCTTCCAAGGGCTGTTCGCACTTCTCTGTTGAACTCCAGAGGCTGCAGCAGCCCCTCCCTGAGCTCGCACAGACTGAGGGCAGGGCCATTGTCATTCCGATTGAGGCTGATTATCCCCTTTCAAATGACAATGCGCCCGCCCTCTGCCTTTAGCATATCAAGTGCCAGGGAGATCGGAGTTGGTGGTTACAGAGGAGCTTTCCCCAGACAGAGTACCATGGGGAATTTGACACCTTGTGTAATTTGTCAATGTTGTACACAGAGTGAACTGGGCAGGAGCAGTGACTGGACAGAAGAGACGACAGGAAAGGAGAGGTACTAGGGCAGGAGAGGTGACCGGGCAGGAGAAGTAACGGGCAGGAGAAGTGACGGGCAGGAGAAGTGACAGGCAGGAGAAGTGACAGGCAGGAGAAGTGACGGGACGGAGAAGTGATAGGACAGGAGCAGTGAACGGGGCAGGAGCAGTGAATGGGGCAGGAGCAGTGAACGGGGCAGGAGCAGTGAACAGGGCAGGAGAAGTGACGGGCAGGAGAAGTGACGGGCCAGGAGAAGTGATGGGCCAGAAGAAGGGAGGGGACAGGGGAATTGACAAAGCAGGAGTGTTGATCGAGCAGGAGTACTGACTGGACAGGAGCAGTGAAAGGGCAGGAGCAGGCGTTTCCCAGGGCGACTGGAAGGGTAGGGGCCAGTTTAGTTTGGGAGGGACCGGTTTTGTACAAGTGCAGGAGTTTTAAAAACACTGCAATGTTCTTTGTATATTCAGCAGGTTTCGGTCAACAATACAAGTGCCAAGATAACGCTGGTGATCATTGTACCTGCTGGAGAGAGATGGGAGCATGTTTTGTCTAGTGGCTGTTTTACTCATCTAAGGTAGCGCAGAGGGGTAATATGCCTTCTGCAAAGAACATGTACCATGCATAGCAAAGAGCAATATGTTCTGTGCATAGTTCAGGGGGTACTGCTTTGTGTTCACTTCCCGAATGAAAGGACACTTGAATACATATGGCCTGGCAGTTCGGGCTGGACTGTTCTCATTGGGCACAGGATCAAGACTGATTTGCATATAGCTGGGTCCAAACTGGAATGGCATGGTGAGCAAAAAAAACAATGGATTTAGGCTTAGATCTCTGTACTGGGGTGAATGTATGACATTGTTCTGCATTCTGTCAATCAATTGTTCTTTTTGCATTTGTCACCCTGAGTGGGACAGGTATGCTCAGACATGAGTCCCGTGCTCTCCATGGCACTGGAATCAAGCTATCCAGGCTGATGAGGGCTGAAAGCCCGAAACCGGTCCTAGGATGCTTGTTTCCAGTCCAGGGAGGACCTGGCCTAGAAGTTCGGGCTGGACTGTTCCCATTGGGTGCAGGATCAAGACTGATTTGCATATGGCTGGCTCCGAACTGGAATGGCATGGTGAGCAAAGAAACAATGGATTTAGGCCCAGATCTCTGTACTGGGGTGAATGTATGACATTGTTCTGCATTCTGTACACCAGTTGTTCTTTTTGTTATATTATGATTGAGCAGCTAGCTGGCCGACATGAATATGAAGGAGTCTTTGTGGGTTTCCGTGAGTCTAGATTCTCCTGAAGAGTCCCTTTCTCTTCTGAGCCCTGCTTAACACATGTGTACAGGAGGAGCCCTGTATTCATGACCTCAATGTTTGAGACAAAAAATAATCATGGATTTCTGAACAATGAGTAAAAGCATTAAGGTAACATGTTGTTCCTGCTTATATTTCACACGCTTTACATAAACCTGTATTCCCAATGAGTGTTTGCTTTTTCCTGAATTAAACCTCAAATAAACATGTTTATCCATTGTTTTAATTAAATAACGTTATAAGCTGTAACTGGTCAGTGAAATGCTAAACGTACTAAAAATTGGTATGTTTTGCTATTTCTAGCCACACCCCTGACTCCGCCCACTGATCCAATCTTGGGTTATTTCCACCCCCTGATTCTCCACCCACAGTTCACCTACTTTTTTTTCCCACTTCGACCACTGATTGTAAGGCTTGTGTGGTGTCACTAAACATAGACATGGAGAACCCTGGACTAATAGTAATAAACACATATCAAAAAATGCCGTACGCTTTGCTGACTACGTTCACCACATTATCCTGGTATCTCATCTCCACCCACCGGAAAACACAGCTACATCCCACTTTTCTCATACATTACAGCACCTGCAATCCTTATCCAATACACTTAGACAAGGCAAATAATCACCTTTAAACCGAGGAGGCCTTAAACACTTTTTATAGTGCAAAATAGAGTCATTAATGCTAGAGAATAATGGGCATATTGTATTATCTCTCTGTCCAAAGTTAGCTCTTAAGTGTCTCCAAAGATCAATTTATAACTGTAAGTATATTGTGCAGCAGATGGCGCCAAAGCATAAACAAAGAATTATGGGTGCAGTATCAGTATGGAGTAAAGTAATCAAGACGTTGCACTGGTAAAAAGTGACACAAATCAGTTCAAAGTCTAGAATAAGTTAGAAATAAGTATATACGTTCATTTGTAAAAAGATTTTCTTGTCTTAAATGTAGCATTTAAAGTAGCGCAAATAGCGCTTTGTGCTGCTTAGCATTATTTTCGTGTTAAGGGAGTGTCGGAGTGTTTTTTTGACTGAAATCCCTTTCGTTAGACAAGGCTTAGCACCCAAAAATAATACCGTCTTGAGGCAGGTGGCAAATTGGAGAAATCGTTTAATTTATCTCAATACCCCTACATTGCATGCGTGATGGATGGCACACATACAATATGTTGACAAATGTAACATTTCTCTAGGCAAGTATCTGGTACTGGAAGGTACCCCCCCAGTACAAAACCTGTGCTAGACATTATTCACAGATTGAACCCCCCTCTTAAGCACCTTAAGTGGGGGCTGCCCTGCATCTCACAGGCTAGTAAACTGAGCCCATTAAAAAACTGTTATTTGTTTATGAACCTCTTATGTCTAAATGTCTGCAGACAGCCTCACAGCTTCATTTTATAAAGAATACGCTGCATTATTAGTGCCCCATCTCCTCAACATGTATGAGGATTCTCTGGAGCAGGGTACGCTACTCCCCTCCCTTCGGGGGGTGCTCATCGTCACCATCCTTAAGCCTGACTATGCCGCTGGCCGCGCGACGCGAAGGGGAGCTAAGCGAGACAGCATCTTAGTCCCACATTCCGCGCGAGTAAAACGGTGCAAGTCATCTCCTGGCCGCTCCCTTTCATGCGCGTCCAATGGGCGCGGGTCAACTGGTGGGAGGGGCGGCCCCAAGTGGTTTAAAATTAGCGCGGCAGTGAGGCTCGGCCTTTCCTGCCGTCGCGTTCCTGGCTGCTCTTTGCTTAGGAAGGAGTGCAACTGAAGGGGGGGGTCCGCCCGGTGAGGGGCCCTGCACAGGGCCTGGTAGTGGCGATAGAGAGTGTCATTATTCCTGCCTGGAAGTTAACCCGTATATTGTGTGTTATTATTTTTACTATTGGTGTAGGTGGAGGAGCATCCCTAATGATTCGTGCCAGCAGTGCACCAGGACGGTCCGCTCCTACATGTATTCTCTGTATATGTGAATGGTAGTCAATAACCCGCAGCTGCTCCGATAATTTTGCATATTTAATATGGGCATCTTGTAGTGCCGGCATCACAGCCAGATCTGAAGCCAACAGTGCCTCCAGCGAACCTAACAGATCCTCAACTTGGCATAGTTCTCTGTTCGTCTGATGGCGGGATCCAGTGACAGCGTTGATAGCTGAGCCACGGATTGCCACCTTAAATGTTTCACATTCTGTTGCGGTTTTCACTGCTGTGCCCGTGTTTTCTATGGAGGAATGTGTGATGTGGTGGCCAGTGTGTCTTTGAACACTCCGTCTTCGAAGTGTAATGGATTCAGCCTCCATGCAGGGACTGGGTAAGGGACACAACTATTCATGAGCAGAGTTAGTTTACCCACATAGGCGGAGCGTGTAGTTTGTGTTATAAGCGATGCAATGCAAAATATATAGAATAAGAATACACCCACATCCCCTCATTGTGATTATGCCACATCTCTATTAGACACCATCCCTGTGCCCAGTTATTCAGTGAAGCTGACAGTCATTTGGTATGAGCCGTATCTGGATGGGGATGTGAACGATCCATACCGCATCTAAAACTGCATTATAGCCTCCCCCTAGGACCCATGGGTGATCGGTCCAGTTCGCCAGCACAGTATTCACCTAGAGGTAGAATGGCTCCTGGTCCATATTTGGGGCATATAGACTCCAAGCACCACAGGACTGACGTTTAACACACCTCGCAGTAAAACACACATTGTTACCAGCCATTGAGACAAAGGGAACTATTGGTGGGTCCATGGGCCACACACGGATGGCAGGCACTTAATATTATAAAGCTAAAGCCGAGCCGGTTAACAACAATGCTCCACCCTGCCCAGGAAGTGAATGAGTAGGATGAGTAGGATGCTGTTAAATAGGTAGGGAAGCCCTTTGAAGAATAGCATAAGCCCTTTGATTAAAGCGCGTAATAAATACCCATCCTGCTCATGAAAGCAAGGAGCTGGATGCGGTTAATTTCGTATTGAAGCCTCCAGCTAATATAGGCAGACCACCAAAACAGATGTTTAGTGGGACTGATGTGATTTGCGTGGGTGCAAAATGAAACGACTGAAATTGCAAGAGGTTGTTTTCAACACAGTCACTTGAAGTTACAATAAAGGCAGCGAAGAGTGGTCCAGGTCAGAGTTATGATCTTTTTCCATCCCGTGGGTGAGGGAAAATTAGCGAGACAAACGAGACTCGAGACTCGTGGAGAGTGAGATATGAAATGTTAATCATCACAGCGCCTTTGCACTTCCCTTCCAATAAATATATCTGCTGTGAAGGTCAAATATATGAAGTAAATTCTAGTTATAAAACTTACTAGATCTGGTGGGTGATCGCAGCCATAACAGAGATTTAAGACAACGGACAGTTAGGGTTTAGGACTCGTGGAAAAATAATTTTAAAGGGCGATTAATTCTGCAGGCATAAACTGCTAATGTGTCTAACTAATACATGTAATACCAAAAGGCACTGCAGTCTTATGCAGAAAACCACATCACTTTCTGGACTGTCCAGTTCGGATGCTTGACATATTAATGCAATACCATGCAACAAAACGTGCCAACATTCTGAGATAACGCTCTATCCTCAAAGTATATTTTGCCCGTATTTTAGTCCGGGCCCAATGCCACTGAAAGCATCACAACATCCACCAGGTAACTATTATGACGCGAAAGTGTATTCATGTTTTAATGGCAGCTTAAACTTAAGTGGGTATGATTCATACTAATGTCAGTAACACAATCGCTAAGGCTTGACTATTTGATTTTCTGCAATGTGATGGCTGTGGTGGCCTACGCCCTTAACATTCTGGCGCCGAACGGAGCTGGAATTAAGGTAATGAATTGTAACAAGCGAAGTGTACATGACAATTCTGGCTAGCTTATGTGCCTTCAAACTAGCAGAACAGTTACTGACTACGTCACACATCTGCTGTAATTTAATTTAACGGTCCCATCGTTATGTTGGAGCGAGTTAATGTTTACGTGAGAAGGCATCCATTTGGAGGGCGTGCCCGGGTGGTACACACATGGCAGAGTGTGCGGGGAGCGACATGAAGCGCACGGTGACTGTATACGTTTCGTAACAGGGGATTAGTTAATATATCTGGCTGTACTAGCAGTGCACAGACAGGCTCAGACAAAGTTGGAATTGGGCCATATTAAAAATGTCGTTTAAGGGCGCCAGTGGAAACAGCCCCTGAACTTGTTTCCATCAAGGAAGCGTACATGCCCGGCAGGCTTCGGGGTGTACAACCATACAGTCACTGTCGCCACCGCCTGGCTGTCCAGCTACCAGCAGCCCCTTACAGAGAAGGAATTTGTTTTAACAACATATATTCGAGATGATGTAAAGAGTTGAACACGAGTGCTCTAGCAGGCGGCATAGCCCCGTTCCTGGCCCCCACTATAAAAATCGATTACGCAATGCATGGTCAACTTGGTTCATCTATTTTATTATGCGTTTTATATAGCACAGACGTTAACCGAAGGCGTGAGCTCTTCACAATAAGTACAAGTAACGACAGGTAACATTGTACAAAAGCAGACGCTTTGTTACATGAGGTCAGGTGAAATGGTGAGGCAAACAAAATACACGAAGTAGCAAACAGTGCATTACAGAAGGAACAAGTGATAAGTGTGCAGGTTACAAGAGAGTCAAGGTACAATTGGTGGTGAAATACTGCAATATGGGCTAGACACTCAGGCCTAGAACAATGGTAGGATAGGCGATGGTGGCTCCGCCAGTTGTCTTTGCCTGTCCCGGTACTTACCCAAATAACAATTTAGATAAGTGCAGGCACCGTAAGAATGCCAGTCTTCCTTATCTGTCCCGGTACTTACCCAAATAACAATTTAAATAGCACTACTATGCTTAACAGCACCACGCATCCCTATGCAGGATGGCAGAGCACGGTTGGTTGGGTAACATGCGGTTATACAGGGACAATGCATTGTGGAGCGGTGAAGGAAACAGTATGCATACGCATCACATGAGACAGCGAGGGTTACAGGTACATGAGTCCCATATCCTTCTGAGTCCACAGCGCTATATTAGAGAGGATTCCATGTGGGCTGCATAAGTGGGTAATGGCAGCGGTATACAGAGTGTTCCTTGGGACAGCGAGGGTCAGAAGGTACATGAGTCCCATATCCTTCACAGTCCACGGTGGGGCGTTAGAAGGATTCTAGTTTTATAGCTGCAAGTAAAAAGCTACAACAATTACGGATAAGCCTTCTGCATAATACATGAGGGCTTTTCACTGCAGGCATTAACGTTATACCTGCCATACCCATCCCTTTGGTTCCTGGGACCAATATCACCGGTCTTCCATTAGCACCCATAGAATATTGCAAATAACAGGCAGAATGCACCAGAGAGGCAGGGCTAAGTAAGGATGTGCGGCCCCTCTTGTAGATATTGACAGGTAAACAGCACAATGAAAAAACGGTAGGATTCACAAGAGGTGGAGGGCCAAGTACACTAGTCAGAGGGCAGGGCGCCCCGAGCAGTGAATTATGGGTTAATGAGGTCCCAGGGTGGAAGATCAATGTTGAGGCAAATAGTTCTGTGAGAGTGAGACCTGGCTTAAGAACGGTATCTACGCAATCCCCAGTAGAGGTGCGGCTTGTATAACTAAGGGCGTGTCTACGCAGTCCTCATTAGAGGTGCGGCTTATGTAACCAAGGGCGTGGCCTAAGAACCGTCCTAATAAATCTCCAAAAGGTGTGGTGGAGGATAGAGGTGCACTAATCAGCGGCCGAAAGTAGCTAAGTGTGTGGGGGGGCTCTGTCATCGACGGGGGCCTCCTCCAGAGCTGTGGCGGAGTACAGGGCGATCTGGAAGCAGATGGACAGTAGGGGTACCTCTGCGGCAGAAGGATACAGTCAATACCTCTGCCTGGCACAGTAGGGGTGCCTGAGCCAAGAACCTGGAGCCGAGGGGGTTCCAGGAAACAGCGTCGGCGCCCCGTTAGTCCTTCGGGCGGTCGGGGGGCCTGAACCGACCGGGGGTGTGCCTCATCGCTCCGCCCTGACAGGGGGGGCGGGAGTTGAGCGAAAGGAAGTGATAATGGACTGCACCGTCAGAGCATCGACTCGCCGTGCAAGAATGGCTCATTAGGCATGCGGGTCAGCGAGGGGCTGCTGCATTGGATCGCCCGTAAGATGACCCACCTTATTGCTACTTGTTGTGCAAAATAAACCTGCACCACTGCTTTCCCACAAATCTGTCTCATGAGTTTCCTTGGTATGTAAGTGTTATGGTGCGCAAAGTGGAGTGAGCGCTGGGAGTGTGGGCACTAAGACCCACAGCTCTGTGACTCGTACAGGCCGCTGTCAATGAGTAACCTCAACAACAAGATACTAGTAAAACTGCTGGCAACCTGCTTGCTTCCACTGCTGCCCATGGTGTTGAGGCCAGACAAGAGCGGCTTTGTACCTGGGCAGAGCACCTACCACAATCTTCGAACCTTCTTCACGTTCATGCAGATGGTGTACCACGGCAGCAGTCTTTTTAGATGCAGCAAAGGCTTTTGACACCTATTGATACCTATTTCTCTTCTCTCTCAGATCGACATCAGCCCCCCATTGCTCAAGAAAATTGCACTGCTGTATTCGGCCCCAACAGCAAGGCTGAGGATTAATGGGATAGTACCCCTCCCCCCCCCCATCAAGGTGGCTCGGGCACACGGCAGGGATGCCCACTTTCCCCCCTGCTATTTGCTGTGGTGACTGAGCCGTTTGCAGCCAGAATTATGCAGCATCATGCCATCTAGACTTCACTCCACGAGTGATAGTGGTATCAATGTATGCGGACGACGTGACACTATGGCCCCCATTAGGATGGCGGGTGGGCATCTTCACGGTACAAGGGACCACCCGCCATAAGGGCGGGAGTCCCGTGGGGGGTATTAGGATGTGCCCGCCACAGTGGCGGGCACATCCCGTATACTTAACATTGTGGCGGGCGTTGCTGAAAGCACCGCCCGCCACAATGCTAAGAATACATCATGTGCATTTCAAAGCACAACTTGACAGGCACCGCGTAGTGCCTGCCACGTTGTTCCTTGAAATGCAGGGGGTACCCCCCACCCCACCCGGAGTCCCTGGGGGCCCGCCACGGAAAGGCATTGTGAAATGCCCATTGTAATATGGCTGGCGGTGTCTCATAGATGACCGGGGCAGAAAAGTGGCTGGCGGTCTTTCCGTCCGTCACGGACGCCCCAGCCATGTTAATATGGCGGGGGTCTTTGCAGCAAGGATGGCGGGCGGATCGCCCCCGCCAGGCCGGCGGTGGCTACTGCCAGCCTGGCGGGGGCAATCCGCCCGCCATCCTAATGGGCCCCTATATGTTCGAAATCCAGCAGAGAATCTGGACCCCCTCATTCTGGAGGTGATCAGATTTGGGGCTGTATCGGGGGTCAACATAAATTGGGGGAAATCCATCATCTTTCCGCTTACCCCTGCCACTGCCCGTTCCAGTCGGAATTTCCGCTACAGTGGGCAGACTCTCCGGTTAAATACCAGGGGGCAGATTTATGAAGGCCTTGCGCCGCCGGTGCGTCATTTTTAACATGGGAAAAAGTGACGCACCGGCGGCGCAAGGCCTTCATAAATAAGGCCCCTGGAGATCTGGCTCAGTCGGAACACAGCAGACTTATGGAGCTAAAATTACGGCAAGCTTATGGATTGGTTGGAGAGCAGATTAAAAAGGTGGAAGCATCTCCCACTCTCACTGGCGGGCCGATTGGCCTTTGCAAAGATGGTAGTTCTCCCCAAGTTTTTATATGTAATTGCTAACCTGCCGCTCCCACTAACTGCTGAATTCAAATGTCGGTTACGCTCGAATCCAATTGCCTTAGCCAGGGCAGGAAAGCAGCCTTGTATTGCGTGGGAGACTCTTACGGAAGAGGTGTGGCGCCGCGGCCAGGGCGACTGACGCTGGAATCTGGGGACCATGGTTCGATCCCCGGCTCCGGCGGCAGGTCAGCCCAGCACCATGTGACTCTGGGCAATAGCTCGCTTAATCTTCCCGACGGCCCCCCAGCGCCTAGAGACCCTTACGGGTGATTGTGCGCTTTACAAATGTGGACTTTTTTTTTTTTTTTTTTTTTTACGTGCAGGGAGGAATAAGCGCCCCAGATATCGAGTTGTATTACAACTCGGCCCAGGTGCAGTTTGGGTACCACTGGGTCTATCCAACATTGTTTATGGTGCACACTGCCCCAGAGAGCAATCGGGCGGCTTCAACTCCACTGCACATGGTGAAGTTTGGACCCCAACACAGACCCCGAGTCGAGATTGACACAGTGGGATGCACAGAGTGGGCGTTGCAGGGACTTGAACACAGTGCTTATTTGGAGACTCTTTTTTTCCCCCTCAATATCACTTACCAAGCACCCGGAGCTACCTTTCACCGCAGAGACAGGGGTGTGCCAAAGGCTGAGGAAGCTGCAACTCCACACAATGGGGAGAGTGCTCCCTGAGAGAGTATTCATCACCCTAGATGCCGCGCTCGGGGACGAGAGAAGCGGAATGCTGGACAGACTGGGATATTATCAGCTGTGAAAACACTTTTTGAGTCCTTTCCATTGGTGCCTCTGCATTCCAAGTACTGAAGCACTTCGAGGTGAATCCTTTGCCATGGTAAATCATCACTCGTTTGTACGCCAGAATATCTGCGAGCATCGCCAATATGCGTTCCACCTGCGCAGCAGGAGTGGGAACGTATCCTGGCAGGCCAATTTGAAGAGGGAACATGGGCCTATTGCTGCGCGCAGATAAAAGAAATGTCGCCTAATTACAGGCTGCGTCTTATCCACTTCATGTTTCTCCATATGCTGTATAGAACCCCGGCTTGACTGTGCAGAATTGGCTTATGTGAGGATGCACGGTGTGGGCACTTTCAAGCGCCGGAGGCCTCCTTCTTGCACCTTGCCTGGGAGTGTCCAGAGGTAGCGAGATTTTGGGAAGGCACCTTTGATGTGTTGGATGCAATGACTGACTGCAGACTTGAGCGCTCCCCCCTGATGGCCCTTTTAGGATATGTACATAGTGTCTGTGGAACACATGAAAATGGTGGCAATGCTACTCTTGCTAGCTAACCGAAGAGTGGCAATTTGCTGGAGGCGCAAGCGCAGCTCGAGAGTGCTTGAATGGCTCTGGAACTCAGCATTTTGCCGCAACCAATTGTCTGATTATTGGGAGCTAATGCCTACACCCTCACGCCCGAAGGACATATGTACGTAAAATTGGGTAACCCAATAAACCCTTGTAGGCTTGGGCGAGATATAGTAGCAGAAAGAAATTGTCTACAAGGGATTTTCTTTCAGGGACTTAAACACAAGGATTTATACACACTCGTCTGAGAAATTAGTTTTATCAAATCTAACTTTGATGTATCCACAGGATAACATAGATTAATCACAGCAGTATGAAAAAAGAAGAAAGCACACAGGAAATCCTATTTCATTAGAGAAACGGAATTTTATCAGATCAGATCACAAAATGGGGATACAAATAGAAATGAATCTCACAATAAAATATTATGAACAGATAGTAAAAATCAATTGATAAATCAGTTCATAATCAAAACATCTACTCCAAATAATCAGCCTAGAGTAACTCAAGTCAAAACATGAACAAAGGAAACTCGTAGGAAAAATGATTTATTGTTGGAGATGATGTGGAGGTCGACGTTTCGGTCTCAGTTGCAGGTGTCTACAAGACCATCATCAGGACAGTTTTTAGTAGTGTGGAGAACAACCTCTTAGGAAAAAAATGGAGCGATGAGTGAAGAGGGGCTCGCTGAAACCCAATCGAGCACAGCGTAGTGTTCTGTTTCTGTTTTTTTGAAGATGAACAACTCTGCCGCTTATTATAAAGACCGACTTCAAATGGAGAGACTTCGGGTGGTTAATTCACAGTGTCTGGAGTAATAGTGGTTCAAACGAAGCACACCCTTCCTGGCTCCAACGGCATATGCATATCCATGTGCATATGCCGTTGGAGTCAGGAAGGGTGTGCTTCGTTTGAACCACTATTACTCCAGGCACTGTGAATTAACCACCAGAAGTCTCTCCATTTGAAGTCGGTCTTTATAATAAGCGGCAGAGTTGTTCATCTTCAAAAAAACGGAAACAGAACACTACGCTGTGCTCGATTGGGTTTCAGCGAGCCCCTCTTCACTCATCGCTCCATTTTTTTCCTAAGGGGTTGTTCTCCACACTACTAAAAACTGTCCTGATGATGGTCTTGTAGACACCTGCAACTGAGACCGAAACGTCGACCTCCACATCATCTCCGACAATAATTCATTTTTCCTACGAGTTTCCTTTGTTCATGTTTTGACTTGAGTTACTCTAGGCTGATTATTTGGAGTAGATGTTTTGATTATGAACTGATTTATCAATTGATTTTTACTATCTGTTCATAATATTTTATTGTGAGATTCATTTCTTTTTGTATCCCCATTTTGTGATCTGATCTGATAAAATTGAGTTTCTCTAATGAAATTGTATTTCCTGTGTGCTTTCTTCTTTTTTCATACTGCTGTGATTAATCTATGTTATCCTGTGGATACATCAAAGTTAGATTTGATAAAACTAACTTCTCAGACGAGTGCGTATAAATCCTTGTGTTTAAGTCCCTGAAGTAAAATCCCTTGTAGACAATTTCTTTCTGATACGAAGGACATATGGGCACTGCTGCAGCGCTACCTTGACTCCCACCTCATCGAGCGCAGAGAGACCACCTTGGAGGGGACATAGGTATTTTAAAGGGGCTGTGGGAACTCTCCAGTGAAAGTGCTACACTAGCTGATAGAAATGGCATTCATAACATGGGGAGGTCTAGTGAGTACCCCCCCCCTTTTATCTTCCCCCTGAATCCTCCCCCTCCCCTGCTTCCCTATCTGTTCTCTCTCCTTCTCTTTTCTCTTAAGCGTGAAGTCGCCTGGCAACTCACATGTTATGAGATGCTACAGCAGGACGAGCAGAAGTCAACCAATAGCTGGACATTTGTCAAATCACAACGTATGAGACTGATGATCATTGTTAGATATGCTTGCTACCACTATCTTTTAGCACTGAATGCAAGCAACGCATTTTGCTGTTTGTCTTTATGTTTAAAATGTAATAAAAAGAAAATAATATATATATATATATATATTATTAATTAAACAACACATTAAAACTCATAACAATTATTTAACTTCCCACACGTTACCCCTATTATCCCCACAACCCACAACTAAAATTAAACTGTAAAAAAAGGTACTACACAATTAAAACTTATTTTCAATTAAAAACGTATAGTATTTAACAATAAATTATAAAGTAAGTACAATGAATTTATTGCGCACACCGTACCCCTATAACAGTAAAACCCACACACAAAAATATAATCAAATACCCTCATTAAATATGAATTAATTATTTAATATTAATGATCAACCAATTTTTAATTAATTAAAAATAAATTACTTTACACCCTTTACCCCTACAAACCCCACAACCCACACGTAAAATTAATTACACAAATTCCATATTTCATTTTCAATGAATGAATTAATATTAATTAACAACTAATTATTAATTAATTAAACATAAATCACTTCCCGCCTTTTACCCCATGTACCCCACAACCAACACATTAAACAAATTGCACAATTACCATAATTAATTATCAATAAATTCATTAATATAAATTAACAACTAATTAATAATTAATCAAAACAAATTACTTCCCACCCTTTACCCCTATAAATTCCACAACCCGCACCTAAAAAAAATTACACAGTTACCATAATTAATTATCAATTAATTAATTAATAATGATTAACAACCAATTAATAATTAATTACAAATAAATTACTTCTTACAATTAACACTATAAAACCTAAATTAAATAAATACAAAATAATCATTAATTTATTATAATTAAATTACTTCCCACCCAATTCCCCTATAAACCCACGACCTGCTATGGAAATAAAAAATGCTAAATGTTATTGAAATAAAATTAACAATGACTAAAATTGTAACACATATATTAAAAAACATAAACAATACTTATACAAAAACATACATCACATACATTTAAAATATAAACTAAAATACATAACACTAATTAAAAAATCGATGTTTTAAACAACTATGGGGCCAATTATGATCTCGCTAGGAAAGCCCTCCATACAACTCTGATCCAGTGTACTTTCCAAGCGAATCTTGCTCCGGGAGTCCGAACGAGCGAGTACTATGCATCCGCGTTCTATAGGAGCCTATATATGGACGCGTACACAGGCTGTCTTAGCAAAGAGGGGTGGGTGGGGAAAAGTGTACATCCTGTGGCGGGCATCACTTGGAGCCCGCCACACTGTGCATGCTTTGATCAGGGAGACCCATGGACACCCCTGGTTCTCCCCAGATTTGGAGGGCCCTGGGTGAAGGGGGGCTTTCTACGACCCCGAAGTACGATCCCGACAGCCGTATCTGACCGAGTCGATACGGCTGTCTGAATCGGGCATCGTACTTGCTCGGTCGGAATCTGCCTCCATTGCACGGCACGATTCGGCTACGAACGAGTTGTACGGACAGGATCGGGTTCGGAAACGAGTCGGTCAATCCGTATGCGATCTTCGCATCGTACTTGGTCGTTCGGACCTGTGTACCATTCGGTCGAAAAAAAGGGCTACGAATCGGATCCGGGAAGACCAAATCTGTTTCGGAGGCCTTCCGAACGACATCGTAATTGACCCCTATATTTTTGTAAACAATAATAATGACTTCTATATTTTTAAAAACTATATTTCATACCTTAATTTCGATATTTTTCACCATGATATTCTTGCTGTCGATATTTCTGAATCACAATATTTCCAACTTGATATTTGTGCAAGTCAACATTTCCGACTGGATATTCTGTCTCAACACCCAGCAGTTGCATGCCCTGCTTATTCTACACAAAACCATTGTCAGACCAGGTACACGCACACAGAACTACATGTAGCAATATATCACACTTGCTACTAATGACACTATTTCCACATTCAGAACTCATGCCACACATGAGACATAGAGCTCACTCTTACACATGCAAACACAATGCCACAGAATCTTTGAAATACAGATCCACACATAGGGGCTCATTACGAAGGAAGACGGACTGCAATCCGTCCGCCAATGTCCCAGGGATTGGGCCTGGCCGCCTATATGGTGGCGGTCCCGCACATGACATTACAATGCGACCACCACTGTGGCAGTCGCATTGTGCATGTTTACTATTGCAGTTGGTGCTGCTGGCTGCAGCACCCGCCGTAATGGTAAAAATGCTTGTTGTGCATTTTCCTGCATTGCATGGCAGGCAGCACGCTGTGCCTGCCACCTGGTGCAGGGAACTATAGGTGCCCCCATATGCAAAATTCACATGCCCCTGCACAAGAGGGGCCCGTAACGGGCCCTCAAAGTACATCCTCGCCAGCCTATCAATGGCGATTTAACCGCCATAGACAGGCTGGCGGGGATGCAGCATCCAAATCTGGCGAACGGTGCCTGTTAGGCACTGCCACCATTTTGTGGATGCGGGTGGGTCCAACAGGCAATTGTAACGGGTGCCTCTGTCAGACCCGTGGCTGACAAGCTTTCCGCCCACCAGGCACACCATATGCCATCCTGATCTGGCAGGCGGTAATTGGCTGTATGATTGCGGTGAACCCGCCACCGACAGGATGCCCATGGTGGGTTCACCACCATCATAATCATCTCACTAAATGCACAGTTAAGCCACACCTCCTTTCCCTTGTCAGCCAATCTGAGATCACCATTACAGGGGCCAGCAGCAACAGCCAATAAAGATGAGGATGGGGCACAACCAGGGTCTGACACAAAAGAAGGTCCTCATCAATCAGCCATGTAATGGTCCAGCCAGTGTCTGCCTGAAGCACATACTACAGATATGTGCTACATGATTTGTCCAGTATTTTACATCTACCCTAGACCGTCTCTGCACTTCGCATGTTGTTCTCTTACACGGCTTCCTACATTAAAACAACACCACATACATTCACATACATCATATGACTGGCACCAGTACAGGCTTTGGCCCTGCAGCCCCTCTGCCAGTGGACACCACCCTCACTGTTGCAGCCCTACATGTGTTCCATGCAAAGCCTGGTACACCGACCTAAAACATGTATGTTACACAGGTGTTAGCAACAGCTAGGTCTGCACTAAATAAATGTGTGATACGTCATTTCCACAATGTCCAACTTAAACATTGGTAAGGAACAATACTTATGAAACACAAAGAACTCTAACATATTGAAGACACATGAATCTTATAATATGAAATTAATTTACAATAAACAGGTGAGGTCTGAAAAATAACAATTATTTTTTTGTTTTAGAAGTTGAGTGTGTGTGCCTGTTATCAGTTCCTTTTTGGTTACCCTTCCACAGCTGCCAGCTGTCAATATCACTTCCCTACTTGTTCATGAAATCAATAAGAGATAATAAAGTGAACCCAACTGTGTATTTTTGTTGGAATTGTCCCCTGCAGTCTGTGGTGAGCCATGAAAATCCTGCAGGCAATTATTAAAGTTATTCGTTCATGCTCCCCATTACAGCGAAAGGATTTTCAGAACTACAGGCAATATGATATTTTGCCTTTGAACTTCTCCCCAAAGATAGGAAGCATCATTTGGCCATTATGGAAGTGGTGTCACTGTCTGTTAAAGCCTTGATCACAAGTTGTATGGACAGTGGGATAGAGTTTATACGTCCTGAGTTCCTGATGCAGGAATACCAGACAGTTTTTTTCTGGCTGGGAATTCTAGTCAGTAAAATAGGGGTTTGAGTGGGGTCCACGTAAACGAAGCCTCACCTGGCCGAGCATGTAATACCACCTCTTACAAGACCACATTTGCCCTTACCTGTTCCCTCACTTCATTTACAACCTAAACTGCCCCACCCACACAGTAACACTAGCAGAAGCCTACCGCTTACTCACAGCAGGCAGTTAGGGGGCTAAGAAAAAATGTCTGGGTGGCTAATTGTTCCAGCAATAGGTAGAGGGGGATATGCGGGGGCTCGAGAAAGGCGTGAAATACAACAAAACCTCATTAACAAGCAAATGGTCTTTTAAAGACCTGTGAAGTTCTCTGGTGCGGATGTGGTTGTGCCCGGGAAGCTGTCCCAGCCCGGGCTGATACACTTCGAGGGGGGGGGGGGAGAGGGGGCTCTTTGAGCCCATTGGGCTTTGCGCGCCTGGTATTCATACAGAAATGTTCCCCGCGCCCCTTTCTGCAGCACTCTCCTGCTTCGAGGCCCTTATCTGCCGCCTGTCTCCCTCCCCAGGGGTCAAGGTTGCACATTTGCTGTGTAGTGTGGTGCGATCAGGGAATAAACCTGAGAATGAGGCTGAAGGAAGGGATCGAAAGATTGCAATCCCACTGTCCATGCCAAATCCAGTGGAACGTGGCACATCGGGGGACGCCGGGAAATGACTGGATCCCAAACAACTTTTATTACATGGGAATCCCTGAAACACTTCTGGGGTGATGAGCAAAAGCGAAATTAATGCCTTGAGATGCTCTAAGGACAGAAGTCACCCAATGGCTCTCACGGGTGTGGGGCTCATTTGCATGATGGATGCAAATAAACCGATCCGACACTTAAAGGCACCTGCATGAGTAAAGGTGGCCGTGGAAGTGCTGTGGATGCAGAAACCCAAGTCCCGCTTCCTTCCAAACCACCAACTGCACAATGGACCCCTCTGTGCTGGCCCTGTGCCTTCTGTCCCTCCTCACAGGTAATGTCACACTGGGAGATGTGTTCCTTTCAGCTAAAATAATCTGTGTGTTTTTCTCTTCTCCCAATCAGCTGTCTGTTGCAAATACAACAAGTACCCCTCGTGAGTAACTACAAAGACCTCTGAAATTAGAGCATTTATATTTTGCTCCATTTGATGCTCAGTCTTAGTACAAAAGGATTGTGCACTTAAACATGTCACACTCATGATGAGATGACGATGAGGATAACAATGACTGCAACGAAAATGATGATGCTCATAATAATGGTGCTCTTTCTCTTTCTTTCCAGGTTCCTTGGCCCAGCACTCAGTCACTCAGGAGCCCTCAGTGACAGCGACCCCGGGGCAGACGGTGAAGCTCCCCTGCACCCTGGGAGGGGGGTTAACAGTTAGCACGCACTGTCCTAGATTTTACCAGCAGAAGCTCGGGCAGGCTCCCAGATACCTGCTCTATTACTGCTCCGAGTCTAACAAGGGTAAAGCTGATGGGCTCTCGGGGCGCTTTGTTGCCTCCGGCTCCGGCTCTGTGGTGTATCTGACCATCTCTGATGTCCGGGCTGAGGACGAGGCTGAGTATTACTGTGCTCCATGGACTGGCAGTCAGTGCACACTGACACACGTGCATGGGGAAGTGAGACTGAAACCCCTCCACCCTCGGTGTGGTGGCAGCCGGTGCTCCCGCTCAGGCCCAGCAGTGCACCCCAGACAGATTCAGGCTGACTGACCTCTCGGTGGGTAGTGTTCTAAATCTGCATTGTGGGTGCGGGGGTGAAGGCAGAGGAGGTCTCCAGTGCCAGGCGCAGGAGTGCCCTGCTTGCTGTGTGTGTTCAAGTGAACGGACTCTCGTGGGATAGAATGGAGCAGGCTGGATGGGGTGCACAGCCCCTACAAGACCCTTCTGAGAATCCGTGTGTGCATGGCTTGTGGGTGTCATTGGTGTGGAGCTGCCAGGTTACAAGATGTGGGTCTCACTTCCTCCAAGTGGAAACAGGAGAAAGGAACGTGTATGAGACTCCTACCCCCTTGAATTCTGCAAAACGCTGAAGACCTGGATTTTCAATTAACTAACTTACTCCAGGCAGAGCTAGGCACCCACACCAGCTCAGCGCCAAGATACCCTCTCAGGTGAGAGTGTGCTTTACAAATACACGTAACATAACACAGTAGGAGGTGCCTTGCAGATATCTACTTGACCATGCATGTATGTGAAACGTGGCCAAGGGGCTCTCAGTGGATCCGGCCGTAGCGACGAGGCTTCCTAACTCTGGTGGAGGTAGGATCAGTCTTGTGGGAAGCCTTGGTAGCCAGCTGTTTGACAGCTGCTCTCCCCCCGGTGGATTTGTGGGTGTTATGCTTGGTATGGGCCATTCCGAGAGCCTGATCGATCTCTGTATGCCGCACAAGGGTTCATTTAGAATTTTGGGGAATGATGCACCTGTCAAAAATGGTGGAGACCTCGCCCACCAAAACCATTGTTCCCTCACCCCATTTCGAGCTGGGATACTGCAGGGTTTCTTGTGGCCAGCCAGCGCGCCACTGGGCCACCATGTCTGAGTGAAGGTCAACCCATTTCTGGTTAGGTCATGGCAACCAACACTAGATCTAACTTCCTGGGACTTCCTGGGACCAACTTATAAGAAGTGGCGTCCCAGGCAGAGAAATACACAGGCTCCTATGCGCAGGGAGTAATCTCCCTGCACCCCAGGGCTTTGATTATTATGCACAAGCAAAGCCCCACTTAGTGAGTTTTTTGTGTAAAACAAAGAGAAATACTGAACTGGACAAAACATCATGGCACCGACATGTCATTGACTCTGCCCACAGTTGACCAGCCGGTGCAGGTGTCCCCCTTGACCTGGAGATCCCTGCAGTGAACGTGGATTGCCCACATTCCGAAACTTCAATGTTAAAAGTGCAATAGCACATGCTCCTACAGTACATTACAATACACTGTTTAATTTAAGTGACATTCAGAAGAATTAAGAACACATTCTCTTACCACTTGAGCCAAGAGACAATTTACCTTTTGGTATTCACTGCATTAATGCTCATACCTGATATTATTATTACAACGAGCATCGTCAGAGTCTGTTAATATATAACAGAAACATTTGTGTGAAGCATACACTGAACATAATCACTACTAGATACTTCCAGAATGTAAAGTTAAGGAAGAGAACATCCTACATCCAGAGCCTTCAGGGCAAGGCTGATACCCATGCAAAAAAAAGATTGCTGCCTCAAAACTCCACTCAAATAATCAATGTTATCAATGTTCATCAATGGCATCATTGGCGATAAGGTATGTAGACAATGATGCCATCAGTGTTACCCTGTGCAGTGCACCTGAGGGACAGCGTGTACTTTTGCTCACTATGGTCCTCATTACTAACCTCGGGCGGAGTTGGCGGAGTGCAACTACGCAGAGGTCCTCGAAATTGGGGGAAAACTCTGTGGAACTCCGCTCCGCTCCGCCACCCGCCTCCGCCACCCGCCTCCACCCCCCTGATTTCTTTTAAATTATGTTTTCACAATTATTTTATTAGGGGGGTGGATGCGGGAGGACAATTTAGCTGGGGGCTGACTAACTCCGCTTTGCTGCGGAGTCAGAGTTTTTTTCAATACTCCGCGTTCTCAGCGGAGCGTGGAGTAGGGAAATCTCCGCACACTCCGCTGGCGGAGCGGAGTTCTCCACCCACGCCTACTAATTACCAGTTTGTCAGATTGTGGTGGGGCATGTAGTAAATACCATTTCTAGATCATAAAGTGCATTTTGATGTTTACCTGGTTCTGTGCCAACAGTCACATGCACATTTTGAAGAGTGGGGCCCAAATTAGACTTCCTGGGGTGAGTATCCCATTGACCCAATACAAACGTACTAACTCTGATTGGAGAGGAGGGACCACGCCCATTCCAAGGTAGACACAGTGATTCCATTGCATTCCGTCAGACTCCTCAACCACAAGTTATGGTCCACAGTGTTATAAGTAGGGCTGTGCATAATTCATGCAAGTGTAATCTCACTGATCACTAATTTCATTCTGAAGCAATTGGTTCAGCAAAAACGGTATCCGAGAAACAGTAAAACGGTGAAATTAATCATTTCAAACAATAACTACCACTTACACAGCAGCGGGCACTAAAGCACAAGAATTGGAGCCTTGCGAAACCAGTTAAAAGATAGGAAACTAGACTTTACAGAATCAAACACAACTGTAAACAGCAGTGCACCCAGCCACAGAAAAGGAGAGGCGTAGAGGGCAATGGCAGCTGGTGAAATTTAAAACATGTGGGGCGGACATTTTATACTAGAGTATAATGAGCGAACGAAGCGAGTGAACCTGTGCGGCAAAATGAGGGTCCTATAAGGAAGGGGATCTGCTCCCACAAGAAAATTTTGAAAAAAAGTATTCAAATGGTGGATTTTGCTGCATATATTTATTGCAAATTTTTGGAAAGGGGATCCAAATGTGGCATTTTAAAGCGCAAGCGTGAAGAAAACATTAGAAACAGATACAAGTTTCCCCAACCCTGCTTGCAAAATGCCCTATGACCCCCGACCTAAGTGCACCCACCTGCAAACCCACACTGCCATGGAAATAGACTCTCCAAGTGTTTCCTACCTGTAACACAGCTCTGCCTCTTTACTTTATTGGTTGATCAAGTTATCAAAGACTAGACAAGTAGGAACACTGTACGTGGCAAATGCTGAAATAAAAATTGATGGCGAACAAGATGTCCCTCCATAACATTTCATCCTCAAACTTTTAGTATTTGCCAAACAAACAGAAATAATGTTTCAGCAAAGTGTTTTTAGTTAGAAAAATATAACATGTATGTAGTACAAATGAACACACACAGAAGAACCAAATAACAACAGATGAGATGCAAAACATGTCCCAACCTAAGATTTTGGGAGGAAAGGCAGAGATATAATGAAAGGAGAAACAACCTTTACAACGCAGTCATTACATCGCAACATCCTTTACAACGCATGTCACTACAATGCAGCCATTACATTTCATGTCACTACAATTCACGCATAGTACCCCAACACTATCCCAAACTTACCCTACTGTTGCACCCCCTGGAGTTAGAATAGTAATTTTTACCCCTACACTATCAAACACTTACCCTACTGTTGCACCCCCTGGAGTTAGAATAGTAAGTTTACCCCTACACTATCCAACACTTACCCTACTGTTGCACCCACTGAAGATAGAATAGTAACTTTTACCCATACACCATCCAACACTTACCTTAAATGCAATGTAATGGTATGCGTTGTAAAGGTATAATGTGATGTAATGGAATGCGTTGTAAATGTAGTTTAAAAAAATTAGTTATAATGGCATGCGATGTAAATGTATGCGTTGTAAAGGATGTTGCGATGCAAAAACTGAGTTGTAATTGCATGCGTTGTAAATGTTTGCATGGAATGTCATACATTTGTTTGTACCACGCGTCACGATCGCCAAGCAGTTGTATATTTGGTGCATCTACTGCAATATTCACGGTGATGCACACACCTGTTCAAAATATTTTCAACGTTAACAATTTTTAACAGTGTTTCCATTGTGCTGCAACAACTTTATCATTGTGTATCTGTGGGTATTCACGGTGATACACACACCCATTCTCAACAATATCAATATTAAATTGATATTTTCAGCATGGTATTTTGCTGCAACTCTCTCTACAGTGTGTTTACCTACATTTACGGTGATGTACACAACTCTTTATGTCACTGAATGTACATCTCTTTTAGCAGAGTGACATTTCCATTAACAGCGTTTTTCATTCGCTGCAACAAATATACAAGACAATTTCTATGTTCTAAACTTTCATTCATAGTGCATTCTCGGTGATGCACACACCATTCTATTTTGCTGTTTGGTCATTCATTACCAGGTTGTATACTATTTCTTTGCAATTGTAGTTGCTATTTTTCTACAACTCCTTATCAGTTTATTTACCTGAAAAGAAATGTGTACAATGCAATCAGTCAATCCTCCACCTTCTTTTCTGGATTCTCTTGGTGAACCTCCAGTCAGATGGGAAATAGGGAATGACGCTTTCAAAACTTACTTGAGTGCCATTGGCGCTTTACGTTTCGGTGCAGAAAGAAAAAAAATGTCTTCTTCTCCACTCCTTAGGTTTGAAGCAAGGTTTATTTACAAAAATCTCCCAGCCCTGTCTCAAGAACAACTGGAAGGCATTGACGAATATGCAAAAACTCATTAAATTGAAATCCAGGTTTGATAAACAACCTAGCCTTATGGTTCTATGGCACACATTTTTTCAAAAGGAAACAAGCAGAAGGAGAATATGTGGACTCTTATATTTCTTTGTTACATAGACTGGCTGCTGATTGCAAATTTGATAATTTTACAGATCAGTTCATTAGAGACCAGCTTGTTTGCCAGTGCAAAGATAAGAACATACAGCAAAAACTACTGGACTTGGGTGATCCATCCATGGATGAGACCATCAAAATTGCTAAAAGCATAGAGATATCCATGGTCTCACTCAAAGAAATTGACGACAAGCCCTTAGATTCTGTTAATGTTGTTAACGTGAACAATGCTGTCAAGCATAGAGTAAAATCTAATCAAATTAATTGCCTCCATCCTCTTCAGCAATGTACAGAACCAGAGGAGGGGGCAGCTACACAAATCCTCATGGTATAATACAGCCTGCAGAAAGGCAAAGGGAGAACTTCTCAGAAACATCAAGGAGGGCTTAGGGGGTGAGAAGCTAAGAGAAAGCAGACAGGCATATAAAAAACTAATTGCCCATGCTAAAACTGAATGGGAGGAGAATCAATGGGAGGGGCTTACTAATTCCCTCGCAAAAAGAGACCACCGAATGTTCTGGAGAGTAGTGAACGGGGGGTCGGGGAGCCTCCACTCAGCCATTGAGCCTAACATCGCAGCAGGGGTGTGGCGGGCACACTTTCAATCTCTTTATAGCTCTGAGTTGGGAGAAACTAGGAATGACACCGGTATTGGCCGGGCCGATTACGAGGGGGACCTAATAACAGTGGGGGAGGTTAGGGCAGCAATAGCAGGACTGACTTCGGGTAAGGCGCCAGGATTGGATGGCTTGCCCGGGGATTTGTTCAAACAGGAGCCCGATGTTTGGGCCCCCTACCTTGCCGTTCTGTTTAACGGAGTTCTGAGTGGCATGGAAATCCCAAATACCCGGCTGGGTACAGAGGTGGTTCCCATATTCAAAAAGGGCTCGCCTCTGCTCCCAGCCAATTACAGACCAATCAGTTTAATTGATGTGCCACAGAAGCTGTTTGCTAGGGTACTGTTGAACCGGCTTCAGGACTGGGCAGAAGAAATGGGGGTCCTTAGTCCCTATCAGGTGGGCTTCAGAAAGGGAGTTTCCACAGTGGACCAGGTCTTCCGATTGAACATCATCTATTGGAGGGCAGCGATATTCGAAGGCGGCAGCTTATACACAATATTTGTGGATTTGAGGGCCGCCTTCGACCTGGTGCCAGAGGGAAACTTTGGAGTGTCCTGGCCGAGATGGGCGTACCCCCGGACATCCTGTTAATCTTACAGAGATTGCATCACAATAACTATGCTCGAGTGAGGTGCGGGAGGTCTGGGGAATTGACGGATAGATTCCCCGTTGAAAGGGGGGTTAGGCAGGGCTGTGTGTTGGCACCGACCCTGTTTTGCCTCTTCGTCAACGGGGTAATCGCCCATCTGAACGGCACTGAATATACCGACGCCCCAAAACTGAACGGCAGCAGGGTGCCTGCAATCATGTTTGCAGACGACACCCTGCTGCTGTCTAAAACCCCTATGGGGATTCAGAGGATCCTCGACTCATTTGTGGCCTTTTGCACAGACAGGGGCCTAGAAATTAATGCTGCAAAAACTAAGTTCATGGTCCTGAATCCTAGCCAAAAATTGCGCCCGAACCCACAACTGGGAGCATCACGGCTAGAGAGAGTCTCCACCTTTGAATATCTAGGTGTAACCCTGAACGAAAGTATGTCCTGGGGACCACATCAGACTAGGGCCAACCTCAAACTAGTACAGACCACTGGGGGTATCACCCGGATGATGAAAAGCTCCACATACCGTCCATTGGGGCCGCTCATCCAGATCTACAAGGCACAGGCCAGGGGCGCTACTATGTACGGGGCGGAACTATGGGGCCATACATCTTCCCGCAGTCTGTCCTCAACTGAGAACAACTTTATCAGACAGATAGTTGCACTTCCGCCCAGCACCCCACTCCTTCCCCTGAGGCTGGATCTGGGACTGAGACCAATAGCTGACGAACTAGGTCTCAGACCCATAGTCTTCTGGCGAAGGCTATGGAGTAGTGAAGAACTCTCTGCTTATAGGGCGGAACTGAGGGAGCTTTTAACTCATCCTAAAGCGTTAGAGATCCCCTGGATAAAATATATTCAAAAATCCTGTACGAGACTGGGGTTCCCTGACCTCTGGTCTGATCCTGCTAGCGCCTCACTAAACATCTCACGGAGAGCTCTGGTCAATGTCTATCATGAACAGAAACTAGTCATTGCCTTGGATTCCCAGGGGGAGGGGTCATTAACATCCGTATTTGCGCTAAGCAAGGACTCATATAGGCTGGAGAGGGTTTTGGACGCTATATCCCCCGTGCTGGCCAGGAAGCTGTTTCTCCAATGGAGATATGGCACATTGCCTCTGCGATCCTTTACCAGCTCCTGGTCAACCTCGCCCTCTTCCAAGCAGTGCCCGGCATGCTCCTGTGCCGAGGAAAGCGATCTACATGTGGTCCTGTTTTGCACAACTTACAAGGCAGCTAGGAAATATTGGCTCCTTCCACTTATTAGAAACCTTGGTTGTAGGGAGTATCTCCCGATGTACAGAATTTTAAAAACCGACGTTTCAAGTCCAATCGTTTTTGCATTAGCAAAATTTCTCACCAATGTCTGGCACACCCGCACCCGTATCCTGAAGTCGCAGGTTCCCATTTAATTTTAAGTCTACAAATTTAAATGTGACTTTAGTAGTTTTAAATTATAGAAATGAACAATTTTACAGTGTATACATTTGTATCGATTGTGGATGATTTTATAATGGTTGTATATGTTTTATTGTATATCTTTGATGGCCATATGGCCGAAATAAAGATTGCTAAAGTAAAAGTAAAGTAATCAAAGTGTAGTTAATCAATTTTTCAAACCCAAGTATGACCTTGGCAATACCAAAAAGGTCAATGGCAACAATATCTGTATCAGGTGTGGCAATCCACCACATATCAAGGAATCCCGTTCTGAAAGGAATGTACTGTGTAACTATTGTAAGAGGATGAGTCACTTTGCTAAAGTTTGTTTAAAGAAAAGAGATGTCAGAAAACCAACAATATGCACAGTTGAATCTGATGATGATTCAGACCCTGAAGTGATCTCTGTAGTCAGAGGATCTGATGATGTGGATCTATGCAATTCTAAACTTGTTTCCAGTCAAGGTGTTATTCAAGGGGATCCATCTTCTTGCATCGATCCCATTGTAGACACTAATATTGGGGATCATACTGTGAAATTGTTAGTTGATTCTGGGGCAAAGATCACAATGATCACTCAGAAATTGTTTGATGAAACTTGAAAAGGTTTCCAACCTTTTTCTCCACCTGCTCACTCCCCTGTTTTATATGAAGGGCGAAAATTTGATCTTATGGTTTTTTTTGAAGACGAGATGTCATTTAAAAACAGGAGAATTAGAGAAAAAGTATATGTCGCAGTAACATGTTGGGGTTGTCAGGCGCTGACTTGGACCAACAGTATTCGGAGCGCCTACCTGGTGTTAGTAACTGCATTAGGGACTACATCTCCCAGAATGCCTGTAAGGGGAGGAGCATAGTTTATATTAGACAGCAACGCCAGAGAGGTGGTGCGTGTAATCTGACATTGATTCTGTTTTCCGTGTCCCGGGTCTCACGCGAGGTGGTTGGAGACTCCCTCCAGTGTTTGCAGCGGGCTGTGTCCTTCGCCGGAGGTTTCTTAACGCGCTTCCTCAGCGCGTCTCCCTGTAAGAACTCTGCCTTCGGAGACCGTGCTGGACATTACTACTACGGAGGAAGTTCTTTTGTTTTCTTTTGCCTTTCTGATTTATTTCCTCCCGGATTGATTCCTGACTACGCGCTGAAGGAAGCGCTTTTCAAAGAATACTTTCCTGCTCGGGGCTCGCGTTGACGTAAACGCGCCTCGAGCTCGCTCTTTGTTTGTTGTCTTGAGGCCAATTTCCTTTGCGCTTTCTGCAGCGCTCGCACACTAACCCCAGACTTTGTGTTCCTTCTCTATTTGGCAAGGAGCTGTGGATGTTAGTATTTGGTGATATCGTTCAGAACTTTTCCCCAGTGTCCTCGCGCTGAAGGAAGCGCCCATGTACAATAGGGTGTTTTTCCATACACCACGGATTAGGGATACATACTTTGGACCCTGAGTTTATTATTTTTGTTTTCACATCTCTGGTTGGAGATTGTTCACGACATCAGTGTCTTATTCTCTTCTGGGGTTCGGTTACCATCCTAGGATTGGAAAGGAAGGAAACCCCTTTTCTTTGGAGCTGTGTTTGGTTCTCTTGGATGAATGTTTGCACGGTATGTATGTTTATGTCTCTTTTCCCCGTTCATTGGAAAGAGTATGAATGTCAAGTGTTTCATGTAATGCTGTGGTTTGTCATTGTAGGAAGGCTTTAAAGTCAGAAGCTGAAGGCTCATATGTTTTATGTACAGACACTGAATCCCTCGGCCAGTGGACAGGTACTAGCGAGCTCTAGTGAGAATATATGAGCGTAGTAAGATTTATAGGATCTGTATTAAAACTGTCTTCTTCTGTTTCAGGTCTCCCACTTTCCGAGGGTGGTTCCCTCATACATTTTTTCCCTCGCCTGACTACCTTACTACTCTGTGTTACTGTTATCCAGAGTTGGGGGAGTCTGGAGGTGGACCCCTTTTTGGCATCACGCGTAACCAGAGGAGTGGCCTTGACGCTGACAGAATTACGCGCCCAAGAAATATTCGTTCCTCTGGTTTCGTGTCATACTCAAACATGGCGTCTTTAGATGATGTTCTGCAAGCGCTTGTGTTAGTACAGCAGGAGTTGGCGGCCTCTAAAGCTGAAACCGCCGCGCTTAGAGAGAAAGTTGATAGGCAGGCTAAAAACCCCTTTGATGTCACACAGGGGTCCTCCCAGGTCCTGGTTAATGTACCCCCTCCCATTCCTTTGGCCAGTCCGGAGCGCTTTACGGGAGACCCATCCAAAATACAGACGTTCCTTACTCAGATATTGTTACACTTCTCCTGTAAGCCTGCTTCCTTCCCCACTAACCACTCTCGAGTAGCTTTCGCCATTTCGTATATATGACCGGGGATGCGGTCAATTGGGCAGTACCTTTGGTTAAGTATGACGATCCTCTCTTGTCTGATTGAGACTCTTTTCGCAGAGAATTGGAGAGAGTGTTCGATAGGCGTGCTACCACCATGTCTGCTGACAGGGAATTACTAGAGTTGAAACAAGGGAAACAGGACTTGGTCACATATTTAACTAAATTCAATCGGTTGATCTCAGAAACCGCATGGCCCGAAGAGAAACGAATGTCGCTCTATTATCAGGGTTTATGAGACGATATGAAGGATGTTCTAGCTCAAATAGATCCCCAACCTAGAACATACACGGATTTAATGAATCTTACTTTGCGTCTCGATCACAGACTAGCTGAAAGGAGGGGCGAAAGGGCGTTCGGTCAGGGGGAGAGGACAGAGAAAGGGATTAAACCCTCATCCTACTCAACTGACTCGAAAGTTGAGCCTATGGAAATAGGGGCAGTCAGAGCCCCGTTGACCAGAGCCGAGAGAGAGAACCGCAGAACAATGGGGTTATGCATGTATTGTGGCAAGAAAGGCCATTCCGTGAGGGACTGTCCCACAAAACCCAAGAAGTCAGGCACGTCTTACTATAACAAGAAAGTGGCTGTTACTACTGTGCCTCCCCCAAGTCCGGATAATTCCCAAACAATGACAGAACTAACCTCAGAACATTCCACTGGGTTACGAGTCCCGTCCTTGGCAGGTCAGAATGTTACTCCATCCGTTTCACACATCATCATGCAAATGTGTCTCACGGATAACAAGGGCACTCATGATATAGAAGTTATGGTGGATTCAGGGGCGACTGGGAACTTTATCGATAGCGGGCTCGTGCAACGTTTAGAGTTAACTTGTGTTCCTAGGGGTACTCCTGAACGTGTTTTGGCTGTTGATGGGAAACCTTTGAAATCCGGTCCCATAACTGAAGTAACAGAAGAGGTAGAACTGACCAAACCAGGGGAAGAAACCAGGCATATAGAGAGAATCACTCTGAATAATATTGAAGCACCTCAATACGAAGTGATACTGGGAATGCCATGGCTATGGAAGCATAACCCCAGTATAGACTGGACCCAAAAGACATTAAGTTTTGAGTCAGAACACTGTCTACAAACATGTGTTCACCCTTTAAGTACTCATGTTAGCGCATTGGCACAGGTCTATCAAGTGGCTACCGCTGCTGAAAAAGAGACTACTTTACCTAGAGAATATGCTGAGTTTAGTGAGGTATTCAGTGAGACTAAGGCAGAGGTATTACGCCCTCACAGGGATTACGATTGTCAAATCAATCTGGTTCCTGGAGCCATGTTACCCTCGGGTAGGGTATACGCTTTGTCAGAACCGGAGACACAACACTTACAAGAGTACCTTGAACATTACGTGGACATAGGATTCATACGACCTTCCCGTTCTCCAGCAGCTTCGCCTATGTTTTTTATTAAAAAGGCTAATGGCGAGTTGAGAACGTGCCTTGATTATAGGGCCTTGAATAAGATCACTGTGCGTAATCGTTACCCTCTTCCACTCATTCCGGTCTTGTTGGTGAGAGAAGCAGTCATTTACACTCGGCTAGATCTGCGAGGCGCTTATCATCTGGTTCGAATAAGAGAGGGGGATGAGTGGAAGACGGCCTTTAAAACACGATACGGCCTCTATGAATACCTAGTGATGCCGTTTGGGCTGTGTAACGCCCCTGCGGCTTTCCAGTTCTTCCTGAACGATGTGTTGAAGAGTTATGTTGACAAGTTCGTGGTTGTCTATATCGATGACATCTTGATATACTCCCAAAACACAGAAAGTCACAGTAGTCAGGTCAAACGGGTGTTACAGAAATTGAAAGAGAATGGTTTGTTCTGCAAGCTGAGTAAATGCGAGTTTCATGTGCAACAAGTGGAGTTTCTGGGTGTGATTCTGAGCCCCTCTGGGTTATGCATGGCAGAAAGGAAAGTTATGGCGGTACAAGAATGGCCCACCCCAAAGAATGTAAGAGATGTGCAATGCTTTCTGGGGTTTTCGAACTATTATAGGAGGTTCATTGCCCAATTTTCTCAGCTAGTCTCCCCCTTAACATGTCTGTTAAGAAAGGGGTTTCCTTTCTGTTGGACTCAAGAAGCCATGAATGCTTTCGAAGTTCTAAAAGAGGCATTCACAACGGCACCCATCCTTCAACATCCGCAAATAGATGTGCCTTTCGTGGTGGAAGCGGATGCTTCGGATATCGCTGTTGGAGCGGTGTTGTCTCAACGTGATTGCCTTTCAGGACAGTTACATCCAGTAGCTTTTCTATCCAAAAAATTGAGTCCAGCCAAACTAAATTATACAGTGGCAGAAAAGGAGTTGTGGGCCATCAAAAAAGCTTTTGAGGAATGGCGGCATTATTTGTGCGGGGCCAAACATCCAGTCACAGTCTACACAGACCACCGCAATTTACAATACATGAAGACTGCTCGACACCTCACACAGCGACAAATGCGATGGATGCTATTCTTCGCAGAATACAACTTTGTAGTGACTTTCCAACCAGGGTCCGACAACAGAAAAGCAGACGCTTTATCCAGACAGGAGGATGTCCTGAAAATCGAGACATCAGCTCCTGAAGCCATCATATCACCTGAGAAGGTAATGTGCTCTCTCACCATGGAGAACTTTCTACAGGAGGTCAAGAATCAGAAAAACTTAGAAGGGTGGAAGCAATGGGTCAACTCCAGAGCATCAAGAACCCATAAACATGGACTGCCCTTCTGCAAAAATAAGCTGTACCTACCTCAGTAGAGACAAGATTGAAGGCATTCAACTGGTGTCACGACTCTATGCTGGCTGGACACTCTGGAGGAAAAAAGACCCTGCAGCTCCTTCAGAGGCAGTTCTGGTGGGAACGTATGAAAAACGATATCGATCATTGGATCCAACAGTGTGATATCTGTGCTCAAGCTAAAGGAGAGACATGTAAAGTCAAGGGCAAATTGGTTCCCATGCCTACCCCTACGCAACCATGGCACACGATCAGTGTGGACTTCGTGGTAGGCCTGCCTAAAGACCAAGGTTGCGAAGCCATCATGGTGGTTGTAGATAGCCTCAAGAAGATGGGACATTTCCTCCCCTGTAAGAACCTACCCACGGCTGGTCAAACTGCTCAGTTATTGCTGTCCCAGGTGGTGAAACTGCATGGGCTTCCCAGAGTTATAGTTTCTGATCGTGGTCCACAATTCATAGCCAGATTCTGGAAGATGTGGTGCAAGGCACTCCGGATTGAAGCGGCCACATCGACGAGTTTCCATCCGCAAACAGATGGCCAGACGGAAAGGCTGAATCAGACTCTTAAGAACTATCTCCGATGCTATGCGAAAGAAGCTGGCGACTCATGGGTGAACCTCTTGTGGTTGGCGGAGTTGTCATACAACAATTCTTGGCACAGTTCTATCAAGGAATCCCCGTTCCGGGCCAATCATGGTTTCCACGCTAAAATCCTTCCACTCACGGTACCCTGCGATATCACGGATCAAGCCACGGTGGCAGTTCTGATCAAACGCTTGCAGGCCCTGCATGTCCGACTTCGTCATAACCTGGACGTCGCGAAGATGAAGTACAAGAAGTGGGCTGATCGAACACGACAGGATGGTCCTATCTACGGAGCTGGGGATTGTGTGTGGTTATCCACCAGGAACATACGCTTCCGTTACCGCAGTGTTTTCCATCCACGGTTCATCGGTCCCTTCTCTGTGGTGTGCCCAGTGGGTTCCGTGGCTTACAAACTGAAGTTACCAGCCTCTATGCGATTGCACCCGGTGTTCCATTGTAGTCTGTTGAAACCTGCTGTAGGGAAGACCAGACGGGCTGTGCCCCCGGTGCTTCGGGATGGCCAACTGGAATACGAGGTGCGGAAGGTGTTGGATTCCAAATACAGGAGGGGCAGGCTTTGGTATCTTGTCGGCAAAAACAAAGAGAGGAGTATCCACTATGATTTTGAAGAACAGACGTATCTGGAGGACCGGTTCTTGGCAAAAAGAAGGAAATTCATCCTTTTGATAGAAACCCCTCACTCACCACCTAGTGGTGACATGCTTCATCATCGGGGTCCACCTTGGCGTCCTAGCGACACCAAGGTGTGCTGCAACACCTGGACTACAGTGGAGCGGGTTGTGGCTGTAGGTGCAAAAAAATGTTAAAAATTGTCCTGGTTGTACTCAGAAAAAGTAGTTTTATTTTTAGAGCAACTGAACAATGTTTTAAAATTAATACTGGCGAGATCCTGGTAGGGAGGGTTACGACCCAGGGATCTCTATATGTGTTGAGTGGTCAACATGTTTCTACCATAAGGGCTGTTGCCCGGTATTCGTCAGGACCAGAAAAAACAGGTGGACAGGGGGTGCATGCTCCCTAAAAAGCACACCCGTCCTTGATCCCCTGTGTGCCTACTGGCAAAAATTGCCAGTGGTGAGTGCCGCTCAATAAAATAAGTGAGCTGGCGGGTAAAAAAGAGACCTGTAAGGAGAGAAGGGTGGATAAAGAACAATCAGGTATTGAGTGATAGACTTACTCTCCTGTAACGTCGTGCAGTCTCTCAGTGCAATTGATATATAGTGCCAAATGAAGTGGATGGTTCTCCAGATATACGTAATACCGAGGTGGGGTGATACTAGTCAACATCTATGGCAAAGGGTAGGTGCACGCAAATTGCATGCAGTGCTAGCACGACCCAGGGGGGGTTTGAGTATTAGGTGTAAGATACTTGTGCTACACGGAACAGGTCTGTCACGTGGTGCCTAGGCTACTCGCTGGATATTAAATGACAGGGCGGAACCTATTCCATTACAGTTGAAAGTACGGTGAAGTGAATTAGGGCATAGATGTAACTCGGTAGTGCTATATACATTTGTCAGCAACCGACTCAAACGTGTAAGTGAATAACATTAAATCAACAAACAAGAACAAACATACATGTAACACTGAAGGACACACTTAAGTTCAGAATGACTTGGGAATATGCTTACTCAAATATGAGTGCTCTGCGCTTCAACGGGCAGGGCGTAGGGTCAATGCCTGTATAATAACAAATTCTGTAAGAGACAAACAGTGCGCGAGCGTTGTAAATCTTTGCGCCGCTCAGGACGCTGTGTGGGTGGTGGGCGGCGCCCTCGTGGACCCGGTACATGGATGTGTACCCGGGGCCTGGTATCATGAATCTACTTACAGTTTCAGGCAGGTAAGATCAGAGTCGACCTACTCCTCGCGTCCACTGCTCGGCTAGTAATTCCGATGGCAGCTGGACGCGGTAAAGAGGAGTCGATCGCTTCCGGGTTTGGGCGCGGCCTGGGCGTGTAGGGGGCGGGGCTAGCAGTACGCGGTGGCGTGCTGTCGGTAGCTAGGCTACCGTGAAGATACAGCCAGCAGGTTAGGTTGTATAACTACACAAAGCAGGGTCGGTTGGCTCGCGGGGTAGCTCCGCAGTGCTGGAAAGAAATGAAAACGAAGCGTGAGGTTCACGCCAGGACTTACATAGTAGGTATCTTGTCGCCTGGAAGGGCTATGGTCCGGAGGATGATTCTTGGGTGCCTTCTACAAATGTCCATGCTCCTCGGGCGGTGCGAGCGTTCCATTCCCGCTATCCTGGTAAGCCTGGGTCTAGGAGGCGCTTGGGAGGAGGGAACACTGTCAGGCGCTGACTTGGACCAACAGTATTCGGAGCGCCTACCTGGTGTTAGTAACTTCATTAGGGACTACATCTCCCAGAATGCCTGTAAGGGGAGGAGCATAGTTTATATTAGACAGCAACGCCAGGGAGGTGGTGCGCGTAATCTGACATTGATTCTGTTTTCCGTGTCCCGGGTCTCACGCGAGATGCGTGGAGACTCCCTCCAGTGTTTGCAGCGGGCTGTGTCCTTCGCCGGAGGTTTCTTAACGCGCTGCCTCAGCGTGTCTCCCTGTAAGGACTCTGCCTTCGGAGACCGTGCTGGACATTACTACTACGGAGGAAGTTCTTTTGTTTTCTTTTGCCTTTCTGATTTATTTCCTCCCGGATTGATTCCTGAATACGCGCTGAAGGAAGCGCTTTTCAAAGAATACTTTCCTGCTCGGGGCTCGCGTTGACGTAAACGCGCCTCGAGCTCGCTCTTTGTTTGTTTTCTTGAGGCCAATTTCCTTTGCGCTTTCTGCAGCGCTCGCACACTAACCCCAGACTTTGTGTTCCTTCTCTATTTGGCAAGGAGCTGTGGATGTTAGTATTTGGTGATATCGTTCAGAACTTTTCCCCAGTGTCCTCGCGCTGAAGGAAGCGCCTATGTACAATAGGGTGTTTTTCCATACACCACGGATTAGTGATACATACTTTGGACCCTGAGTTTATTATTTTTGTTTTCACATCTCTGGTTGGAGATTCTTCACGACACCAGTGTCTTATTCTCTTCTGGGGTTCGTTTACCATCCTAGGATTGGGAAGGAAGGAAACCCCTTTTCTTTGGAGCTGTGTTTGGTTCTTTTGGATGAATGTTTGCAGGGTAAGTATGTTTATGTCTCTTTTCCCCATTCATTGGAAAGAGTATGAATGTCAAGTGTTTCATGTAATGCTGTGGTTTGTCATTGTAGGAAGGCTTTAAAGTCAGAAGCTGAAGGCTCATATGTTTTATGTACAGACACTGAATCCCTCGGCCAGTGGACAGGTACTAGCGAGCTCTAGTGAGAATATATGAGCGTAGTAAGATTTATAGGATCTGTATTAAAACTGTCTTCTTCTGTTTCAGGTCTCCCACTTTCCGAGGGTGGTTCCCTCATACATTTTTTCCCTTGCCTGACAACCTTACTACTCTGTGTTACTATTATCCAGAGTTGGGGGAGTCTGGGGGTGGACCCCTTTTTGGCATCACGCGTAACCAGAGGAGTGGCCTTGACGCTGACAGAATTACACGCCCAAGAAATATTTGCTCCTCTGGTTTCGTGTCATACTCAAACATGGCGTCTTTAGATGATGTTCTGCAAGCGCTTGTGTTAGTACAGCAGGAGTTGGCGGCCTCTAAAGCTGAAACCGCCGCGCTTAGAGAGAAAGTGGATAGGCAGGCTAGAAACCCCTTTGATGTCACACAGGGGTCCTCCCAGGTCCAGGTTAATGTACCCCCGCCCATTCCTTTGGCCAGTCCGGAGCGCTTTACGGGAGACCCATCCAAAATACAGACATTCCTTACTCAGATATTGTTACACTTCTCCTGTAAGCCTGCTTCCTTCCCCACTAACCACTCTCGAGTAGCTTTCGCCATTTCGTATATGACCGGGGATGCGGCCAATTGGGCAGTACCTTTGGTTAAGTATGACGATCCTCTCTTGTCTGATTGGGACTCTTTTCGCAGAGAATTGGAGAGAGTGTTCGATAGGCGTGCTACCACCATGTCTGCTGACAGGGAATTACTAGAGTTGAAACAAGGGAAACAGCACTTGGTCACATATTTAACTAAATTCAATCGATTGATCGCAGAAACCGCATGGCCCGAAGAGAAACGAATGTCGCTCTATTATCAGGGTTTACGAGACGATATGAAGGATGTTCTAGCTCAAATAGATCCCCAACCTAGAACATACACGGATTTAATGAATCTTACTTTGCGTCTCGATCACAGACTAGCTGAAAGGAGGGGCGAAAGGGCGTTCGATCAGGGGGAGAGGACAGAGAAAGGGATTAAACCCTCATCCTCCTCAACTGACTCGAAAGTTGAGCCTATGGAAATAGGGGCAGTCAGAGCCCCGTTGACCAGAGCCGAGAGAGAGAGAACCGCAGAACAATGGGGTTATGCATGCATTGCGGCAAGAAAGGCCATTTCGTGAGGGACTGTCCCACAAAACCCAAGAAGTCGGGCACGTCTTACTATAACAAGAAAGTGGCTGTTACTACTGTGCCTCCCCCAAGTCCGGATAATTCCCAAACAATGACAGAACTAACCTCAGAACATTCCACTGGGTTACGAGTCCCGTCCTTGGCAGGTCAGAATGTTACTCCATCCGTTTCACACATCATCATGCAAATGTGTCTCACGGATAACAAGGGCACTCATGATATAGAAGTTATGGTGGATTCAGGGGCGACTGGTAACTTTATCGATAGCGGGCTGGTGCAACGTTTAGAGTTAACTCGTGTTCCTTGGGGTACTCCTGAACATGTTTTGGCTGTTGATGGGAAACCTTTGAAATCCGGTCCCATAACAGAAGTAACAGAAGAGGTAGAACTGACCAAACCAGGGGAAGAAACCAGGCATATAGAGAGAATCACTCTGAATATTATTGAAGCACCTCAATACGAAGTGATACTGGGAATGCCATGGCTATGGAAGCATAACCCCAGTATAGACTGGACCCAAAAGACATTAAGTTTTGAGTCAGAACACTGTCTACAAACATGTGTTCACCCTTTAAGTACTCAAGTTAGCGCATTGGCACAGGTGTATCAAGTGGCTACCGCTGCTGAAAAAGAGACTACTTTACCTAGAGAATATGCTGAGTTTAGTGAGGTATTCAGTGAGACTAAGGCAGAGGTATTACCCCCTCACAGGGATTACGATTGTCAAATCGATCTGGTTCCTGGACCCATGTTACCCTCGTGTAGGGTATACGCTTTGTCAGAACTGGAGACACAAGACTTACAAGAGTACCTTGAACATTACGTGGACATAGGATTCATACGACCTTCCCGTTCCCCAGCAGCTTCGCCTCTGTTTTTTATTAAAAAGGCTAATGGCGAGTTGAGAACGTGCCTTAATTATAGGGCCTTGAATAAGATCACTGTGCGTAATCGTTACCCTCTTCCACTCATTCCGGTCTTGTTGGAGCAGGTGAGAGAAGCAGTCATTTACACTCGGCTAGATCTGCGAGGCGCTTATCACCTGGTTCGAATAATAGAGGGGGATGAGTGGAAGCTCACTGCCTTACCTGATTGCTGAGAGGGGCACAGAACTCTGCAGTACCGCGCCGTGAGGGGAACGGCCGCCACTGCCCTACCGAACGCCGTGAGGGAAACGGCCATCAGCTCCAGCGCCTCTGGGAAGAACTACATTACCCAGAAGCCCGAACCCAGGCGCCTGGCAGCAGCGTCATCAGGCGGCACCTGGGCTAATAAAGAACAGCTGGGGGAGCGCAGCGCGGGACGCGCTTGAATCACACTGCCTTACCTGATTGCCGAGAGGGGCACAGAACTCTGCAGTACCGCGCCGTGAGGGGAACGGCCGCCACTGCCCTACCGAACGCCGTGAGGGAAACGGCCATCAGCTCCAGCGCCTCTGGGAAGAACTACATTACCCAGAAGCCCGAACCCAGGCGCCTGGCAGCAGCGTCATCAGGCGGCGCCTGGGCTAATAAAGAACAGCTGGGGGAGCGCAGTGCGGGACGCGCGCGGGCGGTCGCCGGGCAAAGGACGGGCCCTCTACGGCCCTCATCGGCAGGAGGAGGCAGGGACAGGGCCAGAAACGCTGCAGGAAATATTTGCGTGACCCATCCCTCAAGTAAGACTTATCGTTTTAAGATTCTGCTACCTGATATTTTAATCGCACAAAAGTGAGTCTGTGTATATATTGTAAACATGTCTACAAAACCTAAGGAAGCCCCGCTAAACACACTTGACAATTACCTTGTCCAGACTGTCAAAAAAATAAATACGCAGAGGAGAAATTCTTTGGGGTTGAGCCAATCTCCAGACTTACTATGTTTGTCCCCCTCCGCATCTATTCTGATTGATGACACCATACTGCAGGAAGCTCATCACATGGTCATAACTAGCGGCCCTATTTCTCAAGGAACAAGTGGCACATCTGTTAACGTAGCCCCAGCCTCTGAGGTACCCAATGTAGAGGCTGAGAGCGACATTGACATTGACTCTGAACAGGAGAAACAGACTCGCGTCTCATCTGATGAGCAGTCGCCCATAGGGCGTGCCACCAGGCCAAGACGATTATGTACCAAAAATCCACCAAAGCAGGGTGGACTACGACCGGGGTCAAGAAGGAAGAGGGCTATTACCCCAAAGTCAAAACAAGTGAATATTGTGGAGGACAAATCAAATCATACATCTGAGGATGCTTTTTTTGAAAGAATTGCTGATTTTCTTGAGTTAAAAATCAACACTATTGTTAAACCCCTAATATCAAAAATGGACAAACTGCAAGCAGAGATCAAGAAGTTGGGTGGACTGCACAATACGGTTGCAGGTGGGGTAGAAAATATAACCATGTTAGTTACAAATTTGAGCAATAATACAGGGGGAAATGTTGTTAGAGAGGTTCTAAGTGAAGGCGTAGGAAACCAGTTGCCAGAAGAGAATTCACCATCTCATCTACCAACATTGACTGATAACAGTGAGGGTCCTCCATTAGTCAACATTCCAACAGATAGAACCCCTTCGGTCAGCATCCCCCCAGTACAAGTTCACTCAATTGACCCCCTACTATTTATAGTCGAAGCCACACCAGTGGTTTTAGTTTTAGCAAATGTCCCTCCTCTGGAAGGGGGAACTGCGGAAAGCTCCACTTCTCTCACAAGCAAGGTCTTACACTGGTTAACCAGTAACATGCGGCTAGCACCAGGGGGAAAGTATCATCTGGCAAGTGTAATCAAGTCAGCAACTAGGGTCCCCTGGTTGGGAAACCGGCCGAAAAAGTTTAAAGGGGACTGTGTGGCTGTGAGTTTCTCAAATCAAGACGTCCTTCCCAACATTCTTGTTAATTTATTACCTCCCCAGCGCAGACAAGGCACTGTTGTTCCCTTAACCCTAAAGTTTTTTTACGGTGAACAGCAGAATGTTACCCACCCAAGGACCCCTGCGCCAGGGTGGGACAGAAATTGGGATTCAAACCTCAGATGGGGGCAGGACCCAGATATAATGTAGCAGCCCATCATTCTCATTTAGTACAGCATAATCCTTTTGCAGAACCCCTTCAACTGTTCAATCGCTATGCCCCGTTATCCTTCATGGACCAAAACGATTGACTCTCCCCCAGACAAGACAGCAATGGTGAGGGTCCTCAGCCAGTTCCCAGTTCATTAGTCCGGAACTCTGCAGGCATTAGGGTCTGTAGAATTATGAGCTGGAACATCGCTGGTCTCAGAGCCAAATACAATGACAAGAACTGGCTTGAGATAATTAGATCCAACGACGTCCTTGCTTTTCAAGAAACCTGGGAAACGTCAGACAGACTGGCTCTGGACGGCTTTTCCCATTTCACTGTACCGGCAGATCCTAGTAAAGCAGGAAGGGCAAAGGGGGGCTTGGCTATATACATCTCACTAGATATTGAAGGAAAGCCAAGACAGATTAAAACTAATTCAAAAAACGTTTTAGCGGTTGAACTAACTATACCAAATTCTCAGCCTAGATTACTTGTTAATTTTTATAATTCTCCCGTCAGTCAAATCCCAAATGAGCATTGGGTAACTCTAGAGGAATTCCTGTCTACCCACAGTGAGAACAGTGTCCATGGGTATGAGGTGATCCTTATGGGCGACTTTAACATCCACCCATGCCATGCGGATTGCCATGTGGAACACGAGGAATTTTCCCCCTATTCCTCCACACCGCATTTCGAACACTCATCACGTGGAGAGGCTTTGGAATCGCTCCTAGCAACTTTTAACCTCTATGAATCTTGTAGTTGCCCCACAGGCCCGAGGTTACCAACATATGTGGGCAACAACACAGGCACAATTGTAGATTATATTTTTTTATCTTCTAGTACTCTGCCTGAAGTTATTAATTATAAGGTAGAAACTACAGTTTTTAGCGATCATAATCCCGTAATTTTAGAGATCGTATCACAGGGAGTTTTGGGAAAAAGGGAGATTGATGCTTTATGTGCGACAGAATTAGTCCTGAGAGATCAGAATCGCAGACTGAAATGGGATCAAGTAACCCCAATCACTTTTTTACAGGATACCATTTGTTTGGATAATAATAACTCTGGTACCACCATGATAGAGGCTTTCAATGTTATCTGCCGTCAGGTCAATCTAGATCTGACCGTAAAGACAAAACCTAACATGCTTAGGGGCCCCAAATGGTTTGACTCAAATTGCTCCAAGGCTCACTCAACCCTCTTAAATGCCCTAAAAAACAAACCTAGAGATAAAGAGCAGATAGCATCACTGAGGAAACAATACAGTTATGCTATCAGGATGAGGAAATCTGAGATTAAAAAGGAGGCCTGGGATGATTTATTGTTGCCTGAGATACAGAGAGATAGCGCTAAATTCTGGGCAATAATAAACCATCCATACTTCGTGGGACTAGAGAATCAGAGAGCAGACTGCATTATACCAGACGAACAGTGGGTGACACATTTCTGTAACATCTATAGCTGTCCTGATACTACTCCAGACTGTGAGATGCCATTCACACAAGCAGTAACTACCATCTCTCCTTTTAGTTTAGAGGAGGTGAAAAAAGCAATTAATGATACACTCTATAAAAAGGCACCGGGGCCCGATGGGGTTCCTGCAGACTTCTTTAAGAGTGCCCCTGAACTAAGTGCCAAAATTCTCACAAACATTTTTAATGCTACAAGGGATCTCATCTTTCCTACTAGTTGGGCCAAGTCCACGATAATACCGATCTTTAAAAAAGGACAGAGGACAGATCCGGCCTGTTATAGGCCAATCTCTCTCATCGATTCCAAAAATCTTGTGAAGAGTTCTCTTAGGAAGACTGACTCAGCTTTTAGAAGGGAAGAGTGTCCTATCAAATGCACAATATGGTTTTAGAGCCAAAAGAGGAACTTTAGATCAGTGTCTAAATCTAGAACTGATCATAAATAAATACGCAATCGGCAAGGGGGGTTCTCTGTACATGGCCTTTATGGACCTCTCCTCAGCCTTTGACCTGGTTAACAGGGCTAGGCTGTGGAGGGTTCTTTTGACCATGGGCATTGACCCCCCTTTGGTCGGATATCTGGCCGAGCTACATAGGGACCTCATGACCTCGGTCAGAGTGACTAGGGAAGGGAGATGCACCTGCCACTTTAAGTCAGAGAGGGGGGTTAGGCAAGGGTGTATCCTTGCCCCCCTCCTCTTTACTCTTTACATAAATGATCTTGAGGCAGTCTTGGCAGCATCCCACACCAACATTCCGCGTGCAGGTGAGACAAAGATACCTGTCCTCCTGTACGCGGACGATGCAGTCCTTCTGGCACGCTCCGGAGTGGCACTTAATAAACTCCTTTCATCTTTTGGGGATTTCATGTCCTCGTTGGACATGAAAACCAACACAGAGAAATCTCATGTAATGATTGCAGGAGCTGGAGGCAGGAAAAGAAAGTCGAAAACATTTTTCTGTGCTGGGAAAGAGGTCAGGAGAGTTCCATCTTTTCCATATTTAGGGGTGACCTTCGATGAAAAGGGCACGTGGGGCCCCCAGCATTTCGTCAAAAGCAACACTGTTGCAAGAGCGGCATCTGGGTTGCTTGGCTTTGCTAAAAAACTTGGAGCCCGCCCCATGGAAAGCATTATAAAGGTCTATAAAGCAAAATGTTTGTCTGTCGCCCAATACGGTTCTGTTATTTGGGGGTACACTAATCATGACAAAATCCAAAAAGTAGAAAACAAATTTCTGAGAACCCTGCTTTCTGTCCCCCAATCGACTTCCACCTATGCTATACATACAGAGCTAGGATTGGGCTATATAACTGACATTTTAAAACTAGCCCCAGTTATTGGATGGATGAAAATTTGGCTTAACCAGGAGCTTACATTAAATCATATCATCTTAAAAGATTGTTTAGCCCTGGACAGAGCCCTAAACATTCCGTGGGTAAAATATGTACAAACGCAGCTAATTTTAGCCGGCCGACCTGAGCTTTTGACATCTCCAGATTTGATAAAGCAGGAAGACCTAAAAATAATAAAAAAATACCCTGACAAATTTATATGTCATGGAGAGGGAAGCCATAGAGCTAAATAAACCCATGGTTAGGAAACACTGTTTGTTGACATCTGTCCCTAGGAATGGAACCATACCTTTTCCTGGTAACTAAACCATACCATCGTTTCCTTCTAACGAGATTCCGTTTTGATCTGCTTCACTTCATTCTGGGCAATTTTAAAATATGGAATAGACCCGATAATGCTGAACCATGTGATTGTGACCACTTTTCCATCCAGGACACGATTCACTTTACCATGTTCTGCGGCCATTATACTGAGATTAGAAAAAGATATTTGCTTCCAATTTTGTGCAATATGGGTTTTACTCAGGTAAAACCAGCTTTGATGTTTCTGCAACTCCTTCCTAATGCAAGAGTAGCTTTTCATGTTGCCAGTTTTTTAGTTGCAGGAGCACGCATAAATAAGCAACGCACAAGAACTAGGCACCTTATTCCTGAATATTGATTACCCTTTTTTTATTACACTGATTTTAATATTTTTAACATTTTTGTATATCTCATTTTGTACATTGTGATTTTAGAGTTTTTAAATACTGATTGTATTAATTTTGTGTTCTGATGAAATGCTGCTATGTATGAATGCTCATTCTTTTATGATTTTTAATAATCGAATAAAGATAATTGACTGACTGACTGACTGAGTGGAAGACGGCCTTTAAAATGCGATACCTAGTGATGCCGTTTGGGCTGTGTAACGCCCCTGCGGCTTTCCAGTTCTTCCTGAACAATGTGTTGAAGAGTTATGTTGACAAGTTCGTGGTTGTCTATATCGATGACATCTTGATATACTCCAAAAACACAGAAAGTCACAGTAGTCAGGTCAAACAGGTGTTACAGAAATTGAAAGAGAATGGTTTGTTCTGCAAGCTGAGTAAATGCGAGTTTCATGTGCAACAAGTGGAGTTTCTGGGTGTGATTCTGAGCCCCTCTGGGATGCATGGCAGAAAGGAAAGTTATGGCGGTACAAGAACGGCCCACCCCAAAGAATGTAAGAGATGTGCAATGCTTTCTGGGGTTTTCAAACTATTATAGGAGGTTCATTGCACACTTTTCTCAGCTAGTCTCCCCCTTAACACGTCTGTTAAGAAAGGGGTTTCCTTTCTGTTGGACTCAAGAAGCCATGAATGCTTTCGAAGTTCTAAAAGAGGCATTCACAACGGCACCCATCCTTCAACATCCACAAATAGATGTGCCTTTCGTGGTGGAAGCGGATGCTTCGGATATCGCTGTTGGAGCGTTGTTGTCTCAACGTGATCGCCTTTCAGGACAGTTACATGCAGTAGCTTTTCTATCCAAAAAATTGAGTCCAGCCGAACTAAATTATACAGTGGCAGAAAAGGAGTTGTTGGCCATCAAAAAAGCTTTTGAGGAATGGCGGCATTATTTGTGGGGGGCCGAACATCCAGTCTCAGTCTACACAGACCACGGCAATTTACAATACATGAAGACTGCTCGACACCTCACACAACGTCAAATGCGATGGATACTATTCTTCGCAGAATACAACTTTGTAGTGACATTCCAACCAGGGTCCGACAACAGAAAAGCAGACGCTTTATCCAGACAGGAGGATGTCCTGAAAATCGAGACATCAGCTCCTGAAACCATCATATCACCTGAGAAGGTAATGTGCTCTCTCACCATGGAGAACTTTCTACAGGAGGTCAAGAATCAGAAAAACTTAGAAGGGTGGAAGCAATGGGTCAACTCCAGAGCATCAAGAACCCATAAACATGGACTGCCCTTCTGCGAAAATAAGCTGTACCTACCCTCAGTAGAGACAAGATTGAAGGCATTCAACTGGTGTCACGACTCTATGCCTGCTGGATACTCTGGAGGAAAAAAGACCCTGCAGCTCCTTCAGAGACAGTTCTGGTGGGAACGTATGAAAAACGATATCGATCATTGGATCCAACAGTGTGATATCTGTGCTCAAGCTGAAGGAGAGACATGTAAAGCCAAGGGCAAATTGGTTCCCATGCCTACCCCTACGCAACCATGGCACACGATCAGTGTGGACTTCGTGGTAGGCCTGCCTAAAGACCAAGGTTGCGAAGCCATCATGGTGGTTGTAGATAGCCTCACGAAGATGGGACATTTCCTCCCCTGTAAGAACCTACCCACGGCTGGTCAAACTGCTCAGTTATTGCTGTCCCAGGTGGTGAAACTGCATGGGCTTCCCAGAGTTATAGTTTCTGATCGTGGTCCACAATTCATAGCCAGATTCTGGAAGATGTGGTGCAAGGCACTCCGGATTGAAGCGGCCACATCGACGAGTTTCCATCCGCAAACAGATGGCCAGACGGAAAGGCTGAAACAGACTCTTAAGACCTATCTCCGATGCTATGCGAAAGAAGCTGGCGACTCATGGGTGAACCTCTTGTGGTTGGCGGAGTTGTCATACAACAATTCTTGGCACAGTTCTATCAAGGAATCCCCGTTCCGGGCCAATCATGGTTTCCACGCTAAAGTCCTTCCACTCACGGTACCCTGCGATATCACGGATCAACCCACGGTGGCAGTTCTGATCAAACGCTTGCAGGCCCTGCATGTCCGACTTCGTCATAACCTGGACGTCGCGAAGATGAAGTACAAGAAGCGGGCTGATCGAACACGACAGGATGGTCCTATCTACGGAGCTGGGGATCGTGTGTGGTTATCCATCAGGAACATACGCTTCCGTTACCGCAGTGTTTTCCATCCACGGTTCATCGGTCCCTTCTCTGTGGTGCACCCAGTGGGTTCCGTGGCTTACAAACTGAAGTTACCAGCCTCTATGCGATTGCACCCGGTGTTCCATTGTAGTCTGTTGAAACCTGCTGTAGGGAAGACCAGACGGGCTGTGCCCCCGGTGCTTCGGGATGGCCAACTGGAATACGAGGTGCGGAAGGTGTTGGATTCCAAATACAGGAGGGGCAGGCTTTGTTATCTTGTCGCCTGGAAGGGCTATGGTGCGGAGGATGATTCTTGGGAGCCTTCTACAAATGTCCATGCTCCTCGGGCGGTGCGAGCGTTCCATTCCCGCTATCCTGGTAAGCCTGGGTCTAGGAGGTGCTTGGGAGGAGGGAACACTGTCAGGCGCTGACTTGGACCAACAGCATTCGGAGCGCCTACCTGGTGTTAGTAACTGCATTAGGGACTACATCTCCCAGAATGCCTGTAAGGGGGGAGCATAGTTTATATTAGACAGCAACGCAGGGAGGTGGTGCGCGTAATCTGACATTGATTCTGTTTTCCGTGTCCCGGGTCTCACGCGAGGTGCGTGGAGACTCCCTCCAGTGTTTGCAGCGGGCTGTGTCCTTCGCCGGAGGTTTCTTAACACGCTGCCTCAGCGCGTCTCCCTGTAAGAACTCTGCCTTCGGAGACCGTGCTGGACATTACTACTACGGAGGAAGTTCTTTTGTTTTTTTTTGCCTTTCTGATTTATTTCCTCCTGGATTGATTCCTGACTACGCGCTGAAGGAAGCGCTTTTCAAAGAATACTTTCCTGCTCGGGGCTCGCGTTGACGTAAACGCGCCTCGAGCTCGCTCTTTGTTTGTTTTCTTGAGGCCAATTTTCTTTGCGCTTTCTGCAGCGCTCGCACACTAACCCCAGACTTTGTGTTCCTTCTCTATTTGGCAAGGAGCTGTGGATGTTAGTATTTGGTGATATCGTTCAGAACTTTTCCCCAGTGCCCTCGCGCTGAAGGAAGCGCCTATGTACAATAGGGTGTTTTTCCATACACCACGGATTATGGATACATACTTTGGACCCTGAGTTTATTATTTTTGTTTTCACATCTCTGGTTCGAGATTCTTCACGACATCAGTGTCTTATTCTCTTCTGGGGTTCGGTTACCATCCTAGGCTTGGAAAGGAAGGAAACCCCTTTTCTTTGGAGCTGTGTTTGGTTCTCTTGGATGAATGTTTGCAGGGTATGTATGTTTATGTCTCTTTTCCCCGTTCATTGGAAAGAGTATGAATGTCAAGTGTTTCATGTAATGCTGTGGTTTGTCATTGTAGTAAGGCTTTAAAGTCAGAAGCTGAAGGCTCATATGTTTTATGTACAGACACTGAATCCCTCGGCCAGTGGACAGGTACTAGTGAGCTCTAGTGAGAATATATGAGCGTAGTAAGATTTATAGGATCTGTATTAAAACTGTCTTCTTCTGTTTCAGGTCTCCCACTTTCCAAGGGTGGTTCCCTCATACATTTTTTCCCTCGCCTGACTACCTTACTACTCTGTGTTACTATTATCCAGAGTTGGGGGAGTCTGGAGGTGGACCCCTTTTTGGCATCACGCGTAACCAGAGGAATGGCCTTGACGCTGACAGGGGTGGTTTCACCAAGGCCTGTTTGGCATGATACTTAAACCTTCGAGCCAAAGAGCAGGTGTTAGTGGTTGGTTGTGAAGACGGTCATATTTGGAAAAACAAATATCCTGACGTTTTTAGTAATAATTTGGGGAATATCAAAGGTTTCAAACACAGGATTATTGTTAAAGATGGTGCTCTTCCCATCAAGCACAAACTTAGAGGAGTGCCGTTCAGTGTGAGAGAAGATATGGGAAAAGAATTAAAGAGCATCTGTACTAAAGGGATTATTGAGCCCACAGACTCTTCATTATGGCTTTCTCCCTTGGTTGTTGCCAGGAAGAGTGGAGGGGATCTTCGAGTTTATGTCAACTTGAGGTCCTTAAACAAAGAGATCTAGGTGGATTGCCATCCCCTACCCAAAACTAATGACTTATTTCCTTCGACCAAGAAAGAATGTTTTTTTTTTTTACAATACTTGATTTAGCCAGTGTTTACCACCAGGTAGAACTGGATCGTGAATCTCGCCATCTAATCGCTTTTGTTTCACCTCTAGGAACATTTCGCTACTGTCGGATGCCTTTTGGGCTTGCGCCAGCAGCTTCTGTTTTTCAGAGGACAATGAGCAATATCCTTAGAGATGTTGATGGCGTTCTAGTATTTCAGGATGATGTTCTCATTTTTGGTAAAGATGTCCCTTCTCATGACGCTGTCCTGGATAAAGTCTTAACTTTATTCAAAAAACGTGGTGTTGTGTTAAAAAAAGAGAAGTGTCAATTCCTGTTTTCTAAAGTTGAGTATTTGGGACAAGTGATTTCTCACGATGGTGTCAGTCCTAGACCAGGGTTGCTTCAGGCCATTGTTGATGCCCCTGAACCAGTGGACAAAGCTGGTGTGAAGTGGTTACTGGGGCTATGTGAGTACTATTCACGGCTTATTCTGAATTTTGTATATATTGTACGTCCCATTATTAATCTCCCAAAGAAAGGGGCAAGTTATAATGGTGCAATGAATGTGTTATGGTTCTCAAGTTTGTTAAATCTGCTTTACAAAATGGTGCTGCTTTGAAACCTTTCAACCCCAGTTTACCGTGCTGCATCGCGGTTGATGCCAGCCAAGAAGTTCTTGGAGCCACTTTAACTCAGTCAGGCAGCAATTTTGAGAACACGGTGTGTTTTGCCTCCAGGCCATTGAAAACTCCCGAGGTCCAATACTCCATTATTGAAAAGGATCTGTTGGCCTGTGCCTAGTCCATTGAGAAATTGTGCCTTTATATCTGGGGTAAGCGGTTCCTGCTTTCAACTGACCATAAGCCCTTAGTAAGTATTCTGGGTGGGAGCATGAGTAAGTGTTGTCCTCTCAGGATAATGCATATGGTAACCAGACTCCTTCGATATCAATTCAAATTGAAATATGTTTCTGGTAGAAAGAATGGAAGATCGGATTTTTTATTCGGTTTTCCCATCATGTCAAGCGAACATGATGATGTCAATTTGGATGAGTTTTCTAGTGAGGATTGTGATGAGTGTTTAGTTGCTGTTCTCAGCTTACCTAATTTGAATCTGGGCTCTGGGAATGATTGGGCACAGGCTTTAGACTCTGACTGTGTGCTGAAAGAAGGTTGTGCTTTCATTAAAAATGGGTGGCCCAGAGAAATAGTGCTTTCATCTCCTCTTCAGCCTATCTGAAAAGCTGAAAGTGAGCTCTCCAATGAAGATGGTTTACTTCTCAGAGCAGGCAAGTTTGTACCTCCTGATGTTTTCCACAAAAGTATTATTCAGAGAGCCCATGAGAGTCATCTTGGTTCCACACTCACCATGCATCACATCCGGGACACATGTTGGTGGTCAGGAAAGGATGTTGAGGTTGATCTAATGGTGTCTAATTGTTATGTTTGCGGTGCGGCTGACAAGAGTTTGAAGTTATCTGTTCCCCCTTTGATGCTTATTGAATGCCCAAAAGGTCCATGGTTGAAATTTGGCATTGATGTCATGGGACCGTATGAGGTTCTTCCAGGTGGATTCCGTTTCATTTTGGTCCTCATGGATTATACATCAAAATGGCCAATGGTTAAGATGGTAAGGGACGCCAATACCAAAACTGTTGTGGAATTTCTGAAAAGTGTGAAGCTGAGAGAGGGTTTTGCTGAGATTTTGATCTCAACGGAAAACAGTTAATCAGCACAGAATTCGAGTAATTTCTTCTTGAGTCTGGCGTGAAACACAATAAAAGCTCTTTATACCACCCTCAGACCAATGGTCTGGTTGAACAGATGAATTGGATGGTGGGGGAGTGTGTCAAGTGGGCCAGAGAAGGGGGTCATAATGTTTGCAGGCATTAGATGCTATGGTATAGTTTTATAGAACACGCCTTATTCCTCCACTAAGATTTCACCTTTCAAACTTTTGAGGGGGCGGAATCCTAACACAAGTTTCAGGCCTGGATGGATGGGTAAGTGGATCAGGTCTGAATCTGATGTTGCCCAGCTAATGTCTATTGCTAATGAAAATATGACTAGTACACAAACTAAACAAAAGCAATGGTTTGACTCCTGAAGGGGTGTCAAAGTAGCTCCAGTGGGGGACATGATTGAGATTAAATCTGCTGTTCATACTAAGAAGGGTGACATTAAGTTCAGTGAACCAGTCAAAGTTCTCAAGATTGTTGGAAATGCAGTAAATGTTGTGGAAGGTCATTGGTGGAACCTCAACAGGCTGGTAACGTTCGTGTAAAAGCGGTCACCTCATGTTCAGAGAATTTGGTTCCACCTTGTATTAATCAATCCATTTCGAGGAAAAGTTCCAGAAATATTGTTAGACCTGCAATATATAGGTCATAATATGTTCTTATTTATGTTTGCTTTCTCATTTTTTTTTTTTTTTTGGAAGAAGAGAAGATATGTTGTATCTTGTGTTATTCCACTGTGATTCCACTGCACATGTTAATGATTATTATATTATATGTTTCCCTTTAATGCTGTAATGATTATAGTGCGCTACAATATGTGGTCACCTAGCAACTGTGTTATTCTATTGCATTCCTGTTGGAGCTGTTGGTAGAGTTGGTCCTCCTGACTCTGCTGTCCATGTAGCCAATAAATAAACAGCTTTTTTTTTAACGATTTCTTTATTGATTTCAAACTTCAAATAATCACGAACAGTGGTATGCATACATTTGAATCTTTTGACAGCAGGTGCCTATAGCATAACAGTGCACAGTGAATCAGTTAATCATTTCAGGTGAGTGTCTATTGTTCCTTCACATTTGCATCTCTATGGTTGGGGATATATATAAGTCCCCTCTATGCGCATGCCATCCGCTCTACTTTTTATCTTATTTCTGAGAACATCCTCTAGATTTATACACTTCTTTTTACGCAATCATACACTTATACAGTTCAGCTGCCCATACCTTAATCAATGGTTTTTCCACTGCCCCACCATTTTAATGCAATTTCTCTTTTCACTAAAGTGTATTACAGAGTGGCTAGTTGCTGTTCCACTTCCGTGAGGTCGGTTGCTTCCCAAATGTTAAGAAGCCCCAGCGGTGGTATCAAAGTTATCTCTTTCCCTATTGCGTCCTGCATTTGTGTTGTTGCCCTATCCCATATGGGTCGTATGTGCAGACAGTCTCATATAGTGTGATAGTAGGCTGCCTATTGGTGACATCCACGCAAACATAGCGTATACTGTCTAGTTCCCATTTTCGTTAAAGTAATCCCAGTGAGGTACGTTCTATGTAGGATTTTTAATTGGATCAGTTGGAAACAAAGAGTAATAGCTGCGTCCCTTGGGGACATCAGTGCTGTTTGCCAGTTGTCGTCTTTGATGCGTCCTATATCATCTTGCCACCTATCTCGGAAAGTTTGAAAGGGATCTGGCAGGTCGTTGCATAATTTGCGATATGTTAGTAATATGGCTTTATCTGTGATGGGCTCAGAAAGCAGCCAGTCCTCTAAGGGGGATGATTTCGGCAAATTTACTATGTCTGGAAGTGCTAGAGTGAGTGCATGGTGGATCTGCTGATAGCGAAAAATCTCCCCTTGAGACAGTTCATATTTCTCCGGTAATTCACTAAATGTAAGGATTTTACCCTTCTTTACTAGATGGCCTATGGTGTAGAGTCCAATTGTGTCCCACTTATCAAATCCTAATTGATGACACAGGAGCCCTAATTTTTGAGAGGACTACAAGGGTGTGGCCTGTGTCAGCACATCGGTCCAGCCCAGACGTTTAGTCGCTTGATGTCAAATTTCCACCGTATGAGCCATAGGGCCCAGATACCTCCCTTTCCGGATCTTTGTATATAGGGCTCCCAGTCACCCCTTTCTTCCCATCTGGTATCTGTCTAACATGTGTGCCGGGTCTGTCAGAGAACGGTACCGCCAGTGATTTATTGCCACTAATTGCGAGGCCCAGTAATAGAGTTGTATATCTGGAAGCTCTATCCGCCCGTCGTAACACCCTTTAGTCAATTTATACAATGCTATGTAATGCGCTCCTCCACTCCACAGTAACGATTGGACCTCACTTTCAATGCTTTTAAAATAAGAGTCTGGAATATTGTAGGGGCAGTTTTGGAGGATATACAACAATCGTGGGAGAGCCAGCATCTTAAACAGGGCAGTCTTTCTAAGGGGACAGCTACATTTCTGTCTTGAAAGAGTTGGGGGTCCGGGGCGATAAAACCCCCCAGGTAGCGGAATCCATCAAGGGCTATTTCAATCTCACATCCCGGGGAAAGCTTGGGAACTGGTCCCCGAAGAACAAACAGCACCGATTTAGTCCAGTTGATGGCATAACCGGTGTATTTGCAGCAATTTGTAAAAGTATTCAAAAGTCTGTGTATTGATCTAAAGGGGGACGCTAGATATAACAGAATGTTGTACGCATATCCTATCCTCACACCCTTCCGCTGATTTGATCCCTCTAAGTAGTACGTCCCCTCTCACCCAGGACACCAGTGGTTCCAAGATTAAGGAGAAAAGCAGGGAGGATAGGGGGCAGCCTTGTCTGGTGCCTCTGCCTAATGTAAATATTCGGGATGTGCGGTTATTGACCTTTACTTGACCCCGCAACTCTGTGTAAAGTAGTCTAATCCACCCCAGGAATCACGGAACAAACCCCAGGTGTCCCAGCACCTCAAAGAGATAAGGTCATTCTATAGAGTCAAATGCCATGGAGGCACCACTGCATCTTCTTCTATATATTTTTGACGGCCGAAGAGATTATGAATGTGGCAGATATTCAGTGCCGTACTCCGCCCGGCATAAAATCTGATTGATCAGCATGGACCAACGATGGGATAATTGACACCAAGTGGGAAGCCAGGAGCTTTCCCAGAACTTTAGCCTCAACATTAATTAAGGAAATCGGTTGATAAGAACCGCAAGCTTTGGCGGGTTTTCCCGACTTACGAATGACTGCAATAGAAGCCAGATGGTGGTATTCCGGCAGGATTCCTTTCTCAAGGCTTTCATTATACAAGGTTTTAAGGTGGGGCGCGACGCGTAAGACCATGGATTTATGAAATTCAATAGGGACTCCATTGTGCCCCATTGCCTTCCCTGATTGGATACTATTTATTGCTTTGCAAATTTCGTCATCTGTGAAATCTGCTTCCATTACATTTCTATCAGCCTCCAATAAAGTAGGTAGCAATTGACGGGTATCTTCAGCCATATACGTAGTTGAGGAGATATAAACCATCTCCAGGTGGTCAGAAAATGCCTCTGCAATGTCTTGCAGATCTGAGATCTGCTCTGCACCCCTTAATTAACAATCCAGGTACCCACCGTTCCCCTTGTTCTCTTTTCTCCAGCCAGGCAAGATTTTCCCTGCCCTGTCTCCCATCTTATACACCTTATGTTGTGTTTGTAATAGTCAAGCCTGTGTCCTCGCTCTCGCCAAAGTTTTATATTCTAGATGCTTGATGGTTAATTGGTGTGCGGTGGCCACACTGGGTGAGGAGGTATTTTGTGCCTCCAGCTGCTGGAGTTCACTCTGTTGTGACAGCTATTGGTTTTGTTTTCTAACATATCCCACTTTTAGCACTAGAGCATGCCCTTTCAACACCGCCTTGTAGGCCTCCCATATTATCTGTGCCGAGTCCACTGAGCTGACATTTTCAGTAAAATAGTGGTCTGTATGCATAAGCAAGTTCTTTTATGTATGGACCTTTGAGCAACCAGGGATTGAGGACTATGGTAATGCGTTTCCTTTTAGTGTGATAGATAAACTCGATTCACACTGGGGAATGATCCGATATCCCTCTCGGCAGACCACATAGATGTCTAAAATGCCCGATATCTTCTAGATGTGTAAGGAAATAGTCTATGCGGGACATGGTCTTGTGTGCGTTGGAGTAGTAAGTCATGTTGGGTTAAAGAGCACCATACATCTGTTAGGCCCATAGCCCTTGTGAATTCCTCCATCTGTGTATTGGGGGGTGTTAGGGGGCGTTGTGGTTGTCTGTCTCTATGGTCATCCATGGTCATATGGTTCTAAACATATGGTTCTAAACTAATTCTAAACATTTCCATTTGAATCTACAGGCATTTAAAACTAAAGAAAGAAACAAAACGAGTGAAAAGAGAGAGCGGAGTTAGAACTAGAAGATAGACAATGTGGTTACGATGATGAGATGAAAGCACTAGAGCAATCTAGACTAAAACTTATCAGGACAACAGGAGTATAAAAGTGACATCAGATGAGATAAAGATAAGAGTTTGATGGCTTAATTCATCATCAAAGGGGGGACTTACGGATCTGACTTGCCAACTTCCCTTACCTACATTGTTCCTACATGCAAGAGGCTGTTTACCTTGGAGACCTGCTGCGGGTACTGCCCGGCATGAGATTTACACCATCTCCCCCTGATTTTAAAGGACCAGCACCGAATTTAAATAAAAAAATGATTTAAAAAAACATGCCTTTACAATGGATCCAGATCATTCAATTTATCATTAAAAACAAAAAAACCTCAAGTCAAAGGTTCTCGAAAAAAGTCATGCCTAGGAGGTAGGATGACAACATTGTTTATTGATTAGATTCATGAATCAACTACTCACTAACAGTTGTACTCGCTTTTATTACTCAACATTTAAATCCTACTCGATGGAACATATGTATCTTTTGCTAAATTTTCAGTATAATTTTAACGAAAGTGCTAAAAACATCATGAGAAAATTGAAAAGGGAATATTATGCTCGCCCAAGCTCACATTTCCATGAGTGCGCATCATGGCAGTTTCCTCTTTATCTATTGGAAGATTACATTTCTCTTTCTTTGCACGCTTTTAAAAAGGTGAAATATTGGTAATCTGTTCTATCATACAAACTTTGATTTTTCCGAAGATAACGGTGAAACACCTCAATGACATAACCGGCCTTGGTAAGAGCTCCCTTCAGAAAATCCTCATCCATGCAGAGAAGTGGAAACTTGACGTCACCGATCATGTAGAACGTTGCTCCGAGGACAGTACACATTATGAGATGTCCTCCGGTCTTTAACAGTGAGGAGACGTTTTTCAGAGCATCACAGTAGGACTTCTTGTCTGTGACAAAGTGCTCTAAACAGTGAGCCAAGAGCAGGCAGTCAGCCTTGGGGTGGATGACGGGAGACAACGGGTTACAGCTCGTGACATCATGTTTGAGAACTCTTTTGACTTTTCTTTTTAATGTGTTCTGCTTCTCAACCCATGTTTCCCTGAAAGCAAAGAGGTACAACTTGATTAACATGCTTTAAATTGCTCATTCACACGTGTTTAAAAATATGCAGACAGCCATCTTCGTGGCTGTTCAGTGGCGGCTGGAACCCCAAATATTTGGTGGAGCAACAAACCGAAGAACAAACAACTGGAGAGCTCACTGCGCCATGACTAAGAATTGGCTGGTGTGGGACTCATAGTTTGACCAGCACGCGTGTGCTAACGCGGGATTACTGGTTACTAATTATCTTACCAAATCCCATTTCCTGTCGACTGAATCGTTGGTACCTGTCTTGAGTAAAAGTTAATCTCGCAATAAAGCAATCAATTTAAGAACTTACACCACTCTAAATGACCACTGACCAAAATTAAGTTTTAAAGATTTAATATAAAGTCAAAGATAACTGAAGATACAAACTTCTCAAAATGAGATTAAGAAGATAAATCGGTATCACTATGAACATGAACTTTTTGAATAGTCTGAGTCTGAAGAACAAAATAATAAGTACAACTTCCAATAACATGAGCGTTGCCAAAATGAATACAAGTTGCAACCTCAAAGTCATTACAGAAAAGAAAATTAAGGTTAGTCTGTCCCTACACTATATTAAGTGACATCCCTACTTAGCAAGATCTTAACCCTCTAGGTGTCAGCCGTGGTGACTTCCTAAGAAGATCACGCACTTCTCTTTGTCTCTTCTCTGATGATGGGTCTCTCCTGATCAGCCTATCTGCCTACCCATCCGCTTCCTTAGGCTCCCAAAATCATCTGCTCTGCTCTCCTCCCGGGTCGCTTTCCCTAATACCAAATCACATTTCCAATAGAAACGCCCCTTGGGACGCCCCTCACGTGGTACATCTTTGCGCGGTAAACTCCATGATGGTACTCTTGAAGACCCTCGTTATAGTTGACCTTGGTTCCCAGGCTCCTTCTTCCGTGCGCTGATACCCCCTGAAATTCCTGGAAACTCCTACAGGCCTGCGCAAGGCGCCACTGAACAAAGTCCCTTTCATTCGAGCTGATTAGGACCCTCGCACCTGCATACAGCTCATCCTGCAGTGGGCCTCAAATTCCAGACTCCACCATATCTTTGGTCATAAAACACTCTCAAAGCTCCATGCTGGACACCTCACGACCTCTCCTCTAACGAGCACATGGCAATTTAAACTACATGACATTATCTGCTCTGGCCTACTTGATTTACATGCAGCAGGTCCCTGCACTCTTAAAACGTTAACTTGATTTAAACAGCAAACATTCTTAACTAGCATACGTTTCTAAAATAACACATCTATAAAGCATATACTTTTAACCCTAAGTTCAATAGTACATTTGGAAGAACCATGTCAACCTTATCTCACGTAAATTTAGCAGCACGTTCAGGTTTGCTGTGAATTGCCCTAAGGCCTACACATAATACTGGATTTTCAAAGTTACATTTAATTTGGACATGACTCTTTTTAACATGAGAACATGAGGTTTTCACATATATTCCAACATTTCTACATTAATCTCACACCGTTATAATTTATAGTTACTCTACTTAACATTCTATACGTTTCACTACTGAATATAAACCACTCTGTATATTTCACTCCTGGATATAAAATACTCGTGTGCAAAACATGTTTAAACTAACTACGTGCTTGTAAATATGGTGTACTTATACATTTTTTTCAAACTCGTGCTCTCTCAGTCCCCCCTTTGATGACCTTCAGGGGTCATCATCACCAAGACACTAAAAATGTAGAACCTTTTAAAGTGAAGTCAGGACAGTACCACTTCTTTTCATACTCTCTAATGCTTTCACACTTTTATATTGAGTGTCCTGCATCGCTGTCAACTCTTCTTCCTGTTTCTTCATAGTTCTCTGCAACCTATTTGCTCTATAACATTGATACAAACGCACCAATCCCCACAAAGTGATTACACAAATCACTACTATGATGATGGGCTTCAATATGTACCAAACGATACCCTTTCCTAAGTTGGCAAACCAACTTCCAACTTTACCCATTCCATGGCCTACTTTTTCCCACACATTTACCTTTGCCAGGTCCTCAATTTCGTAGTGTATGGCAGTGATGTTTTGTATATACTTCTCTAGAGGCTTTGAATTGTCTGGAATGTAAGTACAGCATTCCTGAACCTTCAAGGCCCTACAGACTCCTCCCTCTTTTGCTAACAGAACATCTAAAGCAAGTCGGTTCTGAAGAACCATTGCCCTAATCGATTGCATCTCCCCTTCTATCAGCATCAAGGATCTTGCAGTACTGGCAGATAGCCTATCTACGACTGTAGCTAACCTCCTGATCTTAATGTCATTCATTATCAATCCTAAGAAAGGGAATGCAGCACCTATTACATCTCCAACTACTTCTGCTGCACCCAGCCCTCGCTTCCATCTAGTTGATATTTCTTTCTTAGGCGTGTCTAAATTCTCAACATGATATATTTTAGGGAAGACAACAGCCAGATAGCATGATCCGTACCAATTATCTGGTAACTTCACATAGGCATATTTTCCACATACAAAATATACATTTGGTATTGCTTGCATCCCTTTCATGAAGTTCTTAGAGTAATACTCCAATTGAAAGGCATGTTCACAATTGACTTGTCCTACATAAACGTTTTCATAATAGGAGTAACTCCTGTGAATGCACAGTTTCCCCCGTTTCTCCTTATCCAAAGCAATTGGACCAATACTACCTTTTCGTTGTTGTGCCCTTTCCTCCTTGGTCCAATCTGTTTCCCCTTGTCCTGATGCCTTCAATATCTTCTGCCTCCTGTATCTAGTATCTACCTGAGCTATAAACTTTTTCTCAACTTCTGATATTTGACAAGTCAGATTGTTGATTCGAGCATGTGAAGTATCTAACGTTCTCCATGGAATAAACCATTTGTGTAATCTGTCTTCGCTTTTGTAGTAGTCCCATTTGTTCAAATGCTTGAAATTCGGAACCTCTGGCAATGTCGAGTCGAAATTCGAGAAGTAATACTCAAATCCGTCTCGTCCATAAAACATTCTTAACAATAAACTGCACGTTATTCCATATGTCAACGGGAGATGATGGTATCTGATACCCTCCTCCACTGAAGCTGGTAATTGCATACAGACATAACAATCCTTTACTTCCATGGCATCAACATATTCATAAAGCAATTTAGCATAAGCATTTGACTTGTAATTTCCCTGTGACTCATCCATGTGTAACCTTTTTACTTCTGCATCTAACAATGCTTTGTCTTTTTCATTGATGTTTCCCTTCTCTTTAATAACGGTAGTTTTCGGTGTTGACACTCCCTTATCCTCCTTAACTGTGGTTTCATCCCCTTCGTGTCCCGCTAGGAATGAAACAGTTACCACTAAAATTATAAGAGAAACCACTACTCCTAAAGATATAACAGCTATACATTTTGCCCTGCGGTTCGGGTTGCCAGCCTCCATGTTCTCAAACAGTGTAGTTTTCGACTTTCTTCCAGCATTCACTTCCTCTTCTTTTCAAACAAAGTCTTTCTCTCTTGCAATGTCTTTCTTTGAACACTTGGAAGCTTGACAATTTGTTTCCGCAAAACAGTTCAAAGTCCAGTAGAAAATAGACAACCCTAGCCCTTCTCCATCCACTAAAATGTAACCCCTATCACTTTTCTTCTTCCACTCGGCGCTAGGTTATCTTGCAACAAGTTTTTACAATTTCTTTGCAACAGTCTTATTTTCGTCTGAAGTTATGTATGACTCAAGGAGTGACACTACTTCTTCATAAATGTCCATCCGAAGTATCATTCCCTCAGGTTCTGGACAGTTCGTACCACAACATGGAAAGTCAACCTTTTCTAGGATTATTCTCCTTATTTCGCTCAAGACAAGTGGACGGACGAAATTGAGAGTTAGCGTTTTTTCAATTTCCACTCCTGGTACTATCAGTTCTACATCCACAATTACAAAGGGGTCCGTTCTAATCAAGATCACTTTCTTCACCTTTCCAGTTCTGCGCCCCTTTGAAGACATTCACAATATGGTATTAATCCACAACAATAAGCGCTCCTAGCATCTCTACTACTCGCTCAAGCATTTCCAAACGAAGAAGAGTTCCCTCCAATATTGGATATCGTGAACAACAAACTGGAAACTCAACTGTTTCTAAAATCAACTTTCTTATTCCACTCAGGAGAGCAGGATGAACGATGTTGAGTGTCAGCAACCTTTCGGTCTCCGCTCCTGGCAGTAGAAACTTTATTTGCACTGTGATGATCGGGTCAGTTCTGATCAGTTCCACTTCCCTGATCCTCCCTGTTCTGTGTCTCCCAGACATCTGCAACGAGGTAGGTCCAATCGGGAGTAGAGTATCTTCTGCTAGGCACTCGCACCCTTCTTGATCTTCTAAGACCCTCCTCGGCTTGATCCTGGATATCTTCTTCTGGATCTGAGTCTTCGGATATAGGAGTAAGCGTTTCTTCCTGGGCCGACCTCAAACTTAGCCTTCTTCTCCTTGTTGGCCAAGTGGCAGCTCCAAGCCTTATTCTCCTATTTCTTGTCCTCCCACTTGGTTCTTGGTCGCTCCGATACGGATCTGAGTCTGAGTCGTATTCACTTCTGCTCTCTCCTTCAGTTGCGTCTTCTGTCTCACTGCCGTCCTGCCTTCGCTCTTCTTCTGAATCCGATGCGTTCCCAACTTCTTCCGACACCTCCTCAGCTGCCTCAATCCCTTCTTGCGACTCTTCTTCCACTTCCGGGCTTTCGTCTGGGATGGGAGCTGTTCCTTCTAGAGGTGCTGGAACTCTTCTAGTATGGGATGCATGGATCCAATTTGGCAGCCCCCCGCACTTCACCGCGGTGTTCGTTATCAGGATTACCTGAAAGGGCCCACGCCAGCGAACATCTAGGCAGTTCTTCCGGACGTGCTTTTTAACCAAGACCCAGTCCCCTGGGTTCAGGTCATGACACAGGTTCCTCGCTGCTGGAACTTCAGCCGCATGCACCTGAAGGGACACAGAATGGATGGCGTCAGACAGTCCTTTACAATAATCCAAGATCAGATCATCTGTAATATTCAATAGAGCAGTAGTTGGAACTGTAGGAAGTCTCATGGCCCTCCCCATCAGGATCTCGTGGGGAGAGAGACCTGTCCTCCTATCAGGTGTGCTGCGCATGCTCATGAGCACTAATGGAAGAGCATCTGGCCAACTCAAAGATGTGGATGCCACTACTTTAGCCAATCTATTCTTCAAAGTGCCATTCACTTGTTCCACAATTCCTGAAGCTTCTGGTCGATAACTACAATGCAGCTTTTGATCGATATTCAGTGTGGAGCACAACATCTTCACTATTTCGCTGTTAAAATGTTTTCCTCTGTCCGATTCCAAAGAGGCAGGCACCCCGAAGCGCGGTATCAACTCCCTGAGCAACAATTTAGCCACTGTGAGTGTATCGCACCTACGTGTAGGGTACGCTTCAACCCATCTGGAAAATACGCATACAATCACCAACACATACCGAAGGCGATTGACTCTTGGCATTTCGATGAAATCTAGTTGCATTCTATTGAAAGGCCCCCCCGACCTCCCAATGTGACTCAGTGTGACTGGTGTTCGTTTGCCTACGTTCAGCTGTTGGCAAGTAACACATCGTTTACATACTGATTCTGCTGCTATTCTAAATTTAGGGCAATACCAAGTTTGCCTAAACACTCTCATCATAGCATCCCTTCCTAGATGTACTGGACCATGTATTTCTCTCGCCATGGGATTAGCTAATTCTTCAGGTAACACAGCTCTCCCATCTGCTGAAACCCAGAAATCCATTTCACTTCGCACACAACCTGCTATTTCCCATGCCTTTTTCTCTGTTTCAGGTGCGTTCTCCTGCATTATTCTTAAATCCTCCCAAGTGTCTACAGTTTCTAACATCATACTTAATTCAGTCTTTTCTTCTGCACCTTCTATTTCCACCTTTGAGAAAGAATAACTTTGTTCCGCACAATAGCGTGCGACTTCATCAGCATATCTATTACCTTGTGACACAAAATCTGTATTCTTAGTATGAGCTACACACTTCACTACTGCGATGTCAACAGGACCTTGTAATGCTTCTATCAGCAATCGCACAAATTCTCCATTTCGAATGGGCGAACCAGAGGAGGTCATGTAACCCCTCTGAGACCACAACTGCCCGAAATCATGAACCACACCGAAACCATATTGGCTGTCCGTGTAGATGGTGACTCTCTTTCCATTTCCTGCTATGCAGGCACGAGTTAGGGCAATAATCTCTGCTACCTGTGCGGAATGTACTCCTTCCAGGCAAGCGGCTTCTACAACTCTAGTAATAGTACAAACAGCATAAGCTGCTCTCAACCGACCAGTATCGTCTCTTAAACATGAGCCATCAACAAAGTAAATTTCATCGGGGTCTGACAATGGCTCATCCACAATATCTGGTCTGGGTTTCGTGCATAGTTCAGTCACATCAAGGCAATCGTGGTCTTCACATCCTTCGCCTTCTATTACCGTAGGTAATGGCATCAAAGTAGCAGGATTCAAGACAGAGCATCTCCTGAGAGTCACGTTCTCTGCGGCAAGTATAACTTGCTCGTAGCGCGTGAGCCTGCTATTGGTCAGATGCTGCGTCTTCGTCCTGGTCATTAACAATTCAACTGAATGTGGTACATACACCACTACTGGATGTCCCATCACAATACTCTCGCTCCTTTCAATGCTGACACCCGTTGCAGCAACGGATTTGAGACATCCGGGCAACGCTGCGGCTACTGGATCTAATGTAGCCGAAAAGTATGCAACTGGTCTACGGGCATTACCGTGGGTCTGTGCCAAGACTGACAAAGCACATCCCTCTCTCTCACAGCAATAGAGTGAAAACGACTTTTCATAATCTGGCATTCCCAGAGCCGGAGCACGACATAAATCGTCTCTCAGCTGTAAAAACGCCACCAGACATTCTTCATCCCATGGTACCGGATCACTCACCTCCTTGTGCGTCAGTTTCTGTAAGGGCTTTGCTTTCAGTGAGAAGTTAACTATCCACTGTCGGCAGTAACCCACCATTCCTAGGAACATTCTAACTTCTCTCTGTGTTGTAGGCGCATTCATTTTCATTATCGCCTCTATCCTCTCTGGGGACACCTTACGTTTCCCTTTTTCTAACCTGTGCCCTAGATACTGTACCTCTGTCAGACAGTACTGCAACTTGCTCGGAGATACCTTATGTCCATTTTCAGCTAAATGATTCAGTAAGGCAATTGAATCTACTTTACAAGCTTCCTCTGTTTCTGACGCAACAAGTAGGTCATCTATGTACTGTACCAGAACCGAATTCTGTGGCAGTACTAGATTCTCAAGATTCTTCTTCAGCAACTGATTAAAGATGGATGGGCTGTCTGTGAATCCTTGTGGGATTCGACACCATGTTAAAACGCGATCTTCCATTTTAAACGCAAAAAGGTACCTGCTCTCTTCATCCAATGGGATTGAAAAGAAAGCCTGACAAAGATCTATCACTGTGAACCATTCTGCTTGACATGGTATTTGAAACAATATCACTGATGGATTCGGTACCACGGGACAACATGAAACGACTATGTTGTTAATCTTTCGTAAATCCTGAACTATCCTAAACTTCCCACTAGGTTTCTGCAAACCCATAATCGGGGAGTTACAAGGACTGCCCACGATTTCTTTCAGTATTCCTTGCTGTATCATTGACTCGATCACAGGCTTTATTCCTGCAATCGTTTCCTGTGACAATTTGTATTGAGGCGTTCTTGGAAACTCAACATTTGGTTTTACCAGAATTTTTACCGGTTCTACCCCTTTAATCAATCCTATATCTTCTCCTGTGAAATCCCACACCTCTGACGCCACTGCATCTCTTAAGTCTTGTGGAAGATCTTCTACAGTCAGAGTAGGATATAGTTCTACACAGAATTTTGAATTGGCCACCTTAAAGGTAGCATCATCGTCGGTAGTCTGTACCTCCACTCCTTGTGGGGTGCAGTATATGGTGCAATTCAATTTGCATAACAAATCCCTACCTAACAGACATACCGGACTCGAGTCACAAACCACAAACTGATGTTCGTTCATATGATTTCCTATTTTCACAGATACTGGTTCTGTCAACGGACTAGTCATTCTCTTATTTGCGACTCCTACCACCTGAATTGTTTCCCCTGACATCGGCAAGTCTGGAACCACCGCTGATCTCAGAGTCGAACGAGTAGCCCCAGTATCCACTAAGAACGTAGTGGGACACCCTGCCACTTCTGCCTCAACAAATGGCCCTCTTTGATCCACTTCTAGGACTGCCCCGAGGGTACAATCCTCTTCACTGCTCACCCGTTGTCCTGTCAATGGATCAATGTAATAACATTTTTCTTCCTCAATAAACAGAGGCATTTGTTTAAAGACCTTTCCTCCAGCTGTTATCTTCGGTGGCTGTGGGAATTGGGCCCGTGGAGCCGAAGTCCCCCCTTTGGCCACCTTATTACTTGGGACTGTCACCTTTTGCACTGGGTCTTCTTGGACCTGTTCTTCTACTTCTAGCTCTCCATTTTCAGGGTTAAAGGGACACTCGCGTCGCCAATGCCCCACCTGGTGACACAGATGACACTTTGTCGTTTTCTTTAAAGTGGCAAAGTCTATCCTAGGTCTCTGCCCTTCTTCATTATCTTTGTTCTGACCATTTGGTTTTCGTCCCATCCCCTGCTTCTGCTGGCCACCCTTCCCAGCGGACTGCATTTGCACCACCATCAATTTCTCCTTTAGATTCTTGGCTTTAGAATCTATCTCGTCACTGCAGTACCTCGCATATCGTAAAATCTCATCTAGTGGTTTGTTCTGCCAACAGATTAAATGTTGCTGTATCATCAAACAAATATCAGGTCTCAACCCCAAGACAAACTTTGACACGAACTGCCCTATGTCTTTGGGATCCATTACATCTAGTCCACTGTATTGCTTGAATGTTTTCAACAATCTTTCATAAAACTCGTGAACTGTCTCCTTGGGTTCCTGCCTTGTTCGGTCTATTTTTACCCAATCTATATCCTGTGGTGGTACCTTATCTTTCAGCCATGCTATTACCCTTTCATACTTTCGCATGACAATCTCAGATGGTCCATTTGTTCGAGCATCCCTCAATGGTTCAGCATTTGGCCATTCGACACTAGTCTTGCACGGGGTCCACAAATCAGATGGGACCACGATGTCAAACAACGTGTTCAAATCTATCCACAGTACTTTCGAGATTTTAACAAACCTCTCTACCTGCTTATACCATTCGACTGGATTGTCCCGCAACTTCGGAAATGAGTTGGTAAATGCGGCTAAGTCTCCTCTACTCCAGGGCACATGTACATAATTTCCATTTGATATTTCTCGCAAAGGGAATGCCTCCATCTGCATTACCCTTCCCTCAGGGGTCATCACATTTGTACTTCGCCTAACTGTGCCCTTTTTCGACCACCTTTCTTCCCATTTATCCAGTTCTCTCCACACTCTTATCCCTGTTACCAGCTCTCTTATGTGTGTTTTTAATCCAGTAGTTCTCTTCTCATCTAGATCCTGGTCTGCGTACTGTAATCTGTGGTTGCTCTGCAATGCCCTTGTCCTAGACAAATCCACGGCATACTTGTCTGCCAAATCAGTCAGTTTTTCATGAAACGCTCTAGCTTTCCTAGTAATATCCTTTGCCATGAACAATAACTCATCCTGTTCGTACAATTCTATCTTTTCCAAAGGCAATGTTCCATCTATTATCTCATCAACATCTGATTTTAAACTGGTAACATCAAGCCTTTTTGCCTTAATTTCAGCTTTCAAGACACTCAATTTAGCTCCTCCATCCGCATCTCTCCCATCCCAGCTCCGAGATCTACGTTTAGGTATGGGTGAATTATAAGGAGTCCTCCCCTGTTCCCATCTCTCTAGATCCCATGCCTTTCCGTCTTCTCGGGGTGGGTGGTGAAACACTCCTTCATGCCTCATAGCCCCTCTCTCCCCCTCCGGGCTAGTTTCACGGGATGCAGGGTAAGATGTTCCATTACTCCCTCTTTCTTCCCTACTTCCCTGTGATTCCTGATTATTCGAGGCGTGGCGGGACTTATCGCTGTTCTCCTTTCTCCAATGTTGAACGTCTTCCCCGAGTGTATGATGAAGGCACCTAAACCTATTCTGAAAAGCCCGTACCGCCTCATCTCCTCCCTTCCCCCAGAGACGGGACATTTCCTCACATTCTACAATCCTAGTATTTTGTTCCGGCTGTTCTCTCTGATTTGTAGGACATGCATCCCCTCTATTCTCTTGACTTTGGCCTTCCCGGCCCTGACTGCTTTCGCTGGCCCCACAATGAGATACAGTCCCGTTACCCCTGCTTTCCCACTCTGGTTCCGTTCTTGTCCTGTTACTCGGAGATACTATGGACCCGTCCCATTCCCTCAAATCAGCTCTTAACTCTGAAAAAGATCTTGGCCGCGGTCCCCTTAGATCCATTGGTCCTCTCGGACCTCCCTGTTCTGAATTGGGACCGACAGTTGTGTCTAATGGGGTGTTCCACGTTACCGAACCTGGTAATTGTTTCCATGCATTCGTCACATTATTCCTCCTTTCCATCTCAATCCTTTCCCTATCCAATTGCCTTTGTTGTTCCCCTCTATCTCTCTCAGAATTATAGATCGAAACTATGGGTCCTATGGTAACAGGCACTTGAAGAGCGTCTGGCAATCCCACAGACTCAACCCTTTCTGTGGTTGGCGTTTTCTGCACCACAAACCTTCCCACTACACTCTGTACAGTGTTGTTTGGAGGTGTTTCTCCGCCTTTGCTAGGTGTCCATTCCGATATAGGGAGTGGTGTATATCCCTCTATCTCATTCCCATCCTCCCTTGCGAGCCCTCTATCTTCTATCAACTCCACTCTCGGAGGTGGTCTATCCATTAACAATCTGTTTATCAGATTGTCCTCCGACTCGCTTTCCTCGTCTTCTTCCATGAGGTTTCCTCCTCCTGACACCTCCCTCATCGGATACATTTTCTCCACCTCAATAGTCTGTACTCTCCAACGCTTTTCCTCCTCATCCCATTTGGAATCTCGCACTGCCCTTACCGATCGCGTCAGCCTTTGTTGACGCCTGTTCAAATTTCGGTCGTGTGCAGCCTTAATCCATGCATTAAGAGCCTCAAACTGTGTTGGCCTAGGTGAGGGTTTCAATGAGGACATGGTTGCTTTTAGCCGATGTAACACCTCTAATTTAAACGTCCCGTACTTCGGGAACTGCATTTCCTCATTCCCTTCCGTAAGCTTATTCCAAGCCCCAATCCACAATATCGTATGCAGCCCAACATTCGTTGCCATATAATGAGCTGGCGTACCCTCTGGGGGAGCCTCTTCCCCGTAATAATGTTCACTTCGTTTACGTTTAAAAATCCCTTTCAAACACTTAAAACACTTCATGATTTCTCTTTTCTCCGCGTTTGTTTACTTCCTGATGATATTCCACCAATCTCGGCGCCGTTCTCACTAACTGGCCTATCCGTACGCGACTTTCCTCCGACGTCACTCTAGCCGCCCAACCAGAGCGCGGCTCTAGCTAACGTCACACCAACCGCTCAATCACAGCGCGGCTCTAGCCGACGTCACCCGTCCCCCTTCGCAGCAGTTCCCCTCCTTTCTCAGCTCGTCTCCTCGGTCATGCACGCATCCCATTCATACTCTGAAAAATGATTACTTCCGTCCAAGCGATCACCTTTCTTGACTGTACGCCCACAGTCTTTCTGTAGTTGTCACCCTAACTTGGCGAAATGTCTTTCCGTTTACTTCCAGACAATCGCCTTCTCCGATAGGTTACTCACACACAGTAACTTTCGACCAGCGTCCGTTACTCATACACTCACTCTTACACTCCCCCTATCTTGGATCCACGGCGGTCAATGGTACCTCGTGACCTCCGTACTATGGTCGACAACTACCCTGGATGTTCGATACACCCAAAACCACTTAAGCTCTGGCCTGAACTTAAGATTTCACCAGTTCACCCGTTTACCAGGTTACCAGCTTACCAGGTTGCGCGCGCTCACAACCTTCTCTCATTCACACTACAGGCATTCAACTCCGCAAGACATTACAATACAAATACAACACAAAACACCGCAATCTGTTCACGCATGACCCTTTTTATACTCACTCTCCGATACTGCTGCTTTTCTCGCACCGTCTGCACCTTTCGGCACACGATTCTTCCGCTGCTCGTCTCTCGGCGTCTCGGGCCTTGGGGTAAACTAACCTCTCTAGATTACCTTCCTCAAGAAGATAACCATCCTCTGCTACCAACTGCTAACGCGGGATTACTGGTTACTAATTATCTTACCAAATCCCATTTCCTGTCGACTGAATCGTTGGTACCTGTCTTGAGTAAAAGGTAATCTCGCAATAAAGCAATCAATTTAAGAACTTACACCACTCTAAATGACCACTGACCAAAATTAAGTTTTAAAGATTTAATATAAAGTCAAAGATAACTGAAGATACAAACTTCTCAAAATGAGATTAAGAAGATAAATCGGTATCACTATGAACATGAACTTTTTGAATAGTCTGAGTCTGAAGAACAAAATAATAAGTACAACTTCCAATAACATGAGCGTTGCCAAAATGAATACAAGTTGCAACCTCAAAGTCATTACAGAAAAGAAAATTAAGGTTAGTCTGTCCCTACACTATATTAAGTGACATCCCTACTTAGCAAGATCTTAACCCTCTAGGTGTCAGCCGTGGTGACTTCCTAAGAAGATCACGCACTTCTCTTTGTCTCTTCTCTGATGATGGGTCTCTCCTGATCAGCCTATCTGCCTACCCATCCGCTTCCTTAGGCTCCCAAAATCATCTGCTCTGCTCTCCTCCCGGGTCGCTTTCCCTAATACCAAATCACATTTCCAATAGAAACGCCCCTTGGGACGCCCCTCACGTGGTACATCTTTGCGCGGTAAACTCCATGATGGTACTCTTGAAGACCCTCGTTATAGTTGACCTTGGTTCCCAGGCTCCTTCTTCCGTGCGCTGATACCCCCTGAAATTCCTGGAAACTCCTACAGGCCTGCGCAAGGCGCCACTGAACAAAGTCCCTTTCATTCGAGCTGATTAGGACCCTCGCACCTGCATACAGCTCATCCTGCAGTGGGCCTCAAATTCCAGACTCCACCATATCTTTGGTCATAAAACACTCTCAAAGCTCCATGCTGGACACCTCACGACCTCTCCTCTAACGAGCACATGGCAATTTAAACTACATGACATTATCTGCTCTGGCCTACTTGATTTACATGCAGCAGGTCCCTGCACTCTTAAAACGTTAACTTGATTTAAACAGCAAACATTCTTAACTAGCATACGTTTCTAAAATAACACATCTATAAAGCATATACTTTTAACCCTAAGTTCAATAGTACATTTGGAAGAACCATGTCAACCTTATCTCACGTAAATTTAGCAGCACGTTCAGGTTTGCTGTGAATTGCCCTAAGGCCTACACATAATACTGGATTTTCAAAGTTACATTTAATTTGGACATGACTCTTTTTAACATGAGAACATGAGGTTTTCACATATATTCCAACATTTCTACATTAATCTCACACCGTTATAATTTATAGTTACTCTACTTAACATTCTATACGTTTCACTACTGAATATAAACCACTCTGTATATTTCACTCCTGGATATAAAATACTCGTGTGCAAAACATGTTTAAACTAACTACGTGCTTGTAAATATGGTGTACTTATACATTTTTTTCAAACTCGTGCTCTCTCACGTGCGTGCACTGTATCCGCTTTTAAGCCCATGCAAACACTACACTCCTTAAATATATCATGCTGACAGGCTGCTAGTGTGAATACCAATGCACTTGACGCCTGACTTTTCGGCATGAGATTGAGACAACTGAAGAACTATTCTGCTCACAAGAAAAAGAGTAGAAGTGCTTTTCAATCCGCAAACCTGTCACTCCTTTTCTAAACTTGACTTGTGCAAGTCACCTTCCTTTATCTGCTTGACATGTGATTTAAATCCACTGCGCCTTTATTTAGATTGTTTTACACAAAATGGTTTTAATTAACCAAAATGAATTTCTTACTTATTGACTAACCTGCTTACAAGTCTGCAACACCTCTTGAATGCACAGTACTAAACACAACCCCCTACATTTGCAAGGCTACCACCCCTCATACAAACCCTTCTATGCATGCGCACCTCTATGTACACAAACACTGGCACACATATTTGTATATATAGGGCCAAATTCACAAAACTAACTTAAGACAAAATCCTAAACTTACTACTTTTGGTATTCACAGAAGTTAGGATTTTGTCTTAAGTTTGTCTTAAGACAGACTTAAGACAGACTTAAGACAGACTTAAGTTAGGATTTTGTCTTAAGTCTGTCTTAAGACAAACTTAAGACAAAATCCTAACTTCTGTGAATACCAAAAGTAGTAAGTTTAGGATTTTGTCTTAAGTTAGTTCTGTGAATTGGGCCCATACTCATCACTGCGACTCACCCCATTACACACACACACATGCACACCTTTGTGCCTCCTACCCACACACTTTATGAAAGAAGACTCTTTGTGCGCTCTTCTGCAGCTCATCTTTTTAGAATAATTAAGCTATGTAATGTCCATCAGCGCCCTTAAGTTCAAACTGAAGCATTTTGGTGCCTGTCGGACATAAAAGCTGACCTGCTCCCTGCCTCTTTCATGAATCTCAGTCCCTGCTTAGAAAAACTGTTGGAAGACCTTCCCTTTCCCGTGACAGTAACAATCGGCCCTGCATCAACCGAATAACTACAAGTCATTTGGTAACGTGTAAGTGTCATATCATATGGCAATATTTATAGGCAGCCCCATGCAGGTATAACAACTCGAGCCTCCGTCTTCAGAGCACGCACATGATTTGCATAGAGCAAAGCAGCCTCCTAAAACATTTTAATCAGTCTAATAAGGACGCCAGCTTTGTATTCATGAAAATAGCTGACCGCTCCCAGACAGTCAACCTGGGACCTTATAGGTCCAAGTCCAAGAAGTTGACCAAGGGAGTTCGCAGGGATCCTGCCTAAGCCCCACCTTATTTAATATCTAGGTAGCTCCCTTGGTCAATCTTACGAGGACATAGAGATTCGTACCAATATGCGGAGGACAACCAGCTTACCTTCTGTATTGAAAAATCTTCCACCACAGCCCAGATCAATTTCTTTGCCAGCATGCTAGCAATATTTCAGTGGATGTGTACCAGCTTTCTCCAATTAAATGCTGGGAAAACAGAGATTAAGCTTTTCGGAGAAGCCACTTCATTGTGGACACCAGAGTGGTGCCCACGGGAGTTGGGTGTCCCCCCGCCTCGAAAGCATCAGTAAAGAATCTAGGGGTGCGCATTGAGCAGAGCCTGAACATGAAGGAGCAGGTGACTCATATGGTAAGCTCATGCTTACATGTACTGAGCCTGCTGAGATGAGTATTTCCGTTCCTCCCAGAAAATACACGGAAAACTCCCATTCAGACGTTAGTCCTGAGTTGTTTTGACTACTGCAACGCTCTACTGATTTCGGCCAATGAGGCCTTGCTGGATCGCTTGCAGGTAGTTCAAATCACAGCAGCGCGATTGGCACTGAATTCTCCCTATAGATCTTTTTTCGAGTCTGCGGCTGCAGCAGCTCCACTGGTTTCCGGTGCGAAAACAAATAAAATGTAACGTTTGCTGCTTGTAATTGTCCATAAGGCAGTGTATGGGAACGGGCGAGCCTATCTTGTGGAGAAGCTTAGCCAATACATTCCCCTTAGAGACCTTTGATCCAGCTCCAAATTCCTTCTCAAAGTCCCTCGTATTAACAAGACTAGGACCGGTGGGAAGGCCTTCTCTTACCTTGCCCCACGGAACTGAAATTCGCTTCTGATTACTTTGAGGCAGTTTACGGACCGTTTTCAATTTAGAAAGTCCCTGAAAACTTTTTTGTTCTAGGCGCCTCACAGAGTATCGGCACCTTCTCACATGTCCGCTAGCGCAGAGATACCCCTGCGGGGGTGATTCAGGCACTATACAGATAAATAGATAAATAAATAAAGGGGAGATGGTGTATTACAATGTGTCCACATATATTTAGCCGCATGGTACATGTTGACATACAGACAGCATGGCATTGTACATTGTGACAGTGTGTAGTTCGGGCCATGACTCAAAGTCATTATGGGTGTGCACAGTGCTCTGCTTGATTGTGCATGTGTACCATTGTGGCCCTCTCCACCTGTCCCCCCAGTACATGGTGGTCACTTACCCTGTTGCAGTTGATTGTGTCCTGTTGAGTAGTGTCCGGTCCCCCAACTCCAGCCACAGTCTCCACACTGATGACTGTCGACACCAGCTCCTCCATGTCATCCAGCACAAGCTGTGGCGCTGGGCTCCCACCTCCAGTCTGCATTGCTGCCTTCTGGTTGGCTGCGAGTTTCTCCTTGGTCTTTCGCTTGATGTCAATCCATCGCCTCTTGGCCTAGTCCATTGACCTCTTGTGCGCTCCGACAGCCTTCACCTTGTCCACAATGTCCCGCCGTATCCCATTTTTAGTTCCCAATGACACGTTGGAGGTGACAAACAGTTGCTGATCGTGTTCCATCACCTCCGTAATCAGGATCCTGTTTTCCTGCGGACTGAACTTTGTCTTCCTCTTCTTCTTGTCCTTGCCCTTCCCTGTCCCCGAGGTCCCTGGCTGGTCGTCCGGGGTGCTTGTTGGTTTGGGCTCGTCCTCTGCACCTGCTCCGGCTGCCTCCATGGTGCTTGGGTGTTGGTCAGTTTGTGTTTGGGTGTCTTTTCTGCTTTTAGAGTGATTTATCCCGCTTGCCATGTGTGTATTGCAGGTCTGGTGCTGCTTATCGCGGATTTCCTCATCGCGCTTTGGCCCATCGCATGTTTTTTCGCGTTGAGGTTTGTCTTTTTATCTCCATCGAGTTGGTTGTATTGCAGACATTGGCCTCGGTTTCGTCAGACTATCGCATGGTACAACCTTGTTGTCAATTCCACGTTAACACTGGGTTATTTTCCTGCGATAGGCTGCGATGTGTAAAGGTGCATTAGCATTTTTTGTTGATGTTTAGCACACGTTCTTGTGAATATACCCCTGAATGTTTCTTGCGTGTATATTTCTTTTGACCCCAAATGTTAAAATCTGACCGTGGCCCTCAGACATAACATTGCCTTGGGACCCTTCCCTGGCAACATTTAACTACTTCTTGCCATGACAGAGCCCCTCAAAGATAAAACACCATATACTCCCCAGTGAACTCGCTAATTATTAAACAAACTTACCTGTTGTTGTGGAAGCTCTTTTCAAATGCGTGTCCGCCACCATGCAGCTTCAAACAGCAATGCCTGTATTCTTGCCCTGTTGCACTGCCGCTCCAAAAAATCGAGAGAGAGTTACAGCCTCAGCCATCCTGCGCTGCCTCATGTGAACACACAAGTCCTAGTAGGAAATTCTGAGGGACACACTGCACACAGTTTCTCCCTATTGCATCTGTGGTGCCCGTCATATTCTACCGGTCAGCATGTGAACACGTAAGTGCATTAGTCTCGGAGGGGCATGAGGTTTACGGAGTGCAGTGCCTTTGAATTATTGAAGAAAGCCTTCTTGGCAAGGCTGGCGGTAGCAGAGCTGGATATCACCCCAGACATTCCAGAGAGCCCAGGGTTAGGGCAGGATGAGGAGGAGGAATCCTTAGGGGATTCAGCAGATTAGGCAGGTCCCTCTAGATACTGGCACCCCATAGTGTCACCCTCAGGCACATCCAAAGAGGGCGATGAACCCTCAGATATGTTAGTACCAGAGGACTTAATACATCCAAGGTCCTCGGAGTGGACATCCTCTCCAAAGGTCACGGCCTTTGTTGCGGGAAGGCTGCGTAAACCTCTGGAAAAGGAGGTACGGGCTTGCCTCAGGGCAGAATGCCTTCACCCTGCCCTTCCAGGCAAAGTACCAACTATGTCAGAGGTCAACACAAAGATGGCCACCTTTTTGCAAAAGTATGTAAGGGCCCAAAAAAAGTGATAGGTAGATCCTGGAAATCCTGCCAGGATAAGCTAATCGACATAACAGGCCCCATCAGAAAAATATTGGAGTTGGCGGAGGGGGCAAAACTGGCAGGCACCCCTCTTTCCCCAGAGAGAATTTCCGATTGGGCACAACGTGCAATAGTTTTTTTGGGGAATGCTAACTGTGCCCTCTCTACAGAGAGGCGTTGCTCCTTTCTCCTAAAAGTAGATCCCAAGCTTGGGGATTTGGCCTCTTTAGAGGTGGGCACAGTGGCGCAGGGCGGTCGCTTTGGGGATCCGTTCATCAAAGAGTTGACGAAGTTCGTCTCCACTTGTGTGCCCTTAGATAAGGCACAGTCATCGATTAATAAGGTGTTCCACCCTGGAGTTTTTGTTGGGGCCGATCGTGGAAAAGGGTGTTTGACCGGCCGCTTTTACACCCAAGGCCCTCCAAGGGGCAGCAAGAGAGCCACAGACTCAGGTAACAAGAGTTTTTCCAGTCACGGAGAGGCTACAGGGGCTGCGGAGGCAGAGGAACAGACAGAGGCCAGCCCATGCCCACATCAGGTGAGCCTTTCTCCTTTTTACCATCTAAAAGTGAGTGGAAGGTTGGCGGGCTTCGAACACAACTGGAGGTCCATTACCTCAGATGCTTGGGTACTTCAAGCCATCAGAGGTTTCCAGGTAGAGTTTTATAGCACACCCGTTCAGGCAGCCTGGCCCAGGCCGCTGGTTTTCGTGCAGGACCAGGCCTCGCTAATAGACAAGGAGGTGGTGGACCTGCTGCAGAAAGGAGCGATCGTACCATCCCGTCTGCACCCCAGATGCTTTCTCAGCAACATATTTCTCGTAGACAAGAAGGAAGGAGGCCAACGCCCGGTAATAAATCTACCGCCACTTCATTTTTTGTGGGACCGTCTATAACCCAATGATTGGATGGTCCATCTGGACTTGAAGGACGCGTACTTAGTGGAACCCATCTTTCCTCCACACAGGACCTTCCTGCAATTTCAAAGGAGAAAACAAGTTTACGAGTTTGCATCTCTTCCTTTCGGCCTCTCATCGGCCCCGTGGTGCTTCACGAAAGTTCTCCAACCAGTAGTGGCTCATCATTTATTTGGACGATATCCTGCTCTTAGTGCAATGCCTGTTGCGACTCTCACACCGTTTGCAGGAGACAGTGAATCTTCTCTAGAATCTGGGGTTTGTGATAAACGCCAAAAAGTCTCTTCTGACTTCACCCAGGAAGGTGACCTTATTAGGGTTCACCATAGATTCGATGGCCCCCACTTTGAGTCTCCCAGCGAGGAAGATAACCAAAATTTGCAGGGAACTGAGGAGAATGTTAGCACGCTTCCCTACTTCACTGAGACAGATAGCTCGGTTGGTGGGTCTTTTCGCCTCTTTGATTCAAGCGATCTTCCCTGGGCCATTCCATTACAGAGCATTCCAACGTTTGAAGGCCTCTAACCTCCACAAGGGCCTGCAGTACTCAGATCAGGTTCCCTTTACCGAGGAGGTGCTCATGGAAATGAGGTGGTGGCTAGACCATATGGAAGCCTGGAATGGCAGAGTCATCTTTGGCTGCGATCCAGACGGTAATAGAGTTGGATCCCAGCAAGTCAGGCTGGGATCCTGTTGTGGGGACTCCTTTACAGGAGGAAAGTGGTCTGCTGAAGAAGGCCAGCTCCACATCAACTGGCTAGAGTTGATGGCGGGCTCCTTCGCGATCCAGTGTTGGATGAAGGACAAAGTGTCCTGCAGTGTACTCTTCAAAATGGACAATGTCTCGGCTGTCCGTTACATCAACCACCTCGGGGGGACGAAGTCCAAAGCACTGGCAGATCTGGCTGAGGACCTTTGGATGTTTTCCCTCTCCAAAAACATCTTGGTAAAGGTGGAATACTTCCCTGAAGCCTCCAATGTTGTGCAGACTCGTGCTCCAGGAGCTGGTCAGACATGAGTTTGTGGCAACTGCACCCACAGATATTTCAGAGACTACACAGCAAATGGGGTCCTTTTCAGTAGATCCTTATTGTCCCTGTTAGACCACCAGCTACCGAAATTCTTCAGCTGGAATTCAGACACTCTAGTGGCCATGACGGGCAGGTTTCTCCAGAACTGCTCCATGGAGGCGGGATATGCCTTTCCTCCATTCGCAATGATAATGAGACTCACAACGCATGTCCGCAGACAGCAAGCGAAGGTGGTATTGATCACACCATATTGGACGTCTCAAATGTAGTTTCCAGGTCTTCTGGAACTTTCCTAAGATTCTCCAATCCTTCTACCCCGAGATCCTCTCCTTCTGAGGGATCCCTGGGCCAATCCCCATCCTCTACTCCAACAAGGGAGAATGCCATTAGTAGGCTGGTGGATTTCAGGCATCACTGGAGCATCTCTGGCCTTTCGGATAAGGCTCAAAAGCTGGTGGGAGCAGCGTGGGAGAACAGCACAAATAAGCAATATAATTCAGCTTGGTCCAGATGGGTCAGTCGGTGTGTTTGGAGCAATCAGGATCCCATGGGGTGTGAGGCGTTAACCATTATGAACTTCTTGGCATCACTAGCACCCCAGGGACTGACTTACCGCACAGTTAACTCCTGGATATCCGCGATTTCAGCAGGCCATGACCCCATCCAGGGTAGGCCAGTCGGGGAGCACCCGATGGTCTGTAAGTTGATGAGGGGAATTCTCCTCACACTCCCTCCAGAACCTAGATATTCATCACATTTGTGGACGTTAACAAAGTATTGCATCTGTTCCAATCTTGGGAACTCAATAAGTATTTGTCCCGTAAGGAACAGTCAGCTAAGCTGGTGATGCTTTTGTGCTTGATTTTGTGCCAGAGAGTATCGGACGTAAGAGAACTGGACATTTCTGGACGGGTTTTCACTCCACAGAGTGTTACATTTCACATTGTCCACAGAACTAAGTCAGAATCCAGAGTGGTATCTTACCCAGCTTCTGATAATCTACCTAAGCTGTGCGTGGTCTGATGTCTCAAGGAGTATAAGAATATGACGGAGGAAACTCGCCCCACTGGGGATCATCAACTATAGCCCGTGGGATCCTATGGGTCCAATGGGTAATGCAAGAAGCAGGCATAAATGTCTCGCAGTTTGGCACCCAATCAGTGAGAGGAGCCATGGTGTCAAAAGCTTTCTCCCTGGGGTCCAGGTTGGAAGATATTTTGAATGCCGCAGACTGGCCATCATACTCTATGTTTAAGAGAGTCTACTTTAAACCAGTCATAGACATGGCGTCAATGGTGGTGGATAAGCTTTGAACAAGCATAGTCCTCGCCTCCAGTCCTGACATAGAATGAAAAATGCCCTAGAAAATATGATGGAAAGTTTCAATTCTATTAAGGATACGGAGGCGAAGATTATTCCTGCCCAGGGCTCCGAAAGTCACGTTTCCCACCAGTGATTGTTCAAGGAGTGTACCCGCCAGGGTAGAAGCCTGCTGTATGGTATAAGTATATGCTTTAAGTTATTTTCAATGTGGTCTCAAATTCAGTTAGGAATGCAAAGAAAGGCATAATCCATCACTGTTAAAATTGTAATTGTTCTAACAATTTATTTATAGGATATGTTAAGAATGGTTATTGGTTGTGTTTGAGATCAGAGTCATGAGTTTGTCTTTTGACCTCTTTCAGGTTCTGAAGGTTCCAAAAATGACTGACAAGACTTTAGGATTCAGTGTTCCCAGTCAAGAAAGAGGAGTTGACACAGGAAGCACATGCCCTCGGGGATGATGGAGGCCGTCTATAGGTGGACTAAATATGACTTTGCTAAGGCACTATGGGAATGCTAGTTTTTTGTTATAAAGTTAAAAGTTAAAGACTGTTGGAAGGAGGAATATAGAAAGTTTGAGCATAATCCTCGCCTCCGTGTCCTTAATAGAATTGAACTTTCTGTCATGTTTACAAGGAAACCTTTCATTCTCACAGCTATTTTAGAGAAAAGTGATAAACCATTGAACTTTCTCTCACCCAGTCAAAGAACACCTCAAGATGGCACACTTTTTAAATCTGTAGGCACCTGGTCATACCTTTTAGAGAACTAACCAATCTAGAGTCATGCATACCATAGCACTTCTGGGACTGCATGAAAGGTATTACCACCACTCTTGCATTTATACCTAACTAAGCAGGAATTTGAGACAACTACATTATTAGCAAGGAGAAAAAAATATCCTAGTGAATACAACGTGATTTGGAAGTGCTTGAATTTGCATATTAAGCACATTAAAGTCTGAATAACTGCCTCTACCCATTGTTGTTTAATTTGCACTGATAATTTGAAACCCATGGTTACACTATATGATCCTTCCTTAGATGTGAGCGCCATTCGTTTTCAGTCTATTCGTTATAGGGAGCATGGCATGCTTGCAAGCTGAAGGCATTCACAATAGCTCTTGCCTGGAGGAGGCTGCCTCCTAGTTCTCTGCCTCTCCAGCATATAAGAGATCATGTCTTGAAAATACAAATAAAATAACTGTAAAAAATTATATGACCTGGGTGGCTTCCAGAGATCTACTATAATTTAAACTAGGCAAGCTGCAAAGGGAAAGCTGTTACATTTTATTCCCTGAGATCACATCAACAGTGCATGGTCAGTGGCCCAAGGGAACCCCAAGGGGAATGTGTTTTTGAGTAAACTCTCTCAACCCCACAGCAATGCAACAATGGTGCCAATGGAGAACTGCACCTGCAGACACGGCCTAGACATTTTCGACGTTCAGAAGGGGCTATCATTTAAACCTTCTTCAGAAAATGTCAACAATGACCACAAACAAGCCACACTAGGTGTACGGATCAGTAGCACCTTGCCCTCCACAGACAGTTCAGAGAATGGCACAACATAAAGTGCAGCTTCAAATTGTGAGGACATCTCTTTCTGTCAGTGTTCTTACCTTAAGGATACTGACAAACATAGTAAACTAGTATTCCAGTCACAAAATATCTGACAAATTGCCTTACTACAGTTTGTATGGCATTCAAACTCTGGCCCATCTCACCGCTTTACTGTGAGTTGTTATTATATTGTGGCCTAAATATAATTTGGAACGATATCACTCGATTGTGTGTAGATCTTCCATTAACTTCAATGTGATGATATATTTGTAAACAATATTTAGGGATCAATGTTTTGTACACAATGTGTAGGCCTCAATATTGAGGTCCTCGCCAAAGCTGTCAGTAGGGCATATATAAAAAGAGGGTTACCAAGAATAATCACAAACTTTTGAATGTGGTTATCCACATCAGGCCTTTTAGAAAGTTACTTTACCAGGAGATCAAAAGCAAGTAAATGCCTTTTACACTGTTGCTCCTTAACACTAATTTAAATCTAAGCAAACTATCCAAAAACAGAAAACATTTAAATGATGATTTGTTAGCTAATAAATGAACATGTTTTTTAAAATGTAAACCATAGCCATAAATTATGATTTACTATGGACGATTTTGTAAAAAACACAAAGACAATATTTACATGCAATACAAAGAAATCAGTGGCTTTCACTCTCCCTCATCAAGACCTATGCATATGTGCCTATATGTGGCATTTGTGTGGGCCGACACTATATGTAAAGTAGTTGAGCCCTGTATTCAGTCAAAGCCAAAGTTTCAATCCACAAGGGGTTGGGAATGAAGGGGGGTCTAGACCATATTAGATGACGCATTGTACCATGATATAGTGTTCTTTTAAAGAGGTGTGTCTACAGCTTTTTCATCAATTGAAGCAGTGTTGAGATTGTCCTAATCTATCCGGTATGTCACGAGGATCCTAGGTGCATTGATGAAGAAGCCTTTGCATTTCTTTTTTTGCACCTATTCCTCTACATCCTGATAGTGCTCTGGTTGCTTGTGTGCCAAAAAACAGTGGAGGTGGTGCACTTGTCAGACAGGTACTTCTAAGTGGCGCAGTACCAGAATATTTTTATCAGAATTCTGTCTGACACAAACATTCTGTCCTAAAAGTAGTCTACAAAAGTATTGTTCCATTGTAGTTATTAATAGAAATCTACTCCAAAAGGGACATTATATTTGCAAACAGTGTGCCCGATTCACAGAACTAACATAAGACAAAATCCTAAACTTACTACTTTTGGTATTCACAGAAGTTAGGATTTATTCCCAGCAACCACCAAAATTAGCACACCCCTGGCAAATGATCAGTATGTAGTGGTATACATGTTTCCGACCAATGTTTTTTTGTAGTGCTTGGCTTTCCATTCTGGTTATAGGATCTCTTGGAGGAGTGTTGGAAATGGCCCTCTCTGAAGGGTCATCCCGAACATTTTGCCCTAATCCCACTCTTTTACTGACCTTGTTTTTTTGGCTTCAGCACCGTGAACACTCTACCACTGCTAACCAGTGCTAAAGTGCATATGCTCTCTATTCTGAGCAAGCTAAAATTGGCTCATGCCCTATTGGCATACTTAATGTACTTATAAGTCCCTAGTAAAGTGCACTACATGTGCCCAGGGCCCGTAAATTAAATGCCACTTGTGAGCGTGCAGAACTGATTGTGCCACTCATACATGTAGCCCCTTATCCATGTCTCAGGCCTGCCACTGCAAAGCCTGTGTCTGCAACTTTAAACTGCCATATTGACCTGGTAAGTTAAACCACTTGCAAGGCCCAAACCTTCCTTTTTAATGAATATATGTTCCCCTTAAGGAAGGCTCTGAACAGCCCAAGGGCAGGGTGGAGTGTATTTAAAAAGCAGGACATGTACTATTAAGTTTTTCCTGGTAGTGAAAATATATTTGTAGGAAAGTGCCTCTTTTGACATGATTAGCCCTCACTTTTTGCTTGAAGCCAGATGTTATTTTGAAATGTAACTGCACTGTGTCCCTGCCAAATAGGTTCCCACTACGAGATCACTCTCCCAAAACTGTACCACGTTTGGGACAACTTCAGCCAACCCTGTCAGTCCCTAGTAAATGGTACCACTTTTATTTAGGGCATTGGGACTGAAGAGGGTCCTCTGGGGCTGCAGCACCAATTATACCACTCCAAAGAACCCCTCACCAACACTATGCAAACTGCCACTGTAGGCTGTATGTCTTGGTGCAAAGAAAACCGGAGTCAACATGGCACACTGCTGATGCCTCAGCCTTATGCGGGGCCTCTTGTTAAATCACTAAGTTTATGAGCACCTTTTGTTTGGTCCTGAAGAATTGCCAATATAGGCATGAAACATGTCGACCTATTCACAGCTGAGGGTTGAACGGGACTGACTCCTCGTAGCTACTGCAGTCCCATTGCCCCTCACACGTTTTTACTTCAGGTGGTGTACTACATGATTAAAGCCAAAGCCGTAGATCATACCAACCTGTTTTAATTCACCTCACTCACGCTCACTACTTCACCTACTAGGGCCCTCACACCCTTACACCTATCGGCATAGGAACAAAAGATCTCCACAAGAGTGTAGCACTTAGTGCTACCCGTCAGGCATTGCAGCGCCGGCTTGACGCTGGAGCAGGGAGCCGATGATGTTACGATACGACTAACTGGTGACATGACAACAGCCGTAAAACCAGTTTGTTGTGTGAGGCATCCCTAGTTCCGACAAGGGATACCCTTCCCTGCTGTATTAAGGCACGTTAACGCCTCGCACACGAGGGAGAGAGGAAGACAGCACACCGCACTACGCCATCACCCATCTTCAGGGGAACTGTGTGCAATCTATTGTTGCTCAGCTTTTGGGACATGCACACTGGGCCCCTATAAATATTGTCCCCCCAACGTCCCTCCCTGTTGTTGACTGTATCTGCGTGGGTTACCCCCACGGGACTATTTAGGTTACCAAGAGTGAAACTCTTTCACTCTCTTGGCCCACACCCCAACCACACTCAACTCACTGTGGTTGATTCACTTATCCCCCGGTTCCTCACCCTCCCCACACCATGGAGGATGTACCGGGCCTTAGCTTTGATGAGGATTCCATAGCCGAGGCATTGAGAGCAGCCCCTTCGATTTTGAATAATCCGACTGCCTCTGCCTCGGGCACATCCAGTGATGACTGGGCGACTCTCACGGAGCTGAAAAAAGAACTGATAAGGATCACCCTGCACGGTTTAATGATGACCGAGTACCTCAGATATAACATAGCCCCTCAAGAACTATTAGTGAACATCATCCCCAGACTTTTCCTGACAGATAAACAATTTAAAATGGACTGGTGCCAGGTATCCTGGAAGTGCACCAAAGACCTGCTATTCCTGATATCACAAAGAGCGAAGCGCCTCGCGGACGCCCTCCAGGACAAGATATCGAGCATAGAGGCCACAATGAAGGGTGCTGTCAATAAGAACAGCAAGACCGCCTTTACCTCCAAACTATCAGACATCAACCAAGAGATGGCAGACCATCATGAATATCTCTTGAAGCAGAAGACAGACAAATTACAAAAAGACATCTCCAAGTTTGATAAAGAGAAGGTCTATCCTTATCTCAAGGATGATTTCAAGAGTAAGAGGACCAACTACTCCTCAGATGACAATTCGGACACGAACAACAGACGCGGATCCTCTAGCAGTGATTCGAGCGGAGGTCAAACCCCAAGGAACAACCGTGTGCAACAGCAACCGAATTGGCACCAAGGATACCAACCGGGCCCCATGTTCCACGGTCCGTCGCACATGGCACCGCCCTGGCAGTATCCCTTCTTCCCGCAGGGTCCGCCTCAATTCTACCCTCTGAACCCGCCACCTTTTCAAGGCAGAGGTTGGGGCAGAGGAAGAGGGCGAAAGCGAGGAGGACAAAAGGGCGTCCAGTGGTCCGACCAACCGATACCAACGAACATGATGGAAACACGGAGCTTCACCACCAGAGGGAGAAGAGCCTGATGGTCAATCTCTCCACGAGACTTCTGACCCCAGCAGAAACCAGCGTCCTGGAGAAGGGTTTGGGTTTTGTTACCACCCCTATCCCAGACAGCTTCCAGGAAATGATTGAGATCAAGAATCTCTTCAGGAAAGTACGCTTACGAGCCTTCTTCGATGGGACCACACAACCCCCCACCCTGGATTCCGGCTTGCGGAAACCTTCTACCTTCACCCCCACTGATGGGATGGTCCCTCCAGAAGTCCTGACCTTCGAGAGAGCAGTTCTCTCAAGCCTTAAACAAAGACCACACATTAACCAATTCCAAAACCTGTCAACTGCTGAAAGACAAGCCTCAATCACCTTGGGCAATGATGTTGCGATTGTGATAAAACCAGCTGATAAAGGGGGAGCCACAGTCCTACAAGACCACCACGACTATGACCTGGAGTGCAGACGACAGCTTTCGAACACCACTCATTACAGGCCCCTCTCTGTGGATCCGACCAAACGCCTGGCGACATCCATTATGAGTCTAGTGATCGAAGGAGAAGTCAATGAATGGATCACCAAGAAGGAAGCTGAATTCCTCATAACTCCGGAGCCCATCACTCCATACTTCTACACCCTCCCCAAGATCCACAAGGGCACCACACCGGTCCCCGGGAGACCCATTGTCTCCGGCATTGGCTCCCTCCTGGAACCATTGTCACAGTTTTGTGACTTTTTCTTTCAACCGGTAGTGAAGAAGATACCCTCATACCTCCAAGACACCCGGGATGTCCTCCGCCTCATCGATGAGATGGATGGCAGTACTGATGTGGACCTGCTTCTGACTCTAGATGTGGAAGCCTTATATACAAACATACCACAACAGGCCACTCTAGAGGCAGTGGAATCCACCCTGAGATTAGAGGAGTGGACCTCCCATACCCCCATCTCATTTATCATGGAACTGGCCAGCATAGCCCTGACGGAGAATTTCTTCAAATACGATACCCAACTATACCACCAGATCCGGGGGACATCGATGGGTTCGACCTTCGCTCCGAGCGTGGCCTGTATTTACATGGCCACGTTTGAGAATTTCTTCATCTACTCCCCCGAACGCAACCCGTTCCTCGAAAATCTATCCCTTTGGCGTCGCTATATAGACGACATCCTGATCTTCTGGAAGGGGGACCGATCGAGCTGCAATGCCTTCTGCTCCTGGATTAACCAACAGGATCCCTTTCTGAAATTCACAGGGACGATCGCCGAGGACTCCATACCGTTCCTCGATCTGAGGATCATGCTGGACCCCACGGGAATAACCACTACTCTTTACAAGAAGGAGACCGACAGGAATAGCCTCCTACTCTACGAGAGCCATCACACCAAGGCATTGAGGGACAGTCTACCGTTTGGACAGTTTCTCAGACTCCGGAGAAACTGTTCTGCCATCTCCGATTACCAACGGGAGGCGCGATGCCTTCAGCACAAACTCCAAGACAGGGGCTACCCCACCAGACTTCTGAAACGCTCCATGAAGAGAGCCCAGAACAACAATAGAGAATCCCTCCTGGAAACTCACAGCAAAGAAAGTGAGAACATAATCACGTGTGTGACTTCCTTCACGAAAAACTCACCCTACATCAAGAGCACAGTGAATGCACACTGGGGGATTTTGAACTCTGTGGCCTTAGACATCCCACGGCCTCGGTTCGCCTTCAAGAGAACCAGCAGCCTGAAGGACCAACTTGTCCACACTCGACCTAAGAATACCACTATCCGTCCGCAGAACACCCTGTGGGACCTGCCCCCTGTGACGGGACATTATCGATGTGGCAACTGTGTGGTGTGCCCGCAAACAACCAAAACGACAACTGTCAAACTAACTGATACCTTCACATGGTGTTTGAACCGACACACCAATTGCAACAGCAGCAACTGCATCTATCTACTCACCTGTCCTTGCGGACTCAAATACGTTGGGATGACGACCCGCCCTGTGAAAACACGTATTATGGAACACAACAGCAACGTACGCTGCAGAAAGACACAAACGCGTTTATATGCTCACTGTCAAGAGAAGGGGCATGCAGCTGAGGACATTCAATGGGTTGTGCTAGAATGGCATCCTTCATTAAAGCAACAGGCCCTCTTTAGATTGGAGCAAAGATGGGTACACCGCCTCCATCTAGACACTGAGGGTTTGAATGATTCTGTCCCGTGGAACACATTGTCCAGATAGACGCCCTGTCCCTTTGTCTGCTTATACACCTGACTGTTATCACTATTCCCTGATGACAGTACTGACGTTTTTCACAGTCATATTGTACTCTGCATTCACTACGCATTTGCATTCACTATTCATGATCTTCCTCATAGGTGCTCACTGCCAGTGGGAACCACCCACACTTCAGCCAACTAGGGTCTCATCACCTGGCTGACCCAGGGTGTGCCTCTATACTCTACCGGTTCCCTCCTTGATACTGGCCCACTGAGACCCATTACAGGCGTTCACCAATACCGCTGGAGCAGAACCTAGCAGATGACAGCAGTCAATCGACTAGCTCTGGTCCCACATCTCTCCTTGTTCCTGCGCCTACCTCCGCAGGACCAATGCTTGCATCCATTTTGTGACCAACAGTCTCAAATTACACGGGGCGTCATTATAAGCCACCCGGCTCCCCGATGTATACCATACTACCTATTGCATGGATTCTCTTAGTCCACACTACTGCTGTCCGCAGTGTTTTATACCGAGCCACTAACTATTTCCACCTTCTTTTGTGCACCCTGGCTGTTCTAACACCTGAGAGCCCTGTGGTGTACCCAGTACCTGTTACACCGAGCCATGAGTGAACTCTTGCTGTGCTAGTGAATAGACGGTTGCATTACCAGCTACCTCCTTTCCGTTCCCTATACCCCTCTCCAATATGGCGGCGGGCACCGACACTCTGACGCTTTGACGTCATACCGGTGCGCCGCGTGACGCGGAGCCGCGTCCCTGACACGCCTCCGGCTTCCACCCTATCCCTTATCTATGTGCCCAACCAGTCTACAACCACGGCTGCTTCAAGCGACTTCGCGCGCCTGGACGTGGGACTAGGTACAGAGTTCACCAGCCCGCTGCGCAGAGGTAAGGTGCTCGGACTGGGACTTTCCGGTGAGGCGACTCCATGGACCGCCAGGAGCCCGGTCACGCTGGTAGGGTCCTCGGTGCTGTTTCCTTCTTAAACACCCCTCAGGGACCTCAGGCGTCGGCCCCCTCCGAGGCCGTCGGTAGAGGTGGGGCACCGGGCGGCGTCTTAACGGGCATGCCGACCGCCGGACTGGGGGTTGACTCGGCCCTCCACAAAGCGTCCCTCGATACCCCCAGCACGCTTGCAAGTGAGTGGCAGCCAGCCTACCGGTCAGCGGCCAATGTCAACAGAAGAGCCAAGCCGGCCTCGCACCGGTGCTCCCCCGGGCCGCGACCGCCCTGGGTGGTGTGACTGCCCTGAGCACGCCGGGAATGTTTGTTTGGGACCACCACGGACTTGTACCTTGACCGACCCCTCCAATTTGCTGTCCCCAGTGTTGGGACACTCACACACTCTCTCATTCCCAGAGGGCATCTGTCCATATAAATTATAAATCATAAACCATCTGCTTAAACCCTTTAGATTACTGCCCTACCTGCGCAGACCCCACGGGAGCAGCCTTGGGGCCTTTACGACCGCCATTGAGGGTAAGTCCCTCACCTTTCCGTTTATTCTAGTAGTCTTGTTCTAATGTACCCTGAGGCACTGCCATCTCCACGTGCAGTGACACGCCGGCTGGCGTTAGATCCTGTCACTTCTGTATTTTGTATTCTATATTTATTTATTTTTTATCATTATGTGTATTCCTATACCTTCAAACACCTACCTGGTTTTTGGAGACACTTCATGTCTGCTGGAAACCCTTCACCCAGTAACGGTTTTAAGTGACACCCACTATCCCCTTGATGCGTAGTTACCTGACTCTGTCTTCCGCACTCCAACATTCATTGCTTCACGGTAGGGAAGTAACATACACCCCCCTGATATGCCTACTGGGGGGCCTGATCCACAAGCTGAAGTCTACTTCTCTTCCCACAGGGTATCCCGTTGACGCAGGAACCCCTCTCCGGCTGGATTCGACAACCCAACAGGTTGTATACTGCTGATGCCTCAGCCTTATGCGGGGCCTCTTGTTAAATCACTAAGTTTATGAGCACCTTTTGTTTGGTCCTGAAGAATTGCCAATATAGGCATGAAACATGTCGACCTATTCACAGCTGAGGGTTGAACGGGACTGACTCCTCGTAGCTACTGCAGTCCCATTGCCCCTCACACGTTTTTACTTCAGGTGGTGTACTACATGATTAAAGCCAAAGCCGTAGATCATACCAACCTGTTTTAATTCACCTCACTCACGCTCACTACTTCACCTACTAGGGCCCTCACACCCTTACACCTATCGGCATAGGAACAAAAGATCTCCACAAGAGTGTAGCACTTAGTGCTACCCGTCAGGCATTGCAGCGCCGGCTTGACGCTGGAGCAGGGAGCCGATGATGTTACGATACGACTAACTGGTGACATGACAACAGCCGTAAAACCAGTTTGTTGTGTGAGGCATCCCTAGTTCCGACAAGGGATACCCTTCCCTGCTGTATTAAGGCACGTTAACGCCTCGCACACGAGGGAGAGAGGAAGACAGCACACCGCACTACGCCATCACCCATCTTCAGGGGAACTGTGTGCAATCTATTGTTGCTCAGCTTTTGGGACATGCACACTGGACCCCTATAAATATTGTCCCCCCAACGTCCCTCCCTGTTGTTGACTACACCACACAGCCACGTGTGCCATGCCCCTATACACTACATGAGGTATAGATCAACTACCCCTACTGCAGGCCTTACAGTCCTAAGGCAGGGTGCACTCTATCCCATGTGTGGACAGATATGACCCTACAATATCTGAGCCATTCTTGAATATTGTAAGTGCACAGGGAAGCCATAAAGAGTACATGGGCTGGATACTTGTCATTACGAGTTTCCGAGTTTCATAATGGTCTCACTGTACCCTAAGATGTTTGGTACCAAACATTTTGCCTTAATAAATCCTCACTGATGCCACAGTTGGATTTATTTATACATGCACACAGGAGACCCTTTAGAGGGACCCCTGAAACCTAACCAAGCACTGGTGTGGTCTCTGACTAGTTATAGCCAGCCTGACACCTCCAGATATGTTTTTGACCTTGTAGGGTGAGATCCCATGCTCTCAGAGGCCTGAAACAAAGCCTGCTGAGTGGAGGTGCTTCATATCTCCACCAGGCCATAATGATCTTTCAGAGGAGGAAGTTGCAAATGCGGTACTGCCTTTGAAGTGCAACCCAAGCTCCCCCAGATAGTGGAGGATACCCACCCCCCTCTCCTGCTCCACATTAGGCAGATGAACAGGCGGGGAAATTAGTTAGATAGGAGGAGTGTCCACATTCAGCCAACACCATCTCTAAGGTGTGGCAGGCATTGTAGACACTACTTTTAAAATTCCACCTTCTTGAGATGTTGGGAAAAATAATCTATCAGAGCTAGGGTAGTGCCCTCCCCACAGTAAGTGGTCACTTAGCGGGTGTAGACACCCAAAAGGTAGGTAGCCCATTGGCTACTAACTGTCTCCCCCCTTAACGTCCCCAAATTTAACATTTTGGTGGCATTCCTGGACCTTGAACTCCAGATTCGATGGACACAAAGAAGAAGCGGACCAAGAAGAGCCGATGGCCAAGAACTGAAGCCCTGCTGCAGAGAAATTGGGGCCAATCCCTGCCTGAAGGACTCAACAATCGGGGTGTGATTAGGCCTGGGCGGTGAACTTCGCTCCGTTTGCGGAGTTTGCAGAGTTTTCTGTACTCCATACTCTGCGGAGCTCAGGTAGGTCAGAAAACTCGACTTCGCAATGTGCAGCTGAGTTTTTTTCCCGCTCGTGATCGCGAACGGTAAGTTTGCGATTGCGTACAATAAGTTTGCGAGCGCGAGCTGCCGCTCGGGTAGAATTTCTACCCGAGCGACAGGAATACCAGCATAAACTTCAGTTCGCACTGCACTCCACCACTCGCGGAACTTCGTGGAGTTTTTTTGTAACTTCGCAGTGTTCCGTATAGCAAAACTCTGCGAACTACACCCAGGTCTGGGTGTGATGCCTTGCCTTGCAATTGTGAGGACTCCAAGAACCCTGGAGCACCTCCAGTTGTCACCAAACCGCAGACTCCCAATTTACTATATTGCTGCTCCCTGGCGACTCAGACGCAGCACCAGGACTAAAAGTGGTACACCAGCTCTGAAGGGTGACATCAGTGCCTTCACCAAGTTTGGGGACACCAGGATCTCCAGAGCCACACCAATACCCAGAGTACTGAACCTCCTGCAACCTGCAATGAGATGAAGTGTCCCATCTGGAGTACAATTGTCCAGGAAGCAAGCACCTATCAAGGGACATCAATACCCCTGAGACCCACATTGCGAGTGGCCCAGCTGTCCCAAAATCACCTCTTCAAATTGCCTGCTCCTGACCATGAGGACATCTTGGCGTACACTGCCTGGCTGACATATCTGCTCTGCACCCGGCCCAACCGCGACTGGTAACAATGGTCCAGCTGTGCTCCCATGGTCCTGAGGCCTCTCCAACCTGCTTCCCCAAGTGGGCCCCTCCAGACTTAACTGCAAGTCCCCTAGTCCCGTGTGTTTTCAAGTGGCTCCCTCTTCCTTAGATCTCAAGCTACCAATGACCTCAGCAGTCTACTCCAGGTCAAATATCCAAGAATCAAATGGTGTAACACTGGACCTGCCCTTGCTAACTATCAAAATCCAAGAGGTGAACCTTGAAAGTCAACTCTATGTTTTTATGTGCATTTTTTTCTTTTTTTTAATTGATCTCAGTGGTGCGTAATTGCGCACAAATGTGATTGATTTTTCAGACTCTAAAAACTCATAACTTTTAAAGTACTTACTGCAGAACGAAGCTCTTGGTCTTAAACATTATATAAAAATCTAAATTAGCCTGTGCTCACTCTCTGGTAGCTTGGTACAGAGCAGTTAGGCTTAACTTAATCAGTAATGTATCAAGCTCTTAACTTTAAATGGTAATATCTCTGCTTCTACTTATTTGATTTATAAAATCATACTTTATTTTTGTAAACCTGTGTGGTGTCATTTTGTGGTATTTTCACAGTTTTACTAGTATTGCACATAAACTTGATACATTCCTGATTAAGTTATGCCTGACCGCTCTGTACCAAGCTACCAGAGGGAGAGCACAGGCTTATTGAAAGTGTACATCTGACTTAACCTGACTAGGATAGTTGTTCATGCTTGGACAGGGTGCATACTCTGCCTACGAGGAAACTCGATTTCTAGCAAGAAGCAAGACCTAAGGCCTCCACCTTTTAAGAAACATTTGTACTCTATATCAGTCGGACAGGGGATTGATTCCAAGCACATTGCAAGTAATCACCCTCAAGTTTGGAACCACTCCAGCCATACTAAAGAAGATAGGTAAAGAAGAGAGAGATTGAATCGGGAAGGCCCCTTCTCCCGCCTGATCCACCCAACCACATATGATGAGAATGTAAAAAGAGGACACCCTGGTGGAAAAACAATTAAACAATTAACAAATGCCGTTAATGAGAGAACAACAATAAAATTCCCAAACAAAATCCCCCAAGGACAGTTTCACAGTGGTATTTCATTCAAATCATGATGAACTCACTGTTGGTGGTGTCACTGTGAACCAAACACACCAGGTTAGTAAGTGGGGGAGGAAGGAAACACACAGTGTAGAAATCAAGCCCACCCACCCCAGAATTCTTCCAACACAACAATAAGCACTTTCAAGAATATAAGAATGCCTGCACCATAGGTATCAGATAGCCAGAAGGGCAGTTCCTGCAGCTGGTTCTCTTCCATGGGTTCCGAAGCTGAGTATTTAGTCTTTAAATAGTGTTGTTTGCAGTTTCAGGCATAAAACTAGAAGGTACAACACTGGAGTCACAGCCCAGGTCTCTCTCAGAAGCAGTGCCAGAGTACTTTGTGGCAAAAGCTTGATCTCTCCCACATGGCCCCTTCCAGTCCCAAGACTCGTGTGATGTGGGGCATGTCCCCCTGCGTCTCCCCGAACTGTGTCGTTTGCGCATTGCCAGTGCAGGGGTACACAGCAAATGTTACAAGAAGTTGCAAGCATCATAGTTGTCCAGTCAGTTCCAGGCCTCTGCAGAAGTGTAAAAAAAAACTAGTTTTACCATCAAGTTGCAACCGAAGACTGATTGGGAACATTAGGGTGTAAAGGATAGATAACTCATGTAGCCTTTTCTTTACAGAGGGGTAGGATGCCCTGTGCTTGTCAGAGTAGGAAGTCCTGATCATAAAAGCGAAGGAGGTGGGCCACCACCAGTCTTGGGTAGGGGCCAGGTGGCAAGCTGTCACATTGTGCATCTGTTTGAGGGCATAACATTTCGAGAAACCCTACAGGGCAATCACCTCTTGCAACAAATTCTCCAGAAATGCAACCATGGATCCCTCTTCAATATTTTCTGGGCTTAGCCATTCAAATGATGTTGCACCTGTCTCTACCCTCCTAGGCTTAAATTCTAGCTTTAAATATTTTAATGTTAAGGACAAAAAGGAAGGTGCACTAAGTAAATCAAGAACGTCTTCGTTCTTGGAAAATTCTTCTTTATTTATCAATTTCTTTTGAAAAAACAACAGCGGCACACAGCCAACGCGTTTCGTTCCCTTGTGCCTGGGAACTTCGTCAGGGCTGTAAACAGTTAAAAAGACTCACATAAATATACATGTAAACGTACAAAAACATGTTAAAAGTACAGTAGTACGACAATACAGTAAAATCACATATTACATAACATTACAAAAAATTTACTGTACAAGATGACCCAAACAAACATAACACATATTTGAAAATTAATAATACAAGGTATAAACACATACAAAACAACAAAAAATAACGCAGATAAACAAGTGTGCAAATATGTAGATCCCTTTCGTGTCTTCCCTATTAGAACAGAGAGCGCACAAGTATCATCAGACACTTTTAAAATAAATTGCCATTGTCAACAGCTAATCACACCTATATTTTTAGAAAGAAAGAAGAAAAAGGAGAGAAGACAAACCTATTGTTTTTAAAAAAAGGGGGTTGCCGTACTTGTTCCACAAAACCAAAATGACAATTATGGTGGGTAAAAACGCATATAAGCATATACAAAGACAATAGAATGAACTAAGGAGAAGAAAGAAAGAAAGGACAAAAATAGAGAGAGAAGAAAAAAAGAGATAGATTACCAATAACATAGAAAATCATTTAAGAGTAATAAATAAGTGTCACCAGAAAGAAATATAATAATCAGGGCTTCCAAGTCCGCCCAGGCGCAGTGTATATCCGTAGTACGGTTATTAGTAAATACCAGAGGAGGAATCACGATCCTGCATACCAACCCAAAATCGAAAGGAGAGTAAAAATAATGAAACAAACGAGGTCTCACCCAATGTATATCACACTTCTGGTCCCAAAGTAAAGGGGCAGCTAAAATAGAGTCGCCTGGGCGTGTATACAAAACCAATATTACATTCAGGACCGTGGACCTCCAAGTACATTTGGAGATCATGGATCTAATGACACTAGTATACCAAAAAATGTCAGTTGCCAAAGGGCCTAAACATACACTCAAACAGACGAAGAACAAGTAAATGGGGGGCAAATTTAAAAGGTGATACCGGTTATCAGGCGGCAGTATAACGATCCCCACATTTGTAGTTAACCTACCTAATGCCAAGGTAAGTATAGATGGTAGGAGAAATTTCAATCAAAAGCGACTCCCCACATGTAGCTGGATCAGTACTGGATTCTGCAGAGAGTGATATTGCAGGGTAATAATAAAAATACGTCCTAATTTATCGAAAAAGAACCCCCACACCGCATAGTACATGTACAAATTAAGTGCAGAGCAAAAAAGTGTAAACATTATCCCAAAAAGGGAGAAGCTAGGAAGCCCAAATCTAGACCTCCCATAGAGGAGAGTAAACAAATTTAAAATGAAAAAGCATGTCAAATAAAGTAGACCTACCTCAGTGTGACAAAGGTCACAGGTAAATAAGAAAATAGAAGGTCAGAAACTCCTCTGGAGGCCTCCAATCTAAGAAAAAAAACGTACAAAAGGAACAGGTATCAAGAGGAGAGACCCGCCCGATTTGCCTACGAATCATGTATGTACAACGCAAAGCTGACAATATGTTTTGCTGAAAGGTCATAAGCAATATAAGTGGTTGTACTGGCCCAATAAGTATCTCCGGAGGCAAAGTTTTAAAACCGACGTTTCTTATACCAAGACCGACATAGGGCTACATAGATAAATAACCCCACCAGACCACTACGAAAGTCACCAGCCAGTGCTACGCATAACAAAAAATCTAAAATGAGCAATATATCAAACTGTAACCCTTAAATTAAGGAAAACCGCAGAGTGACGGCTCATGAGTAAGAGATATAAAAAAAGTTAAGGTAAAGGATACCCGACTATAGAAAGTTTAAGGGTCGTGATATCCGGCCCCCCCATGTATCATAACAGGCCCAAAAGCCATAGGTACCCCTCTGTAGAGATCGCAGAGAACCTTCCAGATCTTCCTTGATACGAAGTCGATCGAAAAACGAACAGGCGTCTCCCTCGATGTAGCGAGAACCTGGCCATATTGAAACCCATTTAAATAGGAAATGAGTTCACGTCGGGCCGCCAATGTTAATAAATATGAAAAGAGGACTAAGGAGATTTGAACGGAAGTAGGTCTATAATCGATCCCCAGTAAGGGTAAAGAGTAAACAAGAAAACCCCCACGTCGTATAAATCAAAAATGAATCAGTTAATTGAAATATTAATTCAGAATCGGTAATGGGTGAAAAAACGGGGGCAGAATAAATACGTAGAATGTGGTTTAATTATTTTCTGTTGTATATCACCAGCAAAAATATCATATAGCAAGTTATGTAATAATGAAAACATGTGGAAAGACAGATGTTCTATAGTACATCTCAATCATTTGGAATAGAGTTAAAAGTAAAAAAAAGAAAAATAGAAAAGGGACTACATATAAAATCATGGTGGCCATTTTAGAAAGGTATTAAAAAGAAAAAAGGTAACAAAAACAAGTTCCAACAAAAATTCAGAGAGAAAAGATACAATTAAAAGAAAAAGTAGTGCAGGAAAAATATATAAAAGAGTAAAAGTGAAAAAGGGGGAAAGAGGGGGGTTTCAGAAACATTACCGTAGCTTGATTAAAGTATGAAAGAGATTTTCACAAGTCACTGTAAGTAGCATATAATAGTTCTGTCTAAAGGGATACATAGTCCATTCCAAGACATAGATCTCTTGCGATGTGATTATTCATTAGGTTTGTGCCTACCCCATGATTAGAGTATGAAAGAGATTTTCGCAAGTCACTGTAAATAACATATAATAGTTCTGTCTAAAGGGATACATAGTCCATTCCAAGACATATATCTCTTGCAATGTGATTGCTCATTTAGTTTGTACCTACCCCATATATACACTGACATATGGCATTTAAGACAAGAAGAAATGTATTTCATTATCAGTATTGTGACCCATCTGTATAGCTTTCAAACGACAAATCCACTTCGCCTCTCTTTGCCTGACTTCCAATTCCCGGTTGCCACCCCTAACCCTGGGGGCTACATGGTCTATTGCATGGAACCAGAAACTATTGTCAGCAAGATGACATTCCATGTAATGCGCTGTTATAGGATATCGTCCATCCCCATTCAATATCGCCCTGCGATGTTCTTGGATCCTGATCTTTAGAGAGTGCACTGTACTGCCTACATAGATACGGTTGCATTTACAACCCAAAATGTAGACCACATGGGTGGTATTACAGTTGATAAAGTCCAGAATCTTATATTTCTTGTTAGTATTGTAGACAAATTCGGTACATTTGTTTATACCAAACGGGCAGATGTTACATGAACCACAAGTAAAGAATCCTTTAGGTTTGGCAGGCCACCAGGTAGTTTTAGGGGTAGTGATATAGCTTGGGCAGAGTGCGTTACGTAATGAACGACCCTTGCGGTACGTGACCGCCGGATTCAAGGGAAGTTCATCCTTAAGATTCGGAATATCTCTCAGCAAGTGCCAATTTTGTCTGAGAGCTTTATAGACCAAGCTACTGTTGGTATTGTATTGGGAGATAAATCTGACCTTGTTACCTGATTTCTTAGATCCACACTTGGGTTGATCTTCAAAGTGTCCTCCCTTCTAAGTGCAGAAGCCCTCACAATGGCTTTATCAACCACATTCGTGTTGTAGCCACGTTTTAAGAATCTTTTTCTAGATTCTAACACATTTCTATTGTATGAGGTATCCTCACTGCAATTTCTTCTCAAGCGAGTCATCTCGCCAAAGGGAATATTGTTAATGACTGATCATGTGTGTGCACTATCTGCGTGCAGGACTGCATTGCATGCCGTTTCCTTTCTATATAGAGTGCTCTGAATAGAGCCACCCTTTATATAAAAATTGATGTCAAGAAAGTTGATGTTAGTTCTGCCACAACTCATGGTTAATTTAACATTTATGGCCAGATGTAGGTAGGACTTATTTACCGATTTTTAATTACCGAATTTTACCGATTCGGTAATTAAAAATCGGTAAATAAGAAGGGGGGACATGTAGGAGCATCCAGATGTTTTTTTTACCGAATCGGTAAAAATCTGTATTTACCGATTCGGTAAATACCGACCGGTAATGCCCATTCATTCCTATGGGCCTTTGAAGCCCATAGGAATGAATGGGCATTACCGATTTGGTATTTACCGAATCGGTAAATACCGAATTTCACAAGGGTGCAGGGGGTGTCACTTTGACACCCTCTGGCACCCCCAAAAGAGGCTCGGGTGCCATGTGGCAGGCATACCTGCCCTAAGGGCAGGTCTGCCTGTCATATGGCATAGGTGTGCATGCATGCAATCGGTATTTTGCATGCATGCAATCGGTATTTTACCATCAAATTGATTTGATGGTAAAATACCGATTCTGTAAGGCTTGTGGGACTCAGAAGAGTCCCACCTACATCTCATATTTACCGATTCGGTAGAAATACCGATCGGTAAATTTACCGATCGGTAATTTTACCGAATCAGTTACACATGCCCCTACATACCAAATCATGAATACCGCTCGGTAACGGCCGAAAATACCGATTTTCGGCCGTTACCGACCGACCTACATCCGGCCCTAAATCTGTTAGCGTTTAAATAGGTATGGTATTCCGAAAGTTGGTCCATACTACCTGACCAAAGTACAATAATATCATCGATGTACCTCCCCCAAAAGACAAGGTGTTCGGTCCAGGGGGAGGCACATCTATGCCAGGCGTGTTCTTGTTCGTACCATCCCATGAAAAGGCATGCATAGGAAGGTGCAAATTTAGATCCCATTGCAGTCCCGAGGATCTGCTGGAACCAGGTCCATTCATGTAGAAAGAAATTGTTACTTAAGATGATATCAATCATTTCAATGATCATTTCATTGTACTCATAATGACATGCGGACTCTTTGTCAAGAAATGAGCGGACTGCATGAATTCCAAAATCTTTTTTGATACAAATATACAAACTTTCCACATCGAAAGTAGCAAAAAGAAGGTCCTCAGACCACTCAAAGTCATTGAACTTTGTCAGAATTTCTTTACTGTCCCTGATGTATGAGGGCAAATTGGTCACATACTGTTGTAATTTGAGATCAACAAATTGTGAAATTCTTTCCGTAGGGGAGTCAATACCCGAGATTATATGGCGGCCAGGAGGGAACACGCCGCCTTTATGTATCTTGGGTAATACATAGAGACAGGGGTATTTAGGTTTAATAACACTAGGATATCTAAATTCATCTTCTGAAAGTAGTCCTATTTCTCTCCATTCACTCAATTTCATATTGATCATGGACGTCACCTGTATGATAGGATTATTAGTGACTTGTCGGTAGCAATTGGTATCGTTAAGTTGTCGTTTTATCTCATCCATGTAATCAACCCGATTCATAACAACAACATTGCCACCCTTGTTGGCTTCCCTGATTACAATAGTGGAATCGTTTTTAAGTCTATCAAGTGCCATTCTTTCAAGGGTGGTAATATTGTGTTTGACATGAAAACCTCGGTAATCTACTGAGCCCAACTTATATAGATCCTCACTTACTTTTTCGTAGAAAGTGTCTATATTGGGGTGATAGTTATGTGTAGGCACACATTTAGATTTAGGTTTAAGCCCACTATCAATGTTACAGAGTTGTTCAATATCAAAGTCCTTCAATAATTCAGACATTTCATTATTTCCATCATCATCAATACTTAAAAGTAATTGTATGTTCCGAACATCAGCCACCGAATGGGTGAAGGTCTCTATTATTTCAGGAGATTCAGTGGGTACGGGATTTCGATTGGCCAAAAAATCTTTAAGCTTCAATATTCTTACAAATTTGTACAAATCGATATGAATATCAGTAAGGTCACCCCCTTGCGTTGGACAAAAGTTCAAACCCTTACTCAACAACAAGACTTCATCTTTATCCAGATTTTTATTGGACAAGTTAACAATTTTCAAATCAGAGTCGTTGTCAGTACAATCAACATCAGTATGTACAAGTTGTGTCACAATAGAAGTGTTCACGGTTTTGCTGCTGTGTTCAGTTTCTTGGCCGTTCCCCTGCCCGTACCTGCCTTTGCCCCTCCTCCCTCCCCGCCTAGTTTTTGTTGGTCTTTTTTCTGTTGTATCCTGCTGCTTATTCTTAATTTTTGGAGCTCCTTCTGAAATGAAAAAGCCCCTGCTTCTAAAGAGTTTTCTTGTTGTATGCTAGACGCAACACTGCTAACAGAAGAGGAGGAAATACTGGTCACAGAGTGTGTGTCATCACTCTCTTCCCCATCATCTCGTGCATTCTTTCTGTCATCTGTCCCTTGGATGTTATCAAATTTTTTGGCGAATGTGTAAATTCGTCCATCACGATCGTCCCTATCGTCCCTTCTTACGTTCTTAAGTTTCTTCTCTTTAAGATACAGCTGAAGTTCCTCCATTACTTTCTTTAAGATCACAAAGTTTTTTGGGATAACATCTTTCTGTTCCATATCATTAATTTCCTTTTCCAGGGCTTCTATCTCACTTTGTAATTTCTCCCCCTTATCTCTGGCGTGTCGTATAAGGATCTGCATCATTATTTGTGATGCATTACCCAGGTTGCTCTCCCATTCATTTAAAAGTTCTTCACTTAGATCTTCAAATGTAGGGAATATCAAAATTCTGAGCCCCCTGGGGATTTTTTTGTTTGTTAAATATTGTTGGAGCGTAACCCCGTCCCACCAACGGGAAAGCTCCAATTTCCTAAGCCTTTCTAGTTTTAAGAACAGAGTTTTTAAACTGGGTTTATTAGCTACACTTGGAGCTACAGGGTTGTTAGTAAGGTTAGTACCAAAAAGATTAAGGGCCATCTCTTCTCCCCTGTCTTCAAAACGGGCCATAGTATATGAATCAAGTAAGTGCTAGACGGTCTACAGTTCAGAATTAACCAAAGCAAAAGAACAGAGCAGATAACCGAGGTCAAGCACAATTACTTTCTTAGTTTCACAAATAAACTTTTTAAGTGCAACTACTTCCAGCACCAGCACATTTTTTTGCAGCTGGTGCTGGAAGTAGTTGCACTTAAAAAGTTTATTTGTGAAACTAAGAAAGTAATTGTGCTTGACCTCGGTTAGCTGCTCTGTTCTTTTGCTTTGGTTGATTCTGAAATATTTTAATGTGTACAGCCACATCAGTAAGTTTGGATGTTTGATACTTCATTAATGGGGCAGTTCAGACACATAGTTTTTGATTGTGCGCCCCATGTCAGACATTTTGCAATGGTTGTCCCGCAAGAGGCTGAGGTCAACCTCCAAAAAAAGAATGACAGCCATAATCATATAAAGTTTATTGCCAGGGTCAGGCTCACCTCAGCAAGCGTAGAGGCCTGAGAGTTAGGGGTAGGATCCTCAATTGCAGGCAGTGGTTAGGAGCTGTCCTTCACACAGTGCATGTGTCCCATGGTGGATAGTCGAGAGAGTCGGGCAGGCAATGCCAGAGGGGTAGACAGTCAGGAAAGGGGCCTGACACAGTAGTCTATGTGGGGTATCTTAGTGAGAAAGGAGGGGTTCAATTTTGCTCAATGTAGTTGTTTTAGGTGAGTGGGTCAGTAGTCCAATACTCACATGGCCTCTGGTCCCAGGGTCACAAGCTTTGGCCCTCATGTCATCACGGAGGGGCCAATAGCTCTGGCAGTTAAACAGTTGACCCAAGGCATCAGGGGGAGCAATAAGGCGGTGCTATGAAGGAGGGCGGGAACCCCAAGGTATCCTGTAGGCCTGGCTCTGGTCCTCAGCAGGAGCCCTTTATGGCACTGGGCAGGGTGAGGGCCAGGGATCAAAGAGTGTGCCTCGTCCTTCTGGTACAGTGTCATATCCAAGGATAGGTGAGTAACTGTTCTCCCAATAATCTTGCCCCAATCTGATGGTAGCAGGCACCAGGCAGTGGGAGGTGAGGCTAATCAGCCCCGGAGTAGTTCCCAACTGGGAGTCGTGAGGCGACCACCATGCCCCCCAGGCTGCATACAGTACCCCGGTGGGGGCAGTGTAGTAGGTCCTTAAGTTTGAGGAAAATGATATTTTGCCTGACCAAATAATGTCCACTACATATACCCTATGTTACATTCATGTGCATGTCACCCATGCATATTTCTCGTAGTGGCCTGAATCACTAGGCCTCTGCAAACATGTCCTGCAAGTCAAGTCATCAAAGTCTCCCAAACGTTAAGCTAAAATAAAGGCCCATGTATTTTGCATTCTGCATTGTGCATTTTAAATAAATATCGTACTGAGCCCTTTATTTTATTGTGGTTGAACCACTTTCTGAACTTCTGCCAAGACAGTGTTATGAATAACAGTTATCTGTTTTGCTGTACAGAGTGGCATCCCTGCCCGGTGAGGAAATGTAAACAGAACCCGTTCGCGACAGATAAGGCCTAGCTCTCTGTCTCAGCCCCCATGCAATGAACGGAGAAATATATGCTTTTTCTTTATTTCTAGCGATGAACCTTTGTTTCAGATAAAACATCCCCTGACTCCAGACATCAGTTGTACCAGACGTGCTCAAGTCGCCCTGACACAAGAGATTACTCTGCTAAGCCAAAAGTCACCTCTCCTCCCATTTACACGTCAATTGCACCCCATGCTCAAAGTTGCACAATTAGGGCAGAGTTCCAGCTGGTCATGCAAACTCCTCCCCTAAGTACCCACCCACCTATGACATCTACCTATCATCTACCTATGACTCATAAAGTGTACGCCCACATGCTCTTATCTCTTTCTTTCTTGCTCGGCCTGGAGCGCTCCTTCATATGTACAAGGAGAAAATTGTATATATGCTGTTCATTGTTATTGAATGTTAGATTACTCTTCCTGAACCTCAGTGGTGATGGAACATATTCTCCCTTTGACTCGAGTTATTGGAATAAAGCCCATTTTAACTTGGACACCACGGATCCTGTCTCTCATTTGATGCATGTTACTTGGTTAATGCCTAGAAATTCTGCCAGGGTAATATTTTATTTACCACATTAATTGGCGCCCGAATAGGGACATGTCCCTTTCCCCACCCGCCGGAGTTTGTAGGTCTAGTCTTTGCCCCCTTCCACAGCCGTGACGGACTTTAAAGTGTACACGCCATTGGGATTACCCGCTACTCCCTCAGGCCCAGGAGGAGGACGGACTGCGACCAGGCATCCATGTGAGGCGGTGAGGAAAGCGGATCGTCTCAACCCAGAGCCCAGCCCATGAGAGAGCAAGGTCCGAGGTCTCCAGAGGTCCACCTGTTCCAAGGCGCATGCGTAGAAGTCCGAGGCCTTCAAGTTTCAAGATTCTGCTTCCCGGTGAGTACCACTATGGGGAATGCATCAAGATTAAAGACGTGCCCATGGTAAACGTGGGTGCGGTAAAGACGTGTCTCATTCACGTGAGACCGGTAAAGACGTGCCCATGGTAAACGTGGGCGCGGTCAAGACGTGTCTCATTTTTGAGACTGGTATGGTTGTACTGTATTTCAGTGCATAACGTTTTTCAAGTACATGTTTAGCTCTCTGTATCAGTTTAGGTTGTAACTGTTTTAGTGTTTAATATTTGTTTGTGTGTGAATGATTGTTGATTGTTTCAGTCTATTTTTGTGAATATTGGTTTCAAACATGCCACTGTTTTCAAAGTTACGTCCGATAGGGACCAGAAAAGGTATACTAGAAGAACCAGTTAACATCCCGCCTAGAGACACACCTGGTCATTATATGTATAATAAGCATGGGCTAGACGCCATTTTGTTTTTAGATTTATGGGTAGACTACACCAAGGACCTGGAGGAAAAGTATAGATGGCCAATCTCGGGAACATGGGATCCTGAATGTATTATGAGGGTGGAGGAAGCACTATGGAAAAAGAAATCAAGACCCTCTCAGAAAGATGCCATCGAATTGTGGCGCAAAGAGTCACATAGGAGAACAGAGAAAGAATTGAATAAAGCAGATAGAACTAGACAAGCTGGGGAGAAAGCCAGAGAAAAGGAACTGCGGGAGGAGGGGGAACGTGTCAAAACAGAACAGACTGATAGGGAAAGAAACGCCGTTATTAATGGTATTTATCCCGTTCTGTCAGAAGAACTAGCTAAAGTGACCACCTCAGAAAGATCCAGTAGGTCTCGAACGCCACCACCTGTACCATATAGAGTACATAGAATAAAGCCGACAGCATCTGAAGCATTCATTTCCTCGTATCTAGACGAGTCCCTTCCAGACTACGTTAATGCAGGTTTTCCTCCACCCCCAGCAGCAGATCAGCTCCAGCAACTTCAGCAGCAGCTAGCAAAAGATGACGTAGGTCCAGGGGCAGTGGGAGGGGTGCCTACTGTAGATGCAGCCATTCCATTTTGTGTATATGATACAGAACCAGGAAAGGGTTCAATGGTCGTGATTTCACGTAGACTAAGACAAGCTGTTGCATATCTAGAGACATTACCAGACATGAAAGATCACCTAGATAGCATGTATCGTTTTATTAGAACGGGGGAGGGACCAGATAGTATAGCACAAGCCATGTCACAGAGAAAAGTAGGGGTTAAGAACCATGTCTTACGTTTTATTATTAACTGCCTGATCAGGGAACAGGACGAAGGGGACGGAGATGTAAAAGCAGGATTGATAGAATGGAGTGATCACATAGATGCCGGTAGACATGAGAAACAGGGACAGATAGATGCCATGTACAAGAAAATACGAAAGGAAATAATAGAAAGGCACAGAAAAGAGTCTGAGGAAAATGGTGAGTTATCAACAGAAGAAGTAGATGAACCAAAAGAAAAAATGAATTATGTAGGAAAAGCGCGACAGTTTGACAGACCCAAGTGCCTTGATTACCGTAAACAGGGGCCAGCTATAAAAGAAAGGTATTCCCTTGAAACTCTATTCCAGGCTACTGAAAAAGCACTGAAACAATGGATAGGGAGTGAGAGACCTCCCACACAACACGAAATAGAGTTGGCCCGGTCAGCCACCCAGTGGGTGTCCAATGCCAATATATATAGCAGTGATATAGTGGCTCAGACTTTCTTAAGCCTTCCACCGAACGAACAACGTTTGGCTGGTATTTACATGGTTCAACACTTGATAACGTTGTATAAAAGTCAGCATTCTGATCCTGGTCACTTGCATAAAATACTTGACGACATTTTACTAGATAGATGGACAGGTTTAGGTACTGAATTAATTAATGTAATCCTGGATCAACGACATAAGTACATAGATTCTCTGACTACATACATGCCTCCAGTCTTACACCATGACAGACATAACGTACACATAGACAGACAGAACCCCCTACGAGAGGTTCATCCCGTTAAGAATGTAGCCAATGAGTTACAACGAGTGTATGTTTACACCCCCTTAACGAAATTAGAGATTCTTGAAATGAAAAAGATGTTGCCTTGTCATGATAAAGACCCAGGGGGATTTCACCGTGAATTAAAAGACATCCTCCGCATAGGAGATTATACATACGCTGACATTCTGAAGCTATTAAAAGTACTGTTACCTGCAGGGATTTATGAAAAACTTAAGGAAAAAGACTGGGAAGTGGGTGAGAAAAAGTTAAGTTGGGATGCATTGGAAACAGAAGAGAAGGGCAGGCTCCCAGGAGTTGGTCTTGGAGATAGAGCTAGAGAACTTCCTGAATTTCTGATACAAGTTTTGCCAAGATTATTGATTACTAAAAAGGAAGATTGGGATGCTATTTCAGCATGTAAACAAAAGCAAGACGAGGACACTAGTGATTTCTATTCTAGATTTGAGAAATGTTTTACTATTAATAGTGGCCTTAAGCCTGGTAGCGAGTCATTTCCACATCTTTTTGTGAGCAAATTAGTAGAGAATTCCTTACCCCAGATCAAGAATAGAGTACTGAAGGTTGAGAGTACTTGGCAAGCAAACAGCCCTTCACAAATGTTACAGATGCTACAGTATCATCAGAATAGGATTAGAGAAGAGCAGGATCATGAAAAGAGACGCATGAAAGAGACAAAAATGAAGGTGCTGGTTGCCCAGACGGTACCGGCGACTTCAAACAAACATAACACGACACCTGTCAAAGGGAACTGTAATTATTGCAAACAACCAGGTCACTTTGTAAAGGACTGCACTGTTCTGAAACACAATATAGCTACAGGCAAGACAAAAGAGCGACAATACACTCCTAGACAGAATAACACGCAACAGAACACGCAACAGACAGTAGCGAATTATCCTCCACCACCGCCTGTTCATGCCACACCACAAATGTATCAGCACACACAGTCTGACTATCCAGAATATCAACAGTTCTCATGAAACAGCCTCGAGAGGGAAGTAGGCTTGCCCCTTATTGAGGTTCCTGTAGATCAAGAGGGTCCGTATGTACATAGTCGTGTTCTAGGTCAGGATCGAAAGTTTCTGATTGACACAGGGGCGAGCAGAACTACCATCAGTCATGACGAGGTTCCAGGGGCACCTCTCTCAGGCTCACAGAATGTTTCCCTGGGATTTTCAGGAAAGCCTATTGTTAATGAAGTATCAAAACCAGTCTCCCTAGGGGTTGGTCCACTGTCACGTACCACTGACTTGCTACTTACTAAGTCATGTCCAGAAAACTTACTTGGTATGAAGACATTAAAAGATCTAGGAGCAGTTATCTGCTGTTCTCCAGAAGGAGTACGCCTGTTCTTACGTGATTTTAAGGGACATTATGTACTGACTGATTTTGACCACAGACTCAAGAACGTGCCACAGATCCTGTGGGCACAAGGACCGACTGATGTAGGTTACATGGACATTACGCCTCACCATGTCACACTCAAAGCAGGAGTAGTACTTCCACGTATTAGACAATACAAGTTACCACCTGACGCCGAAACAGCATTACTGAAAATAGTTGACGAATTTATTGCGCGGGGGGTAGTGGTAGAGACAGTCTCAAATGTATGTAACTCGCCTGTCATTCCTATCCTTAAAAGATCTGATCCTAGTGTATTGCCAGTGTACCGATTGATTATTGACCTGCGAGAATTGAACAAATGTGTAGTACCACAATATCCAGTGGTGCCAGACATTTCTTCATTATTGACTGCTATTGATTCAGAGGCTACTTACTTTACTGTTATCGACTTGAAGAACGCTTTCTTTAGTGTTCCCATTCACCCAGACAGCCAGTACCTGTTTGGATTTTCATTAAGAGGTCGTAGCTTTGTCTTTAAAAGAGCTCCTCAAGGTTTTACAGAAAGCCCTAGTATTTACAGTCAGGCATTAAAAAGACAGCTAGACAGCATTCACATACCTTCCAACACTGCGTTACTACAGTATGTGGACGATATCCTGATTACAGCACGTTCAGAAAAAGAATGTGAAAATGCATCACTGACAGTCTTACATTTTCTGGCTGACAAGGGGCACAAGGTGTCCCCTTCAAAGTTGCAATTCTGTGAAAAGCAAGTAGTGTACCTAGGACACTTGCTTTCCAAAGAGGGGAGACAGCTAACACAAGCACGTATACAGCTCATTGCTAACCTTTCACAGCCCAAGACACAAAAGGAAGTACGTGCCTTTATTGGCCTCACTTCATACTGTAGGCAATGGATTCCCCAGTATGCCTTTCTAGCCAAACCACTCATACAGTTAACTACACAGGAGGCAGGGGGGACTGTCCTCCCTTGGACACAAGAACACACCTTGGCATTCGAGGAATTAAAAAGAGCTCTATGTCAAGCGCCAGTGTTAGCGACTCCATGTTACAGCAAACCTTTCATGCTTTTTGTAACTGAAAGAGAAGGAACAGCGTTATCTGTTCTCACACAAGATCAAGCAGGAAAACACAAGCCTTGTGCTTATTTTTCTAGCACACTAGACCCAGTGGCCCAGGCTCTGCCTGCATGCCTGAAATCAGTTGCAGCAACAGCCCTAGCCATAAGACAAAGTGACTCCATAGTGCTGGGTCACCCTCTGACAGTACAGGTCCCACATGCAGTGGAGGTACTCTTAAACAGAACACAAACACAACACTTGACTGTAGCAAGACTGACAGGATATGAACTGACATTATTTCAACCACACATAGAGATCAGACGTTGTAATATTCTGAATCCTGCAACACTTTTGCCCTCAAGTACAGTAAATGCACCATCACATGACTGTGTGGAACTAATGAATATAGTGACGAAACCAAGACAAGACCTGACAGATATTGCACTTTCAGACCCAGACTTAACGCTCTATGTAGATGGATCATGCATGAGAACGAGTGCAGGAGAGTTAGTAGCGGCCTATGCTGTGACCACTGATAAAGAAGTCATAGAGACACAGAAAATAGGCACATTGTCAGCACAAGCAGCAGAGCTCATCGCTCTGACACAAGCCTGCATAAGAGCTAAGCACTTGAAAGTAAACATTTATACTGATTCGCAATATGCCTTTGGCGTTGTTCATGATTTCGGGGTACTATGGAGGGAGAGAGGTTTCCTGACCTCCCATGGGACCAGGATTCAGCATGGCCAGCTTATTCAAGCCCTGTTAGAAGCCATACATTTACCTACAGCCATTTCTATCCTGAAGTGCAAAGCTCACACCAAAGTTACAGACACCATTTCCCAGGGTAATGACCTGGCAGATCGAACAGCTAGACTTACAGCCCAGACACCAACAGACACGACAAGGACAGAGGTACCATTACTGACAACATGTATGACAGTCAGGGATCCCACTCAAGACGTACTCGACATACAGACACATGCCACTGCAGATGAGATAAAGAAATGGACTGAACAAGGAGGGATCCAGACTGACCAAGGTTGGATGACTAAGGGAAAAGGCACATGGTTTCTACCAGATTCTATGGTACAAGTAATCATCAACACAGCACACAGTCCAGCACACTTAGGAGAAAAAGCAATGTTAGACAGCTTACAGAACATCTGGTTTAACAAGCACATGCGTGCCGCAGCGAAGCAGAAAGTACGAACATGTATGATCTGTTGTCAGTTCAATCCAGGTAAAGGCATCCCGGTGGAACAAGGCGGATTTCATCCTCCTGACCACCCTTTTGAGGTTCTCCAGATGGATTATATCCAAATGGACAGATGTAGAGGTTACAAGTATGTCTTGGTGGTAGTGTGTGCTCTATCTAGATGGACAGAAGCTTATCCAGTTCCAGATTATACTGCTGTAACAACAGCCAGACAGTTAGTGCGCGAGTATTTCCCCAGGTATGGATTACCTCGGGTGATCTATTCAGACAATGGCCAGCCATTCTCCTCTGAATTAATGAAACAAGTGTCCCTTCTGTTAGGTTACACATGGAAGTTCCATTGTGTCAGACACCCGGAAGCAGCAGGCCTTGTAGAGAGACATAATCAAACCCTCAAGACAAAATTAGCAAAGGTCTGTGCAGAGAAAGGCGTGGATTGGATGGTAGCCCTGCCGGTTGCCCTCTTTTACATGCGTATGGTAGCACATTCCAGAACAGGCCTATCTCCGTATGAAGTGGTTTTCGGTAGACCGCCAAATATGTGGGGTACGCCTATGCCCAGAAAGATAACTGATGTTGACAGTAACATGCTGACAGATTACCTGGCTTCCTTGATGTCTGCACTACTCTCTTGTCGTTCACAGGTTGCTGCCGCCTTCCCTGACAACACACAGGTCAAGGAACACGCCATAGTCCCTGGGGACTTTGTGTGCATCCGGAATTTTAATCGTTCCAGCCCCCTTGAGCCGCGCTGGAAGACCCCGAAGTTGGTGCTTCTTACCACGAGGACCGCACTGAAAGTGGAGGGACGCAAGGGCTGGATCCATGCCCATCACGTTAAGCGCTATTTTGGACAATGTGGAACATTCGAAAAGAACATTGACTTTAATGACACAACAGACTTTGTGCCGCCTTTGCTTGAAAAGACCCCTCAGCAAGAGTATAGGTCCAAGCTTAGATCTAGTAAGTCAGACGTAGTTTAATTGTTTAAGCCCACCCGGTGGTGAATCGGTTAGACCAGTTTCTGACATGTATAAGATCACATATGAGAATAGCAAGATGAGAGATTGCAAGACACTGCAAGACACTGCAGATACTACAAGACATTACGCAGCAGATGGATTGTTACCCTGATCATTATTTTATTCTGTGCATTGTTATAATCGGTGTTAGTTTATTGCTACATGTTTTCTTTTTTATTTCCTCACATATACATTCATCCAGTATGCATACGTGACCAGCCAGACCAGCAATGCAACTAATTGCTGGGTATGTGGCAAACTACCCCCTTATCAGAAAACAAAGGGAGTTCTGCCGAAATAGATTCTAAAAAATAATTTTTAGGAAAAAACGCCCATTGGATAACATGGCAAATCGCACCTCCGCACAAGACATGCTTTTTCCTCCACTTCCACAGCTCAGATCCTTTTAAAATTTGGGATCACAGTAGTCCAAGCGATGCTCTACATCCTCACCAAAAAGCAGCCGAATCCCTCCACTGGAACGGGTACGAATTTCCGCTCAAAAACACGCCCCCCCCGAAAACGCCAAACAACGCCAAAATCCCTCAACACCTTGTTAAGCAGCATGTTAAAACGAAACATCTTCAAATCGTTAGCTCCAAACACTTGTAAGAGATCCAGCTCTCTCCTGCCTAACGTAATGACTACATACTCTGCACAAACCATGACCACATGGCGCTATTCACAAGCCATATTTACAAGAAACTCAGCAAGTTATAATAATGACATGCTCTTCATAAACCATATTTTCAAGGAGCTATTTGCAGGGAACCCTTGAAGCAGTAGTGAATGTGACTGCATCTGCCCTGGCAACTTGATCCAGGAGCAGTTTGCCATGATACTATCACTGTCTGCAGTGTGGCTTGCCGATTTGCAGCCTTTGTGCCACTGCTTGCGTTCCCCATCCATATGTACAAAGGATAAAGATGAAGAAATGATTCTGTATGATCAGCTATACGGTCTCATGAATATAGATGTATCCTGAAGGGTTATGTAGTTGACAAGGAGGGAATGAGGAAAATGATATTTTGCCTGACCAAATAATGTCCACTACATATACCCTATGTTACATTCATGTGCATGTCACCCATGCATATTTCTCGTAGTGGCCTGAATCACTAGGCCTCTGCAAACATGTCCTGCAAGTCAAGTCATCAAAGTCTCCCAAACGTTAAGCTAAAATAAAGGCCGATGTATTTTGCATTCTGCATTGTGCATTTTAAATAAATATCGTACTGAGCCCTTTATTTTATTGTGGTTGAACCACTTTCTGAACTTCTGCCAAGACAGTGTTATGAATAACAGTTATCTGTTTTGCTGTACAGAGTGGCATCCCTGCCCGGTGAGGAAATGTAAACAGAACCCGTTCGCGACAGATAAGGCCTAGCTCTCTGTCTCAGCCCCCATGCAATGAACGGAGAAATATATGCTTTTTCTTTATTTCTAGCGATGAACCTTTGTTTCAGATAAAACATCCCCTGACTCCAGACATCAGTTGTACCAGACGTGCTCAAGTCGCCCTGACACAAGAGATTACTCTGCTAAGTCAAAAGTCAGCTCTCCTCCCATTTACACGTCAATTGCACCCCATGCTTAATGTTGCACAATTAGGGCAGAGTTCCAGCTGGTCATGCAAACTCCTCCCCTAAGTACCCACCCACCTATGACATCTACCTATCATCTACCTATGACTCATAAAGTGTACGCCCACATGTTCTTATCTCTTTCTTTCTTGCTCGGCCTGGAGCGCTCCTTCCTATGTACAAGGAGAAAATTGTATATATGCTGTTCATTGTTATTGAATGTTAGATTTCTCTTCCTGAACCTCAGTGGCGATGGAACATATTCTCCCTTTGACTCGAGTTATTGGAATAAAGCCCATTTTAACTTGGACACCACGGATCCTGTCTCTCATTTGATGCATGTTACTTGGTTAATGCCTAGAAATTCTGCCAGGGTAATATTTTATTTACCACAAGTTCAGCCCACTCAGACTGGCCACTCTAGTAGGTCTCCATTGGCTTCCTCGACCAATGTTACAGTCATCTCAAAGTCCCACGCAGAGTTAGGGCGTCATCCTATGTCACTCTGTGCAGCCATGATCCCTGAGGCAATAGCGGGGGCAGGAGTAAAGTTCCTGGGCTCCCAACAGCAGTCCTCTTACCTCTTTCAGGAAGAGTCTGACACTCACAATTCACAGAGGGTGTCTCATTCAGGAAAGCATGGCAGAAGGCTCTGGTTGTAATGGAGATCTCCGATTGGGACTTCTCACAGCATGGAGAATGCCTCAGCCCCCTTGGATTGAGGTTCACTTATTTGCGTTCTACCATTAAAGAAACCAGTAGATTAATGGTGGAAAATACAATGAACCAATGTGACAAATTTACATAAAATGTAAAAAGCCTCCAATCTGATTGAGCAGACACCATTTCTGATTACTAGGGGTGGGCAACATTTTCTGTTCCACCTGTGGAATTGGTGGAATTTTGGTGTCTCTGCATTACTCTTGTAAAACAGAGTTCTGGCCAAATTCCACTAATCACTGCTTACATCCTTCTCAATTTTTCTATCGGGATGATCGCGACTGTTCGTGGTCAGAAGAATGCAGCTCGAGTACAAAATATACTACAGTTGGCAGCAAAAAAAGCTTAAGTAGCTGTGTCCTGTTGGGCGCATCATGGTGTTGTTCATACTGATTTGTCAGTGTGGAACGAGCTCTCAGTGATAAGTCACAGTGTGTGCAGTGAAACCTGCATATTTCCTCCTGTTGCTGGAACTCATTACAGGCTTTAGGAATTTCTTTTTGAAAATAAAAAAATATTTGTAAGATTGTCATATGACTTTGTCATGTTAACTGGACTAATTATCAAACTTACAATACATTGGCAGGAACCACTGGAACAGCAGGTACTGTCAATGCTAAAAATGTCTGTTGGGCTAGCCGACATTTCAAAATTTTGCAGGCGGCACCTCTTACAGGGCAATCTAGAAAATTGCTATGTAGCTCTGGCAGAGAAATTGTCTGTCCACCCACTAATACATCAATCGGCTCTTCCAGCAATGCTGGCCCTTGTGTAATTCTTCCCACTCAGGAAAGACTTCTAAAGAAGTAATAGTAAACAATGTCTCCTTTAGATTGATTCTATGAAATCAAATAAACTTTATTCAGCATAGAATGCCATAAAAGTTCATAATAAAATCATAACAAATGACAGAATCACAATACATGTTGTCTCATCTTAATTTCATCAAGTTTAAAACTCTTAAAAGAGACTACGATTTGTTAAAAAAACGACAGCTCTGAACAATATGTAATATAAAGAGATTATAATACCTAAATATCTGAAAAAAGTTAAGATGAATACTTCCTCCATTAATACTCAATACACTTCTAATGAATTCAATAACTGCAGTACGTTTTTTAGTAGAGTCCAACTACTGCAGGTATTGGAAGCCCATTCAGCAGTTCAGCTGCAGCTGCGTCTAAAATTTCCTATGGAAATTACCATGGAGAATAAAGTGTTTTGGGACCTCCCCTTTTTCTAGGCCCGTGTGTCACGGATCACTTAGAAATTTATAAGGACGGAAGCTGAAGTGAGTCATACTTGTTTTGATAATTTTGCTAAGATTCGTCAAACGAAGCCTGTTATTGGCAAATGAAAAAACCCTCTTCCTATGGAAAGATATCCTCACTATAACTAAATACTGGTGATGCCATACACACACACACATATATATATATATATATATATATATATATACAAGCAGGATCGAACAGCCTGGTGTACACTTAGGGAACTGAGCTAGTTCCCAACACAATACAAATTGGGGGAAGGCCCTAATTAGCACATTGGATCATGCAATAAGAGCATTAAACTTCCAATCGGATAAAATGGAAGTTCAAATAGACCTAATAAACATCATTGCAGAGCATATATCAAGCATAAGCTCTAAGACAGACACAATAATAACCTTATTAGTCAAAATGGAAAACGCGGAAAAAACGCAATTAGAAACATAGACCAGTCAACTCCAGGAAACAGACCACAAATCGAAAACAACGCTAAATTTAGTCGCTGTAACTGTGGTAGTATAGTCGAAAAACTGGCATCCCTCCCAGAGATCCTAAACGACATCCTTGGAGTAGTGAAATATACATTTGAACTAAAGGGAAACCGGGAACACATGGACAATACCCAGAGGGAAGAAATTCCAAACCCCCAAAATGGACGACAAATCCCGGACCAAGCTAACAAAGGGTCTCGGAAGGATTCACTCACAGGTTAAGATGATGGGGCGACGGAAAGCCAAGAGGAACAAACCGACGAAGGCTCGCCTATCCCTCCTTCTGATCATCAGGACAAATTAACTAAACGTCAAAGAAAGAGAGCCAGGAAGGCACGGCCTAAACAAAAAAAGAAATACACCATCGCCCCAGAACACACCTTTCCAATTTTTATAAAGAACGTAAGTCAAGGTCTCGAAATAAATAAGGATATGTTGAAATTTCCCAATAGTAGACACGACCAACGATACTTGGAAAGGGTGAGTTTTTCGTTTGAGAACTCCATAACGGTGGAGTCAACACATAAATCAGAAGTAAAAACCTGCAAGGGGTCAGGGGATTACAAACAACCAACTATTGGTCCAAATACTCGCAGGTGTCCAACAAAAGAAACAGCACGGACAAGAGATTCTGTGGACAACGGCCCAAACGAACATGTTAAGGACCCGGACATCCACGAAGAAGCCGGCAGCACAGAGACCAGCTCGTCCCCACTTCAAAGAAAAGAAGCGGAGAGAGCATGTAAATCTCTCAATAGGCACAGGAGAAAAAATCCAAGTAACCTCATCAGGGAACTAAAAACTTCTCATCTAGAAACAGATCGGAGAGTACTAAAGATCACCACTAACGCAACAGGCAGGAGTATTACAACAAAGAGTGACTTCCCTGAACATGAGCAACCAACACAAGACACAGAAACGAAACTTACGAAGAAGGCTGACAAAAGTATTGTGGTATCAGTAGCTCATGTAAAAGACACTAGCACAATCAAAGGGCACTTAAGAACAAAAATCATCTCAAAGAATCAGGATGGCTATCGCATACCAATACCGGACGAAATCGAACCAGTTGCGACTTTTATCCCAGAATATGTAACAAAGGGAAGGCAGGATATCCTCAATAGAGGAAACATTCTAAAACTGTTTAAGGAAATCCCGAAACTCAGCGGAATAGCTTCGCAAGATGTGGAAGCAGTAGAGTTCCAGCAAAATAGAGTTAGGCCAGAAATAGAAAATCCAGTCACTACCTGGAAATCAAAAGAGCTGGCAGTAAAAATCTACTCTCAAAAAGCAACATTCGAGAGTTGGGGAATCAACTTACAGCAACATAAGCAACCGAGATACCCCTACCCCCTCCACAATAACTCAGACCACTATAAGGATGCGGACCCACCAAGGCTTCAGACAAAATCGTGCTTATACGCTGCCCGAGCAACATCTGCGGGCAAAAGAACAGAAGCAAAAACTAGCTTAAAAAATCAGACAATCACATACCGGCTTCACTGTAGCAATCAAGACTGGTCATGGATTCCGTCAGCACTAAGCGAAAAGTGTTTCTAGAACAGATACTACGAACACAGCTAGAGAACGATCAAAACTCTGGCACAAGGAAGAAACACTCGCGGAACCAATTAATATATGCTCTTGCAACGTGCACAGTTTTAGCAGCATGGAGCAGGACCATGAAACACAAATATTCTTTGATGATATGGACATAATACTACTACAAGAAACCTGGAACTTGACTCAACTAGGTATCCCAGGTTTCACGGACCATCATATACTCACATAGAGGCATTCAAAAGATGGGCACCCACGAGGAGGTCTAACAATCCTCGTTTCTCAAAAATATAACTGGGATCAAGAAGTACTGGTCGTTGGGCTAAACTGGGTCCAAGCAATAAAAATTACAACGCAGCCCCAGAACCGATTGCTACTTCTAAATATTTACATACATCCAGACCGTAAAGCAAAAAAGGAAAAATTGGAAACATTGCTCAAACTTATTAAAACCTTACAAAAAACCAACAAACCAAGCACAATAATAATCTCAGGAGACTTTAATTCTAATATACTCAGTACTGACAGGGGTAGATCGAATAGGGAAAAAAGCGCAGCATTCGGGGCCAAACAAACCGAATGGGGCAACATAACCTCAATGGGCTTAACAATTTTAAACAGCAAGAAAAAAGGCCACTCTCCGCCGTGCCCTGCCTATATGAGCGGCAATGTTAAATCGACTCTAGATTTCACAATTGTAAGTGTGAGTCTGATAAAATCAATAGTGGAATACAGAATATTTTGGCGCTTGGAAAACGATAATTTCCCTCAAATTATTAGGATGGTTATCGCAGTTCCAAGAGCAGAGAGAACATGCTCACTACAGCAATACCCAGAAAAATTTAATCTGCAGAAAATAAAATGAAGGGGTGGAGAAACACAGAAAATTATGACCACAGCCAGCAACTTTATGTTAAATCTTGGGAGCCTTGAAAACGGAGACCCTATAAACAATTGGGAAAATTTACTGGAGGACTTAAGGCAAAACACTCAGTCCAGTCGAGTGCGATTAGAGAACGAAAAGGAAAGCCAGCGCCATGGTTTAATGCGGAATTAAAACAAGAAAAAAGAAAATTGGCCAGGGCGCAAAGATCTGCCGCAAAGGGACACCCCCAAAATACCACAGAGCTTAGAAGTATGAGAAAGGTATATCGGAAAAAAATATGGACAGCAAAAGCCCAACACAAAGAACGGGTCTGGGTAAAACTACTGATCTCAAGTAAAAAAGCATCCTCCAGAGAGTTCTGGGCAATCATCAATGAACTAAATTCAGGAGTGGCATCGCAACAGGACCCCGGAATCAGCAATAAGGAATGGGGGATACATGTGAAGAACCATTATTTAACAAAGGAACCTCAAAGAACAGAAATAAAACAACAAGGGTCACCAACGGAGACCAAGGTTGACAGTTCAAGACTGCACGACAGCTCAATCCTTGAAATAAACCTCAATCAACAAGAAGTTTTGATCACCCGGCCCCAAATAAAAAGGCTAATCCAAAAATTAAAATCAGAGGGGGCACCGGGACCGAACGGTCTCCCAACAGCAGTCTACAAAACAAACAGACTTCTGGGCCGAACATTTAGCAGTATTATTCAATCACATATTGAAAAATGGAATCCTTCCGGCCACATGGAGAGGAAACATCATCCACCCAATCCATAAGAAAGGGGACCGTAAAAACCCAGGAAATCATCGACTAATCTCCTTAATAGATGTCGAAGCCAAGCTATATGCTTCGTGCCTATTGGAAGAGTTGCAGGACTGGGTAACATCCACCAACATAATCCCTAGGTTTCAAATTGGTTTTAGACGGGGAATTGTAGCGGGAATTCTGTTCTCCTACAGAACTGTGCATAGAGATTTGGAACCTCGGCGAATTAGGGTGGCCCAAAACTCACCTCAGTACCCAAGATCCCCTTACAAGGCTAGCTGCAGTGTCTCATTGGTCATAACAAACTCCCAATGTTTAGACAAACCAGAACATGAACTTACGATACCTCAGGTCACGTGGAACACATGAGCACTCTTTCGTTATACAATCATTTCAAACCAGAACGTGGAGTAAATGAGGACACGTGCACATTTGAAATATTTATTTACTAATGCCGTCTTCTCAAACGCAGTATCTTAGATAATACAAGGAAACATATTATCAGAAGCAAAGTTATCAGCATAGTTACTAGTCCATAGAAAGCAAAAGGTGATAGCATGCTAAGATGCTGTAATGAATAAGGGTTAACAACACCTAATTCTCACCCTCCCTAACTAGCATATTATATTAATATCTAAGAAGGTCTCTTTGGGTTTTAGCAGGGCGGGCCCATACCTCAAGATCCTAGTATGACGAGATCACATCAGCTTCCACCAGCTCTCTGCATGCGAACAGCATCAAGTGTGTATGTGTGCTCTAAGCAAAGCAATATAATACGCGCCTAAAGCCTGAATTTGGCAGAAGCTGCACTTATGTTATGTCTCTGAAGGTGCGAAGATCAGACCTCATAACAATTCTGTGTTGAGTTATCCTTGAAACTTCAGCACTCTCTGTACAGACATAGTTTACTAAGCAAAGCTGATATCAGAGCAATAACATATTATTCTCATGTAAATCACAACGCTCTTCTAGGTTGAAAGCTAAATCAACAATTAAGTGTTGTGTGCAGAAGCAGCAAAAGGAAAAATGGCGTTTAAACATTTAATAAGCTCATGCTAACGTAACACGGTATATATATATAAGCAGTAACTATATGACACCCCCCATGATCTGAGCATGGTTAAGATAAGATATGATAAGGGGCTATCCATGAAAGCAGAGTTCAAGAACGATGAGCAATGTCAAAATTTAAAAATTCGATGGAAAAAATCTTCATAAGTCAATTAAAAAAATTCCAAAGTGCCAATACAGTGTTCACTTTTACTCAAGCCAATAGGTCTGGGTGTTGAAAAATGTAAGCACAATTTGCAACAATTTATGCCAGTAGAAAAAGGGGGTTGTGATCAGAAACCAGGAAAGCTGTTAGGGCAAGACCGAATATGCAAAATATGCAGCAACAGCCTCCAACATAAAGTCACCGTCTTCATCCGAAAACAGTTCAGCCATCCAATTTAACAGTGGGAAAGAACATACGTGCTCATCTAGTACCGGAGCCTCTATCACCATCAGAGGACAGCTCGGTGGGTTCTCAAGAAAGCTATGTGCCAAGAAATCTTGCGCTGCTTCGAGTATGTTCCAATGACCCATTAGTCCATGCATCGCTGCCAAGGCCATAATCCTTTCGTCAGGACAAACCAACTCGTGTGTAACGACGGTACCCATTAGCTGATTAAAATCGACGTCACGAGAAACCGCCTTGCAGAGACACAAATCAAGGGCCCAGTCGAAATCGCAGCTGAGGCAATGAAACACAGGCTGGACACATGTAAAATAGGAAAATCGAAACGATAATCCATATGCGGTGCTTAAAGTCGCAAGCGGCAAAGTGCCATAGTATTCAAGCATCCTGTTGCGAAACAGTGCCAGGAGGGGCTGCGCGGCTTCTTGCACAATAAGGGCATCCATGTTTAATGAAACAAAAGATTACCAGAATGCCTGCCGCCAGTGCCAGTAAAACCGGGAATCCACCAAACAGACTTGAAAAAATAGAATGGAAGAAAGCAGGAATGACCCCAAATATTTTCTCAAATGAAGTCACGAGACCGCTGCTAACTATTTTTAAAAAATGCGCCAGCCCAGTCGTGGAGGACGCGTTAAAGATTGAATGAACAAGCTCGCTGAAATGCTACAGCAAATTAGTATTTAAAAGGGGCAGAACTTCTGTGCGGGTGTTAGCTATGTGAAGCACAAACGTCTCCCGAACCGAACTCAAGGCCACTTCTTTTTGGGACAAAAGAGCTCTTATTCTACTCATGCCATTGAACTCCGCTGTCAAGGTTGGGATGCGCGGCCAGACTTCATGAAGAAATGCATTACCTAATGGTTCATATCGACCTATAGCAACATATCGCATACAATTTGTAAACTTATATAAAGCAAATGGCAATGTTATCATACCGTGGATAAGCCACGTTGCAGCAGTGGCTTCTGCCACAGAGAAAGGCAAGGATTCTAACCGTTCAATATGTAACATTGAAAAAGACGCATCGCGCAGGGAAAGTAAGCGCTGCTTGTCAGTTAAATTAAAAGGGGCAAAGAGAGAGGAGACATTCATGTAGGTCCATGGCACCTTGCCAGATTTCAACGTTTGCAGTGTCCACGCAAATTACATGATAGAACGCAATTGATTTTGACCATGGTACAACACAGACACTTCATCCTGCACAGTATCCACTACAGAGGACACAATATTATCTAACGTGTAGATACGGGAAGAAAGCATGTTAATACTATTATCGACTACTGCAAGCACTTTTTCTAGATTAGCTTGATCAATAGCTCTAAGGCGTGTCGCCGCCTCAATCTGTGATGTCTTCCAGATTTCATTGTAAATAGCATATCTCCATCTTTTTGATCTACCACTAGCCGGGCCTTTTATGAAATCATTTAAATCCACATCTTCATTCAACTTGGACAGATGTAATTTAACCGCAGCCAATGTAGAATGTTTCAGCCAATTTTGACATAATTTACCTACTGAGTAAGTCGTGACAGAATGGTCAGTGTCAAAACGTGGATCAGGTCTGACCTGCTTAAAGACGTCAGATAAACCCAAAAACGGTGCTGGCATGAATCAGCACTTCTGTGCCACATCAGTCAACCTTTTGGATCCATACTCGATATGTTAAAGGATGAATTTAACAAAATGGTCTGCAAGTCCCTAATGGACAACTCAGTGAAATTACTCCAGCCAGAATATTCCTCCAACTCAGGGATGGCAGGTGTATTTAATTTTTTAGAAGTAGCCAATCCAAAGCATGTTGTCTGTGAAATTTAGGAATTGCAAAACAACATTTGATTCGGGATGAGACAAGCACGGTGCAAAGCCAGTATTTAGATCCCCAAACAGATTTAAGTTCAATAGTTTCCTTCCACAATTCGTAGCCGCCAACAGCTAGCTGATCAAGAAAGGACTTCGAGTACAACAATTTGGTATCGGTAAGTCTAACCTTGGACATAGGCTTCTGTGTCATTTTAAAATAAAAGGACTTGGGATTAGACTGATTGAAGTCAGTAAAATAAGTGTACTTTTTCAAAAAAGTACTTGAACTGCCTTGTTTAGGAGCTGGGCAATGCTCCCATTGTGTATAATGTACAGTATTCCTTCTGGAAGAAGTTTTATGTAAGAAGTGATTGCCAAAATGTTGAAAGCAAAACAAATCACCATAATTAGCAGATTCTAAGTACAAATCTTCAGCATCAAAGGCAGCATAATATTTCAAATCAGAAAACAAAGCCTCTACGGCCTGAACATCCCAATCATCAGAACGTATGTTTTGTTTCACTACATCTCCCATGTTAACTCTAAGCACATTAGGAACATTAACAACCTCTGTAGGGCCATGAATTTGAAATCTAACTGCATCCCACACTATCCCATCAAGGGCAGGCCAAGCAGTGATGTTAACAAATGTCAAGTCTATTTTCAGTCTGTGTGCAGAATGCGATGAGGAAAGTGGGGCCAAAGTTCCATTGAGATGTCGAATGTTCTTTCCTCGACATAATGTCCATTGACAATTCGAAAAAAATAAAACACAAACCCAATTGACATAAAAAGGTAAATTGAAAAAAGCACTAGCCAAATTTATGTCCAATGGGAATCAAAAAATGTTTTTTAAATAAGCTGGCATAAACTGCAAACCTTGAGGGCTTCTTCGAGGCATTGGAAACAGTGTCAAATGAAAATCTGGATTCTGTGGCCAAACGTGTTTGCAGGTCAGGCATAGATACGCCAGTGGGGTAAGTGTAATCAATGTCATCACGGTCAGTACCAGGCAAAGTACTTAATAAAGGACCGGAAATTGCAGGTAACTCGATGGCCACATCTGGTTCAGGATTAAAAGCAGTGGCCAAAACAGAATTTCTCACAATGGAAGGACAGGAGACTGCCGGTGTCCTACTAAGAAGAATTGGCCACTCTGTGTATCTTGACATTATCAATGGAGATAAACCTGTTTTCCTTACGACCTGGAAGCGGTGGTAAAATGACTGTTCTTGTGCCCTTCACTCCAAGGACTGGAACCGGAGCTCGATAGGAAGGACCAAATTCTTTCTTGTTATCGATCTTCTCTCGAACCAGTTCTCCAACTTGGGGTAGCCAGCCCACTACCGGGATCTGCAACGCATCATCCGACGTGGAGGGCAAATGTTCCTTTGCAAGACTGTCTCTGGTCTTTTGTGGATCCTGTAAAACATTGCAATGTTCATCTACGTCAAAGGTTGTGGCGCGAGCCACGCAGTCTAGACCATCAAGGTCAGGGACGTACATCTTGATGCCAAAGAGCATTTCGTATGGGGTCCGCCCACCTTGAGACCTTCTAGGGAGATTATTAAGAGCACGCTGCACGCCATTGAGGTGGGCCAGCCAGTGTCTGGCAGTGCCTATAACTCGAGCTGTCAATGATTGCTTTAAGTCACGGTTCATTCGCTCCACTACACTATTACCCTCAGGTCTGTAGGGAGACGAAAACTTGACTTGGACCCCCATCGAAGTCATGGCATCCTTATACGCCTTAGAGGCGAAAGTCGGACCCTGTCCTGAATGGAAGGTACCACAGGCAAAAATCCCTACAAAGACACGCAAATCTCTCATGACAGTCCGTGAATCAGCGCTGCGATGGGGCCAACCCCACACAAAGCGTGTGCATGAATCAACTGCTACTAAGATGTACTTATACGCAGTATCAGAGGAAAAAGGACCGCAGTGATCTAAATAAACACAACCTAGTGGTTTATTAGAAATGTACAACTGTGTCTGTGGCGGACGCGCAGCAGTCGGAGGTTTAATCTGCTGGCAAATGTCACATTGAAGGACATAGTCTTGCATCAGTTTGTACAGTCCCCGCCACCAGAAACATTGTTGTAATTCAGCTACAGTGGCCGAGACGCCCGCATGCGCAGACACCACACCTTCATGTGCCGCTGTAATCAAACTAGCCCTGCGATCCGAGTTGGGAATCAAACGTTCACCAACTTCAGGAATTTTCACAAAAGGAACCTTTTCGGGACTTAAGTGGTATGTGTACTTCGAAGGGAACCCCGTAGGATGTTTACCTCCCTTCTCAGTGGCAGCAACAGCCGCCAAGATGTCATCATCAATCTTACTTTTGGACCGTGTAACTGCTGCAACTAAATACGTAGACACCGCTGATTTCGCTGCTTCATCAGCAAGCGAGTTACCGACAGCGTGAACTCCTACACGCTGATGGCCAAGAGTATGAATCACAAAAACGAGTGGCAACTTAGACTTAAGCTCAGCCACTCAAACCCAGATCATCTTGTGTTTTATTGTGCTACCCTTGGAATCGCGAAAATCATTCTGAATCCAAAACAACAAGTTTTCATTGTAAGACTGGACACAGTAGTAAGAATCACTCACAACAAGAGTACTCACACTAGGATCAGCGTACTCCAACGCTAGTAATAGAGCACAAAGCTCTGCCAATTGCGCGGTGCAGTCCCCTAGAGTCTGCGTGTGCACTACTCTGGACTTGAACTCATCGTTCACCATGGCACCGACCACAATGGCACATGCGGAAACGTAGGCATGTTTAGAGCCATGCGCAACCTGCGCCGAACCATCAGTGTAAATGATGCAATGGAAGTCCTCCAAAGGTCGCATAGCTAGAGGAGCAGGATGAACGAATTCATACTGCAAGTACTCCTGCGACTGTAATGAGGCGTCAAAAATAAACGTGACATCCGTGGACGTCAAGGAAGCAGCCCATTGAATCCACCGAGGGTGCAAAGCTTTAGAATTTGGTACACTGGCTTTCGTAACTGCCTCCAAATGAGGACAGGGTGTAACAACCAACATGCGTTTTCCTTGTGACAGAGCACGTTCCTTAAGAATCGCCATCTGCACAGACGTTAAAACTTTCTTCACAGTGGGAAACCGCATTTCAGCCAAAGTGTACAAGTGTGACTTGTAAGCAATAGGTACTGTGTCTCCTTCATTAAAAGTGAGGTACGTGAAACCCACCGTCCCAGGAATGATTCTTATCACCAGGTTGGTGTGGTTATCACGAGTTAGTAAGAATTTAGAATCGAGCAGATCAGCCTGCAAGGATTGCAAAATGGCTGAGTGCTCAGGCAGCCAGCATGATTTGGAAAACGTTGGTTGTATCAAAGCATACAAAGGCTTGATACGCTGGGCATATTCCGGAATGTATGTCCTCCCGAAATTTAAGAAACCCAGCAAAGACTGTAATTTTTTCAGTGTTGTAGGAGAGCGCAACTGTGCGCATTTCTCCAAGAAGTGAGGAGCCAAACCTCTACCTTCATTGTTGAGCTCATAGCCCAGGAACAACACTGTGTACTCCGCAATGTGCGATTTTGCAAAGTTAAATTTGTAACCCATGTCTGCAAAGATACAAATTATGGAGTTCACTCGACACAGATGCTCCCAAATTTCGTCGTCCTTGAGATATATGTCATCCACATACGAGCAAGCATCTGGGTCGATCCTCTCCAAAAGAGAGACTATGCCGGCGGTAAATATACCAGGACTATTCTTATAGCCCATTGGGAGACGCCGAAATTGTTTTTGGACCCCGGCGCAAGTAAAGCTGGTCCATTGGGAGCTAAAGCTATCCAATCTATGGGCATAAAAACCGTTGGAAATGTCAAGCGTGGTTTTAAAACACTTACGCACTAGACTATCTACCAGGGCAGAGCCGTGAGTATTCTGTACTGCACAGTTACGGCAATGCGAGTTTAAATGCCGGTAATCCAATACCAAACGATATGAACCGTCAGGCTTGGTCACAGTAAAAAGAGGGTTATTCATCGGTGACACACATGTTTCAATAACTCCCTGATATTCCAATTGTTCAAGGATTGCCGCGACGGAAGCCTTGGCTTCACGCCGTATGGGATATTGAGGTTGAGGCTGCGGCTGAGACCGTAAAGGAATCTCGTGGCATGGGGACAATTTATCCCAACCACATTGATTGCGGTACAGAGCCGGTGCTAGAGCCCTAGCCCACTCTTCTGCAAAATGCTGCGCATACTCCTTCGAGACAGTGTTCGCGAAACTCGGGAGGATTACCTCCTCCCCTCGCGGCGCTGCGAGCACAAAAGGTGGGGGCCAGTCAGCCTCCGAAAGCAAAATGTCATATGTAGATGAAAGATTTTCCCAAAATACCCCTTTGATGGTACGTTGTATGTCACCTTCTATTAACAGGACAATTTCATAAAGTCTATCAGGGGGAGCAACTCTTGTATCGGCTGTTTCTATTACAACATAAACATAAGTCGCTGTCACCTTCAGTAGTGGATGCAGGGCCTCTCTCACAATGGTAATCTCCGCCGCGCTGTCCAGCAAAGTCAGAGCCCATGTCAGATTCCGAAGCCGCGTTCTCACTATCTGTGGCATATCGATGTGCTGTTAAAGCCGCGACTTTCTTTTTGGCAAACTACGGTCTCTTCGGCGTTGAGCCATCCTGCTTCCCTGTACCGTCTGTCTGGCGGGGCTGGTCACGTCCTTGCTGACCACCCCGACCCCTTCCGCCTCCTACACCACCGGTCTTCGGGGCCGATGAGTCCTGAAAGGAACGAGGAGAGCGTTGATCAGAAACATGAAAACGATCAGGTGATTTAATCATTGCACGATCGCGCAAGTCATAAAGACGTTCTGTTTGCGCAGGCATCGGAGACGTAGGGTGAGACTCTTGTTTCTGTTGTTGTTGCTGTTGCTTACCCTGTTTCTGTTTTTTAGGCCAATTTTGTTTTTTGGACTGGGGCTGAACTTCCGTTTCTGAAGTCTGCCCTTGGGGTTGCTTCTTCTCTTTGACAGCAAAAGGCTTTAGACCCTTGCTATTGCGACCCACTTTTCTATAAGCAGCCACAATAATCCTCGCTAATTGCCTGGGTTTATCGGCATCGGGAATCGCCTCCAAAGCATTAGCTACCTGAAAGTTCACTGCATCCCCCTTGACATTAGCAAGAATGAGATCGCAAACTATATCAAAGGAGCCACACAGGCGCATACCCAATTCAACCGCTGCCTCCGGTCCATGATCATCTTGAACACGTTTAATGATCGTAGGCAGGACAGCCATAGACGGAGTGCCGTAACACCTCACATAGACTGCCGCAAATGTTTTCCCCCAGGTCTCACATTCAACGAGTTCGGGGGCCAAATCCTTCGGTAAACTAATCGTCAAGATTCTATGTTTATCTCCAGGAGTCGTATTAGGAAATACTGCTTCCAGCTGGTCAAATTTCTCGGCAAGCCAGAAAGGAAAATCATCTTTTTCCTGGGGACGCTTACCTATCACTGCATTGACCATCACAGGACTGAGCTTCAAATTGCCCTGTCCCGCTGGAAGAGCCGGACCCCCCGGGGGCCCACCCGGGAGATGACGACCTATGTATTGCAATAACGCACGAATCACCGCAATAGAAACCACATGTAGTCTACGAACCTCCGCCGAAGTACAATTGCCGTGTTGAGGATGAGGAGTAAATCCAGCCAGAACAGGCCAATTTGCGCCTGGAATGGACAAAGGACCTAACCTCAGAGCGGTTAAAGAATGGGGTAGGGCGCCACCAAACCAAACGCGATGCTGCCAATGATCAATAGGTATTTCCAGTGCCCTGTACAGAGTATATTCATTCGGCACAGGTGAGGGAGTGTAAGTGTGGAACACGTTAGAATTTGCGTCCACAGGCGGAAATGTCACCCACGAATAAAAGAGTTCGTACGGGCAAGCTGCTGCCGCACTCACCACCAGAATCACAGCCAAGCCATCAACGGGAACATTGTAAGTCTGCAAATAATTGCGCACCGCAATGCGACTATGCTGCGGAATGTCCACGGCATTGGCCATGACTGCACAGGAACGTAGAAAAACAAAGTAAACTTTGTAGCACAACTGGGTAGTAATTCAAGGAAACCGTTTTAGAAAGATTCAAGCTTGAAAAGACCTATTTAAAAAATAGGTAGGTTTGTCCGACACCACCGTTTTCCGGAAACGACAGTGAAGGGGTTAAGGTTTGAATGATATACTACTCGAGTGTCATGATATAAGACCACCAACGAATGGGCGCCATGTAGCGGGAATTCTGTTCTCCTACAGAACTGTGCATAGAGATTTGGAACCTCGGCGAATTAGGGTGGCCCAAAACTCACCTCAGTACCCAAAATCCCCTTACCAGGCTAGCTACAGTGTCTCATTGGTCATAACAAACTCCCAATGTTTAGACAAACCAGAACATGAACTTACGATACCTCAGGTCACGTGGAACACATGAGCACTCTTTCGCTATACAATCATTTCAAACCAGAACGTGGAGTAAATGAGGACACGTGCACATTTGAAATATTTATTTACTAATGCCGTCTTCTCAAACGCAGTATCTTAGATAATACAAGGAAACATATTATCAGAAGCAAAGTTATCAGCATAGTTACTAGTCCATAGAAAGCAAAAGGTGATAGAATGCTAAGATGCTGTAATGAATAAGGGTTAACAACACCTAATTCTCACCCTCCCTAACTAGCCTATTATATTAATATCTAAGAAGGTCTCTTTGGGTTTTAGCAGGGCGGGCCCATACCTCAAGATCCTAGTATGAAGAGATCACATCAGCTTCCACCAGCTCTCTGCATGCGAACAGCATCAAGTGTGTATGTGTGCTCTAAGCAAAGCAATATAAAACGCACCTAAAGCCTGAATTTGGCAGAAGCTGCACTTATTTTATGTCTATGAATGTGCGAAGATCAGACCTCATAACAATTCTGTGTTGAGTTATCCATGAAACTTCAGCACTCTCTGTACAGACATAGTTTACTAAGCAAAGCTGATATCAGAGCAATAACATATTATTCTCATGTAAATCACAACGCTCTTCTAGGTTGAAAGCTAAATCAACAATTAAGTGTCGTGTGCAGAAGCAGCAAAAGGAAAAATGGCGTTTAAACATTTAATAAGCTCATGCTAACTTAACACGGTATATATAAAAGCAGTAACTATATGACAGGATGGGGACAACCACAAACTTGATCACCTTGGGCCTGCTAATGGAAAACGCCCAAAAAAGAAAACAACAACTATTCGGCTGCTTCGTGGACATAAAATCAGCTTTCGATCACGTAAGCAGGCCTAGGCTTTGGAGTAAGTTAAGACAGTGGGGGATGCCGGACAATTTAATAAATGCAATAACCAGCCTATACAGTGAAACATGGGCTAAGGTTAAACAAGGGAACGGTACCAGCCTCACACAAAAAATTGAGACACAGGACGGTTTAAAACAAGGTTGCGTCCTTGCCCCCAGTATTTTTAATTTATATCTTGCTGACATCGGACGCAACTTAGATGCAACGGTATGTCACGCACCGAAACTTGGCAATGTTCTTGTGCCTATTATGCAGTATGCCGATGATATAGTTTTACTAAGCAAAACCCCAGTTGGTCTGCAACGCTTAGTAGACATGCTAGCCTCATATTTATCCCAAGAAAACCTGGAATTGAACAAAGATAAAACAAAAGTGCTCCGAATTGTGGAGGGGAAGAAACTAAGTTACAGCTGGTTAATTAACAACTCAGTTTTCGAAGAGCAGGACTCATACAAATATTTGGGGATGACCATTGAGCAGGGCAATACAAAAAAAGGCATACAGGTATTAAGAGGGAAGGCGCAATCATTAATTTACGCATATAGGCAACTGCAAAAACCAGTGGGAGGCCCAAATTATATGCACTTACTCAAAGTAATGGCTGCTCAAATTATACCAACTTTGTCATACGGACTAATTGCATGGCTCGGAGGGGAATCAACGATTCTAAACAACTTACAAAATAAAATATACAAAGTTGTGTTCGGGTTGCCATACACATCCGCGCCAGCACAAGTTCGCTTAGGATTTGGCTTGCAGAAGCAAGAAATCAGGTCGATGTCGACATTTGTATAATTCTGTCATCAGCTCCGATCCGCCCCAAGTGAGTCAATGGACAATCTTTGCTGGAAGGAAATAACCTTTCAGGAAGTCGAGCCCAATACCACCCAATGGGGAAAATTTCTCAGCACGAGTTTGACAACATTGGGCCTACATGAAGTGTGGAAAAAGAACATCGACCACAAGCAGTTCTGCAAAGTAGCAAACGGATCAGAAAAAAGGCTTTCTTTGCTTAAAGACAAAAGAACCCTAACTAAACGGAGACACGCTTGGACAGTAGTTAATTCATACACCGCCGAAAAACCACAAGACTATCTAGCTCTACACTACTGCCAACATCTAAAAAAAGCCTTGACAGCGTACCGAATGGGCATGCACCATTCAAAAGATCTAAGGCCTTCTTGGAAACAACAACTCGAAAGTGCTAATTGTAGACTATGCGGATACAAGAAGGAAACAGTGACACACTTGCTATGTGTATGCTCAGCCTTGCAGGCTTTAAGAAGAAGATATTTACAGGCAATCTTCAACACACTGAAGATCTGCACCTGCAGGCAGGCGGTGATATGCTGGCTGAGCGGTGTTTCGCCTATTCTCTCATGCCGGGGATTTAAATTTATGGCAAAGGTAAAAAAGCTGTTACACGAAAGGGATCAGTACAAGGCACCTGCTGCCCCGAACTAACAGTAGTCCAGGGAACGAGTACTAGGTGATAGAAAGGTCATCGAGCGAAAGACTTGTCATGGACAGACTCAGTATGTTTCAACTCAAGATAAATGATTATTGAGAGGACATTTTTTGGGATAGACTATTCTGATCTTTCTTCTTTTTTAAAATAGGTTACTGAAGTTTTATTATCCTTTTGTTGTTTTTGTTGCGTTGTTTTTATTTGAAGTGAACATTGTAAAGATTTTAATTAATCACACAATAAATGATGATGATGATGATGATGTGTCTATATATATATTACCTACTGGCGGTCGCCAGTAGGTATATATAGTTAGGATTTTTTCTCTATGGGATTTTTGAAAATTCTATGTCTAATAACTTTGGCGTTTGTGGACGGAATTGGCTGAAATTTTCAGGGAAATGGCACATTTTGTTTCTGAGCAGCCCTTGAAAATTTGGGGGGGGGTTCGTCAAGGGGGGGCCGAGAAAAAAGGGGGGTCCCAAAACGTGTTTTTAACATTGAGTTTTCCATAGGGCGGTTGGCCTCACTTTTAGCCCGAACGGCTGAATGGATTTGCACGAAACTTGGCAAAATTGTAGGGACTGGTAGCCCGATGTGCCTTTGCTAGGTCTCAATATATGTGCTTCAGTGGATTTTGAGAAATTAACGTTCAAAAAAAGATATATATCTGTAACAGCGGACCGGGCAGCGCTCCGGTTCGCGGACTTTTCGCGGTACGGAGCTTTGTGAAGCGAAGCTGATTGGTTCTCCGGCGTCTGTGAACATTCCAAACAGTCCGTAGCGGCCGCCATCTTGTCTCTCGGTAGGATCGAGAGACAAGAGGAGGCCAAAGCGAAGGGGCAAATGACCATAAGGGGGCATAGTAGATCCTCGCTGACCCCCTAGGTTTGATGTGGAGGTTTTAAAAGGGCCCCGCGGGGCAAAAAAAAAAAATAATAATAATAATCGAACGGCTGAATGGATTTGCACGAAACTTGGTAAAATATTAGGGACTGGTAGCCCGATGTGCCTTTGCTAGGTCTCAATATATGTGCTCCAGTGGATTTTGAGAAATTAACATTCAAAAAAAGATATATATCTGTAACAGCGCTCCGCTTCGCGTACTTTTCGCGTTACGGAGCTTTGCGAAGCTGATTGGTTCTCCGGCGTCTGTAAACATTGCAAACAGTCCGTAGCGGCCGCCATCTTGTCTCTCGGTAGGATCGAGAGACAAGAGGAGGCCAAAGCGAAGGGGCAAATGACCATAAGGGGGCATAGTAGATCCTCCTTGACCTCTTAGGTTTGATGTGGAGGTTTTAAAAGGGCCCCGCGGGGCAAAAAAAAAAAGTAATAATAATAAAACAGCTGAATGGATTTGCACGAAACTTGGCAAAATTGTAGGGACTGGTAGCTCGATGTGCCTTTGCTAGTTCTCAATATATGTGCTTCAGTGGATTTTGAGAAATTAACGTTCAAAAACAAGATATATATCTGTAACAGCGCTCCACTTCGCGGAGATAAAATTATCTCTGTATTACCTAGCTGTTGCTAACACCAGTTAGCGACCGCTAGTAGGAGATAGCGACCATCTTGGGCCCCACTTTGCATGTGAGTGATATTTATCACTAATGACATGCAAAGTGGGCATGCCAAGATGTTAGCGACTGGAAACAGTCGCTAACATCGCTATCTCCTATTACCAACTTTTGGAAATATTCGCGATAAGCGCGAATATCTCCAAAAGCTACCACCTGCCCTGAGCAGTTCTTAGCCATGTTATCCAATGGGAGGTGGATAACATGGCTAAGAGCATTAGCTCGGTAATGCATGAATATCGCTGAAAACTCATTAATGCATTGCGGTCGTTTTTTATCGTATTTGCGATAAACCTTGATAATAGCAAGGTTTATCTGCGATAATTTCTGACGATGCTTAGCGGTAAAAAATTCGTTGCTAAGCATCGTTAGGGATAAATATCGCTTAACTTTGGTAATATGCCCCAACGTCTGTTAACGTTCGATTCGAAGGAAATCAGGAAGTGTTGAAAAACATTGTCTGCGCCATCTCGCCTTTTTTCAAATGCCACACTTTTGTCGTGCACGGCAGTCATTTTAGATGCCTTGACCAGACCCACTCTCTGCACGCTGTCGATCCTTAGCATGGCTCCCCACCCTCGCAAGCATCTCCCCCAGGCAGTGGTCACCCCCGCTCTCTGTCTTATGCATGGGTAATAAACCACCCCCCATCTGCGCTGCTCTTCCCTGAGAATCACACCCTGTGCCCGCCCGACACCTCCCTTTCGCCCTATTCACTACCGCACCCTCTGACACTCCTTTTCCTCTGTGTCCGATTGTCCAGGCCGGTCCTAGGGTATCAGCTAGCCCTGCAGATGTAGTTTATGGCCCCAGCTGTAAAGAATCACCCCTCTTCAAAGGAGTTATAGTAGATCAAGGCCCACACTCGATGAGATCCGTCACAGCAGACGCGTTCCTATTATCTGAAAACCATCCTGTATTGTGATTGGGTAGGGGACCGAGCCTGAAGCGGAAGATTCCAGGGATGACTCTTTGTACATCAAAGTTTTTACAATTATGTGTCACATTAAAAATATATAGCACTCCAACAAAGTAGTAAGATTATAAAACTTTAATAACTTATAAATATATACAAGAAAACAAAAACAGTAATAACATATAAACATTTTTAGGGAAAAACAACGAAGTAGCGGTCGGCTGTGCGAATAGTCCCAACGCAGCACAACGTCCAGATTTCTGGCGTGGGGCGTCGCGGGGGGTGGGTCATCAGTAGCAAACTGTTGTGCGAATAGTTCCAAGGCAGCAGAACGATGGCACCAAGGTGATGTCCAGTAAGTTGCCGCACTGGTTTTGGTATCCTACAATGCTGCTCCGAATAACGGCGTGGGGCGCCCCGGGGGAGGCGGCGTGAACGGGCCTCTCCAGGTGGAGTCTCGTCTGTTGTAGTGGGGCGCCCCTTTACCGTTTCAGTTGCCATTCCGTCCGCTTTTGGTCCACTGTGTCAAAAGCCGCAATTTAGCTGAGTTGCGCCCACTCTTGCGGTGCAGCGATAGGCGGCTGCCACAGGACTCTCAAAATGGCGGCAGGCTCTTTCCTTTTTGGGCCTGGTCCACTGAAATGGCCCTGGGACACCTTGGAAATCGGACGCTTGTCTGCTAGGTCTTGGACCCCATTCTCGAAAGCGTCCCCTCCGCCTTGAGGATTCATCAATCAATCAATCATTGACACTTATAGAGCGCGCTACCTACCCGTAGGGTCTCAAGGCGCTGGGGGGGGGGGGTGCCGCTACTGCTCGAACAGCCAGGTCTTCAGCTTCTTCCTGAAGGAGAGGTGGTCTTGGGTCAGGCGCAGGTCGGGAGGGAGGGAGTTCCAGGTCTTGGCGGCCAGGTAGGAGAAGGACCTTCCTCCTGTAGTCGCTCTTCGGATGCGGGGGACGGCGGCGAGGGCGTGGTTGGCTGATCGGAGGTGGCGTTTGGGAGCGTAGAAGTTGACTCGGCTGTTGAGGTAGCTCGGGCCTTGGTCGTGTAGGGCTTTGTGTGCGTGGGTGAGGAGGCGGAAGGTGATTCTTTTGTTGACGGGGAGCCAGTGAAGGTCTCTCAGATGTCCGGAGATGTGGCTGGTTCGTGGGATGTCGAGGATGAGTCTGGCTGAGGCGTTCTGGATCCGCTGGAGTCTCTTCTGGAGCTTGGCGGTGGTCCCGGCGTAGAGGGCGTTGCCGTAGTCCAGTCGGCTGGTGACGAGGGCCTGGGTGACGGTCTTCCTGGTCTCGGTGGGGATCCACCAGAAGATCTTCCGTAGCATGCGTAGGATGTTGAAGCACGCCGAGGAGACGTTGTTGACTTGCCTGGTCATGGAGAGGGAGGAGTCCAGGATGAAGCCCAGGTTGCGTGCATGGTCTGTCGGTTTGGGTGCGGTGCCCAGGGCGGGGGGCCACCAGGAGTCGTCCCAGGCGGAGGGTGAGGAGCCCAGGATGAGGACCTCCGTCTTGTCTGAGTTCAGTTTCAGGCGGCTGGTCGTCATCCACTCGGCTACCTCTTTCATCCCTTCGTGCAGGTTGGCTCTGGCGGCGGCGGGGTCGTTCGTCAGGGAGAGGATTAGCTGGGTATCGTCGGCGTAGGAGATTATGCTGAGGTTGTGTTTGCGTACGATGGCCGCGAGGGGGCTCATGTAGACGTTGAAGAGGGTGGGGCTCAGAGATGATCCTTGGGGGACGCCGCAGATGACTTCGGAGGCCTCTGACTTGTACGGTGGTAGGCGGACTCTCTGTGTTCTTCCGTCGAGGAAGGAGATGATCCATTCCAGTGCCTTCCCCTGGATTCCGGCGTTGTTGAGACGCTGCACTAGGGTGCGGTGGCAGACCGTGTCGAAAGCCGCGGAGAGGTCTAGGAGGATGAGGGCCGCTGTTTCTCCATTGTCCATCAGGGTTCGGATGTCATCGGTGGCGGCGATGAGGGCGGTCTCGGTGCTGTGATTGGCTCGGAAGCCGGACTGTGAGGGGTCGAGGGATCCGTTCGTCTCGAGGAAGGCGGCCATCTGCTTGTTGACGGTCTTCTCGATGACTTTGGCTGGAAACGGGAGGAGCGAGATGGGGCGGTAATTCTTGAGGTCGGTGGGGTCCGCTGTTGGTTTCTTGAGTAGAGCGCTGAGTTCGGCGTGCTTCCAGCTCTCCGGGAAGATGGTGGTGTCGAAGGATGTGTTGATGATGTCTCGCAGGTGGGGTGCGATGACAGCGTCGGCCTTGTTGAAGACGTGGTGAGGGCAGGGGTCGGTCGGTGATCCGGAGTGGATGGAGTTCATCGTGCGGATGGTGTCTTCGGTGCTGATCGGGGTCCAGGCGTGGAGGGTGGTGGTGGGGGGTGGTTGTTCGGTCCTGGTGTGCGTTGGTTGGTTGTTGAAGCTGTTGTGTATGTCCGCGATCTTGTTGTGGAAGTATGAAGCGAGGGAGTTGCAGAGGTCTTGCGATGGGGTGATGTCAAAAGTTTTGGGGGCCCCCGACTCCTGCAGGCTTCTGGTGGGGAGCGGCTGCCATGATTGCTCGCGGAATGACCACGACGGAGCCACGAGATGGTGGTGCTCTCATGCTGACGCCAGCTTCAGTCTGAAACATCCAGAAACAAGGTGGGGCTTTCATCGTTTGGGAAAAAAAAAAGTTTTCATCCAATGAAAAGTGTTGTTTTTAGGTCATATGATCAAGCCTTCCATCATTAGGAAACCAAAAGTAAAATGAACCAATGAAAAGTTTTATAAACAAGTCACATGACCTGTTATGCGGCATAGGGTATAAAATGCGGAGAAAATACGTTGGCACGTGAGGCGGCATCAGTAGCGGACCGATGTGCGAATAGGCCGAAGGCAGCACAACGCGCCAAGATCCGGATGGCACCGAGGTGGTGTCTAGTAAGTTGCCATCCTACAATGTTGAAAGTCGGCGTGGGGCGCCCCGTTGGCCTGTGAGATGGCGTCAGTAGCGGACCGATGTGCGAATGGGGCCAAAGGCAGCGCAACAATATTTTCTGAATAGAAGACACCACAAGGCGCTGAGATGCCAAGATCCGGATGGCACCGAGGTGGTGTCTAGCAAGTTGTGGCACTGGTGTGGCCATCCTACAATGGTAAAAGTCGGCGTGGGGCGCCCTGTTGGCCTGTGAGATGGTGTCAGTAGCGGACCGATGTGCGAATGGGGCCAAAGGCAGCGCAACAATATTTTCTGTATGGAAGATACCACTAGGCGTTGAGATGCCAAGATCCGGATGGCACCGAGGTGATGTCTAGCAAGTTGCTGTACTGGTGTGGTCATCCTACAATGCTGAAACTCGGCGTGGGGCGCCCCATTAGCCTGTGAGATGGCGTCAGTAGCGGACCGATGTGCGAATGGGGCAAAGGCAGCGCAAGAATATTTTCTGAAGAGAAGACACCACAAGGCGCTGAGATTCGGTTACCACCGAGGTGATGTCTAGCAAGTTGCCGCACTGGTGTGGCCATCCTACAATACTGCTCCGAATAACGGCGTGGGGTGCCCGAAGGGGGGGGGGGGAGGCGGCGTGAACGGGCCTTCCTAGGTGGAGGCTCGTCTGCTGTAGTGGGGCGCCCCTTTACCGTTTCAGTTGCCATTCAGCTGAGTTTCGGCTGCTCTTGATGCTACAGCGACAGGCGGCTGCAACAGGACTCTCAAAATGGCGGCCTGTTCTTTGGATTTGGGCCTGGTCCACTAAAATGGCCCTGGGACACCTTAGAACTCGGACGCTCGATTTTTTTTTCCTTTCCTGTACATGCAAACAAAGGTAAATGCCCGGTACGTTACACGCTTCATCTGCCACGATTAACTCTCCAGAGGAACCGAAAAAAAATATAGTTATGGTAACTATACCATGCATCGTCAGATGGAGAGGTGGCACCAATTAATTATAGTGCTGCATAAAAGAGAGATTTGGAGGAGAACCCCTGACCTGCCAGTACATTCATCAAAGAAGTGGCACTGACAGCATCAGAGGCAAGGGAAACGGTCCCAAATATTTAGAAGAACTTTGGAAAGATTAAAATGACATGTTTAGATTGTGGCAAATTAATTTCATGTGGACAGATGAGTGTTACTCTAATAAATACAGCATATGAACATCATCATAGTCGATGGTTGGTAGAGACATTTTGACTATATCCTGGACCTGCCCGTCCTCGCCCAAAATGGCGCCGGAATAAATGGGACTCGTAACTCCTTGTTGTGTACTGGTTGCAGAACCTTGAAATCACGAGATACGTATGCAGTTTTGAAGCACATGGCGGGCGGGGACGAGAATTGATTGAATATTTCGACATCCCTATTGATATTAAGTTCTGATGTGTTATTGATTACTGTACTATTGAAAGTTCGAATTAACGTCACCCATGGTACTTGCCCGCAAATGTATATCTAGATAATTTTATTGTAACTGGCCCTGTCGTATTTTAATTATAAAATGTACGTCCACCGATTCCGCAACTGTTAGACACCTTAGTTCTTGCAACCTAATGGCCCGCCCGTTACGTTCCTCTACAGTGTAAATGTCTACTCATCATATACGATTACAGTTTGCTCCGTGGCCGGCCCACGTGGTTATAGGCTCGTATTTGTATAATGAAATTTTCACAATAAAGGTTTTTAAAAGAAAACATGGTAGTAGTATATACATTGGTAAAGTTTTTAATAATAGTCACTGTTTTAGAATCATTAAAAGGCAAGTGAAAAAAAGCACACCAATTACATGAAGGGTAAAAGGTATAATACGCAGGAACGCAGTAAAGATAAATGGTCAAGGGCTGTTGTGTTTTCTACTCCTGCAACATAAAGTGATCGATAAGAATCTCATATTCAGGCGTATCGGCGACTAAGTCAGCAGGTCGACCCTCTTTTGCTCAACGGCTCCGTCATGGGACGAAGAAACGCTCTTTTTCTCGAAAAAAGAATATATTTTACTTGCAGGACAGTTGTAAATTTTCCGGGAAAGTACATTAGCCTGGAACATTATAACATATATTTAAGAAAAAATAATGTTCGGAAGTAATAAAAAGCGTAATTTTTAGGTCATATGACCAAGCCTTTCATCATTAGAATAAGAAAAGTAAAATGAACCAATGAAAAGTTTTATTAACAAGTCACATGACTTGTTATGCTTACGTTACGCGCTGCGCGTCGCGCCCCGGATGACTTCCGGATGCGCTAACGCGGCGCGTCATATGACGCATTACGCGACAACGCAGGTCCAGAATATAGTCAAAATGTCTCCACCAACCAGCGGTCGGAACACAACCTCTTTCAGCAGGCTAAATAGTTCTGTTAAATGACAACAGAAGGGACAGGCAACAAGAACCATCAGTCAAAGAGGGGAGGGCTAGTTCTTCTCTACCGGGTTACATTGGGGCGCTACCGGAACTGATCGAATTGGTAGTCTACAGTGGTCCTGGATGTTTCAGACTGAAGCTGGGGTTAGCATGAGAGCACCACCATTTCGTAGCTCCGTCGTGGCCATTCCGCAACCAATCATGGCAGCCGCTCTTTATCGTTATTTTGGGCGGGGTGGGTGGCGGAGCCGAGCTGTTTTGCAGCCATCATTGTGTGGAGTTCAGTTCATCTCACTAGTTTCGTATTTGTCATGAGGGGTTGTTCCTAATGTTTCTATTTTAGCGAGGTCAAAAAGAGATCCCATTAGTGGCCTACTGATTTTGCTCGATTCCTTTTCTTTTTTTTTACACGATTTTTCGTTATCTGCAAAGACTAAACAGAGTATTGCGACTCTGTGTTTGTTTGTAAATAGAGAATGAACCAAAGAGAACCAATTCTAAAACAGTAAATGCTTGGATAACAATCAATCAAATGGAGAGAGAAGCAGGCACGACGTATTACAACGGGGGCAAAGGCCTGCGTTAACTACCTTTCACTATCTGCAAAGAGAGAGTACTCCTAATAGAAATGAGGGGGGGGGGGGGCACCATTCAAAGCAGATCAGTGTGCATAAACACGAAAATGTTTTCACTTACCACGTACTTGACATTCGACAGCTTATGATATTTGCTATTAAAAAACCATTGAAATTCACTGAAAAAAACATAGGTTATAGACCATATATAGTTAGGATTTAGCATTTACAAAACCTTGAAAATTCACTGAAAAAACCATAGGTTATACACTATATATAGTTAGGAATTAGCATTTACAAAACCTTGAAAATTCACTGAAAAAACCATAGGTTATAGACCATATATAGTTAGGAATTAGCATTTAAAAAACCTTATTTTACTCACACAAAACCATTGAAATTCCATATATAGTTAGTTGCACTAACTATATATCGCGCACCCGCAATCCACTGCTGATGATGTCACATATTACATCATTCATGACATGGTCAGTGACATCACTGATGACATCACTGATGACATCTCAAATGACATCACTGATGACATCTCATTTGACATCAATGACCATATCACTGATGATATCATTCATGTGACAATACAATGCATCTCCTCACATTTTAATATAACCTTTGTTACACCCAATGTTAAATACAGAGTATAATTTTTGAAACCATTCACACACCAATACTAGTTACTACATACGCACTCACTGATTCCTACGTCTACACACACATTCACTTATTCACCCATACAATCATTCATACATACAATCACTCATCTTTACAACACTATCATATGCACTCATACACCTATACAGATACTCACACTCTGCCACTCATCCATGGAGTTACTCACACACCTAGTCAGTCCTGTAAAGAATCAATCACACTTCCATTTTTTAATCTATACAGTTAAACATAGAGCACCTTACATTTTCAAACATATACTAACACATACTTACTCTCTTATACAATCATTGATACAAGTACACATTGATCTGCACAGTCACACACCTCCCAGCCAGCCACACACACACTCAGTCTCCCATACAAATACTTGAGCAATCAATCAATAACCCATATAGTTACTCATATAGCTACTGATCAACACATGCAGCAGTTTACAGAACAACAGACATAATGATGCACAAATTAAGACAGTTTAGTCACTAACCCATGCACTCAGTGAGACACATTTAATCACTCACTCATACAGTCAGTCACGCACCTACTAAATCCTTCATCCAGACACTTCTACATCTACTCATTCTTCAATATGTAAAACATATTTAAACTTTACAGAAACACACAGTCACTGGATGATGTCATCAGTGATGTCATCAGTGATGTCATTTGAGATGTCATCAGTGATGTCATCAGTGATGTCACTGACCATGTCATGAATGATGTAATATGTGACATCATCAGCAGTGGATTGAGGGTGCGCGATATATAGTTAGTGCATCTAACTATATATGGAATTTCAATGGTTTTGTGTGAGTAAAATAAGGTTTTTTAAATGCTAATTCCTAACTATATATGGTCTATAACCTATGGTTTTTTTAGTGAATTTTCAAGGTTTTGTAAATGCTAATTCCTAACTATATATAGTGTATAACCTATGGTTTTTTTAGTGAATTTTCAAGGTTTTGTAAATGCTAATTCCTAACTATATATGGTCTATAACCTATGGTTTTTTCAGTGAATATATATATATATATATATATATATATATATATATATATATATATATATATATATATATATATATATATATATATATACGAAGCAACACTCCAAACCACTTCCAGCACACTCACTGGCGAAGAAGGAAAACGGACCACTCCAAATGAGGCAAAGTTTTTATTTATTAACCAAGTTTTCCAGCAGTGACGCGTTTCGGGCTAGGTAGTCCTTGATCACACATCGGTTACAGGGGAAATGAACCTTTTTAAATGTTTGCTTAGTGCACACCTACTACCACCATGTGGTTTAGGTCACATGACCATAAACATAAAAGAAATACTTGTGGCACGATATACATTGATTGTTTGCATTGTATCCAATCGCCATTTTATCACAGTTAAATACATAATAGAAACACAATTTAATTTCTAACATAAGCACCAATGGGTACATTTTAAAGGAAAAAGCCTACAGCTGTATAAATACTGATACTGAATCTCATATCATTATTCATATTATTATAGATTCTTAATTCAACTTGGAACTCTTACTGTTTAAATACATCATTATTATGACTTTTATAGAAATGACGTGCCACGGGATATGCGGGGTCACTGTGTATAATAGCACGCAAATGTTGCAAGATCCTTACATGCACTTTCAGCTTGGTGCTGCCGATGTATTTCAGACCGCATGTGCAAGTAAGGACGTATATGGTGTACTCTGTCTTACAATTGTAACTACCAGATATAGCTACCTTCTGAGTATTAAAGGGGGTCTGCTAATGAGTCATGTTCACCCCGAATTTGCATGCTCGGCAGCTACTACATTTGCGAAAACCAGGCACTGGTTTGAGACATATTGAATTAGCGATTGACTCAGGACTAGTTTTATCTAGCACCCCACCCATATTTTTAGCTCTTCTAAATGTAATGACGGGGTTGCTTGGTAACCTGAGACTAAGGACATTGTCAGTTAACAGGATTGGCCAATTCTTCTTGACAATGGCTCTAATCTATTTGTCCTCTTTGCAAAAATGTAGTTATTAGCCTGGGATTGTTATTTTCTGTTTGTTCCCTTGTTTCTATGAGCATTGCTACATCCATATTGGAAATTTCAATAGGCTTGAAAAGGCTTTCTCGTGTTCTTACTTTAGCCTTTTCCATAGCCTGCTGTAGTAATTTATCTGAGTAGCCACGTGTTTTCAATCGGGCAATCATTTCTTTGAGGCAACACTCAAAATCACTGTTGGTACTACATATACGTTTTAGCCTCAAAATCTCCCCATAGGGAATACTGGCTATCAAATGTTTTGGATGGTGGCTAGTTGCGTGAAGAGTGGCATTTCCAGACGTGGGCTTTCTGAACAAAGTGGTTTCAATACGTGCCTCCTTTATGTAGACCATTACATCTAAGAATTCCACACTCCTTTTATTAATATGAGATGTAAAGTGGAGATTCAGATTGTTTTTATTTATTTCATCTACAAAAGTGAGAGCTTCAGATTTGTCCCCTTGCCACAAGATGAATATATCATCTATGTAGCGAAGGTAACAAATTATCTTTTCATTAACCCATGTCCTATGTTGTTGTTGTTTAAGTACCTGTTCCTCCCACCAGCCCACGTGTAAACACGCGTAGCTGGGGGAGAAACAGGAACCCATTGCCACGCCTCTTAACTGTTTGTACAAATCCTTGCCAAACAGAAAAAAGTTGTTATTCAAACACCACTTGATTAATTTAATAATTGCCTTATTGTGTTCATGGTATTCGCATGGTCGATTGGACAAGAAATGTTTGACAGCAGCTACACCCTGATCATGATTGAAACTCGTATAGAGAGACTCTACATCAAGTGTGATGAGCCACATGTCATCACTCCTCTCCAAATTACTGATTTTCTCCAAAAGGTCACCTATATCTTTTACAAAACTAGGCAGTTGTTTAACCAAGTCCTGTAAAAAGAAGTCAATATATTGACTAACTTGTTCTCCGACACTTTTTATAGCTGATATTATAGGTCTCCCTGCTCCCTGGCACAGGCGTTACTTGTTTATGAATTTTTGGTATTAGATATAAAACGGGAATAACTTGAAACTCATTATTCATAAAATTGAATTCATCTTGCGAAATCAAACCTTCCCTCCGCCACAAGGCTAGTAATTTGTGTAGAGTCTCTTTTGCATTCGAGTATTCTTTGTGTGTTGTTTTTTCATAACACATGCTGTCATTAAGTTGTCTGAGAGCCTCTTTTATGTAATCTTTTTTAGGCCAGATTACTAAATTGCCTCCTTTGTCCGAGTTCTTGATTACAATTTCATTGTTTTCACCAAGTTTTTTCATCAATTTTGCATATTTCAATCTAGTGTATTCAATTTTCTTTCTTGTCCGGCTGTTTTTACACGTCGTCTGTTGATATCGTTTTTTAAGGTAATTAATAATGCAATCATGGAACGTGTCCAGTGCGTCCTAGGGCATTAAAGGAATACACTTGGACTTTGCTTTGAATGGACTTAGTCCTGCTCCTTTCTGAGTTATATTAATTTTGCTTAATCGTTGTTGCGTTAGTAAGTCAGCATCAGGCCCTTCCGGCTGAGAACTTGTAGCATCCTGTAAATCATGCATCATGAGAAGAGTTGACATATCCGATGATAGTAATCTGTTGCTTTCAGTATCATTGTCGTGATCTAATTTTTCTTTTGCAGATTTGAGGGCAGAGAATTTCTGTAATTTGAGTTTCCTAATAAAGCAGAAAACATCTATCCGAGTGTTGGCATAATTGAAACTCTGACCCGGACAGAAGTTTAAGCCCAATGATAGCAATTGCTCTTCTGCTTTTGTTAAAACGACTGTTGATAAATTAATAATACTGTTGTTGTCAGTTGTTATTTCTTCTGCCAAGTGCTTTTTTTCTTTTTCTGTATTGAATTTTTGTTTGCACTTGCGTCTCCTCTCTCTCTTGCGTTTGTTCCTACTTTTCCTTGTTGCTGCTTTTGTTGTCTTGGCCTTAAAGTCTGCAGCCTCTCCTCCACTAAAAAATAAATTTCTTGTTCAAGATTTAATTTAGTTGGAGCAGGTTGTCTAGAGGAATTTGAATCTAAGCTCGAGTCGCTTGTTAAGGAAACTGTATCAGAGTTGGACAATTCATCATAGTTATTGCCAGTTTGCGAGCTGCTTGCTGTAACTGTGGCTGTGTGTCCTGTCAGTTTCTTGCCCCTGTTACTGAATTCTTGTCTTTTAACAGCACTACATTTTCTCACAAAAGTAAAGATTTGTCCATTGTTATAATCATCCAAATCCCGGGCAAACATATGAGCTTTACGAAGTTTTATTTTGTCTTCATGTTTACCCAAACGTTCATTCATTGTTTCCAACATGTTTTGATACTGTCCAGGCTAGAATCATTGGGGCAGATTTACAAGTCCCTTGCGCTACATTTGCGTCACTTTTAACACGGGAAAAGTGACGCAAAAGTGGCGCAATGGGCTTGTAAATCTGCCCCTTTATGTTTGTCAATTTCTTCCTCCAGTTTTTGTATTTCATCCAATATAATGGCTCGATCAATCGCTGCATATTTTATTAAAATGTGAACGAGGTTCATTGATGCTGTTAAATTACTTTCGCCCCATTCCTTAAGCATGACGGGATTAGGTTTGTCAAAACTCAGGGCAAGTAAAATGCGTAATCCTCGAGGGACCCTACCAACTTCTGCATATTTGCCCACCATTTAGTAATTTCTATTTTTTTCTTTTTCTCCAATTCACTGATTAATGACTTGATGTCAGCTTCTCCCTCATTATGGATTTTAGGCGGTTTGCTAGCATTTTTTACCGCCGTAGGCACATTTGAAAAGGGGGGGCCCTCGGCCCCCCCGCACGCATGGCGGCGCGGCGACCGTCGCCCCCCCTTTCTCTTGTGTTGCCATTCGGCGGTGGGGGCGTGCCCTGGGGGGCACGGCCCACCGCCGATTGGCCGGCGGCCCCCCTGACCCGGATCCTAGGTAGTGGGTCCGGGTCAGGGGGGGCGGGCTATAGGAGGGGCCGCCTGGCCCCTCGGGAATAAAGAGGTGGGGAGCGCCCAGGAGACCCCCTTGTCCCTGGACGCTCCCTCGCTGAAACGGTGTGCCCCGCGCTCGGGGCTTCTTTGTTGTATAATTTTTCCCGCTTTTATATTACAGGTCGAGCCAGCCGTCGTGGGGATCGACATCGGCCTGGGATCGGCCTGGGACGCGAGGCAGCGGTTTTTGGACTTTCCCCTGTTTTTCCCTTGCAGGGTTCTAGGACGTGGATTTCGCGGAAAGGCGCCTGCTGATCGTCGGTTTTTCGCTTTGGCGCCCGCGTCGCCATTACTTCAGAGGGCGGCGCACGAGCGAGTTTTAGGAGAGTGGAGTGGGAGCAAGCGTTGAGGCTCCGTCAGGTACCGGGTGCGGGCGGTTGTTTGTATAAAGCTGTGGTTTCTTAACGTGGTCTAAGTGTGATTGAGAACAGTTGTAAGGCTTTCTTGAAACCAAGGTCAGTTTATATCAGCACGTGTTGCATTTGTGAAATACATCATCGCGCTAAGCCAGAGTGAGAATCTTTAATGCTGTAATTATAGCCCGACTTTCCCATGCTCTCTCATCACACGGATTACTTGACCATATAAGATTCCCCTGAGCGATAAATAAAAGATCGAACGAACGGCTAATAAGGCCGGTGTGGGGGCAATTTTGATTTAGAACGAGAGCGGGGGCTACTTGACCACGAGTAGCTGAGGGAAGAGAAGCAGGGTCGACCAGGGCAGCGCCTGGAAGGGAGACTGCTGGTACATGTATGCAATTGTTTTCACTACTGCATAGCAATTTTCAATGAAGTAATTGTCAGTTCATGAATTGGATGAGAACGAGGGTGCATTTCTTAAAGTGTTTTCTCTGCTATATGGTATTAATTAGTAAGTGAATTGTGGATCAAGCATACAAACGAGGTGGCATTTCTTAACGTGTTTCTCAATACTGTGGGGTATTAATTATTAAATAACTTTTGGTTCAAGTAGTGGCACAAAAGCGCACTATAAAGGGGAATAAGTGCAAGTCAGTGTGTTTTTAAGGTCATTGATACAAGGTGTTTTTAGTACCGCACAGCAACTGTGAGGTTCACAGGGAGGGTTCAACCGTCCCCTGTATTTAAGTTGGGTGTCCTACAACTTGTTCCTGCTTTAGTACACGGTACTAATACTTGTTTTCAATTTCAGGCAACCTTAACTACATTATTGGCACATTTCAGCAGACAGGGCACGCAACGTGGGGAAGGCTGTGACCGCAGATCACCATCGCCGGCAAGGATACAGGAGGGGTCGGTAAGAGGGGTACGGGGGGCTGGCATTCATTGCTCCAGGTGGCCGCCGGGTGGGTCTACATTAGGTTTACTCACCCCCTTACATAAGCGGACAAGCCGCTAGTGTTGCGGTCGCCGTTGCATGGTGCTGAAAGCCCCCTGGTGACCCTCCACCAAAAAGGTACACATAGTTGACCGGTTGTGATATTAAGAGAGTAGGCTGCGGTTGTTTGGGGCGGTATCATGCCAGGTCCGCGGGGTGGAAAAAGGGGGTCCAACATGGAGGCGATGATGCGGGCCATGATGCGTGAGATGAGTGAAATTAAGCAGCAGCTAGGGAAAGTAGATGAGTTGGAAGCACGGTTGAATGAGAGGCATGGGGATGCCCCGGGCCCATCGGGTAGGCCTATCCGCAAGAGGGTGGCACCAGTGCCAAGGGGGGAATTTATCACCCCACCTAGGAAGTCTAAGTCCAAGAGACCCAGGGATGCTACCCCCACCCCAGGGCCATTAGAGCCGGTACCTTCCGTGCCGCCGGCGGTCGCTCCACCCCCGCATATACCTATGCCTACACCCCTTGCCCCCATGGTGCCGGTGCCTGTAGGTCAACCAGTAGACGCTGGGCCTGCTCCCCCACCGGTGCCCATAATCCCGGGTACAGGCGTGCCACACCCGGCACCCGCCCTGCCAGCTGCGCCAGTACCACAGGGCATAACCCCAGTGGTACCTGTTGTCCCGGGGGGTCATTTAGAGTTAATGCCCCCTTAATTGTTATCCCAGATAACGGCCTTGTTGCCATGGCTTCAAAAAGGGGGAGCTTTCCCGAATTCTGCAGACCATGCAGCAGAGGCGGCGAGGTTTGTGGAAAAAATCAGATTGGCAGCGGACGCCGACAGTGTTGCATTGCCAATATCTTCTCCCCTTGCAGGTCCAAGTGTTCCCCAGCTGGACGGAGTTAAAGGGCAGCCGCCCCCAGTGCCCGCGCTTGGTAAGGAAGTGGCATTGCCGCTCTTGGGGGACGGTGTTCTACCTTCCAGGGGTGAGAATTTGGCTCAGCATGTGTCATTAGCTGTGAAAGAGATGATTTGGGCGGACAAATACGTTTATATTTATTCTTTGTTGTTAGATAATAGGGAAATGGAGCAGGTAAAAACACTGAAAGAGTGGATGCTCCCAAGCGAATGGAGGGTGCAGTGTGCTAGATTTAGGGTTGAGGAAACTCTTAACAACTGGATGAAAGCATGGGCTGTATTCACTGCTATTAAAGCTGAGCGTCCTCCAGATTTGCAGGCTGCATTGGCATGCTACTCGAGCAGGATTGTGGGGTGGAGTGAACAGTATTCTGGGGAGGCATGGAAAGGGTATGATGTCAATTTCAGGAAGGCATTGGAATTTAATAGAACATTGGCATGGGACACGGTAGATTCCATGGCTTGGCACAAACAGTTCTCAGACACTGCGCCTCTCCCCCAGTTCGGTTCGGTCAAGGTGTTCTCTAGACCTCAACAGCCCTTTCGGCCCCCCCAAACGAGTGAGGTACCTGGGAAGTTTAGGGCCAGTGGGCCAGAGAAAAAAGGGGTGTGCTGGGATTTTAATAGGCGCACCTGCACAAGGGCCGCGTGTAAGTTTAGACATGCATGTTCCTCCTGTGGACACCCCTCTCATCCAGAAACTGCCTGTAGGTCCAAGCAGGGAAACACAGGTCAGAGGGGTAGGGGAAAGCCACTATAAGACAAACAGGTTAGGCCCCCCCACTCCAGTGGATGTGGTGGCAATGATTCCATGGTTGAACAGATACCCGGACCACAGATCGGCCATCCTACTCCAAGAAGGTTTTTCTAAAGGCTTTAGGATCCCGGCCGCGGGATACACAGGCAGCGCGCACTGTAGAAACCAATTGTCAGTCAAGCACAATCCGGCTGTGGTGGCCGCCAAAATTGACAAGGAGCTATCGTTAGGCAGGATAGCTGGCCCTTTTTCTGAAGTGCCGGTACCCAATTTTGTGTGTTCCCCATTAGGAGTTGTCCCTAAAAAAGAGAAAGGGCAATTCAGATTGATACATAACCTGTCAGCACCTAGGGGGACGTCACTGAATGATGCCATTGACGAGGGTATCTGTAGTGTTAAATACGCCTCTTTTGATCAGGCTGTTAACTTATTACAGGCCACAGGACCCGGGGCGCTGATGGCGAAATCAGACATAGAATCAGCCTTTTGCCTCCTCCCGGTCCACCCAGCCGATCAGCATCTCTTAGGCTTCACCTTTGGGGATATGTTCTACATGGACAAATGCATGCCCATGGGTTGTTCGATATCTTGCGCTTACTTCGAGATGTTTAGCTCTTTTCTTGAATGGGCCATGAGACAAGTGACGGGCCATCAGCGGGTCATGCATTATTTAGACGATTTACTCTTCCTGGGTACAACGGGATCTCAGGAGTGTGCACTGGCATTGCAGGAATTTTGCGTGCTCATGCGGGCTTTTGGAGTCCCGCTTGCGCCCGGGAAGACGGTTGGCCCGACCACCTGCTTAGAATTCCTCGGCATTGAGATTGACTCAATGGAAGGATGTTTTAGATTACCTAGGGACAAGGTGGACAAATTCAAGACAGCGCTACAGTTATGCCTCCGGAAGGAGAAGGTCACTTTGCAGCAATTACAGGAGGTGGTAGGGCAATTGAACTTTGCACTGAGGATCATCCCCATGGCTCGCCCATTCTCTCGCTCTATTGCACAGGCAATGAAGGGGCTGAGGGAGAAGCACCACCGCACTCGGCTGTCGGTTGAAATTCGCCAGGATATGCTTATATGGATGGCATTCCTGGAGGATTTTAACGGCAGGGTAGTCTGGCCCGGCCCGCTGACAACATCAGCAGAGTTGGGCCTGTGGACGGATGCTGCCGGGAGTGTGGGCTTCGGCGCCATTCTAGGGAACAGGTGGGTCGCTCAACAGTGGCCGGGAGTATGGAGGACATGGGGTCTGACCAGCAACATTGGCTTCCTGGAACTCTTCCCAATATGGGTGGCACTGATGGTCTGGCCCGAACACCTATGTAATCAATCAGTGGTGTTTTGGTCAGACAACATGACGGTGGTGGAATGTATCAACCAGCAGGGGGCACGGTGTCCTTTCATACTTCGTCTGATCAAAGAAATTGTGTTGCAGTGCCTTAAATTGAATGTCAACTTTAAGGCCAAACATGTCCCAGGTGTTCTGAACAATGCAGCTGACTCCCTCTCTCGCTTCAAAATGCAGGTTTTCAGGGAGCATCTTCCTACAGCAGACCCCTCGCCAGCGCACTTCCCAGCAGTACTTTGGCAGATTGGTGCCCCAGATTACAGGACCTCGTGGTCGCTAGCCTAGCCCCCAGGACCAAGACGGCTTACGAAGGGGCGTTTTTGTCTTATCGTTCTTTTTTGGGACAACAATGGGAAGTACTTTGGGCACAGGAGGATGGCTTTGCAGCCTATTTAGAATGGATGCATAAGGAAGGGCGCTCGGTGGCAGCGGCAAACAGACATAGGGCAGCGGTGTCATTCTTCGCTCAGGCTAGGGGCTTCCGGGATCCCACTAATACCTTTATGATACGTAAGGCTTTGAGGGGATGGCGCCGTATACAGGGCCATCATAAGGATAAGAGAAAGCCCATAGGATTAGCCCGGCTGACAGCTTTACTGGCCACGCTGGACACTGTTTGTAGCTCGGAGTGGGAGGTGTTTCTTTTTAGGGCAGCATTCTCTTTGGCATTCTATGGGGCGCTGAGAATTAGCGAACTTGTGGCAGGTTCTAGGTCAGACCTACTGGGCGGCTTGCAAAGGGCTAGTGTGACGATAAGGGAGGACACCATGTGGGTGACTATTCCGAAGTCAAAGACCGACCAGGAGTCTAGGGGCCACACCATAGTTCTCCAACGGGCCCCCGCCAACCCTTGCTGCCCAGTGAGACATGTGGAATTATTGCACGGACTGCTGGTGGGCTCAGCGGGCAGGGCATTGCTCTCTCACGCCGACGGGAGCCCCTTGACCAGATATCAATTCAGGAAGGTATTGGAGATGGGGGTTAGGAAAGCAGGTCTTGACCCTAAAGAGTTTGGCTCTCATTCCTTTAGGATTGGGGCAGCAACTGAGGCGGTGGCGGGGGGCCTCCCAGTGGAGAGAGTGAAGACAATTGGGAGATGGTCCTCAGAATGCTACAAACGTTATGTACGGATTGACATGCTATGATTACATGTCGCTCACGCTTGGTTTGTTTCCGCTCTCTTACAGTTTCTCAGACCTGTTACGCAGGGGAGGAATTTGTCGTCGGGCACCGGCAACATACATCAGCACGGAGCGGCACCCAGGAAACGATGAAGAACAGTGTTTGGATTGTGGGTCACTCATATGTAAAACGAGCAGAATGTGTCTTTATGTCAGGTGACAGGAGGAAAAGGGCGGCACAACTAGGGTTGGACATCACGTTCTTTGGCAGAGGGGGGTTGTGTCTGCATGAGTTTAGGGGATTCTTCCAGGGGCTTTTAGCACGCCGGCAATCTCCACCGTCAGTGGTGATACTTCACCTTGGGGAGAATGATTTGGCAACACTGGGTAGGCGCATTCTGATTGAGGAGATTATCTCAACGGCGGGTTGGATGGCTAGAACCTGCCCCGGTTGCACACTAGTATGGTCACAACTCATACCTCGACTACAGTGGCGGGGGGGACATTCGGTCAGGGCGTTGAATCACTCGGTAAAGAGGATCAACACACGGTTGGATAGGTTGTTTCGAGCCCCCTTGTTGCAGTCAATACCTCATGGGTGCATCTGGGGCGACAAGTATTACTTGAAGGACGGAGTTCATTTAACAGAGGAGGGTAATGTCTTGTGGTCTGACAATATCTGGGCCTGGCTAGAGGGTTTTGAAAGTAGGAGGGTTTCCTTAGGTAGGGGCTAGAGGGGGGAGGCCAGATCGTCGGTTAACAATGCTGGCCTGTGGCGGTAAGGTCATTATCGGTGAGCACATATTTGAGGTCTGAGGGGGCGGGCATCATCCTATGGAGGTTCCCGCCCAGGGGGAGGGGCCTGCGGGCCACTCCCAGAACTCCAGGGGCAAGGTAATAGGCAAAGGAGCGCGGGTAGGAGTAGTTCACGCTTTCCTTAGGCTGGTAGCCACCCCGCGCGCGTGGACTCATGACGCCACCGGCGCAGAGTAAGGGCCCTCCTTTAGTGGGTAAATGGAGTTCAGGGCGTAGACCGGGCAATTCCCGGGGTAACACTGCGCATGCGCACATCTATAGGGGAGGCGCAGCTTGTAGGACCTGACACCGGTAGTGACCCTGCCATATGGCCAGAAATGTACAAAAATCAAGATTAGGATGTTTAGTCTAAGTTAGGAAACAACATGTATTAGAGTTTTGTTAAGGTCAGGCTCTCAAACTTGTTGATAAGAATTGTGTATCTAAATGTCCTGCTGATTTTTGTATTAATTGTTGATTATGCAATTAAAAAACCTTTTTTAATTTCATACTTTAATAAATACGGCCGGGCGACTAGCGCCCGCCTTCCAAAAAGTAAAGACGTCTCGTGTCCACGTTCCTGGGTATTGGGTGCCGGATTGGGGGGGAGGCGGCAGCTAGTCGCTGACCATGTGAAAATAACTCATCCGCAGCCTCCTCCCGCTTCCGAACAGTTTCCGCCGACATGCTGACAACTTGGATTAATGTGTTTGAATGTATTCACCGCAGATAACGGCGATGTATCTTGAATGCTCAAACAGGTACCTCCCCACCTATGCGCGTGCTTATGTCCACTCACCAATACCGCGGTATATATATCCAAATCACGCTTTCAGCTCCTCCTAGAAGAACTGCCCACCATCTGGTGGCGCACGAACACCGGCAGAGCGGCGGCCGGCAATTAATTAGAAAACACAGATTGACAAAAAATTGCCCCCCAACTTACCATTTGGTGCGAGCATTAGGTCACTAGATAGGGGCGCAGTATACTAGAGGCAATGTCCAAATAGACTCCTAACTATAGTAGGTACAGGCATAAAGAGCTCGTTGATACCTGCAAGAAATTAGATAGGCACATAGTGTATAATGTGCAAGTGAAAATTGGCATTATTGAATGTTTAACATACATTGTCCTTGAATTGGAGATATATGAAATGTTAAAAACAAATACATGTTTAAAGATGGCGGCTATTATTGAATGTATGCAGTCCTCTTTCTATGTAAACCAAAGACGTCTATGAAATGCACAGAGTCACTCACGCTCGGTGTGTGAACAAGGGAGCTGAGTCTCTCGAAACTCGTTAAAGCAAAAACTTAGCACACCACCATACATATAACAACAAAATAGATTTGACTTTTAACGTTGACAGGATATATTTTAAATTGTCAAAAAAGATATTCCAGCTCCAGCCGACACGTGTTTCGTCGCTCGGGCAGATCACCCACGACTTTCTCTGGGCTGTATACAATAGCTGTCAATCGTTATCACCTCCGGGCTAGTTGTAGCTCCCACCCAGCCTGTTAGGCAGCCCTGCCAAGTGTCACACATCCGGTGTGACACTAACGCATTTTAAGTTTCATTACCGCATTACCGCATGTGAAAGGATTGTCAAGCAAATCAGCGTATTTAAAAGCTGAGTGAATTACCAGTATTTGAGGATGTCACTAGCCTGAGGGACTGTCAAGCCTGATTTAAACTGAGAGTCTGTGGCAGCACGCATCCCGTGGCTTATGCGCGCTGCTCCAGCAGGCTGTATCTAGATTCTTGGTTGAATCACTGCCGCTCCTCGGGTCTTACTGGCTGATGTCATCGCGGCGGGACGTCACTGACTCAGTGACTGTGGAAGCGCGCGCAGTTTATTTTGGGCGCTCGATGCGGCTCTATAGTTTGTGGGCTGCACGGCATGATATTCGTGGTTAAAGGGAGCACTTATAATTACTGCACCGTCCATCAGCTTGCATCGGCTCGGGCACAACATGCAAATTGTTATTTCCGTCCCCCATTGAATCATGCAATATTTTACTGTAGCCGACGGAAAGAAGTCGGTGACACTGGGGCCGCCTGGACAGACTGGAGGTGGAGGACCCTTCCTCTGTGAGGTCAGTGAAACTTTGCTATCATCTCATGTTCGAATGGTCGTGGACAGTGGGAGAGAGAGCCTGTGTGTGCTAAGTTAAGATGCTGGCTTGAGCCCCCACCCCACGTGCAGCTCTTCCGGCGCATCTCGGTTATCTCTCCTTGGTGAAGCCTTGAAAGAGGCCGCAGGGCTCTAGAGCGACTGGAAAGGTTTTTTTTATATTGCTTGGTAAAGGAGCCCCCCCACGCACCCCCTCATTGGGCCTCCTTGTTTGGTCAGAGCGTCACTCTCTTCCTCACGAGTAGAGGAAAAGAGATAAGAGGTAGCACATGAAGGCCACAGCGGATCTTTCACTTATTCAGAAACTCAGTCTGCCCGGGTCAGGGCAGCTAGCACAGCAAAGCATACCCCACTCCTTTACCGAACCAATATTTATTAGAGCTTCTTATGAAGTAGAATACACTGTGCCGTGTTTATTCATGACGTCCAATTAAATGCTACGGATTACTTTTGATTTATTAGGGCATCTTAAACTGCAGAGAACTTTAACCATTTAAACCCATGAAAACAGTCAGTGCAAACATACCTGACAGCTTACCCAGTTCTGTGTGTGAAGTGTGCCTACCACTCCATTCTAGACTTATTCTGAGTTTGCCTGTGCCCCTGTCACTCACACAGTATGTCTCTGCTTTGGTTTTCAGTTGCATTACAGCTCAGGTCACTGGTGGCTGTTGAGTGAGACTGCAAGTCATTCAGCTGATTATAATGACATTTTGAACCACTTCCAAGCTGCTTTATCTAATTTCTACAATTTTAGCTAGTCTGATCAATGGAAGTCGTTTATATTTCTTACTTTTTGCAGCAGTTAACTTAGTTTCTCGTTCCTCAAATGTGTGCAATTTCTGAATTATTGTTTCCCTCCTCTTCATTCCTTAATTTTGCTCACGAGACAGTGTCACTCATAGTCATTGAAAGGTCACTCATAATTACTCTTAAAATATTAAAATGTCACACATAGCAATCTGAAACCTTGGCAGCTATGGTTAGGGGTAGGGCAAATTGCTGAACACAACGTCAGTCGTTAATTCTTCTTACTGTATTAGCTTTGTGTCCAATCTCCAGTGCTCAATGTCACAACGTTTCCGTATAGATTCTTAATCCCTCAATAGGAATGCGCGTTATTAGCTCTGCACACCTCCGTTTCACGTATTAAATCATCAGTAGCACTGTATTCGGCTACCTCCAAGTGGCCACCCTCATCCGGCGTTCCCAAGTGGAATAATTATTATTTCACGCGGACAGGATCGGTTGATCTGTTGGTAGGAGGTATTGGATGACTGCCTCAATCCTAAGCACCCACTAAAGAGACATACTAGGTGAACGACTAGATAGACCTTAATAGGCCAAGCGCCAGTAGAACCCAGGGTTAAATTCATCCAAGTTTGTATTGTATTTTCTCTTGAAACGCGTTACAACATTTAAATAAACACCTGCTGAATCACCACCTACCGAGAGTGCGCCGTGATTTGGAAATCGTGTTGGAATAATGAATTGCCGGCCATGGCTCTGCCGGTGTTCGTGCGCCACCAGATGAATTGCGGTTCTTTCAGGAGGAGCTGAAAGCGTGATTTGGATAAACAAGAGGAATTACTGCCAGCCCCCACCGCAACATACAAGCATCTAGGACTGTGAAGCCAAACGAGTGGATATTCGGACCCGGAGCAGCCTACACAGAGGTAAGCCCAGAACCGGGGGGTGCATTCAGGGGCCGGCGTGGACACACACGTGGACCCTTCAGAGTGTACTCTCGGGGAGGGGCACTGCTGGGGGGCTGGGGGTTGAAGTACGAACTAGGTCAACCTGGACACGTAAAAAAAAACAGAGGCATTTGCTGGTTACTGCAATTCAAGACATAGGGGCTATTAAAGATCCAGCCAGACCTGACCGAAGAAGCATATCCACTGAATGAAAGAAGGGTCATCTGGAACTTCCATTAAGGAGGGGTAGGGGAGTGATAGCAAGCAACAAATAGAATGCAGAGTGACTTCAGACAGTGCCTTTATCCACAATAGGCATATATCTTTACATAAAAAATTAAGAAAAGACATTATATTAATGAAAATATTACCTGTAAAAGAAAGATAAAAACAATACATATACATGCAAGCATGGAACAGGATGCCCAACGCAGAATGGCAGCACAGACACTATTGGCTCATGCACCAGGCAAAGGACAACCCTACTGTAATTAGAAAAGATACAGAGGGGGGCGTGGCTCGTAGCCGTGGGGAATGGCCGCACTCTAAGGTGGCTCCTCGACCCTCGCCGATATCCCGGACATTGCTCCTGTGCCAGTGCCTGTCTTTACCCCCGCGTTTGGGGGTACCGATTCATTGACGGCCTGGACAGCGCCATCTGCTCTCCATCTGCTGCCAGACCCCCGATCACCACACCTAACTCCTGAGGCCTAGCTCACCCCCAGCCTCAAAATGGCGGCCGAGACCGCCGGCCGCAGTTTGGCCTGACTCCGGGACCACAGTGAGAGCCCTTGGCTTCTAAAAATCCCTGACATAAAAGACTGCCTGCTAGAGCACACGGAATATTACTTCACAGAAAATGTCGGGTCCGTGATGTCGGCTATAACCATCTGGGAGGCCTATAAGGCTGTACTCAAAGGGAAGGCGTTAGCTATCAAAACTGGCTATATACACAAACAAAGAGAGCACCTAATCCAGGCTGAGATAGACCTAACCCACTTGGAATCGAGCCACAACGCGAACCCCTCAGAAGAGACGGCAGCCCGTCTCCAAATGCAACAACTAGAATATAAAGCACTAGCCATGGAGAAAACGCAGGCCAAACTTTTAAAGACTCGTCACCGAGTGTATGAACTGGGTGATAGAGCAGGCAAAATGCTGGCATGGCTCGAAAAACACGAGCAAGGCTCCAGATGGATCCCGGAATTGTCCGGACCAGGCAATTCTCCTGTTACAGACCCCGGGGAAATAGCGGAGGTCTTTGTTACTCATCTAGAGGGAGTATACACAGCCAGGGTGCACTATACTGCCAAGGAGTCTAGACTTCTCTTAAATGAAATGCGATTACCTACTCTTTCTGAGAATGACGCGAAGGAATTAGAGGCAGACCTCACAACGGAGAAGATTGGCAATGCATTGTTCGCCATAAAGTCGGGTAAAGCTATGGGCCCCAACGGTGTCCCTATTGAATTCCTGAAGGGCATGGCGGGTGAGATTCTCCCACACCTGAAGGCAATGTTCGAAGAGAGCCGCGATACCGGATGCCTGCCGCTAGACCAACGGTTGGCGTCAATAATTGTGATTCACAAACCTACTAAACCATCTACTGATTGCGGCTCTTATAGGCCGATTTCCCTCATTAACTCTGAGGTGAAAGTTCTGTCAAAACTCCTCGCCACCAGACTCATGACAGTCCTCCCCTCCTTAATTCACGAGGATCAGTCGGGATTCCTCCCAGGCCGTAACACGTTGCTTAATCTCTGTAGGGTCCTGTGGTATCTTAGTGATGTCACAGCTGGAATCTGGAACACGGGATGTCCCGGATGCCAGTAGAGACAGGTAGACCCAGGCTTTTTACTTATGAGCATCTTAATAATTTTTGTCAAATAAAGATTCATCTTTACCAGCATACTCTGGAAGACCTCACCTTATGTCACTGGCGACGATTGGAAAAGTGGAGCGTCAAAGCCTGGAGTCCTGCACAGTGCAGATCGTGGAATTCATTCTTCCGAAGCATCATTTCCTGCTGAGGGGTAATTCGGAGTGTGGCTGCTGTCTCCTAAACACTTCTTGTGAAAACCCCGTGTTCAGGCATATAGCGGTGAGAGACTTTTGCAATTTTTTTCTTTTTTCCAATATCGGCGTTATTCATACCCAATGCGCATGCGCAAAGACGCGTGACGTTATCACGCTATTACGCGGTGGCCATTTTAAATTGGGAAGGAAGAATTTCTCTAAATCAAAACGTGGCGGCCATTTTGAATTGGGAAAAGCATCACGCAACGTCGCGGCCATTTTGGATTAAAAAAGAAAAAATCAGGAATCAGCGCGACTACTAGCATTTATGAAGAAAAATTGTTAAAACCTCGGCAATTTGTTTCTTCTTTTCACAAATATCAATATTTATGGTGAAATCTTTACAGAAACATACAAAATTATTTCAATTTGATTCAACTAAAAGAATTTTATTTAAAAAAATAAAAAATTATTGAGCATTTTTTTTAAACGACCTTTAAGAACCTTATACATTTTTATTGCCAAGTTCATTGTTATTTGCTAGTTTGCCTTACCGCTCAAACCTGTTATCAAACATTTGTGTATATTTTCAAACGCAAATATGGAGAGTCTATCTGCGCCTGCTGCTTTCCTATCTTGTTATGTTATGTTATGTTAAAAATGCTCTTTTATAGCGCACGGCTACTCCTAGGAGTGTCCCGGCGCTTTGACAAAGAGCCCTCATTCTGAGAGAAACATAACACTACAGAAACAGAGGAAAACACAAAAGAACATTACTGAATAAAAAGCCAAGTTTTTAAATCTTTCCTAAAAGAAAACAAATTCTCGGCTTTCCTGAGTGAAACAGGCATGTCATTTCAGCCTTGAGACGCCAGAAGGCGAAAACAGCGTCCTCCGATTCTAGCCCGGCGGATGGAAGGAATCAAAGCTTTGAGTAGAGTTGCGGAACGTAGAGTTCTACGAGGTACGTAGAAAGCCAGACGCTTCTGGAGATATTTAGGGCCAATCCGGTGAAGGGCCTTAAAGGCGAAGGTAAGCGCCTTAAAAATGATCCTCTTAGCGGCTGGTAGCCAGTGCAGTTTTTTTAGTAATTCTGTGGCTTCGGCCCTGCGCTGGAGACCAAAAATGGCTCTAGCCGCAGAGTTCTGCACAATCTGCAGTCGCGTCAAGAGATACTTCGGGAGGCCAAGGTAGAGAACGTTCGCGTAATCTAAACGCGAACCTATCAAGGCCTGCACAATGATCTTTCTGTGCTTCAGTGACAGCAACGGAAGAAATTTCCGTAACATTTTCAAAAGACTGAAGCATTTTCCGGTCAACCCGGAAATCTGAGGACCAAAGGTAAGGCCATCATCAATCACAAAGCCCAGATTTTTTGCTTTGGAGGAGGCCGTGTCCGGCGGAGACATGTCCGAAGGCCACCAGGCCTTCCAGCCAGGATCTGGTAGACAACCAAAAAAAAGCAACTCCGACTTGTCGGGGTTGCATTTTAGGCTGTGGCACTGGAACCAGGTGAAAACGGCTCCCAGACCACTTGCCGGCGGCCGGTTAAAAACAACTTAAACCAGTTCAACACCGTCCCTCGAAGGCCGATCTCCTGGAGTCTTAAAAGGAGACCTTCATGAGGGACGGTGTCAAAAGCCGCCGACAAATCCAGCATAACCAGAATGGCCTTACCTCCAGTATCCAAAACTTCCCTTATGGCATCGGTGACCTCGAGAAGGGCGGTCTCTGTGCTAAAATTCGTGCGGAAGCCCGATTGGGAGTCATGCAGTATGTTATTACTCTCAATGAAGTTGGTAATGGAGCTATGCACGAACTTCTCGGTCACCTTGGCCAAAGCAGGGAGGAGAGAGATAGGCCGGTAGTTAGCGTGGATAAGAGGATCGAGGGTAGCTTTCTTGATCAGTGGAAGGATCAAGGCATGCTTCCACGCAAGAGGGACAACACCCGTGCTCAGTGAGGCATTGAGTAATGGATTAAGCACCTCATTTAAAGCCGGAACAACTTTCCCAAACATCTCGCCGGACAAGGGTCAAGCGGGGAGCCGGACTTAAGCCGAGACAGAAGGTCGAGAGAGACCGTAGGGGACATTACCGGAAATTCCGATAGAAATGGGCCTTCCCCCTATATAGATGTTTCCAGGCTGGGTATAGAACCCTGAACAGACAAGGAGCAAGAACAAGAAAAAGAGTCATGGATAGCTTTAATTTTATTCACAAAGAAATCAGCTAACTGGCTAATCCAGACTTCAGTGTGCTCGTGAGAGGGAGCACCAGTAGAGGGAGAAACAAATGCCTTAGCTAACCTAAATAGCTCTTTGCTGGTGCTCTCGGCGTCATCAATTCTACGCTCCAGGTAAGCTTTTTTTCCTGCTAAAATGTGTCTATCTTCTCCTGGGGAACCAATATTGGAATGGAAACATTGGAAGAAAGGATTCTTTGCTTATCTGGAAGCTATCGGTGGTGATGACTATACAGACAAACGAAAACTTGCTATTTTAAAACATTGTCTGGGTGCAGAAGGAAGAGATATTTTGAAGCATCTTCCACCAATTAGTAATCAAACTGATGATGAGGTGGATGTGTTTCTAGAAGCTATCAAACAAATGGACAAACGATATATAAAAAAAATAAATGAAGTTGTGTTACGTCACAAATTTCTCAGTAGAGGTCAACTCGTTAACGAGTCTATTAAATCATTCATGAACGATTTGAGAATTCTAGCATCAAAATGTAACTATTCTACTTTTCACGATCAAATGCTTCGAGATCAAATGGTGCATAAAGTGGCTGATGTCAAACTTCAAGCTAAGTTATTAGATGCGGAAGATTTAACCCTCGACAAAGCTTTGGATATTGCTCATAAATTTGAAGACATGAAGTTGGGTTTGAAAGAATTAGCTGAACAAAAAGTGTCTGAAGTTAATGCAATAAAAAAAAGCAATACTGATGAATCTAATGCTAGTAAAGCAAGGTACAAAAGTCAGTTCTCTCAGTCAAAAGACTATACATGTTTCAAATGTGGAATTCCAGGTCATTTATCAAATGACAAAAAGTGTCCTGCTATAGGGCAAGTATGTAGATACTGTAAATTGAAAGGACATTACACCAGAATGTGCAGAAACAAGAACAGATTTAAGAACACGAATTCTGATCGGAGAAGTGGAAACGATGAAAATATAAGAGAAGTCAATTCTGATGATGATGAATATCTTTTGACTGTGTATGAAATTAATACTGATCCTAAAGATGCACCCTACTGTACCGTGAAAATTGGTGGCATTGATGTAAAGATAATGGCTGACTCTGGAGCTAGGCATACTCTCATTGGGGAAGAGTGGTTAAAAGCATTCCCTAACATTTCTTTATCACCTCCCGACATTAGATTACTTGGTTATGGAACAAAAAAACATTGATGTTTTAGGATTTTTTGTTACTACTTTGAATTTTAAAGGCAAAACAATTACTTCTAAAGTCTATGTAGCGAAGGATGGTTCATGTCTTTTAGGTTGGCCTCAACAAAGAGAGTTAATGATTAAGTTGGATCCTAATCATCCAGACCAAGTGTTAGGGTATTCTGATCTAATTTTACATATAGAGAGTGATCCAGCTGCGGAATGGGAAAAAAGGTTTCCTTGTGTATTTTCGTCATCTAAACTGGGTTTACTAAAAAATGTTGTGCATAAAATCATTCTCAAGCAAAATGTAATTCCCAAAGTTCATAAAGTGAGGAATGTCCCTTTACATCTTAGAAAAGCCGTTAAATCTGAACTTCAAAGACTATGTGACTTAGATATCATAGAGGAGATAGAATCTTCAGAATGGCTATCTCCAGTAGTAGTCGCTCACAAGCCCAATGGCAAAGTTAGGTTATGTGTCGATTTAAGGGATCTGAACAACTGTGTGTGGGTTGATAGACATCCATTACCCAACATTAATGAGATGTTTACTAAATTAAAAGGTGCATCCATTTTTTCAACCCTTGACTTATCTAATGGCTACCATCAGATTGCGTTGCATCAAGAAAGTAAACATCTCACTTCCTTTATTACGTCTGAAGGTGCTTTTAGATATAAAAGAATGCCCTTCGGCTTAATATCTGCATCATCAGTTTTCCAAAGAGTAATACACAATTTATTCAAAAATGTTAAAAATGTGCTATATTTTCAAGATGATATCTTAGTTTTTGCTGCTGATTCATCTGAACACACAGATATTTTACACAAGGTTCTTTGTATTTTACAAGAAAATGGTTTAACACTTACCAAGGAGAAATGTACATTTGGGGTTTCATCTGTTGAATATTTGGGCCATTCGATTGACAAAAATGGCATTTCCCCAAAGCAAAATTTGATTAGGGCCATTGAATCTGCTCCTGATCCTGAGAACAAGGATCAGCTTAGATCCTTTTTAGGACTTGCAGAATATTATGAGAAATGTATTCCTTTGTTTTCTGACAAGACTGTACTATGAGAAATCTCATGAAAAAAAACTCATCATTTTTGTGGGATGATAACTGTGTAAAAGAATTTGGTGAACTGAAAAAGTGTATTTCTGCTGCTCCTGCGTTAGCTACATTTAACACTGCGTATAATTCTATAATTGTAGCAGATGCTAGTAATGTAGGCATAGGGGCGGTGTTGATGCAAGATCAAAAAGGTCATTTGGTTAACATTGGTTTTGAATCCAGACCATTAAGGGGAGCAGAATCTAAATACTCTACATTGGAAAAGGAAACACTCGCATGCTGGTGGGGAATTGAATATTTCCGAAAATATGTTTATGGTACCATTTTCAAGGTAAGATCAGACCATCGCCCCCTGGTTGATCTATTCACGACAAAGGGGTGTGGTAAAGCTACATCTAGGATTGCACGATGGCAATATAAATTGCAAGATTTTCATTTTAAAATTGAATATCTTCCAGGGATAAGAAATATTTTAGCAGATTGTTTATCAAGATTACCAGTTCCTGATGACAATGAGGTTGAAGAGGATAATGATTTGGATAATGTAATTTCAATATGTGAGGTGTCTAAAGGTTGTATTCAGGAAAAAGAGTGGAGATTGTCTTGTGATAATGATTTAATTTTGAAGAAAGTTACAGAATATGTAAAATCATCTTGGCCTAGGAAGGCTGATTTGACTGAAGATATTCTTCCTTTCTTTCGGGTTGCACATGAGTTATCTCTGAAGAATGAACTTCTAGTTAGGGGGTTACAATTAATAGTACCATGTAATTTGCAACAAGACATTTTAGAAATTGCTCATGAAGGGCATCCAGGAATGTCAAGTATGAAAAGGAAAATCAGGAGCGAATTTTGGTTGCCAGCCATGGATAAAGCAATAGAACGTAAAGTTAGAGATTGCATGGAGTGTTGCCTGAGTGATAAATCCCAGAAAACAGTAACTCATGAGCATCTACCTGTGTCAAGGCCTTATCGTGCATGGCAATCCATTTCATTGGATATTGCAGGTCCTTTGTGTTTAAACAAGAACTCGGTCTATGCCATCATTCTTGTTGATCAGATGTCTCAGTGGCCTGAAGTAAAAATTGTACCTAACGTGACTTCTAAGGTAGTTATACAATTTTTAAATGAAATTTTTGAGAAAGAAGGTTTTCCTGAATCCATCACTAGTGATAATGGCGTACAATTTGTTTCTTTGGAAATGAAAGAGTTTTTTCAACGTCATGGGATTATTCATAAACGTGCTTCTGTTTATTACCCACAAAGTAATGGTATTGTCGAAAGGTGGATTAGGGTTTTTAAAGAAGGTTTACAATTGGCAATGTCCCATTGGAAGGATGGTAAACAGACTTTGAGTGAAATATTGTGGTGCCACAGAAATACTCCTAGAAGTATGCATGATCTAACTCCTTTAAAAAAAATAAGAGGTAGGAAATGTATTTCCAACATGTATCAATCTTGGATGAAAGACCTATTTCTTGAAGAGAAGGATAAAAGGGATAGAGTTGTTCTTAGTGGAAATGGGAATAACTCTCTTATCAATGTCAATGACTGGGTTAGAGTAAAAAAAGGTAGGATTGTTAAATCTAAATTTTCTAATCCTTTGAAAATTCTACGTGTTGGGCGTCAGGTTGTGGAATTATCTGATGGTAATGTGTGGAATATGTCCAAAATTGTCAAAATTCCACAATGGTTATGACCTGATGTAAAGTCTGATGATTCTGTTTCTCACAAGTTCTCCAGATCTGTCAATAACAGTAGGAATTGGAGAAAGTTCACCAATACATATGATGGTTCTTCTTCCCAACAAATTGTGTAAAGATATCATCAACGTCCTGCATGGTACAAGGATTATTATGTGGATTATTGATCACCGTCTGTTTATTATAGATTTTGTGTAATTTCTTTTTTTTTGCGTTTCATGTTCTCTTTTAGTTTATATTTGGTTATACTGTTCCTTTATTTTGGTTAACATTGTTAAATTACTACGAAGGGGGATGTGTGGTATCTTAGTGATGTCACAGCTGGAATCTGGAACACGGGATGTCCCGGATTCCAGTGGAGACAGTTAGACCCAGGCTTTTTACCTATGAGCATACTCTGGAAGACCTCACCTTATTTCACGTCCACAACATCATGAGTAGAATACCGTATGTCCAAGAGGACGCAGCTATCCTTTCCCTCGACGCCACGCTCGCCTTTGACTCCATAGAATGGTCTGACCTTTTCGAGGTCTGTTTTGGCTTCGGTCCAAAATTTATTCAATGGGTCCGACTGCTTTATACTGATCTCTGGGGTCAAGTTTATGTCAATGGTCACACATCCAGATGATTTCCTCTGCATAGGGGAACTAGGCAGGGATGTCCCCTATCCCCATTATTGTTCGCGCTCACCCTAGAGCCTTTGGCCCATTGGGTCAGAACGGATAACTCTATCCGAGGCTTCCGGTGGAATGATGATACAATAGACAAGATCTCACTATACACAGACGACATTCTCGTCTACATCTCTTCCCCCAAATCCTCTATTAATAGTCTACTACACGTCATCACCAATTTTGGCAAATACTCAGGCTTCTCCATCAATTGGTCCAAATCAGTGCTGTACGGGCTACATGGCCCACCCCCTCCTCTCCCGAGGGGATATTCGATTGATGTGGCCCAGGATGGATTTAAGTACCTCGGCATCTTTGTCACCCCAGACCCCAAAATCTTCTTTGACCGAAACCTAAGGGGCCCGCTACAAAGACTCTATACCGATATATCGCATTGGAGATCACTACCTCTGTCTCTCCCAGGCAGAGCAGCCCTCTTTAAAATGCTCGCACTTCCTCGCTTTTTGAACGCCTTGCAAAATTGCCCATTTCCCATTGCCGACTCCTATTTTAGTGCACTGGAGGGAGACCTCCTCCTATGGGACGGCATCTCTCCCCGTACTGCTCTTCTCTCACTTACGCAGGGGTGGTACGATGATGGTATTGCCTTGCCAAATATTCGACCTTATTATTAGGCATCTCAATTTATAGCCACCAAGTCTTGGTTATATGGTCCACCGACAAACCCTGATTTCCACCTTGAACGATATCAGACGGGCTGTGAGGGCTATCTTGGTGCCATATATGGTAAGCCTCCCCGCACTCGCTATATAGGCCCGATGTCACAAACGCTAACAATCTGGCACCGAGCAAATAAGCGCCTCGGCTGGTCTGACACTCTCACGTTATCCACTCCGCTCCGGGCCTCACATACACTAGGCTCCCTCTGCCATTATCAGGGCTTCGACAAATGGGACATGATCGGCATCTCTACCCTGGGAGACATGATTCACAAGGGCAAACTGCTGACATTCGTAGAGCTCCAGAAGAAGTATGATTTAGCCCACTCAGAGACCTTCCATTACCTCCAAATCAAACATGCCATACTCACTAATGTCCCTGATCTCTCTTCTCTTCCACAATCCTCGCCTCTTGAAGATAGACTATTATCAGAACACCTTCAGGCCAAGGCGATATCCTATATCTACCACAAGCTATGCAATAACATGCCTAACACCTTCCAACTCCTGAGAGACAAATGGCAAGGTGACATTGGGGCCATGGAGGATGCTGACTGGCAGGCGGCACTGATGTCCCCGCGTGAGTCGGCTATCAATCACAGATTCAGGCTTATACAATTAAAGATATTACACAGAACATGCATGTCTGCTCCCCTCCTAGCCGAAATTGGTAGGCGCACAACTGATCTCTGTCTCCGTAACTGTGGACTTGTTGGCACTTTCTACCACACTATCTGGAACTGCCCGAAGATCCAAGACCTGTGGGAGCGAGCGACCCGTAAGATGTCTGATGCACTAGGAAAACCTGTCCCTCTGTCTCCCAGAAGCGGACTCCTTAATCTGTGAGACCCCACAGTTCTCACTGCGCTGGAACGGCAATGGGCGGCTCTAGGCTTTCTCTTATTAAAGCGTGAAATAGCAATGCAATGGGGCTCGCCAGACAAACCGCTCTTGATCAGATGGGTCGCTGCAATGGATTCATGTATGTTATCTGAAAAAACTGTATACAAGGTCAGGGGGTGTCCTAAAACTTGTGATAAGAAATGGGGTCACTGGAATGTCTAGAGAGGCGAACTTTGTAGTTCCCCTACAACTGAAATAGCAATGACCAGAACTGGTCCTCCCCGAACTGGTACTTGTAATGCACCACTGTAATGTATGCCTTCTATGTCACTTTTTGAACTTAATGTCTGCCGATTGATCACTTACTCTGCTTTGTTTAATAAAATATAAAAAAAAAAAAAGAAAAGATACAGAAACTACACTCATGGGCACACTGAGGAAATATGAAAAGCTAAAAAGAACTGAAACGTCCAAATGGTGGGAGTTAATCTCCCTCCAAGATTCCGTGGATAAAAACATGGTACCAAGGGGACTGAGAATTTATACAACCCCGTCCTACGAATCACTAAATCCGCGTATGCTGGAGGGATGTATGACATTACAACGCATGCTTTTACAACGCATGCCTTTACAACGCGGTTTTTACAACGCATGCCTTTACAACGCATAGTGCTTTGGGGCGCTGGATAGTGAATTGTTTAATTTACTATTCCAACTCCAGTCCCTGTGGATAGTAGGGAAGGTGTTGGATAGTAAATTAAACCTATTCCCTATCCTAGAGCACCCCCCAGCGCAATGCGTTGTAATGGTTTGCGTTGTAAAAGTTGCGTCGTAAAGGCACTGAGTGGTAAAAGTTGCGTTGAAAAGGATGTTTCCCATGCTGGAGGAATGGTCCAAAAATTCCTCCATTAGCTCCAGGAATATGCTCTGCATTTCAGTCAAATACGCCTGGGAAGATAGGGATAAAGCAATGAAAGAAATAATGAAAATAGAAGAAGAATTAAAAAATTACAGCTATCAAGCAACTATAAAAAAATTCAAAGAAGATCTTAAAACAAGATTAGTGCAATACGAGGAAGACATTAAACTCAGAAAACAAAGAAAATTGCACTGCGATTGTGTTGACTATGAAACAGGCCGCATACTGACCTACAGTAGAAAATACGATCACATGTACAACATCCAAGTAACAACGATATCCACACAAACAAATCCATCCCCTTACCCTCCCCGTCCTCCGTCTTCAGTAACCCCCCTCCCCTCGAGTCTCATCCCTGCTCACAGTCACTCAAAGCCCTCCCCTGTCCCTTCTCCTCCCCTTCCCCCGCCTTCTCCCCTGATCCCTCAACCTGATCCCATCAACTGCTCCCTGATTCCTCAACCTGATCAAATGAGCCTCATCCCAGCTCACAGTCATTCAAAGCCTCCCCCTGTCCCTTCCCCTCCCCTTCCTCCACCCTCAGGAACCCCCCTCCCCTCGAGTCCCATCCCAGCTCACAGTCCCTCAAAGTACTCCCCTGCACCTTCCCCTCCCCTTCCCCCGTTCTCTCCCCGGACCCCTCAACACCCCAACCCAAACCACAACACACCTGGCGCTACCCCAGATACCCCCATCCCCTCCCTCAACTCTGTGTCACAACGCCTCGCGGCTCTCGAAAACCAGATTGTCACAATCACCCAGGGCCTACTGGAGATCCTTTCTAACCTAGCTATAGCCCGCAGACCCTCCAAATGCCCCCTGCTGACGGCTCACTCCGGCAATGCCAACAGCTCTCCTAGGCCCACAGAAACCTCTAGTACCCAGCCTCACTATCCCCCCCTCAAGATCTCGGAATCCTGCCTACAGCAGACTGCAAAAACCGGAGACCCCTTCTCTAGGTCCAAGACTCATACTCCTTCCCACACTCCTCCAAACCCCCTATCAGAGACCAAACACTTGACTTCAAGGCCTTTAAGATCAGCAGCACCTATGTCAGACAGCGAAGCAGCCCTACTAGCAGCCTCATACAACACCCCCGCCTTAGATTCTCCCAAATCCAAAATCCAAGTAATCACAGGTCACCGGAAAGTCCCTCCCAGCACGAAACCTCAGAGATACCCGGTCCTCACCGCCATACCAAGGGAGATCAAAGATAAATCGGCCAGCAATGAGGAGCAATTCTCCAATTGCTTGCTAATCAACTGTAGATCGGCCTCACTGCATGCAACAGAACTAGCTGAAGCCATCCTCACTCACGATATTGACATTGCGTTCCTCACAGAGACCTGGCTAAATAAGATATCCCCTCCCTGCCTTGACTTGCTGGAACCACCTGGCTTCTCCCTCATTACCAAAGACAGGATAGAGCATAGGGGAGGAGGGGTGGCTATCATCCACAAGGACAGCCTGGACATCTCGGAAACCACCTCTTTTGACTACAATACATTCGAATGCCTATCCACCATCATCAAGACCAAGGACAAAGACTCTCTACGGTGTCACCTGCTCTACCACCCCCCAGGTAAAAACAAGCCTTTTGGAGAACAACTTTCCGACCTGATTGCACAAGGCGCACTCGGCGACTCCAATAACCTAATCCTTGGGGATCTGAATCTTGCCAGGAATGAGACACACAATCCCCTAATCCAATCGTTATCCAGCCTCCTTCATGATAACAACCAGCAAACAACATTGCACCGAGGAGACTCATTACATAGGAGCCACACTGGATGCTATCATCTCACAAAAGAAATCAATCACGATCAACCACATCCTTCCCGTCGACTGGTCAGACCACCACATGATCCTCTTTCATATCAATCACCCCATAACCTCACATAAACCCCCCCAAAACCCCCCCAAATGGACAAGAAACCTCTCTCAAATACATCTGGATATCCTGGATGATCAGTTAAGCTCTCTTCTTCCGGCCAATAAAGCGCACCTTTCCACCAATGAGCTCATCGACTGCTACAACTCCAAGCTAGTGTCCATACTCGACAAACTTGCGCCACTAAAGCTCAAAAGAAGCAGAGTTATCCCTTCCAGAACAATGCTGACCTCAACGCAGAAAGGAGAACTCTAAGAGCCAAGGAAAGAAAGTGGAGAAACAACCCAACGGCCATCCTTCGTGATCAACTGAAAGCAGCCCGAAGGAAATACAACAACCACATCAAAAACAAAAAATCCAGCTTCTTCCCCGAGGCTCTGGACAAAGCCAAAAATAGACCGAAGGAACTTTACAGCATCATCAGGCAACAAACGTCCAAACCACTGTCTTCTTCTGTGCTAGCGTCCAAAGATCTTTGTGACAATTTCGCCCACTTCTTCAACGAAAAGATCACAAAAATTGAACTTTCACTTGACCCCAACAATTCACACCCCAATAAGACCAGTTCGGCTGCTCCTCAGGCTCTCTCTCCCGGCTCTTTGAGCACCCCCTGGCTTAGCTTCCGCCCCGTCCCAGACGCAGAGATAATCTCGCTGATCTCGTCCTCCAAACCATCAGCTCATATCTCTGACCCCATTCCTCCCTCACTAATCATGAAAATGAAACACTCTCTTGCACCTATATGGGGCAACATCATAAACAGCTCCCTAAAAAACGGAGTGGTCCCTGACTGCCTAAAAATTGGGCAAGTTACCCCCCTGCTGAAAAAAACAGGTCTTGACTCAACAGACCTGAACAACTTCAGACCAATATCTAACCTCCCTCTACTAGCCAAAACATTGGAACGCTGTGTACTCCTGCAACTGACTCATCATCTGGACAACATCAATCTCCTAGACCCCCTCCAGTCTGGCTTCAGACAAGGATGCAGCACAGAAACAGCGATGCTGAACATCATAGACGATATCCACGGATCTCTGGACTCAGACAAATGCTGCCTCCTCATTCTCCTTGACCTTTCTGCGGCATTCGATACGGTGGATCACAAACTCCTCACCAAGGCTCTTCAAGAAAGAGCTGGCCTCGGCGAAGTAGTTCTCAAATGGTTCTCCTCATTCATACACAACCGAACACAAATAATAAAAATCAAGAATTTCACCTCCGAAATCCAACAGGTCAAAAAGGTCGTCCCCCAAGGTTCGGTGCTCTCGCCTCAGCTCTTTAACATCTATATGGAACCACTCTCCAAGCTACTCAGAAAAGCCAACATCCGCTTTCACCTCTACGCGGACGATACACAAATCTATCTGGAAACTTCCTCTCTCACTGACATACATAGACTAAATGATGTTCAACAATGGCTGACAAACAATCACTTGAAACTGAATCCAGACAAAACTGAGACACTCCTCATCTCGAACAAGAAAGACAACCCTCAAATCACCGAATGGCTAAAAGCTATCGATGCGCTTAAAGGAAATCTTACTCTAGCCGACTCTGTTAAATCTCTTGGCATCATCATAGACCCCAAACTAAACATGGTAAAACACATCAAGAATGCAGCCAAAGGTGCTTTCTTTAACCTCAGACTGTTGAACAAGATCAAACCCTACATTCCTAACAAAGATCTCAAACTGGCCACTCAATCTCTGGTATTGTCAAGGCTAGACTATGGGAACGCAATCCTAACAGGCATCCCGAAATCAAACTTGGCACCGATCAAAACAACACTACATGCTGCAGCTAGAATGATTACCGGCATAAAAAAAATCGGATCACATCTCCCCAGCGCTCAAGGAACTCAAATGGCTCCCAGTAGAAATGCGTAGTAACTTCAGAACGGCCTGCCTAACACACAAAGCCCTCCATACCGGCAAACCCGAATACCTGGCAAATAAACTCAAAAAAGCAGGCCAAGCCAGGAATCTGAGAAGCTCTAACTCCTTCCTGCTCATCCTACCCAAAACCAGAAAGAAAAGAACAGCGGACTGCTCCTTCACTGGAAATGCCCCCAAAATCTGAAACTCCATCCCCCCCGCACATCAGAACTATTCCTTCTTTTGTGGAATTCAAAAGGCAACTCAAATCCTTGTTCCTGATCTGCTCCCTTGGCTGTGGATAACCGGGGTCAGCAAGCAACCCCTGAACTATGTGACTACAGTGAATCCCATAACCAAAGAAGCTCGGCAACTCACCCATGTTCCGCTTACAATGTCACTCATTGGATGCTTATACATTACATATGTTATGTTCATGTTTATGTTTATGTTCTGTATATGTTCATACAGATTTTTGTCAGTCTATTACTGTAAACCGCTCTGCTACCTCCGGGTCTTGACAGCGCTATAGAAAACTTCCTAAATAAATAAAATAAATAAATAAATAAGTCATGCAGACGACAGGAGCACCACCTAGAGCAACAAGCGATTCTGATACAGACACCTCTGTACAAAGTACAAGTACATCGCCAGAGATAGAAGTCATCACCAAAAGAGCAACGTTTTTAGACGAGTTCCGAGTGCTGAAGAGGGGGCGGCAATCGGGAAGAATATCACCCCCACCAACACCCACCCAAAGGGGAAGAGGAAGTGGCCGAGGAAGAGGGAAGGACGTATTAAACAACGATGGAAAAGAAGGAATCAGAGAGACAAGAAAAGAAAAAGAACCAGAGCCAATGGGAACAAGACGTGGGGGCTACAGGAGACGCAAACAATAATGGATAGCACAGAAATGGTAAACAAAACTATTGTGAACTTATCCAGTAGGGAAGTGTCATTTCTCGAGAAAAAAACACTGTGCCTTGGACTATCATTTTTTCCTACAGAAATATTTAGTTATGCAGAAACTCGCATTGACATGTTCAAATATATAAGAGAACTTAAACTCACCAAATGGCACACACTCAAAAACAGCAACAGGACTCAGGACAATACATACAAGCAACACCTAGCCAACCCGCAATCACAGTAGGCGATGCAAGTTTTCTCCAAACCATACAAAGCCTGGCGAGAGGGGAGGATTCAGTTGAAAGATCTGGTAGTCCAAATGATATGGAAACCTGGGACATAACCACATACAGAGCAGCTCAAACGGGCATCAGGCCCAAATCAGTTTTTTACCCTATTCTCCCGCATGATAACCTGGACACTTTTCAAGAGGTAGTTACCAACTCTTTGCTTGAGTGCAAACACCAACAATCTAAGGGCAATCGTAAGGGCTTTAATCTTAACATGAAACAAAGGAATATCATATCATCCCTTGCCACAGACAGGAATATAATAATCCGTCCTGCTGATAAAGGGGGGAATGTGGTTATTCAAGACAGGGAAATGTACTATAAAGAAGTTATGAGGCAATTGAACAATGAAACTTTTTACAGCAAAAGTAACACTAAGATATATAATGAAAACATTGTGAGTATGTGGAGAAGTCTATCAGAATGGCAAAAAAATGGAATTATCACGTGGGAAGAATATCTCTTTCTTAAAAAAGACTATCCCAAACTACCTATAATCTACTTTTTGCCTAAAGTGCATAAGAACTCACAAACCCCTCCATCATCAATCGGGAGTGTATATGAGAATGTATACAAATATGTGGACCTTTTTTGCAGGAATATGTCTTGCACCTTCCATCATATGTTCAAGATTCTAAAGATTTCCTGAAGAAAATAGAAAGTATAACGTGGAAAGAGGGATACTTATTCTTAACATTAGATGTATGCTCGCTTTATACGTTCATTGACCACAAACAGGGCATAAGAGCGTGCATGCACTACCTAGCGGAAAGGAATATAATGTATTTGGAACAAACAAGAATGCTAGCGAGTATTATAGACATATGCCTCCAAAACAATGTATTTATGTTTAATGGTGACCTATACAAACAGACCACTGGTACTTGCATGGGCACGAGCTTTGTGCCGAGCTTTGTAAACCTGTTCTTGGGACTGTGGGAGGGGGAGATACAAAACGATGCTAGACATAATGCCCACTTTACAAAAGTGATTAAATGGTTACGCTATATAGATGACCTATTTATAATATGGCAAGGCAATGAGCAAGAGGCTGAGGAATTTGTAAAATCATTAAATTGGAATGATTACAACATGGAACTCACACACAACATGAGCAGAGAAGAGATAGAATTCCTTGACGTAAAAGTTACAGCAACAGACAACACACTAGAAACTAAACTCTTTAGGAAGATCACAGCAGGCAACACTATCCTCCATGCTCTTTGCAGCCACCCTGAAACGCTCAAATGGAGCATTCCTTATGGTGGGCTGCTGAGAGCAAGAAGGAACTGCAGCAACACCAAACACTACCAGAACGAATCACAAATCATGCTTCAAAGATTCAGGGAAAAAGGCTCCCCTGAGAGGGTTCTAGACCGAGCATTATCCAAAATGAATGATGTGACCAGAGAGAAAACACTGGAGGAAAAGACACAAGAGAAACACAAAGATCTATTAAACACTCGAGTAGTGCTCACTTACAGTAGGGAATCACGTAAAATTCAAAAGATACTGAACAAGAATTGGAAAATTCTTAAAAGTGACTCCATTGTAGGACCAAAACTTAAAGACAGACCTATGATAACATACCGCAAGAGCAAGAGTTTAAAGGACATACTCATGCGAGGGGACATCACAGAGTACAGTGACCGTAACCGACATAACCTGAAAGGGTTTTATCCGTGCTGACACTGTAAAGCATGCAAATACAGCAGAATGGTCAAGGAATTTAGTATTCCATATGAATCACAGAAAAAAGAGATAACCCAGTTCCTTACATGTAGCACAACATTTGCCATTTACATTTTGGAATGCCCTTGCGAGAAGAGATACGTGGGGAGTTTGACTCTAATTGCAAAGAAAAGAGTAATGGAACATCTCCAAGCGATAACCAATAAGGACCCACAATACCCCATAGCACGCCACTTTGCAGAATTCCATCTCTCAAACTGCAGCCTCCTAAGATACTATGTGATAGAACAGATTCATGTGCGCCAGAGAGGAGGCAACCGAGAGTTGGCCCTCAGAAAAAGGGAATCGAAATGGATTCTAGACTTCGAAACAAGACAGCCGATAGGACACAATCAGGATGAGGAACTGGCAACACACCTGTTAGAAACATGAGTGCTGAACATCACCTTGATCCTTTGTAATATGTACATGCAAAAGTATATGTTTGTCATATCAATGAAGTATCATCACAGTTTTTAATGTTGTGAAATATGTAAATAATGTGCACATATGTCAATTCAAGTTTTAATCATATCCTCTTGTCTTCTCTTTACCTCACAGGAGGGAAGGAAGGGGCCCATTGTCAGAACCACGAGCACAGTCACGGGCCGCCTAACTTTTTCTTCAAAAACACCACTTGGAGAGCACCAAGAAAGGATTAGATAAAAGACTTTTTCACTTTATTCACCAGTTTCACTGTCTGTTTTTGTTTTAACCACATGGCTGCTGAAGCTATTCCCCTGCTATGCTGGACAGCAACCAAAACGGGTGTGGTCATGACGAGCTCAGCTCGTCATGAGCACCTGAGAGGTATGTGCCATGATGAGCTGAGCTCGTCATGAGCACCGAAGGGGTTAATGAAGTGCTACATAGATAGTCTGCTTTGTACTGGAAAGTGTTACTCTGTTAAGAATTACCGTCATGGCCACTTGGCACTAGTATTGGATAGAAAACACAGATTGACAAAAAATTGCCCCCAACTTACCACTTGGTGTGAGCATTAGGTCACTAGACAGGTGCGCAGTATACTAGAGGCAATGTCCAAATAGACTCCTAACTATAGTAGGTACAGGCATAAAGAGCTCGTTGATACCTGCAAGAAATTAGATAGGTACATCGTGTATAATGTGCAAGTGAAAATTGGCATCATTGACTCAACCTGAATGTTTAACATACATTGTCCTTGAATTGGAGATATATGAAATGCAAAAAACAAATACATGTTCAAAGATGGCGGATATTATTGAATGTATGCAGTTCTCTTTCTATGTAAACCAAAAGACGTCCATGAAATGCACAGAGTCACTCACGCTCACTGTGTGAACAAGGGAGCTGAGTCTCTCGAAACGCGTTACAACATTTAAATAAACACCTGCTGATTCACCACCTACCGAGAGCGCGCAGTGATTTGGAAATCGTGTTGGAATACATATATCTATATATATCTGTATATCTATCTATCTATCTATCTATCTATATATATATATATATATAAATATATATATATATATATATATATATATGTATATATATATATATATATATTTATATTTATATATTCCAAACACTTCAGCATCCATTCCGATGTTGCAAAAAAGGAAAGCATGCAGGTCTCCGATTTCTTAGTGTTTATTACAGACCCCCTACACCTCCAACAGAAGCGTTTCGCCTCACGGCTTCGTCAGTGTTGCCATGTGCACACGGCGCACATATATATATATATATAATTTTTTTATGCTGTAATGGCATGCGTGGTAAAGGTATATGTAGTAAACAAATGCGTGGTAATGTCATTTGCGTTATATTGGTTATGTTGTAAAGGCATGCATGTAATGGCATGCATGGTATAACCCTGACCTGTAATTCACAGCCACAAAAATAAGCTTGCAGAATAAAGCTTGGGTTAAGCAACTTTACTAGGAAAGAGTGGGTAGACCAGGGAAAAAATTGAAAGGACTAAGACCAAGTCTTGCGAGTATTCTCTCCTAGTACATAACATTCTCTTATTTTGTTAAATTATGTATTGGAAAGGCATTTACTGACAAGATATCTTATAGGCAGTGTAAGATGTAATTTTAATTATGATATTGCCACAATCCATGTCCTTGTTATGGATGTTCAGGCTAAACACTGTTGCACGTTGTCTTTTTTTCACATTTGTTAGATCATTTACTTGTCAATATTTGGTAACGAACCCTAAGACAGATGGCATTTTTTAAATGTAAACCTGAACTTATTTTTCTACAGTCACTTTGTAATCATGTTGTTTCTTGCTTGGTCGGTTCCGTTTTAAAGTCTGATGGAAGAAATTGCTTGTTAATGTCGTATTGAACTGAAATTGTATAGATGTTTTAACTTTTTTTATCTGCTTATGTTTTTTTCTTTTTGTGCTTTAATGAGAATGATGATAGTTTGTACTGTGTGTAATTTTATGTCTAAATTTGTTATCTAAATACTGATGTTTAGCGATGATGATGAATTTTTGATGTGTTCCAAAATTGGAGTTTCTGTCCGAATCCTGAATTTCATCTCTCTTGTAATGAAGGTCTCAGTGGTCACATAAAAGGATATTTCTGTAATACTTTACATACAATGATTGGTTGCTTTTATGAAGCCAGTACTTGTAATATAAAATATCTGCTTTAATGCCATCCATTATATCTTTACTTGATAAAGTTTGGGTGCAGGCCAAATAGATGTTACCCACTTCACGTCTTAATGAGCAGTGTGTTCATTATTTCAATCAATGGAGAGTATTGTCCGAGGTATGTGATAGGCCACAACACTTGCATAAATATCATCTGGTGAGTATCATTATCCTCATGCTCCTCTCTGCTATAATATTCCATTTTCCAGTCCATGAACCCTTCCTTTGAAATCATTTGCTCTCCTTTCAGCTGTTTCTATCACGTCTCCTAAACCTAAAAGAAGCTAAAGACCTTACAAGGTCACATTGGATTGCAATGGAAACATTACTTATGATATCAATAAGGCCTTAATTAGCAACCAAGAACGTGTGACTGCTGAGGAACAATTTAGTGTGAATTTTGGGGAAATCAAATAGAACATCTATTTTTTCACCCACCATAATACATCATAGACCTGCATCTTGTCGACAATCTTCCTCATTTAAAAAACAAACATTGATATGGCCCCCTGTTACCAATATCAGCATGTGACTTGCAAAATATACATCTCTGGCACGAGGGACATTTTGGTCCAATTTACAGGCCTTAACCTTCACATCTTTTGAACCTTAAGCATCTTAAATTACCCCACTTGGCCTCCTGTAAGGACTTTCTGCATCCGTCACCTAAATCTCTTTTGAAAACACAGCCACATTAACTAATCAGTTAAACAATCAAGGTAGGAGCATCCATTTCTCACCGTACCTGTTCTACACCCAACACCCATTTCTCAAGATACTAGAAAGGTAAGTACCTATATACATTTCTCACACTCCAGTAAAACTCTAAACATAGATGGTTTTAGTAACCTTCCTCATACATACCCAAATACATTCTTATCTTCTTTCCAGATGTCATCTCCTCATTATCTCACAGGAAAGATATGTTAATCCAGTCTTTAAGGCAGTGCAATAGAGCACTGAGTTTGAGCTTACTGACTGGTTCATGTCGGGTATTGTTCCTAAGTCTCCTTTTGTACGCTGCGGCAAAAGACAACACTTTCCTTAGTCCTGGAGTATGTACCCTACTGTGTCTCAAGAGACACCAAAGTTGATTGCTGGTCTCAATCTTTCTTTGGACATGTTTATAGATTTCTTCCAGTAAAAGGTGACTCTGAATACTCTAAAAGGATCAATTTATGCTCAGAAACAGGGGCCACTTAGATGTAAAGATGACCCCACAGAACCAGTGTTTTAGTAGAACATTATCCTAAAGGTGTTTCACAATTGCATTGTAACCAGAAATTGTTATTGTCAATCTGTGTTCCTTAGAGAAAACAGGCATTATACAGGGTCTTCTGTTTCCATAGGATAGCATACGATAGCTATTTGCCTGTTGAACAGCTCTTGCTTCTAATGCAGCTCAGGGTGTGGGAAGCTGTGGAGGGCAGATAACCTATGTGTTTTGCATAGGTGTGTGGCTCTGGCCATGGCTATATTTAAGTGTCACTTGTGTCATGGCTTGGTCATGCAAATATTTGACACCAATGATAACATCATGCAACAGAGTCTATCAGTTTGTTGACCAACATCCAAAAATACATAATACCCTTTTCAAGGTCCAATGACTTCCCAACATTAGGCCTGGGAGAAATTTTGATTTTGACTTGGTAATCTAAGTAATTTCTCGAAATTAGCAAAATTTTGCAACTATGCCTGTTTGCATAATTTTGCGTAATTTCGAGCAAAAATGGTTACCAAGAACACAGGAATAGAGCATCGATGGCTGCTGGGTGCTACTGTTCTTGTTCTGTTACATTTAGTACTATTTTCAAAGGTCATAATTCATCATTAGGTCCATTATGGACTCGATGGTGCATGTTGAGCTAAGAAAAATGCAGGCTAATGCTCCTTGCATAATTCCATGTTATCTCGCAAAGGTTTCCTGTAATTTCACATAATTACGCTACAACAAATTATACGAGCTTTGCACTCCCACTCAACATCTCAAACCATTGAATACACATGTAATGAAGGTCTTAGAAGGTCTTGTGGTGTTAGTGGTGACACAAAAACGTATTCCTGTAAAACTTTAAATACAATGATGGATTGCTTTTATGAAGCCAGTACTTTTTACATACAATGTCTACTTGCATGCCATTTGTAACATCCTTAATTGACAATGTTTGGATACAAGCCAAATAGATAGTTACCCACTTCATGTCTTGATGTGAAGTTTAAATATTTCATTCAATGAAACATATTGTCCGAGGTATGCCTTTTTTTTATTTTTATTTTTTATTGAAAATTCATGGATACAAAAAAAAAACAGATACAGCTTAATAAGGAAAATTTCATTATTTCATCATAATTTTCAATAAGCGTTAAAGCATCATAGGTATATCCAGACATTCCATAAATACATAAATAGATGTTTACATATAAGAATAAATATACCTATAGGGGACTCATCATCAGTTGATTAAAACTGCCCCCCCTCTCTCCAATTTTTAAAGGGGTCCCATATCTTATTCCCAAAATCACGCTTTTTCTTACCCTTATAAAGATATAGAGTAGATTCAATGTTGTGAATACCAAGAAGCCTGCTCAGCCACATTTGGAAGGTAGGGGCATTTGGGTCCTTCCAAGCGGCTGAGAGTAGGATACGTAAAACGGCAGCAGCTAAAAAGATAAAAGCCTCTGTTTCTTTATTCAGGAGGACCGTTTTGCTATCGCTCCCAAGTATCATTATTGTCGGGGATAGGCAGATCTTTAAGCCTAGCAGCCCCTCCAAAAATTTTCTATCTCAGTTTTAATCAGACTAAGCTGCTCGCAGTAAAAGAACATATGTAGTAGGTCTCCTCGGCCTTTCTGGCATCTAGGGCAGTTGCTGTCGATCCTCATGCCCCAATCATGTAGCTTAGATGGTGTGTAATACAGGTTAAAAAGTGTTTTAAAATGCTGAACCTTCAGGTTTGAGGATCGAAGTACCTGCTTATCCAGACTCAAGGCCCTATCGAGATCAGTATCTGGATTTTGGAGTCTAACTGCCCAGGCAGCCACATGTTTCTCAAGATCATCAGGGGATTTTTCAATAAGGGCTTGATATATATTACTAATCCTATCTCCTCCTCTTAACAGATACCCCAGCACAGGGCAATATGATTCGGGCAGGATATCAGAGATAACCGATGTAAGTGTTTGTGAAACCTGGAGGTACTTAAAGATTTGGTCGTTGGGGAGACCGTACTTCTCTTGTAACCAGTTGAAGCTGGCAGTGCTTCCATTCAACATCACATCACCCACCGTCTGAATACCCAGCAGCTCCCAACACTTCCAAGCCCCATCCACACTCAAGTTAGGTATATACCCTGAGTTCCATAGTGGGGTATATAAACTTATCTTAGAGATATGGCACAGTTTCTGCAGATTTTTCCACAAATCCCAGGCGCTTAATGCCGCCTTATATCGGGATTTTTAAAAAAATCTGCGGCTGGTTTTTCTCAACAAAACCTCCACGGCCACCTTTCCCATCAGCAGTTCATAGATTGATGGCAAAACGTATAGGTCTGAGGTAGGATCATATGTATATCTCCCTCTGGATGCTGGCTCGAATAATATAGACATATGAGTTAACAAACCAGCCCAGTGGTAGAATCTGATATTTGGAATTGCCAAACCTCCACGTTCCTGAGGTAGCGTCATAAATTTTAGTGCCCTCCTGGTTTTACCATACTGCCATAAAAAACTGTTAAAGATAGACTCGATCTTTTTTAGCCTCCCTTCCTCAATTAAATATGGTATACATCTAAACAGATAGAGGAGTTTAGGTAGCATGGTCATCTTTAACACGTTAGCTCTCCCAATGAGTGTTAGATGCAATGAGTCCATCCGCTTTAAATCCGATTCGATTTTTTTAAGAAGCGGGAGGTAATTATCTTGTATAATAGAGACAATCTCAGCATTAATTACTACCCCAAGATAAATGGCAGAATCGACATATCTTTGATCGATTTTAACAATCTCCTTAGAACAGATTACCTGGGTCTTTGACTCATTCAGGCGATAACCCGAGAGCATACCGAACTCGCTAACGATCTCTACCAGTATCTGCATAGCCTCAGCTGGCTTTGGTGTAATAACTGCCAGGTCATCGGCATATGCCAATAATTTGCTCGTAAATCCATTAGTTATTGCCGGCTGTATTCCCCCATTCTCAAGGATCTGCCTAACCAGCGGGTCGATATACAGGGCAAACAGGATGGGTGAGCAGGGACAGCCCTGACGGGTGCCCCTGCTTATCCCAATCCTGTCCGAACTTTGGCCCATCAGCTGTATTCGAGCCATTGGGTCACAATACATTGCTTTAATGGCCATCCTGATTTTTGGGCCAAACCCTCTCTCCATCAATACATTCCAAAGGTAAAGCCACCTGACGCGGTCGAATGCTTTTTCTGCGTCAAGGAGGATCATGGCAACTCCCCTCCCCCCAGCAGCATAGGCCTCGAACAGCGAGATTGCTCTTCTAACATGGTCCGACGTTCCTCAACCAGGGACAAACCCATGCTGCCAGGGGGAGACGAGTCCACCAATAACCCTCCCCAACCTCATAGCCAGGATCTTGGCATACAGCTTATTGTCAGAATTAATCAGAGATATAGGTCTATATGACCCTGGGTTTTCCCTCGGCTTTCCTTTTTTATGGAAGACTATGATATTAGTATCTTTCCATGTCTCCGGGATCTTACCCGTACCCATGATGCCGTTAAGTAGATCCACCAGTATTGGGCCCAACTCTCCCGTGAGGCATTTATACATCTCGAGAGGAATGCCATCTGGCCCAGCAGCCTTGCCAGCAGCCAGGTCAGACAGTGCCTCGCGGATCTCATCTCCCGTTATATCCAGCTCCAAGTTTTCTCTCTCTACGGATCCCAGTTTAGGCCCGTTATCCGGATACCCGCCGGTTGTGCATGTCCCACCCATTTCCTCCTTGTACAAGGATTCATAGAAATTAGCAAAGACTGAGAGGATGCCCTGGGGTTCCACCACATCACGTCCATTCTCGCGAATGCTTGTTATTATACTCTTAGTATAATCTTGCCTGATCCTTAGTGCTAATTCCTTACCAGCCTGCTCCCCAGTTTCGTACACCCTCCCCTTGTATGTCCAATATTCTGCTGCCGCCTTTTCTGCAAAGTATTTTTGTAACTCTGCTTTAATAAGGCAGATGTTGGTTTGGCTCTCTCTACCTTCCCTACCTTGGGTTATATCTTGACAGTGTTGTTCTTCTGCCTTACCTAGATCTCCCAGAAGCTTGACCCTGGTGGCTTGTTCGTTTTTCCTGGACTGAGCAGAATAACTAATAACCTCCCCCCTTAACTCTGCTTTGAATGAATCCCACACACAGTTCCTTGATGCACTATATCGATTGGCATCAAAGAATTCGCGGGCCCATTTTTTCATATGTTCGACAAACTGTACATCAGCCAGGAGCTTTCGATTGAATGTCCAGGCCCTACAGTTCCTAGCTAGCCCCATACCTTTGTATATAATTGCCAACGGGTTGTGGTCCGAGAGGACCTTTGGAAGTTTCCTAATACTGATCTTACTAATTTCTGTAGAGGATATTAAGAAATAGTCCAGTTTACTATATCTCTGGTGGGGACAAGAGAAGTATGTATAGCCTGGATCTCTAGGCTCCTTTGCCCCCCAAACATCCATTAAACCATGCAACAACATCATAGAGCGGAGAGCCATGAATACCCTTGGTTTTCTGCCAGCATATGAACTCCCCTCAAAGAGATCCGTGGAGATATTAAAATCACCACAGACCAGTATGGGAATCGGCCAAGATGACAGTTCTTCTTCCAAAATTTAAAAGACCTCTGGGTCATCCTGATTTGAGCCATATATGCCGCAGATAGTAAGACCACACTCCAATTCAACCAGAGCCCATCTACCAAGTGTGTCAGATTTAGCCCGTTTTGCCTTCCCCAGAAAGGATTTCCCCAAAATCACTACCCCCCTTACTGTTGACGTTTGGGTAGAACATGCCAAGATATTGAACCCTCCAACCCTCAGCAGCTGACTCTTTGCCCATGGTAGATGGGTTTCCTGGAGACACAAAATATCTACGGACTCAGTCTTAACAAACTGTGCCAATTTTGATCTCTTCCTCCAATCGTTAAGCCCCCCTATATTTATTGAATATACATTAAGATTTGCCATGCTTATTGCTAAAGAATAGCCTTACTTTCAGCTGAATAACATAATCATACAAAAAAAACCTTTCCAAAGCAAGTTTACCATTTTCCAAAAACACCAAAACTGTAAAAAACATTGTACCACAAATGTTCATTTTTGTCTGCTTTTTTACCCCCCTTACCCTTCCCACCAGTGCCCTCCCAGAGGGACCCTCCCTCTTCCCCCGCCCACTGGAAGCACTCAGACCTTGGTCTGAGCTAATGATGATTGTGTGCAGCAGCCTGGGGCATAGGTGCAGCTATTTCTTAAACCCTCAAGTTCATATGCACCGTATTTTACCATATCTTACCTCCCCCAACCCGTGCCCCCCTGAGAAAAGGAAGAAAATCCCACTGTTGAACCAATCAGTTCGGACAGCCAATGCACCAAACACTCAAAAAAAAGAAATTATTCTAGATTTTAGACACCTTTGCGGAATTAAAGCTCCACGAGTCAGACTATTTGAATCACAGAGAGTCCAGGAACTCCTTCGCCTTAACTTCTGATGAAAAATATATGGTCTTCCCGTCTTTCAGTATCTTAAGCTGCGCTGGATTTACTAAATAAGCCTGGGTGTGCTTGTCCTGAAAGGGCTTAATCAGCTGGTGGAGTCTCCACCGCCTCTCCACTGTCGCGTGACAAAAGTCCGGCCTCACGAAGAAAGAAACCCCCTCACTAGATCTTTTAGCATCGGGGCGGGCCTTTTCCGAAATAATCTGCCGGAGAACAAAGTTACCAAAAAATATTAAGACTGCCCTATGTTTATCATCCCTTCCTGTCCCCCGGCGAGCTCTAAATGGAGTACGATGGATTCTCTGCATTTCCGCAGCCCAGTTCCACTCAGATAGTTCCGGGAATGCTTTTTTGAACAGGTTAATCATGAAGACCCTAATATCTGAGCCCTCTGCCCCTTCCGGAACTCCTAAGACTCGGAGGTTGTTGCGCCTCAACCGGTTCTCCATATCTTCCAGTTTCCACTGGATGTCAACAACCTGAGCACACTGGGATTCTACCTTAGAGGATGCTGCTGCTGCTTCTGCTTCGGTTGCCACAATCCGTTCCTCCAAATTAGTGACTCTGTCCCCCACATTGGTGCAAGCCTTAGAGAGTTTTCTAACAGCCCCCTGCATCTTACGCATTGCTGCCTGTGACTTCCGGGTGTCCTGCCTGGCCTCTTCTCTATGCGTAAGGATGGTCTGATATATGACATCTAGCAGTGGAGGGTACGATGATGATGGGGCCTCAGTATTAGGGTTTCCCTGCAGGGGCGTAGCTGAAGAGTGATCCCAGGTCAGATCCCGCATCTGATGCGACTCTCCCTGGCCACCCGGCCTTCTGGCCGTACTGGGGGGGTCCCGTTCTTAAATCACTATCACTGTCAGAATCCAGATTGCTCCCTTCCTGGGAGCTCCTCTCCTCATCGGACCATTCCGCATCCTCTGTCACCGAGAAGAAGCACTCGCTGCTATCTTTCTCTCTATCTTGCTCCTTACCCCCTTCATCCGTGAGGGTGAGCTGAGCTAATGGGCAACATAGCATGATTTCTTTCTCCTTCCCTTTATCCATGCCCCCTTCAGTCACCAAACATTGTCCCGTGGCCTCCACCAGCTGATCATTCAACGGGTGAGCAGGAGATGACAAAGTCTCAGTGATTCCCCCATTATCTAATGCAACCCCATCAAATTGTTTATCAGCATCTGTACCTGTAACCACCGGGGTCTTTATGGCTGTCTCTTGCTCCCTTGCCTCAGCTTGTTCCTCTGCCTATGCAGCCGTTGGCAATGATACATCTTCATGCCCCTCTACCACATCCAGGGGGGGATAGGGCCACCATTCTCCTTGGGGCTCTGTGCCATTGGCTCCTACACTAGGGGTTGAGGCGTCTCCCCAACCGCGTTCTTCTGGCTTCTTCCCCCGCGAATCAATAGCTCTGAGATAGAGGGGGACTGCCGGGGGTGCTGCGTCAACTGTTTACCTCTCTTGGGTGGCATTGGTGTTTCATCGCCTTCGCCATATTTCAGATCCACAGTAGGCTGAGATGTGTCTTCCAACCCTTGGTGTACAAGCTCTGGGTTTAAAGGTACAGCAGTAGCCGCCTGTGCTACCTGCGCCGCTTGTGCTGTTTGGGCTGCCTGGATTTTCTTTTTTGCTGCAGCTGCTGCTTTAGCTGCTGCAGACGCTGTCGTTTTTGGGGCCATTGCCAGCACGTTAGGAGTAAAGTGTTTCTTCAGCCAAAGAAAATTAATAGGCAAAGAGATTCTGCCTGCTTCTCCGCTGACTTGCACTGCCTGCCTCAGCCTCCGTCGGCAGCTGCCACGCCCCCAATAACGCGGACGATGAACCCAGAGCACCAGCAGCCCGTCCGTGATTGCCGAACGCCTCCACTGGAAGCTCGTCGCTCCGCACCACCAAGGGACGATCAACATCGGCTCTCCTTCTTTTGCGGGAGTCAGCGGGAGTTAACCAGGTAAGCCGCCGCCGCTTCTATGGGGGGGGGGGGGGAATCGGGGGGGGGGGAATCGGGGAGTATTGCTGCACCTTGTCTCGCCCCCCCTCCTCACACAGCCGCCATCTTGCTTCATCCGTCCGAGGTATGTCATAGGCCACAGCACTTGCACAAATATCAACTGGTGAGTGTCATTATCCATATGCTCCTCTCTGCTTTAATATTCACTGTTCCAGTACATGTAGCCTCCCTTGCAATCATTTTGAAGTTTGTTTACTATTTATTGCACTCAGGCAAGACCTGATAAAGGTTGTGTACATCTAATCTAGGTCATCGCTGGACTAGGAAAATCTAATTAGTGTCTCGGCAGGGGAGAATATGCAAAGCCTAGTTTATGGAACTGCCATGGCTTTGGCAGAGGTGGTCAACATATCTAGAAATTAATTTTGGCATTCATAGCAGATACTTTAAATTCACCAATGATTTCGATTTTTGTTAACTGATAGAATGAAAAAAAAGTAGATTTTCTAGCATAGGTGTCAGTAAGCACCATTAGGAATGGTGTATTATAGTTGAAATATGAATAGTAACACCCAATGTTTGCGGTAATCTCAATTTTTTGGCCATCTGGTACCCATGGAGGTCACCAGCTTGTCGCAGGTGAAATGTTGCAGATGGGAATCTAGAGTGCTTATTTCCACACCTCTTGTAATTTCAAATTAATCTGTTTTTGTGCTAATTGTGAAGGCCTTTATGTTGCATTTTGCATCTCTGCACATGGTCCGCAACTTTGCAGGGAAACATCGTTTACAACGCGGTGTTTACACTACACTACCTTAACAACGCTGCCATTACAACGCAAGTCGTTACTACGAGTTGCGCTGGATGGTGCTGTTGGTTAAGGAATATTGTAATTTTATATTCCAACACCTTCCCTACTGTTACGTGGACTGGTGTTGCAATATAAAATTATAATATTACACAATCTGCGCCCACCAAGTCGTTGTAACGACTTGCGTTGTAATGGCAGCGTTGTAAAGTACCGCAATCTAAAAGATCGCGTTGTACTGACATACATCCAACTTTGCATCCTGTCTATGGAGTTGTCAATGTTTGCTTACAATACTGAGCATTTCTTGGGCCGTGTCTTGAATGGTTTTTATGGCGTGTGCTTGCTGAGTATGTTATGTTATGTTATGTTATGTTAACAATGGTTTGTAAAGCGCACTGACACCGGTTGGTTTCCTGGCGCTGTAGAAGACAGAGCACTAGTCAGAGTTTGAAGCCTGCGGAGTTAGTGGTATGCTTGTTGGTAGAGCCAGGTCTTTAAGGATTTCCTAAATGACATGAGATCAGGGCATAGCCGGATCTCAAGGGGAAGGGCATTCCATAGGCGAGGAGTCAGAGTGCCAAATATGCAACCGCCCGAACGTTTGCGTTTAAAAGATGGTGTCTGTAAAAGACATTGATGAGCCGAGCGTAGACTTCGGGATGGGGCATACTTCGTGATAAGTTTTGTGATGAATTTAGGACTTTTGCAGTAGAGCGCTTTACAAATCATACAGCTAACTTTGAAGGTGCAGCGCTGGGCCACAGGGAGCCAGTAAAGTGTCTTCAGAAGGGGGGTGGCTGATTGCCATCTGGACAGGCTCAGAATTAGTCTGGCTGCATGGTTTTGCACCATCTGAAGGCGTTTCAGAAGGAACTGGGGAAGGCCAAGATAGATCGAGTTTGCATATGAGAGATCAAAGTAGCGATCACCACCTGTATCAGGGCTTCCCGGGTCAAAAGGCGGAGAACCTTCCGGATTTTTCTCAGTTGGAAGAGACACTTGGAGACCACCTGACCCACTTGCGTTTTGAGTGAGAGGTCGCTATTTAAGGTGATGCTGAGCGTTTTTGCCGAGGATGAGGTGGTCGGAGCTTGACCCATGTCAGTTGGCCAGTAGTGTGGGCCCCAGTGTTTAACGCTGTCCCCGGTCAAAACCAGCTCGGTTTTTCCTGGGTTCAATTTCAAGTGATTTTGCTTCATCCAAGCTTGGATGAACCTCATTGTTGACTGAAAGAAGAAGATGGAAATATCCGAGTTGTTGATTGGGAATAGGAGCTGTAAATCGTTCGCATAATTGAGCACCGTCACCTGTTTGTCTCTGAGGGCCTAGATTAAGGGGGAGATGTAGAGATTGAACAGGTGGGGTGACAGGGACGATCCCTGAGGTACACAACATGTGATGACCTGCTTGGTGCCAACCAGGTTGTCCAGGCGAACTGCCTGAGAACGGTCTTCTAAGAAGGACTTCAGCCAACAGGCTGCCGTGCCCCGGATGCCAGCCTGGGAGACACAGTCAATCAAGATGGTGTGATCGACCGTGTCGAACGCGGCCGAGAAATCCAGGAGCACTAAAGCCTGCGGGAGGCAGTTGTCGGCACAGTCCCGGAGGGTATCCATTACTGCAACTACCACCGCCTCCATTGAATGGGCTGGGCGAAAGCCCGCCTGATGTACTTCGAGGCAGTTTGATGCCTCTATAAAGTTGGACAGGCAGTTAGCAACATGAGCCTCCAACACCTTTGCTAAGAAGGGGAGAAGGGAGATTGGGCGGTAGTTTGCCTTGCAGGTGGGGTCTGCGCCCGGTTTCTTTAGGAGTGGTATAACTGTTGCTTCTTTGAATGCGAGGGAGACTTGTCCAGTGGCTAATGAATTATTTAGGAGGGTGCAGGCGGGAACCAGAATAACTGATAGGCAGTCTTTCAAAATGTAGGGTGGACATCTATCAGATGGTGCACCTGGTTTTACTCTCACCATAAAGTCCTGAAATTGGTCTAAGGTGATAGGAGTGAAGCTGCTAAGTGAGTCAGTAGTGTTCGGACTAGGAACAGAAAGGGTGGGACTTATGGTTTGTGGAATACTGGCTTTGATGGCAGCAATTTTCTCTGTAAAAAAGACGTTCAATGAGTCGCAGAGGATCTGGGTCGGAGGCAGGCTAGGACGGGCATTGTCAAGATTAGTTAATTCATTGAGAATAGAAAAAATGTCCTTTGATTTATTAGTTGAGTTAATAATGCAGGACGAGAAGTAAGCAGCTTTCGTGGCTAGGATAGATTTCATATAATCCTTCCTGGCTGTGATATATCGAGACTTAGAGTCAGGGGCATAGTTGCGACGCCAGTGGCGCTCTAATTGTCGGAGGGCCAGTTTCTTTGCTTTAAGATCTGGTGAGAACCATTTTTGGGCGTCTGCGCGCCGGGCCAGTTTGGTCATCTTGTATGGGGCATGGATGTCACTGGCTGTTTGCAGCCAGCAAGAGAGGTTATTTTCTGCTGTGTTAATGTCAGGATGATGAGGTGGAATGGAAGTGGCAAGTGTTTGGAGAAATTCCGACCTGTCTAGGGAATTCCATTTCCTGGCTTGTCCACCCATAGCTGTAGCGGTGATCTTTTTAGGGGGGTAGACGAGATTAAATTTGAGAAGAAAATGATCAGACCATAGACATGGGGTATTTACCGGGTTGTAACTAAAAGGGAATTGGACGAGACCTGATCCAAGATGTGAACTTTGCAATGGGTAGGTAAGAGCACATGTTGTTCAAAGTTTAGGTTTGTGAGAAGCTCAGTGAGTTCACGCGACTGAGGGCCTTCCAAAGGGTCATTGAACCAGTAATTGAAGTCCCCAACCCGAAGAATCCTGGCATGGTCAATGGCCAGTATACAAAAGAAGGGGGTTCCCCGTGGGATCCTTAGTGATATAGGCAGGCCATAGGGGGGAAAAAAACCATAATTAGAACAGACGAGAACACCCTGCCTAGGGATATAATGGCCCTTGCTAGAGGGTCCAAATGATATATGAACTGGGGTGATTAAACTAAAGGCTAACACAGTACACAGCAAGCAACATGGTCAATTCAAGTAGGCTCCACCAAAGATGTATTAGGAAAATATATGTTTTTATTTTTCTTGTAATTGATATCACACAATAATTTTTTTTAAAATATAAAAAGATGAGAGATAAATTATCCTTAGGTTTCACATGATATACTTTGGAGCATAAAAAACAGGTCCAGATCTGATAATAAAGTGCAAAAAAGGAATTAATCTCACTACATAGAGACCTACCCAGTAACGACCACACTGCAATCACACTTACACATTCACTCCTATGTTTTCTCACTCTATCTCATTCTATCATTCAACTTTTAATCTTCCATTCATTCTACTAATCCTAGCGTATGCAACACATCAATGTTCACTATGTTCCATGAGTCGGGGTGTTATTTCAGGCAGATGACTTTTACAGCGGTTCCAGAAGTTCTTAGGACAAGGAACCGTGTTCCTGGGGACAAGCGCCGACGCGCGTTTCGGTGATAGGCCAATGAGGCCACACCTTCATCAGGGCTAGGGGCAGTGTACTGGGAGGGACACAGGCATAAACTCTGAAAGAAACATATAAAAGACAACATGGTCTCAGTTTTTCATACTGTATAAATACACACAATATTGACCAAACAAATACATATATCCAACATATACTTTTCCTTGTTCAAAATTCATTTTATCACTTGTAGTTCAGTCATTACGTATAGAGGCGATGTACATGATATTGACCCCTTGCTGCTGCGCAATGTCCAGCCTTGTAAAGACACTCCCATAGTTAGATTCCCTAATTAGTGGAATCTATAGAAGGCATAATGATAGCCTGAGCTAAATGAACCGTTGGTAATATTTTCACTGAACAAATCCTTCATCCATTTCTTTAAACTATACATACACTTTCACTCAAATGACCACCTAACCATATTTATAACATGGGATCTGAGATCCTAAGTGATACTTTTTCTCATAATCATTATGTGATTCTCCCTCGGGAGTACCCTCTGCGCTCACCATTACATATACAGTAAATACAGGACAGTTATTGGCCTTGGCTAATAGATATACACACTAAGTTATTACCTGTAGGTTTATGTATTTTGCAGAAGACCACGAGACTATAATGGGGCTGCTGCACAAGGAGAGGAGTGTATGTCTTTTATACTTCACAGGTCTCCACGGGTATTTGTCCTGGGGAGGAGATAAGGAAAAATTCCTTGTATTTTTAATTATAGATAATGGTGGAGATGGCATACAATCTCTATTTTCGCATTCAGGGCTTCTAAGTTCATTTCCCTTAATCTTAAAATAAGTTGTCAAATCCATACATTGACAGTACCTGTGAGTTCTTGAGACAAAAAGCGCCCGAATATTAAATGAGCGGTGGCAGGGTTTTGTAGTTCTGAGTGGTGATGTTTTTCAATCCGCCTCCTGTGAAAATGAATAACACACGTTTGTTCTAGATCCCTTTTTACTAGAAACACCTGTCGTCCATTGGGTCTATTACACAGTTTTCATTGGTGTACCTGGGTCTATTTATGTTCCAAAGGTATTTTTCAACACGATTCTTAATCGCAAAGTGGTTTGATATAAAAACTCTGTGTATCAGGTAGTTTTGCTCGGCACTCGGGTATACCTCACCGTTTCTGAATGAAAAGGGAAGTAATACAACCACATTATGGTGTCGTGTCCTAGATCTCTTTGATAAAGTAGTCCACAGGGTTATGCAATATACATACCGGGACCATCAGTGTGCACCGCGATAACCCGATTCCTGTCAGATGGGATGACCCTCACTCTGGATCTTGCTAGCTGTTAGCTGAGGAAAAAGGGGGGGGGTTATGTTACCTATTTTCTGCCACCTAGTCCCATCAGAAACTTCCACATAGTGGTTTGGTGATAATTACCTTTCATACACGAATGGATGTATCTCGGGTGGGGTTCCTTCTCGATTTTACCCACTGCCTCGGGAAATGACCGGGCGTAAGGAATCCTATTGGTACAAAACAATAGACGGAACCTATTATGTCTATATGGAGGTAGGATCTAACTCCATCTAATCCCTCGGTAGCAGTTCTAAGGCCCTTACCTTAAAAACGATGCTCGTTTCTTCAGGTGGCGCTCCAAATGGCTGGAACTTCTTTAGAAATCTTAAAGACTTGGTCCGCGTCGCAACTAAAACTCTTTCTAAAATGTTTCACTCCTAGGTTGAGCTATGATTTGGACTATGCACACAGCCAGCGGCTTAAAATATTCAAACCCTTTACCACACTTATAGAGTACAAAAATATACACCCTTATATCTCATTTTGTCTTTCTCATAGTGCAAGGAGGGTGATTTTTATGTTTCGAGCAGGGATTTTACCTGTACAAGCTTTTAAATCAAAATGGACACGCGGAGATCTCTCTCAGCTATGTTTGTTATGTCAAGGGGGTGAGCAGACTGTGGAACACTTACTGTTTATTTGTCCAAACTTTAAAGTAGTAGCTGCTCGTGCACAGTATATTTTGCCGATATATAGATCCTGTAGGTTAGTAAAAGATTCCGAAATATTAATAGCAGGTATTAATCCCCCAAATGAGTTTGTATGTTATAATTTGTACAAATTTTTTAAATTAACACTAGCTTTATATTAATTTGTAATGTACTTTTCTTTTTTTGTTAAATTTTATTACATTTTCTACATTTGTGGTCCTCGGTTGAGTACCTACACAAATAAAATCTTTTTGACTTGACTTTGACTTTGACTTCAGGTGGGGTTCCGCTGACAACACCGGTCAGCCCACTGCCATGAGGACCACCGGGACAGACGAATTCCTGATGGTAGAAATGGCGAAAGGCAGGGCCTGTTATATCCTAAGACAGCAAATGTTCAATGAAATCTAATCTATTAGTAGCCATTACCGCACCCTTACCTTCAAGACGGTGCTTGTATCCTTTAAATGGGGTTCCGCCGACTGGATCAATCGACCTATCCGTGGAGACGGGATTCTCGCCCGTTTCCATTCCGCCCTTGTTTAAATACAGAAAACGTTCGCGCCTCACGGAGAGTGTAGTCAGCTGTGTAGGCGGGTGCGATCATAGAAGACGGACTAATTCCTTCTATCAGGAATCTAGTCGCCATCTTGTGTATACAACTATGTTTACATATGATGTCCAGGCGTACCTCTCTAAGTACAACCCACCGAATAGATGACGGACTGATTCCTTCTGTCGGGACTCAGTGGCCATGTTGTGTAAACTTGCTCACCTTATTATTTATGTATGAAGTAAACGCACACCCATCTTAGTGAGCCCGACCAGAGGGGTAGTCAAATATTAGCGTCGAGTTTTGCTGATTCTAATAAATATCCAGAGCCAAAGCTTTCCTGTGAGAATCCGTTAAGAATACCACTCAAAATTTCACAGATCACACTGAAATATTTTCGGTGCCCTTAGATCTCTGTCATATGTGTCAAAAATGGGCAGGGGCTCCATTTATAAAAATACCTGGTGCCAAGGGCAATCTTCATTTAATCCTCCGTCCATGGCATTCAGAAAAAAGATCCAGAACACCTCCCGTTTTTTACGGAGGCATACTGGGTCAGTTCCTGGGCTTGCTTTTATCTTTTCTAAGATAAACCAGCGGAGTTCCAATTCTTTGTGGTCTTTCTCAAGCCAATGTGCTACCAGGGGGGCGGCTAACTTTTTATTCCTGATGTTAGACTTATGCTCTCCTATCCGTACCCTGCATTCCCTCCCAGTTTCACCAACATAAGGGAGATTGCATGGGCACAGTATGAGATACACGATGTTACTGGTGCGGCAATTGGTCATGGTGGTATTGTGTTTCACTGAAATCGTACGATTCTTGATGCTTACAGTCTCGCCCACAATGGCCAATGGGCAGGCCTGGCATGATCCGCATTTATGGTTGCCATATATTGGTTCCAACCCTGTTACAGCTGTTTGGTTATTTTGCTGGGTATCTTTTATTTTACCCCTAACCAGGTGGTTTCTCAGGTTCGGGTTTTTCCTGAATGCAAAAATTGGGCGCTTCAGATTCGGTTTATCCTTTTCCAAGTTCAGAATATGCCAACTCGAGTTGATGGCTTGTCGGATTCTGTGGTTTATTTCAGAATGACGGGTTACACATACTAGTTGATCAAGTTTGCCAGGCTCTTTTTCCATAAACATGGCTTCTCTGTTGGTATACCTTGCTCGCTTGAAGGACTCTTTGATCAACCTAGGAGGGTAACCTCGAACCCGGAGTTTTTCCTGGAGGATATCTGCTTGGTACAAGAAATCTGATAGGTCCGTACAGTTCCTTCTAATACGAAGGAACTGGCTGTAGGGGATACTATCCCTCTGGCTGCGCCTGGCAAACTTGATCAACTAGTAAACCATAAATGCGGATCATGCCAGGCCTGCCCATTGGCCATTGTGGGCGAGACTGTAAGCATCAAGAATCGTACGATTTCAGTGAAACACAATACCACCATGACCAATTGCCGCACCAGTAACATCGTGTATCTCATACTGTGCCCATGCAATCTCCCTTATGTTGGTGAAACTGGGAGGGAATGCAGGGTACGGATAGGAGAGCATAAGTCTAACATCAGGAATAAAAAGTTAGCCGCCCCCCTGGTAGCACATTGGCTTGAGAAAGACCACAAAGAATTGGAACTCCGCTGGTTTATCTTAGAAAAGATAAAAGCAAGCCCAGGAACTGACCCAGTATGCCTCCGTAAAAAACGGGAGGTGTTCTGGATCTTTTTTCTGAATGCCATGGACGGAGGATTAAATGAAGATTGCCCTTGGCACCAGGTATTTTTATAAATGGAGCCCCTGCCCATTTTTGACACATATGACAGAGATCTAAGGGCACCGAAAATATTTCAGTGTGATCTGTGAAATTTTGAGTGGTATTCTTAACGGATTCTCACAGGAAAGCTTTGGCTCTGGATATTTATTAGAATCAGCAAAACTCGACGCTAATATTTGACTACCCCTCTGGTCGGGCTCACTAAGATGGGTGTGCGTTTACTTCATACATAAATAATAAGGTGAGCAAGTTTACACAACATGGCCACTGAGTCCCGACAGAAGGAATCAGTCCGTCATCTATTCGGTGGGTTGTACTTAGAGAGGTACGCCTGGACATCATATGTAAACATAGTTGTATACACAAGATGGCGACTAGATTCCTGATAGAAGGAATTAGTCCGTCTTCTATGATCGCACCCGCCTACACAGCTGACTACACTCTCCGTGAGGCGCGAACGTTTTCTGTATTTAAACAAGGGCGGAATGGAAACGGGCGAGAATCCCGTCTCCACGGATAGGTCGATTGATCCAGTCGGCGGAACCCCATTTAAAGGATACAAGCACCGTCTTGAAGGTAAGGGTGCGGTAATGGCTACTAATAGATTAGATTTCATTGAACATTTGCTGTCTTAGGATATAACAGGCCCTGCCTTTCGCCATTTCTACCATCAGGAATTCGTCTGTCCCGGTGGTCCTCATGGCAGTGGGCTGACCGGTGTTGTCAGCGGAACCCCACCTGAAGAAACGAGCATCGTTTTTAAGGTAAGGGCCTTAGAACTGCTACCGAGGGATTAGATGGAGTTAGATCCTACCTCCATATAGACATAATAGGTTCCGTCTATTGTTTTGTACCAATAGGATTCCTTACGCCCGGTCATTTCCCGAGGCAGTGGGTAAAATCGAGAAGGAACCCCACCCGAGATACATCCATTCGTGTATGAAAGGTAATTATCACCAAACCACTATGTGGAAGTTTCTGATGGGACTAGGTGGCAGAAAATAGGTAACATAACCCCCCCCCCCTTTTTCCTCAGCTAACAGCTAGCAAGATCCAGAGTGAGGGTCATCCCATCTGACAGGAATCGGGTTATCGCGGTGCACACTGATGGTCCCGGTATGTATATTGCATAACCCTGTGGACTACTTTATCAAAGAGATCTAGGACACGACACCATAATGTGGTTGTATTACTTCCCTTTTCATTCAGAAACGGTGAGGTATACCCGAGTGCCGAGCAAAACTACCTGATACACAGAGTTTTTATATCAAACCACTTTGCGATTAAGAATCGTGTTGAAAAATACCTTTGGAACATAAATAGACCCAGGTACACCAATGAAAACTGTGTAATAGACCCAATGGACGACAGGTGTTTCTAGTAAAAAGGGATCTAGAACAAACGTGTGTTATTCATTTTCACAGGAGGCGGATTGAAAAACATCACCACTCAGAACTACAAAACCCTGCCACCGCTCATTTAATATTCGGGCGCTTTTTGTCTCAAGAACTCACAGGTACTGTCAATGTATGGATTTGACAACTTATTTTAAGATTAAGGGAAATGAACTTAGAAGCCCTGAATGCGAAAATAGAGATTGTATGCCATCTCCACCATTATCTATAATTAAAAATACAAGGAATTTTTCCTTATCTCCTCCCCAGGACAAATACCCGTGGAGACCTGTGAAGTATAAAAGACATACACTCCTCTCCTTGTGCAGCAGCCCCATTATAGTCTCGTGGTCTTCTGCAAAATACATAAACCTACAGGTAATAACTTAGTGTGTATATCTATTAGCCAAGGCCAATAACTGTCCTGTATTTACTGTATATGTAATGGTGAGCGCAGAGGGTACTCCCGAGGGAGAATCACATAATGATTATGAGAAAAAGTATCACTTAGGATCTCAGATCCCATGTTATAAATATGGTTAGGTGGTCATTTGAGTGAAAGTGTATGTATAGTTTAAAGAAATGGATGAAGGATTTGTTCAGTGAAAATATTACCAACGGTTCATTTAGCTCAGGCTATCATTATGCCTTCTATAGATTCCACTAATTAGGGAATCTAACTATGGGAGTGTCTTTACAAGGCTGGACATTGCGCAGCAGCAAGGGGTCAATATCATGTACATCGCCTCTATACGTAATGACTGAACTACAAGTGATAAAATGAATTTTGAACAAGGAAAAGTATATGTTGGATATATGTATTTGTTTGGTCAATATTGTGTGTATTTATACAGTATGAAAAACTGAGACCATGTTGTCTTTTATATGTTTCTTTCAGAGTTTATGCCTGTGTCCCTCCCAGTACACTGCCCCTAGCCCTGATGAAGGTGTGGCCTCATTGGCCTATCACCGAAACGCGCGTCGGCGCTTGTCCCCAGGAACACGGTTCCTTGTCCTAAGAACTTCTGGAACCGCTGTAAAAGTCATCTGCCTGAAATAACACCCCGACTCATGGAACATAGTGAACATTGATGTGTTGCATACGCTAGGATTAGTAGAATGAATGGAAGATTAAAAGTTGAATGATAGAATGAGATAGAGTGAGAAAACATAGGAGTGAATGTGTAAGTGTGATTGCAGTGTGGTCGTTACTGGGTAGGCCTCTATGTAGTGAGATTAATTCCTTTTTTGCACTTTATTATCAGATCTGGACCTGTTTTTTATGCTCCAAAGTATATCATGTGAAACCTAAGGATAATTTATCTCTCATCTTTTTATATTTTTAAAAAAATTATTGTGTGATATCAATTACAAGAAAAATAAAAACATATATTTTCCTAATACATCTTTGGTGGAGCCTACTTGAATTGACCATGTTGCTTGCTGTGTACTGTGTTAGCCTTTAGTTTAATCACCCCAGTTCATATATCATTTGGACCCTCTAGCAAGGGCCATTATATCCCTAGGCAGGGTGTTCTCGTCTGTTCTAATTATGGTCAATGGCCAGGTTGGCGATTTGTTCGCTAAGTGTTAAAGGAAAGGACGGCATATTGTTAGGGGGTCTATACAGGAGGAGACAGGCCATTGTTGTGTAGGAGGTATCAATTTTTAGAACCAAATTTTCAGTGTCTGGAAGGTTAAGGCTAGTCAAGGCGGTGACACCCAGGTCGTGGCGAAAGATAGCCGCCACTCCCCCGCCAGGTTTACCTGAATCACGATCAGCGTGAATAATGCAATAGTTTGGTGGTAGTGCCGCAATTATATCTGGGGCAGAGTCTTGGGTCAACCAAGTCTCGGTAAGTAAAAGGATGTCGGGTTTATCCATATCCAGTAAAAGAAAGAGGTCCAAATTGTGTTTCACCATGGAGCGGGTGTTTAGATAGACTATGGACATGGAATGGGGATGGGAATCAGACGCAGTGTGGCTGGTTAGGCTTGAATTTATCATTGTGGTGGTTTCAGGGGTAAGGGAGCAATTAGCTAAAATTCCCAATCTCTGGGCCCGATTGAGTGTTAGCTCATTCAAGTGGCCCTGACCGTTGTTAATGATCAGCAACTCCTCACGGGAGTAAGTAGTCAGTCCGGCAGCATGGCAGGCCCCAGGGCCCGTCTGGGCGCGGACGGGCGCAGACGGGCTTTCCTTTCGCGCGCCCGCTGTGCCCGTCCGCTGCGCTCCCTGAACGAGGGGGCCATTTTGTACCAGTGAGGGCGGGAGTGGCGGAGCACTGGACAGCTCGCCTGCTGTTCACCCAAGATGGTGGTGGCACCCAAGCAGCGCCTAATCGGCTGCAATGGGCCACGAGAGAGCAAGGGGAGTAGTTGGGCCAATAGTGGAGCAGTCCCCTGTCAGCACGGGGGTGTATAATGTGAATTAATTGAATTCAATGCTTCTCTCTGTTAGTGCTTCACTTTTAGGTGGTACATGTCAGAAAAAGAAAGAGGTAAACGTTGCTCATGTCCTGTGATTTGTCGGTCTGTCATTTGAGGATCTCATTATGGAGGTAAAATTGGGCATTGTCATATTGTCATGTGTTATATTTGACACAACAAAATTTAGCCTAAACACAATTTCTATTTCTGTTGGTCCTAAAACCTTTTGATGTGGTAGCTCTGTCACAAAATTGAAACTAAGCTGGGCAAGCTACGGACTCTGCATTTGTTTTTTATCAATGACATGTTTTTTTACAAAAACCTGTCAATGACAAACGAGATACTTTCAATGTGATCATCATATTGACTCCACCCGAATGATGTACACAAGGCAGGAGCACTTTGGCTGCTTACAATGTATACATGTTGAACCCAGTTATGAAGCCTACCATATTATGAAAGTGAGGATTCATCCATCAAAATGATAATCCTATAAAAATGTGGTGAGCAAGAGGGTAATTGCACTTTGTGTGTTTTCACTATTAAATTAGGGAGGGTGACAATAACCTAAAACATAATCTCCCTTACAACTTAAGTGCAACATTCATCAAATGGTGGACTAATCATCACTTTCATCAGGACCTAGATTTGAATTGGTATGGTAAGTATTTATGTCAGGAAAGATATGTTAAAATAGAATCAAAGGTAGCTTAGTGAGCATTTGGTTTATCTGTGATTGTGAGTAACTGTGTTCATGAACATTGAATGTTGTGTGGTTATTAGGCCCTGTGCACAAACACTTTCCGTTTGTACATGCTCACATTTGAAGTTGACATCTTTTTAAACAGTAATCTTGTAACATATTTTGCTAACACATCCGTATGAAATAGCATATTCATAAAATAAGTGTTTGCATGCATATTTCCTAGCAGGCATATTATCATCTGCTAGAACATGGTCCCTGGTACCCTGTACAAACTGTGGGGCATATTACCAACAACTAGCGATAATTATCGCTATATTGGCTTAGCGGCAATATTTTTATCGCCGTTCTGTGGCGATTTTTATTGTTTAGGAACCTTGCTATTATCAAGGTTTATCTCCCAAGCGATAAAAATCGGCCGAAATGCATGAATATCGCTGAAAAGTCAGCGATATTCATGCATTACCGAGCTAATGCTCTTAGCCATGTTATCCACCTACCATTGGATAACATGGCTAAGAACTGCTCAGGGGCAGGTGTTAGCTTTTGGAGATATTCGCGCTTAGCGCGAATATCTCCAAAAGTTGGTAATGGGAGATAGCGATGTTAGCGACTGTTTCCAGTCGCTAACATCTTGGCACGCCCACTTTGCATGTCATTAGTGATAAATTTCACTGACATGCAAAGCGGGGCCCAAGATGGTTGCTATCTCCTACTAGCTGTCGCTAACTGGTGTTAGCGACAGCTAGGTAATAGAGAGATAATTTTATCTCCGCTTTCTTGGCTTTTAAAGCCAAAAAAGCGGAGATAAATGCCCTTGATAATATGCCCCTGTGTTATTAACTGCTGAATGTTACGGCCAGTTTGTCGTACAATAAACAAGATGCAGCCGGATAAGAGCTCAAGCACTGAATACAGGTAGTATATAAACTGGGCAAGCCTTTACTGAGGCAGAGGAGCATCCCAATAGATTGCTGTGGTCACCCTGTGCCTGAATTCTAGCCCAGTCGACTTTCCGAGATGGATGGCAGACTGCTCTAACATGAGGACTTTCTACTCGATGACACATGCACACCAGTAACTGGGTAGTAAGACCACTCTAAGGTATATGGCAGAACCCCACCCCCATGCTTACTTAGCGTAGGTAGAGCTACGTAAGAGTACAATTATGTGCATTCATATAATCTAATGCAAATGTACAATGGTTTAATTATTCATTCTTTTCACCATTCTTGTTATGCTGGGGACATTGTTTTCCTTCATTCTATTAATTATTGCAGCGCTCATATGTTACACAAGAGTCCACTTGCGTCACTAAATATTGAAACAGCAATTTGTGAACCTTCTTGTGTGCATCTCTTTGGGCATGTCTGAGTTACTAATGAAAGGGTAAGATCTCTTTTCAGGTTTTCCCTGGCTCGATTAGGGTGGTCATCTTCTGAGCCGTCATTAGGTACGGGTCCGGATGTTGCGCTGTGAGCTAGCCAGGAATCGGGTCAACATATTTCGATGGTACGCATAGACCTAGTCCTCATATATTTGAGCCTTACGTTGCCTAAGCAAACAGTCTTACTTCATTAGTAGGAACCGTATAACAAGAAGTCCAAGCATAGTGCATAGTAGATTATTCCTTATTTTTCTAAACTTTCATTTTCTTTAACTTTCCCATTCTATGTCAGCTCCACTCAGTGAGCACTAGCTTCCTGTAAAAGGGATATACAAGAAAAGTTGTAAAAGGAAATCACAGTAGGACAGTCTTAATATACAGCAGACCCCTTACCCACATCCTTGAAGCTCACAAATCATCTTTATTGTCTGACTCCAGTCCAAGGCATCAGGTTCATTATCCAGCCATTTCTGTATCTCCTGAATGGAGTTGTTATCTGAGCAGGCAAAGGTAATCTCATTGAAATATTCACAGATTGGGAGAGCGTAATAGACAACGGGGCGAAAGGAAAGTTTGATCAGTGTTTCTCCTTTAACATCACCTGTGTAGATTAAAAAAAGTTTCATACTTAAGTGAACTGAAAAACTATAACGTCACATGTTTCTTCCTTATTAGGAAACAAGAAATATGGATGCGAGAAAGTGGGTTGTTGGTTGAGGAGGGGTGAGTTCTTCTCAAGCAACGGCCCCAATCCTTGTCAGGGTGAACTAGAAAAATGACCATATTACCTCGGCTTAACCCTTCAGTAGCTTGGATCAAAGGCAGTCACGCTTGACTTAGCTGCACTGTGTAAATTATTCCTGCAGCACTTAATAAGTAATAAAAACGCAACACAAGAAAAATCCCACACCAATTTATAGAAATAGAGTAAAGTTAAAAAAATTATTTGACACCAGCACTATAATCTGTGGAACCGGAGAAATTAATACTTAACATTTTGAGTGAAAAATAGCACTCAAAAATTTAAAGCGCCAATTGCGGACATCTAGGTGTGTTATACCAGATCAATGTTGAAAGGTATGGCCAACTGCAATAGATCACGGCTGGGATTCACAAAATGGATTGTTAGAAGAAATTTCATAGTAAAATACCTGAGAATGTAAAATTCAGAGGAGGAAGGTAGCCAGCGGTGTCTGAGAAGGAGGCATTGTTTTTGGGAGCTGCTGGAGGAGGTCATGGTGAAGATTGATACGTTCGAACTAAGGGGCCTATTAGGATGGCAGGCAGACCCGAGTTCCTCTGCCATCCTCGATCAATCAATCAATCAATCATTTGTAAAGCGCACTACATACCCGCAAGGGTCTCAAGGCACTGGGGGGGGGGGGGCTACTAATCGAACAGCCAGGTCTTGAGTATCCTCCTGAAGATCAGCAGATCTTGGGTCTGTCATAGGCTCAGTGGGATGGTGTTCCATGTCTTGGCGGCGAGGTGGGAGAAGGATCTCCCACCGGTGGTTGTTCTTCGGATGAGCGGGACGGTGGCGAGTGAGAGGTCGGTGGAGCGTAGCTGGCGGTTGGGGATGTAGAGTAGTCAGTTGAGGTAGGCTGGGCCGGTCTTGTGGAGTGCCTTGTGTGCGTGGGTGAGGAGCTTGAAGGATATCCTCTGGTTGACGGGGAGCCAGTGCAGGTTTCTCAAGTTGGGGGTGATGTGGACGTGGCGTGGTATGTCGAGGATCAGTCGTGCTGAGGCGTTTTGGATGCGTTGTAGTCATTTGATGAGCTTGGTCGGGGCTCTGCTGACGAGGGCCTGGGTGACTGTCTTTCTTGTATCTGTCGGGATCCATCTGTAGATCTTGAGGAGCATGCGGAGGGTGTTGAAGCAGGAGGAGGAGACGGTGTTGACTTGCTTGGTCAATGAGAGCGGTGAGTCGAGGATGATTCCCAGTTTGCGTGCGTGGTCCGTGGGTGTCGGGGCTGCCCCCAGTGCCGTCAGCCACCAGAAGTCGTCCCAGGCTGAAGGGTTGGAGCTGAGGATGAGGACCTACGTCTTGGCCGAGTTCAGCTTCAGACGGCTGGTCTTCATCCAGTTGGCAACAGCCTACATTCCTTCCTGGAGGTTGGCTTTGGCAGTGATGGGGTCCTTGGTGAGGGAGAGGATCAGCTGAGTGTCGTCGGCGTAGGAGATTATGTTGAGGTCGTGCTGTCCGGCTACGTGTGCGAGCGGGGCCCTGTAAATGTTGAACAGCGTCGGGCTGAGGGAGGATCCCTGGGGTACGCCGCAGATCCTCACGGTGTTAGGACCGGCCGCCAGACATGCGGCAGTCCCGCACTGCGTATTAGGTTGCGACCACCGCCCTGGGGTTGCATTCCGCATTTTAACATTGCTGCGGGTGCTGCTTGCAGCAGCATCTGCCGCAATGTCAAAATTGCATGCCTGGCATTTCCTTGCACCATGTGGCAGGCACCATGCGGTGCCTGCCACTTGGTGCAGGAAACTGCAGGGTGGTACCATGGGTACCCCCCAAGTGCACCCGACGACCCCCTGGACCCCTCAACGGGCCCCCAAAGCCATTCCCCACCAGCCTTTTCATGGCAGCATCGCCATCATGGAAAGTCCGCTAGCCACATTGTAATATGGCTGGCGTTGCCTGCTAACAGCAAAAAGAGTCGGGATGCACACCATTATTTTTAACTTTTCCAAACTTATCCAATCATGTTGTAAGAGTGCGTGCAGCTTGGTAAAGTGCCTTGCCCTGGTGGCACTAATTGAATTCATTCTGATGTGTGGAGATGAGGCGGATTTCAGCCCCAAACCAATTTGCACTGCAAAAAAGCGCCTACATGGCTGATTTGTTCCACAATTATTCCATCATTTAGTCCTTCTTTTCAAATTCCTCCAAAATTTCACTGATATTCTTTCAATTGTTTATCCAATGCTCTACATGCAGGGTTCATGTGACGTTTTCCCATTTTTCTCATGTAAAAACTGTGCCCATCCAAGCCTCTTGCTTATACACGACAAATGCCAAGGTTCGTTGCAAGCAGTGTTTATTTCTATCCCAATGCATTTCGGGCGGGATACGCCCTTCGTCAGGGGCCACTGTAAATAGTCATAAAAACATAGCTGTGTTACATGGCAGACTGTTACAATTACATTCATGAAATGCAATCGGACATTTAAATAGATTCTGTACTTAAGAAAATCATTCTAAGTTTACTACTGATGCATGTATATTCGTGAAAGCTCAATAATTCCGTTAAGCCATGATTCATTGTTCTCTTAATGCACTTAACAGATTCTTTACAAAGTAATGAATGTGACCTGTATTTAACCTTTACTACAAGCGTGTAATTCACCAAACACCTTCGCGGACGCCACAGTGAAAACTCCTGCTCACTCTCTGTGCCCCATCACTTAAATCTGATTGGTCCTCTACACCTCTCACCCCTGGATACCTCACCATCATTTATTTGTAACATCCCTTAAATCTATAACATTTTCTTGATGTGCACATCCACCAGGTTACTGGCCCAGCACCTAACTTACCATAATACTGAACCTATCCTCAGCATTTGATCCAGTAAATCACTCATACCTTCTGAAGACAAGATTGAAATGAAAGGCTTTAATTCAAGTGGGTTTGAGTTCTTTTGGTGTAATCTCCTACAGCAAGTAAAACTATCTAACTCTCCTTTTAACCCATCCCATACACTATTGTACTGCAAACCAATCCTGTTTAGTGGTCCTTCGTCAAAAGGGTATCTGGTCTTGTGGAACTATCGTCAGCTTCATCCGCCAACTACATCCCACTGGATATTTTCAACTTCCAAAAAAGAGACTTAGTGCCTCATTATGATGACGTAACAATAGCCACAGCTGAGCCGGCGGTGGCGAACATTACGCCATTGTAACGTGAAATACCACCCACCATATTATGATGACTGGGGGTATCGCGGCAGATGCAAAGTACGTCTGCCAGTGCAAACAATAATGGAGACAAGGGGCATCCCTGGCGCGTACCCCGCCCCAATGGAAAGTCTTTGGAGATATGCCCATTTGCCACCACATGCACACGTGGACGTGAGTACAGTACTTTCACCCAGGCGCAGAATTTTGGGCCGAAGCCCAGGTGTCTGAGAACTGCAAACAAATATGGCCATTCCACCATATCGAATGCCATGCGGGCATTGAGAGAGAGGATAACTGCAGGCTCTTGGAGACAGGATGTACGTGCCATTACTGCGTGCACCCTCCTGAGATTAAGCGCTGTGCTCCTATTGGGCATGAATCCGGACTGGTCCGGGTGAATCAGGGTGTCGAGGTGCGGAGTCAGTCGGATGGCGATCAGTTTAGCTAGTATCTTGGCCTCAACGTTAAGCAGAGATATTGGGCACCGTGATTATGGTAGCCATTCGTTGGTCACATGGCAGTTCACCCGCCTTTAAGCACATGGCCATTTTTAAGGCAGTCCGGCACAGAACCAGTACTTAATTTGAGCCGGAGGTCAACACACTTATTTGTCAATGCTGGTACTTCTGCCACATGATGACACTGTCTTTCTTTTTTAAGGATGAGCACAACAACAGTAGTTTATTGAATATACATTGAAAATAACTAATTCCTGTGGTGCAAGCCATTCTCATAGGTTTGGGGTCCCTAGAATGGGCTCAATTGTCACTTCTGTAGGACTGTGATGGTTGGTAATTCTGTTGGGACTGACATTGGCAGTGCTTGCAGGGGCAAGCTGCAGGGGCCTCCTGGTGAGGGTGCTGGCACTTATTTTGTTTTACAAACTAAGCACTTGGACTGAGAATGAGTTGAATACATAAATAAAGTAGAGAATGAGGGATGATATGTTCTGGACATGGGAGGCTGAGATGGCCACGTCTGTCAATGAAGATGAGTGGATAGCAGAGATAGTTTTCCCACAGCAGATTCAGTTATAGTTAGATTTGCAGGATTGATTTTCATGAGAGAAGGCCTGATCATTTTTATTTTGTTTATGAAGAAATAGGAGAGCCTGTCACAGCTTTCTTTGATACTTTTGAGAATGATACAACAGATAGAATGTTGAAACTGATTCCTGGATTTAGTTTTATCCATATTGATTTGTCCTCTGAAGACTTCTCCTTCAGTCTGAAAAGAGCGTTGTTTGTATTCTTTGCTGCTTATTAAAAGTTTTTCCAGAGTTTCCTTTGATTTATATCTGGCATGTCCATGTGATTTGAGACTTCTAACTTGGCAGAGTTTTAATCTCCATAAGTGGAATAGGATCAGTATCTTCTCCACTGAGTACATAAGTTTTGAAGAAACTTTCGATCTTAATAGGGAATGGTCATCATTGTTCAAGTGCCTGACCCAGATCATCAGTCTACTCGTTTGCTCATAGGTAGATGCTAACAGAGAGACAGAATAGGAAAGTGGACAGACCAGTTCATCAGTATTAATAAGGTCTTTTCTGCTAATCAGAAGGTCAAGGGTAGATTTCTGTCTTATGGATAGGTGTGAAACAGAATTGTATATGGTCATTGTTTATTAAAAAGAGGGCTAGTTGCCACCCACCTAAAACAGATTTATTTACCCAGTGTAATTTGTAGTCTGTCAGTAAGATGTCTTTGGAGTTGTTATTAGATTTTGAAGCAGCTAGATCTATGGGATATTTGACAAAAAGCAGGTTACCCTGAGGTAGGTTGTAGTTGATGTGGAATTTTGCAGTCTTTGGGTCAGTGCTCATCATTGCAACAGAGAGACTCTCAATTTGAGGTGATGAACTCAAAAGTAGGCAAGTTTTCAGTTAGCGTTTGTGTGACATTCTCATGTTTGCAGTGTGTTAATGTGACTTCCCAATGCCTTAAGTGGGACAGTTTGAATAAGCATAACAAGGTAATTGCAATCATGTAAAGATATCAGTTTTTGAAACTATACACCTTTTTGAATTGCCATGGTCTGAAATGTGCCATAACAATCATGCAACAGCTTGACATAGTTAAATAAAGAAAATGAGAACCATATCAGGCTTGAACCTTGTTACAGACAAGAAAAGGCTTCTCTGTCTCTTTCCATATTTCATCCACTCAGTAACTCGCTCCATCATAATCATTTTTCTCCTCTTCATCTGCACGTACAATGTTGTCTCGCCTCAATCTTTTCCTTCTTTTTTTTGGAGCCACCTCTCACCTTTCTCTTCTTCATTCGTCCGACATTCATCTTTCTCTTACTTTTTAGCTCCAGTGGTCTCTAGGTACATCACTTTAAATCTACTCTATCTTCCTATATCAGCTCCTCCAACTCTTTTTTTATGTGTTGAGCTCTAAGCCCCAACTGCATGGTCAAAAACATACTATTATCTCTGAGGAGTTTATGAAGAGCAAAAAATAATACAAATTACACAAAAGTGTAAGTGTACTTATGTGACTCAGGCCCTATGTGTATCCTCCACCCAAAGGTAAACTGGCAACTATACATGACCACTTGAGTGAACACATTTTGTATTTGGACTGTTAGACCTCACATCCTGTGTTTCTTTAAGTCAAAATTCAGAAAACTGCACTTTTGGAAAGCTTTATAATACGTAACAAAGACAACCCTATAGGCCAAAGGGGACTAATATGTTCAAAGTGCAGATGACGCAGTCCTCAATTTAATGCATAAATACACAAAACATATACTTAAGACACTATGCATCCCTGTTTTCATTACATCATTTTGAAAAGGTCTGATTGCGTATTAATACTCGTTCATAATTTAAAATTTGATTTGAGAACCAAGGTGGGAAGTTGTTGATGTTTTGAAACTAAGGGTCCTATTACGATGTCGCACACCATCTTGTTGTGAGAACCGACTAACCATAGAACTGTGGTCCAGCACCCCCTATTACAATGCTACTGCACAAGCTTGTGCTGCAGTCGGAAACAGGCTGCAGCAGCAGCTCCCACCGAGAAATGGGAGTTTCCGTGAATCCCTGCACAGCGTGGTAGGCACCTCACAGTGCCTGCCACACAGTCCAAGGATCTACAGGGGGCACCATAGATGCCCCACAGGCCCTCAACTGGGGGCCGATAAAGGATGGGGGTCCTGCCAGGGGCCCCTTAAGTTTCCTGAGACAGGCTTTCCATGTCAGATAACCTGACATGGAAAGTCTTCCAGAAACAAACATCATTATCCCAAAGGCGGAAACGCCATCCATGAGGGATTATGTTGCGGTTTCTGACTGACGACGGGCTCCTTGAGCTCATTAGAAGCCAGCCATAATTACCAACCAGTTTGACTTCTGACCGCCGTAATCGTAATATGGCATTTGGAAGTCAAACCAAGGATGTCGGTTAGAAAGCCTCTGACCTGCGGTTGAAGGCTTTCAGACTGACATTCAAATTAAACAGGTTCCTTCAGGACTAAGTCATCTCTTCCTGATTCACACCTAGTTAAATGAAACTTAATGTCTAGATTCAGATGAGGTGCTTTTGGTTATTGATTTCTCAATGAAGTGCACAGAACATCCAGAAATACTCTCAAAAGGTTCTTAGCCAGATGGCTTAGTCCGGGCAAGATGCAAATGATCCTGCTGTGGCAGACTGTTGATTTGACAAAGACATATAATATGAGATGGCACTTCAAAGAAGTCAACACCCACAATATAAATTTCAAAGGAAAAGACACTGAATCACATTACAAGTGTGGATTTAGACTATAAAGTTAGAAGTGTGAGTCCCAAAACAATTTTCATAGCATGCACCTGTATTGAACGAAGATCCCCAAGGCTTCTACCTGCTGTAAATAGGACTAAAGACCAAGATCCACTAGTTCCCCTGCTGGGTAAGGGCCATCACCCAGGAAATCAAAATCACTTGCCCGCCTTCTGCCTGCCTTCCAAGGCCAGTAAAATCTGTGAGGAAGAGGAGAGCGCTGGTAGGAAGTGAGGCCCAAAAGGGATCTTGTCAAGTGGACCCCAATGAGCAAAGAGTGTGACATCCAGTCCAGACTGGACCACTGCGAGTATGCAAGCCCTATGCCCCTTCTGATGAAAGCCAGTGACTACCAGATGCCAAGTGGCGGTCGCCATGAAGTTAGGGCCATTACCGTCCAAAGTCATAGTCCCTTGGATACTAGGTGGGGGCCACCGTGAAGTAGGGAAAATCGCAATTGGAGGTGTAAAGTCGGCATCCACTGTATGCCTGGGGGGGTTACTGTGAAATTAGGTCCATTGCCCTGGAACATCACCTCATGAGGATCAGAGCCAGTGGATCAGCCAAGAAAGACATGGCCTAGAGACCACTGCAGTGATAATACCTACCAACAGCTCAGAAAACTACAGAAAAAGGATCCGACTCAGATGCAGGCTATGTGGAGACTGTAGCGGCCCAATGTGTCATTGGGATAAAACTGCAAGATGGTGTAGTCCTCCAGCATCAAGAGGCTGAAACCCAAGATGATGTGCCCCAGTCCTGCAATTGCCGACTGCCACTGGGTCAGATAAGAATGATATAGACCACCAGGCCTCCTGGTGACTAGCAAAAAATAAGTGCTTAGCTTCACTGAAGTTGATTCTAAGTCAAACTCAGACTTTGACAAAATGTGACTAGCGTGGTCCATATAGGAAAGACATCTCCCTTATTGAATGAGTAATTTGACCAGATCAGAGATGAAGTTGTGGTGCGACAACCCTGCAACCAGGAGCCTTGCACCATCTCCATGGATGATGCTAATGAACCTTTCTTATAAGAATGTAACACTTATTTAGTGTGAGTTTTCTATTCCATGTTTGCTTATTTTAAATACTACTTTTATCACAAAAGTATTTGACTGGATAATCAGTTCAGTCTTACAATATTTATTGAAACTATTGCTCTTATTATGTAGCAACTGCACTGCAATTAGAAAACATATGAAGGTCATCAATGTGATTAGCATACCTAATACCTAAGCCCACCCTCACTAAAGACGCAAAGTGATATATTATAGATCACTGGGATTTATTTCAAACCCCATACCTTGCATTCCTCAAAGCTGTTCTACATTTCATCTGGTGCATCCATCTCGTCCTGGGACCTTTGCTCTGTGAGAATGTTTTCACTCTGTCTGTGTTTTCAAAATGGCAAGTCCCGGGTTATATGATAAAACTTATGTGTTCAAAAACAGCAGCTAGATTTCTCTATTATCTATAGGTGCTAGTGTCTAACCACAGAGAAAAACAAGGTGCAGTGTTGTTTGACCTTGCATGAGATTTTTGACTGAATCTCAGGAGAAGAACAACATACAATGGACACGAAAACAAGCATGATATTTTGTAATGTGTGCAAAGCGAAAGTGGCCTACAACATGCACAGTTAGGCTAACATGGGAAAAACAACAATGGACACCATAGGGAACACACAACAACGTTTGAGGAAATAGCACAACAACTAAATAAATAATATGAATGAACTAACAAAATAACAATTTCAAAGCTTTTCTACTGAACATGTTATAACATTTTTTTAGGGATAATAAAAAATGAACACGTCAATTTAGAAAACAACCACATTAAGGTGCGTTGGTGGTATCCATGAGGTCACTTGCAAATTCAAAGGCCAGCAAATCCCCAAAGTATTCCATCACTACAGAAGTAGATTGATTTACAGCCCAGTTTAGAACTTCCAAAGAACAGAGATGGTCCTTGGTCTCAGTCAATGCTGACAAAGCAGCCGAGCAACCTGCATTCCTGTTATTAGAGCCAGTATTTAATTATTCAAGTGCAGATCTCCTCTGAGAGGAGTGGTGATACCTTGCAGTGTGAAGAAACCGCAGGCCAAAGGGACAACTTTGATAATGGGTCGCTAATGGACTCATCAGCTGTTCAATGTTCATTCAAGCAGGCGTTTACAAATCCAGTGCCCATTCAAAGGGGCTACAGAGGCAGTGAAACACGGGTTGCACACAGGTAAGCCAGGTCAGTCAGAATGTTAGTGACCAATCAAGGTCCAATTTATGAAGCAACAAGATCTCAACACATCTGGAGCAGTGGTAATTCCATTGGGCTTGCACATGGAACATACGTTGTGGACAAGCAAAAATAGGCCTAAAAGCCGCAAATAAGGAATAACAAAAGTGGGAATCCTCTGAACACACTAATAAACAGGGAATGAATAAAAGCTGGTATTACTCCGAAAATAGCTTAGAATGAACTAACCAGGCCGGAGCCCATTATCTTAAAGAAATATGTTAGGCCGGCAGTATTAGATGCTTTTAAAATATCATTAACTAATTTGCCAAAATGCATTGGGAGGTTTGTGTTTAACAAGGACTGAATCTCACTAGATGTCTTTGCAGCTTGTAACTCAAAAGTTTCTCGAGCAGATGCTAATGCTACTTCTTTTTGAAACAATAGTGGTTTGGGTCTGCTTAGCTTGTTAAAATCTGCCTTCAAAGTTGGAATGGAAGGCCATAATGGGCTATCCCCAACTCAAAGTGTAGGGGGGAATGGGATATGTGGTATGTTGCGAAACCGACGAAATGTGTGGGATCCCAGGTTGCATTCCACAACAATCCTGATCGCTTAACATTAAATAACTTCCATTTGAAAGTATAGTGATAAGTGTAAGTCTTGCAGGAACTGGTATTCGTTTAAAAAAAATGCCAAATGTGTTACTGAAGCTTTACAGGTGCTGTGGATGATCAGGTGTTTGCAAACGACTGAGTGCCCAACAGAAGAGTTGCATTATTTTTCAGTAAGGAAGACCTCTTTGCCAGCATGGTAACAACAATAGGAAAAGAGGAGGGGCCATCATTTATGAATGAAGCTGCCTCCTAGGGGTTTCATATCTACTGACAGGGAAATTTTTCATGAAGGCTGTGAATTGAAATGCCAAAATGGGTAAAGATCACAAGCCGAGTATCAACCACACAGCTGAAGGTGTTTCGGCTATTGTGAATAGGATCTAATCTAACTTCTCCAAATGCAACATTGTATAGGTTATATCTTTCATTGCCAAGAGTTGTTCTTTGCGAGTTAAAAGAAAGGGCAAAAATAAGTTACTAGAATGTAAATAGTGCATGGGTATGCACCCATTTGTAAGTGTTTGAAGATTCCAGCTAGACAGAATAATAAATCTAAGCTGGCTTTGCCCATGATAAAATGTTGACATGTCACTTTTGCATAGCAATAACAATCAACACAATGTTATTCAAATTATAAATGCCAGAAAACCGCATATTAATACTATTATCAACCACAGCAAGCACTTTATCCAAATTATCTTGATCACTTTGTTTTAAACATGCGGCAGCTTCCATTTGTGATTATGATAATAAAAAATATGATACATCCATGTCTTCTGACTGGAGAGAAAGATGTTGTTTCACTGCAGATAGTGTGGAATGTTCAACCATTGCTGAGTCAATTTTACCTATGCATAGGTGGTAACAATATCTGAATGTTGTGAGGGGGAAGATCATGGTCGGGTTGGCTTGTCTTAACCCCCGGTGTGAAATTAAGAAAATGGGCATTGATAACCATTTGTGTCTACTGGCCACAATACCCACCTGTAAGGACCTAAAAGTGTAAAATTAAATGTACCATTCTGGACCATACTATTGACTAATTCTTAAGTGTAATTTGTTAAACTTTTATAATTGTCCAAGTGGGGAGAGGAATGAATGTCTGGGGATTTCATTTCCTTGATTTTAGACTTTCCCAAACATGTATTCTGCTGGACGATGTCATTCAGGAAGATCATTTGTGTTGGGATAAAACATATTCGAAACAAATTTTCTGTCTCTTAAACTTGGCAATATTTGGTTACCCAAATCGATTTTAATTCACTTGTGTCTTTCCAGTAATCATAGCCTTCAACTGCTAATTGGGGAGCCCGTAATTGCAGCTGGTCCGGGTGGAATGGGGCACAACAGGGGACTCCATCCCCCATTGCTCTTTGCGACATGAGCCGCTGACATGCTCACAAGCGACAGGAGGCGCATAAAAGTGGCTCCATAAGATTTTATATAGCGCGCTACTCACCCGGAGGGGTCTCAAGGCGCTGGGGGAGAGGAGTCCGCTACTGCTCGAAAAGCCAGGTCTGGAGTTGCTTCCTGAAGGAGAGATGGTCCTGGGTCAGCCGAAGGTGGATGGGGAGGGAGTTCCATGTCTTGGCTGCCAGGTAGGAGAAGGATCTTCCTCCGCTGGTGGTTCTGCGGATGCGTGGAAGGGCGGCGATGGCGAGGCTGGTCGATTGTAGCTGGCGGGTGGGAGCGTAGAAGGTCAGGCGGTTGTTGAGGTACCTGGGGCCCAGGTCGTGGAGAGCCTTGTGTGCGTGGGTGAGGAGTCTGAACGTGATCTTCTTGCTGACGGGGAGCCAGTGCAGGTCTCTCAGGTGTCCGGAGATGTGGGTGTGTCGGGGGATGTCCAGGATGAGTCGTGCGGAGGCGTTCTGGATGCATTGGAATCTTTTCTGAAGTTTGGCTGTGGTTCCGGAGTAGAGGGTGTTTCCGTAGTCCAGTCAGCTGGTGACGAGTGCCTGGGTGACCATCTTCCTGGTTTCAGTGGGGATCCACTGGAAGATCTTTCGGAGCATGCGCAGGGTGTTGAAGCACGATGATGAGATGGCGTTGACTTGTCTGGTCATCGTGAGGGAGGAGTCCAGGATGAAGCCTAGGTTACGTGCGTGGTCCGTTGGTTTGGGAGTGGTGCCCAGGGCAGGGGGCCACCAGGAGTCGTCCCAGGCGGAGGGCGATGATCCCAGGATGAGGACTTCCGTCTTGTCTGAGTTCAGTTTCAGGCGGCTGTTCTTCATCCACTCGGCTACGTCTTTCATCCCTTCATGTAGGTTGCTTCTGGCGGTGGCGGGGTCGTTGGTGAGGGAGAGGATCAGCTGGGTGTCGTCGGCGTAGGAGATGATGTTGAGGTTGTGTTGGCGTGCGAGGGCTGCGAGGGGGCTCATGTAGACGTTGAAGAGGGTGGGGCTGAGTGATGATCCTTGTGGTACACCGCAGATGACTTTGGTGGCCTCGGATCTGAACGGGGGGAGGCGTACTCTCTGGGTTCTTCCGGCGAGGAACAAGATGATCCACTCCAGTGCCTTCTCTGGGATTCCGATGTTGCTGAGGCGCTGCACTAGGGTGCGGTGGCAGACAGTGTTGAATGCTGCGGAGAGGTCCAGGAGGATGAGGGCCGCTGTTTCCCCGTTGTTGAGCAGGGATCGGATGTCGTCAGTGTCTGCGATGAGGGCGGTCTCGGTGCTGTGGTTGGCTCAGAAACCGGACTACGAATGGTCGAGGGATCCGTTCGTCTCGAGGTAGGCGGACAGCTGTCTGTTGACGGTCTTCTCGATGACTTTGGCAAGAAAAGGGAGGCACGAGATGGGGCGGTAGTTCTTGAGGTCGGTGGGGTCCGCTGTTGGTTTCTTTAGGAGGGCGCTGAGCTCGGCGTGCTTCCAGCTCTCCGGGAAGGTGGCGGTGTTGAAGGAGCTGTTGATGATGTCCCGGAGTTGGGGTGCGATGATGGAGTCGGCCTTGTTGAAGACGTGGTCAGTTGGTGATCCGGAGTGGATGGTGTTCATCGTGCGGGTGGTGTCTTCGGTGCTGACCGGGGTCCAGGCGCGGAGGGTGTTGGTGGGGGGCATTAGTTTGGTGGTTGGGTGCGTGGTTTGTGCTCGGAAGCTGTTGTGTATGTTGGCGATCTTGCTGTGAAAGAACGAGGCGAGTGAGTCGCAGAGGTCTTGCGAGGGAATGATGTCGTTGTTTCCAGCGCTGTGGTTGGAGAGCTCTTTGATGATGCTGAAGAGTTCCTTGCTGTTGTGGGCGTTGTTGTCCAGTCGTTCTTTGAATGCTGTCTTCTTGGTGGTGCGGATCAGCTGGTGGTGTTTGCGGGTGGCGTGCTTGAGGGCAGTCATGTTGTCTGTGGTCTGGTCATTGCGCCAGGTTTTCTTGTGGGTGCGGCAGTTCTTCTTGGAGTTCTTAAGTTTGTCAGTGAACCAAGAGGCTTTCTTGCTTCCGGGTCTGCTGGGAGGGGTCTTCAGTGGAGCGAGGTCGTCTGCCCAGTTGGTGATCCACTGTGTGAGGTTGCTGGCTGCTTCGTCGGGGTCCGTTGTGCTGGCGGGAGGGTTCTGGCTGAGGGAGGTGGTGAGCTGGTCGGCGGTGATCTTGTTCCAGTTCCTGCGAGGAACCTGATGCGGGTGGTGGTGGGTCGTGGTTCTTCTGAAGCTGAAGTGGACGCAGCTGTGGTCAGTCCAATGAAGTCCGGTGGAGTGGCTGAAGGAGATGTATTTGCTGGAGGAGAAGACTGGATCAAGCGTGTGGCCGGCGTAGTGAGTGGGGGTGTTCACCAGTTGCTTGAGTCCGAGGTTGGCGAGGTTGTCCAGCAGGGTGGTGGTGTTGCTGTCCTTGTTGTTCTCCAGGTGGAAGTTGAGGTCCCCTAGGAGGATGTAGTCAGCGGAGGGGAGGGCGTGCGGGCTGATGAAGTCTGCGATGTCTACGCTGAATTGAGTGCGTGGTCCCGGGGGTCTGTAGATGAGGGTGCATCTGAGTGTGGTCTTGGGGTCGGTGTGTATCTGGAAGTGGAGGTGTTCGGCAGCGATGAGGGTGTCGTCGGAGTTGGTCGTGATGCGGATGGTGTTCTTGTGTACGATGGCGATGCCTCCTCCAGTCTGGTTGACGCGGTCCCTCCGGGTGATCTTGTATCTGTCCGGGATGACGATGGCGATGTCGGGCGCTGAGGAGGCATTCATCCAGGTTTCTGTGAGGAAGGCGACGTCTGGTGATGTTCTGTCGAGCAGGTTCCAGAGTCCACGGCGTGTCTGTGGATGGAGTGGGTGTTGAGCAGGATGCACTTGAGGTAGTTCCTGCTGGTGCTCTGCTTGGCGGGTGCGGTGCAGGTCTGGGGGCAGGTGAATCGGCAGGCTTGGCAGGTGAAGGGTCCGTGGGTGCGTTTCGGGGTGGCTCGGTAGCAGGCGGGGTTCCGGCCGGCATTGAATGCATTGAGGGTGGCGGCGTCGTAGGTTCGTCGGGTGGGTGGCATCGGCGGGGGCCAGGGGTTCTGGCGCTGGGCGCGGTCCAGGCGTTGACAGGCGCAGACGGGCTTGCCTTTGGCGCGCCTTCGGGGCTCAATCGGCGCTCCCGCTGCGAGTACGTGCGGACTCTGCCATAAATGGAGAGTGGGGGAGAGGAGGGAGGGAGGAGCATCTGGGAGGTGGGAGCGGGGTGGCGAATGGGAGAGGGGAGAGGGAACAGAAGGAAAGGTGGTGGGGGCCACAGGGGAGCATCGGCAGGGAGCGGGTTGGAACAGCGGGAAAAGGCGGCAGGCGCGAGAGATAGAGATATACAAAAATCAGGGGCACAGTCGAAAAACAGAAGAAAAACAGAAGTACACAATCAGGGGCACAGCGGACAAATACTGAAAAACAGAAGTACACAATCAGGGGCACAGCAGACAAATACTGAAAGACAGAAGTACACAATCAGGGGCACAGCGGACAAATACTGATACCAACGGAGGAGAGACCAGGGGGCAGAGAAGATCTCGACTCCAGGGGCAGCGGCGAGCAGGCGGCGGTAACGGGGGGAACGGGTGACCTCAGGAGGAGCCACGCGGCGGGTTGAGCGACCGGCACTGACGAGGTCAGGAGCCCATAATTACAGCTGGTCCGGGCAGAACAAGGCATTACAGAGGACTACACCCTCCATTGCTCTTCTGGGCGGAGCCACTGACGTGCTCACGAGGCCAGGAGGCGCATAAAAACGTCCTGCGGGAGCCCCTAATTGCAGCTTGTCAAGGCGGAATGGGGCACAACAGGGGAATCCATCCCCCATTGCTCTTCACAGCAGGAGCTGCTGACGTGCTCAAGAGTGCCAGGAGGTGCCTAAAAACGGTCCAGGGCTCTCACAGCACGGGAGACCGTAATTGCAGCTGTTCCGGCGGAACAGGGCACAACACGGGACTCCATCTCCCATTGCGGCAGGAACCACTGACCTGCTCACAGCCGAGGGCTCCTGCGACGCGGGACGTGCGCATGCATGCCGGGCCGACTCCGTGCAAAGTCCGCGATAAGTACTGGCCCCTCTGCTCCCATCAGCGGTCGGAAGATGCTGGATTGGGCCTGGTCTCTTGGCTGTTTTATTTGGAATTTGCTGACTTTGGGGGGCCTGGGCATTGTTCCCTTTTCACCTACAAGGTACCTTGTGCCCTTTATATACTTTACACGTAGGAGGGGAGAGGGCCAAAAGTAACTCAACTCTACTACCCCGGACCCCCAAAGAAAATCACATGAAAACACAAAAGGGGTTGAGTACACACTATTACACAGACAGACAAATTCATCCGTTGTGAAAAAGTGCCCTCACTCACATACCAAAGTATGTGACATGCTTCATCATAGGGCCTGCTTGCAATACGCCCTGGTGTAGCCACACACAGGACGGAGCATAAGGGAGGGGAAAAATAATAAATTCCACACAACGAAACGTACAACCATATAATTCAACACAAACTACATGTAACATATAATGTGATGAAAGACTGTGCACGTCACCAAGTGACTAATACTGACTAGGCGCTGGGGGCCGTCGGGAAGATTAAGCAAGCTATTGCCCAGAGTCACATGGTGCTGGGCTAATCTGCTGCCGGTGCCGGGGATCGAACCGTGATCCCCAGATTCCGGAGTCAGCCGCCCTGGCCGCGGCGCCACACCTCTTCCACAACATATCCTCCGAAATCGTAATGGCCAGAAGAGTGGGATGGATTGGTTATCGGGAAAAATTAAATGTAGCAGAGGATTGCATAGTTGTAAATATTTAACACTCCCTGCAGGCTAAGTCGCTAGTGGGATGTGTTTATAAGAAGAGCTGTACTTCTACAATTAGAACTGTCTCTTTACTGTTCTTCTCTCTCCCTAAGCAGTTGCTTGCAATTCCCCAATGGCAGCTACCCTCAAATCCAGTCAGGCCTGACCACATAAGTAACAAGGATACAATTCTACCCTTGAGTAGCCCTTTCAAACCCTGGCTAGTCATCAGGGCCTGGACGAAAATGACTGACTAAAGCCGGAGGTTGAAAAGACCCAGGGTAACAATTTATCCTACACGGTGCCAGACATCTTAAATCCACCAGACCCTATGTCCGACCCAATGTATGATAACTCTCCTGGCCCTACCCTCCCATCAACCCTCTCTGCAGTCCCATGTATGAAGGCCCTCTCATAGAATATAGTGGGTCTTAGGTCGAAAAAGGGTATTATATCTTGAGAAAATGCTCTTTCAACGCATCACATTATTGCCCTACAAGAAACCTGGGAAGCAAACAAATGTTTTTATCTAGATGGTTTCATTTCATCCTGTGAACATGCTACCCCTTTGAATATGGGAAGAGCCAGAGGGGGTTTGCTATTAATGTTTTCACTGAAACTTTCTTGTAAGGCCAGATTGATGGAATGCCGATCACCTCACGTGCAAGCAGTAGAGCTGAATTTAAAAAAAAATCCCACCCTGCTAGTGGCCAATTTTTACAACTCTTTTTTTAGAAACCATGAGCTAGGACACCTCCTAGCTCTAGAGGAACTCTTGGAATGCTACGAAGATAAATTAGTACATTACTACCTGATAATTCTAGGGGAATTTAATATTCACCAGTGTTATTCTAACTGTATTTTACCATCGGAGGAGGGGGATCCTTCTTTATTATCTAATCATTTTGAGCACACACCAACAGGCATACTCTTAGAAGGCCTTCTTTCAAGTCACAATTTACACTGCTTACAGCAAACAAACACAGTGGCTTTGCTTCCCACCTATGCAGGAAGTGTCAGGTCCAGTATCATCGATCATATTATGTTGACTGCACCATTAGTCTCGGCTGTGGAGAACTTAAGTGTTTATTGGTCTGGGCTCAGTGATCTCGCACTCGTGTTGTCCCATTTTTGCTATCCTAACAGGGGAGGTGACTATCTGTGGTAAACAGACATATTATTTTTTACCTACAGTAATATCGAGATTTTAATATCGAGGTACAAAAATATTGAAAGGAAGAATATCGTGGACCAGAATATCGGCAGTAAGGTCGGGCCCGGGACTGGCTGGTCTCCTATCTCGGTGATAGACATCAGGTGGTAGCCCTGCCGCCCTACAGATCTGCCATCAAAAAAGTGGGACAGGGCGTACCACAAGGGTCGGCCATCAGTCCTATTTTATTTAATCTATATCTCCGTCCTCTGGTCAGGTTGATCAAGTCCTTTGGTATAACAGTCACCATCTACGCTGATGACACGCAGCTCATTTTCTCTCTTGAAGGTAGGGATGCAGTATCTCAGGAGACCTTCCATCGCTGTATGACAACCACTGCGGAATGGCTTCGTCAAAACTCCCTGCAATTTAACAGCTCAAAAACTGAGGTACTGCATTGCTCCTTGGATCGTATCCCGAGGCCTCTGCCGACGGACTTTTGGCCATCTACTTCCCAGGGAACTGCTATGGCGGCATACTCTGTTCGAAATCTGGGTGTGATGTTGGGAGCTAATCTACAGCTGGATGTGTTTGTGAATAAAACAGTGGCCACCTGCATGATGCTGCTTCGCACATTACGCAAGATACTCCCTATGCTCCCGGTCCAAGCCCGCCCAGAGGTAGTGCGTAGTATCATCTTAAGCAGGCTTGATTACTACAACGCACTACTTCTTGGGGCGCCAGCCACTTTGGTTGGCAAACTGCAGCGAGTACAGAACATGGCTGCTAAGTTGGCTCTTTCGCGGCTGCGCTCTGATTCCTCTTCTCTGGCGCTTTCTGATCTTCATTGGCTGCCAATTTTCCAGCGCATCCATTTCAAGGCAGCATGCTTGGTTTTTAAGTCCCTTCATGGGCTGGGGCCCGTTCCACTGCAGAAGCTGTTCTCATGGTACAGGCCGGCCAGAGCGCTACGTTCTTCATCAGCTTGCCTGGTGGCAGTTCCCAAGATTATGAGGACTCGGATGGGCGGGCGCACCTTCAGATTTACCGCGGCTAAGCTGTGGAATTCCTTACCCTTTTCGCTGAGAATCGTCGAGGATCTTTCCTCTTTTAAAAAAGGTTTAAAAACTTATCTTTTCCCTAGGGCAGTGTAATTGCCATAACAGCATAACATCACGGTGTTCTAAGTGTCAAGCACCAGGATACCCTTTGGGTGACAGTAAGCGCGGTACAAATAGGCGATACATACATACATACAAGGTAAGAAATATCGAGTTGTTTAATAGCGAAGACAGTAATATTGTTTGTTAAAATATTGTTGTTAATAATATCGATGTATATACATTAGTGGTATTTACTGTGTATGTATTTTAAATGTATGTATTGTATGTTTTTGTTTAAGTATTGTATTTATTTTTTAATATAAGTACATGTTGTGTTTTAGTTCGTAGCAGGTTGGGGGTTTATATGGGAATAGGGTGGGTAGTAATTTAAATATATTATATTTAATAATCATTTTAAGAAGTTATTAATTATTTTTCAATACATTTTGTGTTATTATTCCGTAGCAGGTTGTGGGTTTGTAGGGGAATAGGGTGGAAAGTAATTTAATTATAATTAATTAATCAATATATTTTATTGATTAATATTTATGTATTTAATATTTTATATTGTTACTTCCTTTAATTCATTTATTGGTAAATATATTCATTATTATTTGAACGGTTTGTGGGTTTACAGGGGAATATGGTGAAAGTAATTTATTTACAATAAAGTAATCTTTTATTTTTATTTATTGGCTTTGATAATTAATTTATTGTTAATAAATTATTAATTGGTAATTAATTTGTATTAATTGGTTAATTGATAATTATATTAATTGTGTTGTTTTTTTAGGAGCGGGCTGCAGGTTTATAGGGGAATATGGTGGGAAGTAATGTAACTTTGACAAAGTAATTATTAATTTTTATGTATTGGTATTGATAAGTAATGTATTGTTGATTAATTATTAATTGTTAATTCATTTTTATTAATTGATAATTATATTAATTGTGTTATTTCTTTAGGAGTGGGTTGTGGGTTTATAGGGGAATAGGGTGGGAAGTAATTTAATGTTAATGAAGTATTTTTTTTTATTTATTGGTCTTTTTAATTAAATTATTGTTAATAAATTATTGACCTGTAATTAATTTTTATTAATTGATTAATTGATAATTATATTAATTGTGTTATTTTTTTAGGAGTGTGTTGGGGGTTTATAGGGGAATAAAGTGGGAAGTAATTTTATTATAATGAAGTAATTATTAATTAGTATTTGTTTAATATTTATAAATAATGTATTATTAATTCATTATTATTTTTATATATTTAAATAAATATTTAATTGATAAGTATGTTGATTCAATTCAAATTTTTCAAATGTAGCTTTATTCGATGTTAGACATTTAAAATCACAAAAGCATAAACAAGCATAAAACATTTTAAAACATTTGTTATGTTCTTTATACAGTATCTAGTGCAAAGTGTGTATTGTGCATTCAATTAGTTTGCATGTTAAGTAGCCGAGCGATAATCACAACCACTTAATTCATTTGAACTTTTCCTAACTTTGTTAAAGAGCTATCATAAAATTGTAAATATAAAAAAGCTGGTCTGCATTGTTTCAAACCTGCGTGTTTTAGTAATGGAATGATCCATCTAATTCTTTCCCTTGTGTAAAATTTACAGAACAGGATCACATGAATGGTAGATTGAGGTGACCTTTTATCGCAAGGGCTCAGTTCTCTGGACCAATCATGGACTTTTGGATAACTAACAAGTCGGTGAAAGCTATTAAATCTGAATCGAGTCAGGAGATATCTATCGTATCCCTTAATACAGTATACAAGATAGGGTTGAATGTTGAACGTAATCAGGGTCATTTGATGTTGAACTACCATCCCTTTATTCATTTCCAAGGCAGCTCTAAGAGACTCTAGATGGGATAAACAGATTCTTTTGAGCTCCTTTCTGGGGATGGTACACATTTTCTCTGGTGAAGAATAATAGTCTGGATGCTCTATGTCGCAAAGACATTTTTTAACATAGTTCAGCCACTTAATTTTACACACGTGGTCCAGATTCATTGTGTCCCTGATTATTTCTCTATTTAAGCTTGCACTACTAGTGGTCCATACAGGGTGCCATAATAATGCAGTTTGCATTTTTATGATATCTTAAGAAGTATTGCGGGGGCCAATTTCCCATTTTCTTTGAAAAATTAACAACAGCAGCAGCTGACTTCATGAATAGCAGACTCCTACTCCTCACCGCCGGTCCCCATGAGCCTGAATTTGCAAATAAAACACCCAAATATGTAAACATGTTTTGGAGTCTACCCTATTGTCCCCCAGAGGAATGCTATTACATTTGTTTCTCCCCTTCCTACATGTCATAACAAATGTTTTTTAGCATTTAGTTTAAGTCCTAAGTTATCCATGAAGCAAGAATAAGTTTTGAGGGCTTTCTACAAACCCAGCTTCGTGCGCGCCATCAGGACTGCGTCGTCCGCATAAACGAGCGCAACTATTGGGCATTTACCAACATAGGGGGGACCCTGCGCCGCTCCTTCAAGCTCCAGTTCTAAAGCGTTGGTATATAGGGTAAAAAGGAACGGCGCAAGGACACACCCCGGTCTCACCCCCCTGTCTACGGCAAACGGCACGTTGCATTCGCCGTTTGTACCGTAACGCCCCTTAGCTGAGGCCCCATAATATAATTGCTTTAGGAACTGAATTATGACCGGGTCAATCTTCCTGTTTTGTAGTATACTCCATAATTTATTACATATTACACAGTCTAAAGCAGCAGTTAAATCTGCAAACGCTACTTAAAGTTTCCCGCCCTTAGCCTGAGTGTATTTTCCTATCAGGATGTTTAGGTTCAGGACTTGCCCATTTGTCCCCAACCCCTGTCTAAAGCTGTATTGTACATCACTGATTATGTTATTTTCTTCAACCCAAGATCGTAGTTTATTCAGAGCCACTCTACCCATGACCTTCATTAGGGAGTCTAGTAGTGATATCGGGCAATAGCATGCCGGGATATCACGTTCTCCTTTTTTAACTATAGGGATAATTACTGACTCAGACCACGTTTTTGGGAAGCCCTTGGCACAGCTGGCATGTAGGACCCTAGTTATCAGGGGTGACCATAGGGATTGAGTGGATTTAAATAAATCAATAGGAAACCCATCAGGGCCTGGCGCCTTGCCTCCCTTGTTTGCATTTAAGGCCTTTAACACATCATCATGGGAAAACTGGAATTAGATAGGCTAAAAGCTAATTGAAGTTTCCTCCTGGTTGGGTAAAAGACCCTGGGGGATTCCTCTTGTATCCTGCTACTATACACATTAGAGAACTAATCCACTCATGTCTTTTCGTCTATTGCGACCGCAATTGTAGCAGCATCATTTGTTTTAAAAAATGGTGCATTGACTGCCCGCCAGAATAGGGAACAGTCTTTGCTTAATGATGCTTTGTGTAGTGACTCCCATGCTTGAATTTTTAGCTCCTTCTTTGTATTGTTACGCGCTAAGTTGATAAGTATGTTAATTTTAACCCTTTTCTATCCAACACTTTCCCTAGTGTTGCACTCTCTGGGGTGGGAATAGTAAATTTAACGCCTTCGCTATCCAACACTTTTCCTACTGTTGCACTCTCTGGAGTGGAAATTGTAATTTTTACCCCTACACTATCCAGCACTTTCCCAACTGTTGCGCTCTCTGGAGTGGGAATAGTAAGGGCCCCATTAGGATGGCGGGTGGATCACCCCGCCATCCTTGCTGCAAAGATCCCCCATCATATTACCATAGCGGGGGGGTCCGCAGCAGATGGAAAGACCGTCCCCCGCTTTTCCGCCCGGTCGGCAAGTCGAGACACCACCTCATTGCAGCCACTGGCCACTTTGTGTGGACAAGCAATAAGACTTGAGTTAGGATTTCATTTTGAATATCAATTAAGTAATGAAGACATTGCTTGGTAGTGGTTAAGGTCCATTGGGATTCACATTGTAGCCAATGTATCTGTCAGTGAACATCTTGCCTGACTGGCACATACATTATGGATTATGTTAGTGCCATTTGGGTAGTGCAAGATCTGCATCAGCATGACCATATAGCACTGTCCTTTGCTCTGCTTGCTTTACACAGCATGCTGCTGTGGAGCACTAACAACATTATATTGAAAATAAAGTACTAGAAATGTACCATATAGCTCCATTTATAAACCCTTTTTGTAGTAATAGTTTTTCATGGTGGAATTCCCAATAACCGACAGTCATCTCCCGAGTGTCTGTGCTCACTTACTATTGTCACCAAAACCAGGCAAATCTGATAACGGTTCTGAATGTATGCTCTATTTAATGATACCTGGCAGATTGGTCTCCTCTGTGTTTTTCTCAATGTTAGCCTCACTGCCTTAGAATGTCATTACTGCTTTTGGTACTTATAAGGGTCTCTGTTTCTTGCACCTGTAATTCAGGTTCAGATGCTTTTTACAATTGATTGGTTAGAAGCACAGTGGAACAAGGTAAGTTACATAAGAATGACTAGAGGTGGCATTTAACTTGAAAAGTGTGTGGGAGTTGCGAAACATAAGGAAATGAAGGCAATGTGTTAACAAGAAAGAAAATAGAGAGAAACAAGGGGAGATAGATGCAAAGAATCTGATAGAGAGTAACATTGTTTCATTGGTCAATAGGGACAGTGTTTGTGCCCAGTTGTTGTAATTAATCAAATTATATTTGAGCAGAGAATCACCTTAGGTAGACAGACTTCTGACTTGAACACGTTTTGTGCAAGGAGGCATTTCCAGAACCAATGATAGTCTGCTAAGATCTTTCTTGAGTTTGAATCCCTAGCTGGGCCAACTCAGCCGTGTCTCCTTCTCATGCAAATAGGTTGACTACCATTAATGTGAATAATATTAATGTCTGTCATAGTAGTAGCTATGTGAAAAGTAAGGTATTATTACAAACAAGTATTACTGTGCTTGCTATGGCTTTCAACTTTTTTCATCCCTAAAAGGCTTCCCAGACTGGTAACCTATCACTCTGCTACATCCACAGCTGGAAGCTGCACTTAATCATTGTCTCACAGACTCAAATGTCAGGGTGCACCCAACCATTTATTCTTCCCTTGTCGATAAATGGACCACCAATGAGATGAGTAACAATTCATAGTTGCCATCATTGCCGTTAGACCACACCAAGACAGTGATCAAGCTCTTTAAATAATAAACAAGTTGTTCTATTAAATATTTCTATCTGCCACATCCAGATTTTCAGTTCTGTTTAGTTAAGATACCAGATTATCACAGTGGATATTTGTTTTTATAGTGCCCTTTCTGCATTTGACTCCAATCACTCCAAAGGTGTGGATTTGTGCAGAACCACCTCTGCTGTGCAGGTCCAGGTCCTCAGAGTGACATTAAAAACAACTGCATATCTGATGGGCTAGCGGGACAGGTTCAAACTGTCACCCTTGAACCATTTATGTTCCATGGAACACTGAAACGCTAACGGTCTGTCAAGGAGAAGACTCCAGAAAACATGTCACACAGCTCTCCACAGCACTCCAAAGCCAAAGACAGGACGTGTGCCACACCAGTGTGACTGACAATGCGAAGCCTATAAAAAAATCAAATCATGTGGTTCAAGCCATGAGGCGATAAGCTGTGTTAGAGGCATTGAGCTGACGGTCGCAGTATATCTGTGAGCTAGGTTTAGCCAGGCAGTGGGAGCCACATTCAAATTAGGCCTATTGATTGGTTTGCCTTAGGTGTATCACCCTGACTACCTCCAAGTGGTTTACCCTGAAATATTAGGGGGACACTAGTGAGAATTATTTTTGCAGAGGTCATTGTGTTGTTGTATATATGTAAAAATGTATTTGTATTTGTCACTGTATAGAATGTTGTGATATATGTGATTATTGTATGTATTTCATTGATTAGGTGCCTCTGCGCATGTGGGTTACGAAAAAGTTTTGATATATTTCTTAAAAATATGAAATCTTTGAGAGGATAATTAAATGTGCTCTACTCGTAAATTGTGCCATATTTTTTCATTTTATACCAATTTTCTTGTATAAATGACGTCCTTTACCCAGGTATAGGAGGGCCATTTGGGTATACCCCTGTTGTTTTTCACAGGCAGTGGGAGACAAGCAGAGGAATGTGATCCAGAAGGCACCCACAGACATGGTGGCAGGGTGAGTATATACAAAAAGGTTGAATGCTGCTGGTGTGTATGCTTGTGTATGTGAGAAAATGCATAAGCGTGTGCTTGCATATGTATACATGCTTGAGAACAATAGTGTCATTTGTCTGACCCTTCCCGACCAGCTGGTTTCACTCTGTTATAATGGTGACTCTAATATATGGTGGTGATTCCTGGCTTATTTTGGGAATCCAAGGCATGATGATTCCTAACCAATTTATTATACTGACCTTGTCATACTGGAGCCCTTACTGTTATCATCAAGGGCATAATGTCACCCACTTCTAGTATAGAGCTGGCCGTAGTGCAGTGAAGGTTATCTTTGCCATAATATGGGCACACAATGCATGACAATCTTATAACATGGGACCATGTGAATTATGGCCGCCCTTTGCATGAGATACTGACAAATGGACAAGTTAGAAATAATCTATCCATTTGTTATATTAGTACTTGAACATGATTGATGAAAGTCACACCAAACACACATTTACCGAAAATGAAAAACGTGGTATTTAAGGACGTATATTATTTTTTATCCACTGATAAATTTTTTTTATGGGGAACTGAGATTTTTTTTCTAAAATTACAAGTTTGCATTTGATAGTAAACTATGTGTATTTATTTTCATTCATTGAAAATCTGATTGATTATTGCATTTTCAAATATATATTGAAAATATCATTTTATTAATTTCGGGATAATCATGGGGGTTCCTAAAGGGTACCAACCATACCAAGTGTTCAGTGAGGCTTTTGGCTAAGATTGTTTTAAAGCATATATTTTACTCTTGGATTCCTTATAGTACTAACTTGTGGCGTATACACTTTCCTGTTCATTCTATCCAGCTTTCATCAATGTTACTCACTGATTGTAGGTGTCACTGCCCTCGATTTTTTCAAACAAATATTAGGTTAGAGGGTATATCACCAAATCACCTTTAAATCTGTATTTAAGTTGTACATCATTTTAACTCATGTGACAGAATCTTATGTACTTTGTGAATTTCCATATGCTACACCTTATTACAAAAGTCCACTGAAGAAAAACCTCCAAACCTCTTGTAAATTTGTCTGTAAATCTGGTCAAATTTTGAATAATTTTACAGGCAAAATGTGTGAGGTGCACAACTTGGGACAGTAAAGTCCTCACTCATTCCTTTGGATATTTGATACCTCTAGCTTTGGACTGTGTTCAGTTTTACCTGACATGCTTTAAACCATTTGCCACTCAATTTCACCTCAAAGTAAATCCAACTGCAAATGTCGAAATATCACTGTTAAAACAGCATTTTTCCAAAAGCTGCCACTCCACACAAATGCTACCCCCACAGACCACTTCATTTGTCCTGCAATGGAAAAGTGACTATTTAATTGTCTATAGTCTAAGGCTATTCAATAAAAATGATTTGGTTTCAAAACACGAGGAAGAGGATTAATCATCTGAGAGACACAGGGTTCTTTCACTCCCGGGTACTCCAATTGGGAAAGTATTTCTCTAACTGGTGCCTAAAGCATAGGGGCTAGTGCAAGAGGCCATTTTGCCGTATACGATTGTTTTACTTGTTCAGGGACAAGAGCAGAAAAGGAAGGAAGTATTACATCCTCTCCCTGGGGAGAGGTTTGAGCAAACTGTGGGGTCCAATTGACCTCTGCCAGAAATATGAAGAAGGATAAAGAAACATTTTTCCAGAATACTGCTTTAATGGTGCGCTGTGCACAGATTAACAGCCCTGCAGTTTGTTTCTTTGTAGGCACTGGGCACTTTTATTTTATTTGTTTTGTGTTACCATTATGTAATGCTCACAGGGGTGCCTGTGAGCCCTATAGGGGTTGCTGCACCTCAGTTTAGCTTCCCTTTTCATTTGCCCACTCACCTTCCATCGTACTTCAGCGCCGGTTCCTGGACACGACCCCTGTAATTGAGGGCTATTTAAATCATGGCTCAGCACGTCCACACAGCTCCTCCTGAGCACGGATTGACAGCCCTGCAGTTTGTTTCCTTGTAGGCACTCAGTGCCATTTTCGGAGTTGACTGGCTCCCAGTTTGCTGGCACCTTCTTTAAGGAAGTAAGACTTCCATTTTATCATTTAACTTTCTCTCTTTTATTTTAACTTGGTTTGCGTTACCAGGATATCTGGAGGTGTTGCTGGATCCCAGTTAAGTCTCCCTTTTTATTTGCCCACTCACCTTCTTTCACGCTTCGGAGTTGGTTCCTGGATGGAAGAGGTGTGGCGCCGCGGCCAGGGCGACTGACGCTGGAATCTGGGGACCACGGTTCGATCCCCGGCTCCGGCGGCAGGTTAGCCCAGCACCATGTGACTCTGGGCAATAGCTCGCTTAATCTTCCCGACGGTCCCCAGCGCCTAGAGACCCTTACGGGTGATTGTGCGCTTTACAAATGTGGACTTTACTTTACTTACTGGACATGCCCCCTGCCATTGAGGGCTATTTAAATCACGAGTCCACGCAGCGGGCGTACTGCTCCCGCACCAAACGCAAGCCTGTCTGCGCCCTTCGAGGCCAGATCGCGTATAACACTGGGACCCCTGCCCAAATTGCAGCAACAAACAAAGGGGCACATGCATCAACCTATTTAGGAAGTGCAAACGGTGCGAATCGGTAAATTCGGCCGTTTGCACTTCCTAAATACGTTTTTGGGATGCATCAAACTTTTTTTTCTTAATTCGCATTTTTTTGCATTTCTAAAAAATGTGAATGCATTTAAGGAATCGCATTTGTGCGATTCCTTAAATGCAATGCATCAATTAAAAAAAAAAAGCGAATTATGAAATTGGAAGTGCAAATTAACACGAGGTTGACCCTCGTGTTAATTTGCGAAAATCTTTCAAAAATGAAAAAAATGAATTTTTTAAACTGTCATGTTACAGACACACATGTCCTTAGGACATGTGTGTGTGAAACATGCACTTTCAAATACATTTCAGGGGTGCAGGGGGGGGTCGTTTGGACCCCCCCCTGCACCCATGGAATGCATCAACAAATTGTGAATTCTTAAATGCCTTCCCATTGACTAAAGGCCCATAGGAATCAATGGGAATTGCGAAAATGCACTTTGGAATTCGCTATTTATTTGAGATTCGGTAAAAATTGCAATTTTTACCGATTCTCAAATAGTGAAAAAAATGATGCATAGCATTTTGCAATTCTTAATTTGCGATTCGGTAATTTTCGCAAATTAAGAATTGCAAAACCTATGATTGATGCATGTGCCCCTATCTCTGTAATTTTCACTGGTAAGGAGCTGCATGCGCTCAACGGGGCTCACAATTACACACAGCGTGAATGTGCATGTTTCATTATTGTGGAACTTCCCACAAGGGCAATCAGCTGTTGTGCTAATTGTGGGCTCATGCTGATTTTGCTTTATTCCTCTCGTGTGACCCTGTATGTTAACTTAAATTGGAAGCGAGGCATCTCTCTCTCCAGTAGTATGGCTGCAACTATTCTATTTTTTAAAATTTATTTAATGTGATTTTATATAGCGCGAACATTACCCGAAGGTGTGATAGCGCTTTACAGAAGACCCAGTTGCGATACATAAGGACTCAGGATTACGTGCGTTGCATAAAAGATACAAACAGAAATACATTGCAAATGTACATGTACTAGTGATTAGAGCTATCTCTATATACATATGGAAGGGATACGAATGGATATGCTCTAAGAGTCACATAGGATTGGTAGAGAGTACAAAGGTCTACTGCATATACTAGTGATTAGAGTTATCTCTATATACATAGGGAAGGGATACGAATGGATATACTCTAAGAGTCACATAGGAATGGCAGATAGTACAAAGGTCTACTGCATAAACTAGTGATTAGAGTTATCTCTATATACATAGGGAAGGGATACAAATGGATATACTCTAAGAGTCACATAGGAATGGTAGATAGTACAAAGGTCTACTGCATATACTAGTGATTAGAGTTATCTCTATATACATAGGGAAGGGATACAAATGGATATACTCTAAGAGTCACATAGGAATGGCAGATAGTACAAAGGTCTACTGCATATACTAGTGATTAGAGTTATCTCTATATACATAGGGAAGGGATACGAATGGATATACTCTAAGAGTCACATAGGAATGGCAGATAGTACAAAGGTCTACTGCATAAACTAGTGATTAGAGTTATCTCTATATACATAGGGAAGGGATACAAATGGATATACTCTAAGAGTCACATAGGAATGGTAGATAGTACAAAGGTCTACTGCATATACTAGTGATTAGAGTTATCTCTATATACATAGGGAAGGGATACGAATGGATATACTCTAAGAGTCACATAGGAATGGCAGATAGTAAAAAGGTCTACTGCATAAACTAGTGATTAGAGTTATCTCTATATACATAGAGAAGGGATACAAATGGATATACTCTAAGAGTCACATAGGAATGGCAGATAGTACAAAGGTCTACTGCATAAACTAGTGATTAGAGTTATCTCTATATACATAGGGAAGGGATACAAATGGATCCCAGTAAAAAAAATCGGGGACTAAAAGATCCAGAACGTCAGCCCCCTGGTATACTACGGAGCTTAGGGAGATCAAACGTAAGTGCAAGAGGCTGGAGAGAAAATGGCGTTTGGGAGATGCAGATCTTGACAAAGTCGCTTATAGGAAATCCATTAGGGATTACAAGCTAGCGATCAAGAAAGTTCAATCCCAGCACTACACACAACAGATTAAGGATGCTAGGTCCAACTCGAAGGAAATATATAGGATAATAAAAAGTCTCACTGTCCTTCCCCAGCCTCCCGTAAACAGCGACGACTTACAAGTCCACTGCAATGAGCTGGCAGATTATTTCTTTAATAAAATAGACTGTATTTACTCTACCTTTCCAGTCATTCAATCAAAGAATTTAATAGCCGTTCCTGGTGACCCCAAATATGATGTGATAGATAACATATCACCAGTGCTGGAGAACTTTCCTTTGCTGCAGTCAGACCTATTATCCACTCTAATGACCCAGGTAAAATCGGGCTCCCCCGGCGATTCGGCCCCCCCTCGCTTCTTAAGAACTGTTAGTGAGACCATCCTTCCAGTTATGCTGAAGGTACTCAATGCCTCAATTTCCACCAATACAGGTCCCTCTAACTGGAAAGAAGCCAGGGTGAAAGCACTTGTTAAGAAGCCTAATATGAGCACCAACAATTTTAGTAACTACCGTCCAATCTCTCTGCTCCCCTGGGCCAGTAAGTTACTGGAAAAATATATCAACAGCCTTCTAACCACTTTCTTGGAGGATAACAGTCTCCTTGATCCCTCGCAGACTGGCTTTCCCCCCAAGCATGGGACGGAGTCGGCTCTGTTGGCGGTCTTGGAGGAAACAAGGGGCATCTTGGATCGGGGAGGATCGGTGGCAGTCATCCTCCTCGATCTAAGTGCCGCCTTTGATACTGTAAATCATACAATCTTGTTACAGCGCCTCCGGGAGATTGGAATACAAGGAGGAGCGCTGGAGTGGATTCGTTCATTTTTATCCAGCAGAAAATTCCAGGTCTTTGAGGGAGCAACTATTTCTACAAGCAGGCCCTTGGACTGTGGATTTCCACAGGGATCCTCATTAAGCCCGACGTTATTTAACGTATACATGAGACCGCTGGCTGGAGTCGTCCGTCCGTATGGCATTAAGATCGTGACCTACGCGGACGACACCCAGCTGGTGGTCTCTCTTACGCGGGCCGGAGACCCTGTGGGCACAGCAGATCTGATGGGATGCCTGAGCGAGGTTAGTAGGTGGATGACCCTGTCTTGTCTCAAACTTAATGGGGACAAGACAGAGATCATGATGTTGGGACATCTAGCTCCACCTACAATTGACCAGATTTGGCCAGCCTGCCTAGGCACCCCCCCAGTCCCCAGGGATGCCATCAAGAGCCTGGGTGTCTGGCTGGATAAGTCCCTGACATTCGACCATCAGGCTGTAGTGTTATCTGCCACATGTTTTGGCCTCATTAGAATGTTGAATAAGATCCTTCCGTTGCTACCTTTTGAGGCAAGACAAATTGTGGTCCAGGGACTAATCCTCTCGAGGTTGGACTTTGGAAATGCGCTCTATCTTGGGGCTCCAGATTCTACATTAAAAAAGCTACAAGTAATTCAAAACTGTGCGGCTCGGACATTGCTTCAAATCCCTCGGAGGACCTCTGTAAAAGCCGGACTGACAAGACTACACTGGCTTCCGGTGAAGGACAGAATCAGTTTCAAATCTCTCTGTCTTGCCCACCAATCTTTTTGGGAAACCGGCCCATTAATCAGTCGCCCTTTAATTTCTCCCTATTTACCCAGCAGACAGCTAAGGTCCACTAACGCTCTACTTGCCGTGGTGCCAAAGATCAAACGGTCCAGATCAGGTGGGCGGTCCTTTTCTCTGAATGCAGCCAAGTTGTGGAACAGCTTGCCTTTTTACCTAAGGTCCAATTCGGTCCTTACCTCTTTTAGGAAGCAACTTAAAACTTTTTTGTTCAATAAATAGTGTGTTTTCTTTTCTTCTGAACTTAAGCCCCACTGAGATCACTCGTTAGCACTCAGCGCTAGGACGCCTCCGGGCAACTATCCGCGCTTTAGAAAACCCACTTTCATTTCATTTCATATACTCTAAGAGTCACATAGGAATGGTAGATATTACAAAGGTCTACTGCATATACTAGTGATTAGAGTTATCTCTATATACATATGGAAGGCATACAAATGGATATGCTCTAAGAGTCACATAGGAATGGTAGAGAGTACAAAGGTCTACTACATATACTAGTGATTAGAGTTATCTCTATATACATAGGGAAGGGATACGGATGGATATACTCTAAGAGTCACATAGGAATGGTAGATAGTACAAAGGTCTTCTGCATAAACTAGTGATTAGAGTTATCTCTATATACATAGGGAAAGGATACAAATGGATATACTCTAAGAGTCACATCAGAATGGTAGAGAGTACAAAGGTCTACTGCATATACTAGTGATTAGAGTTATCTCTATATACATAGGGAAGGGATACGAATGGATATACTCTAAGAGTCACATAGTAATGGCAGATAGTACAAAGGTCTACTGCATAAACTAGTGATTAGAGTTATCTCTATATACATAGGGAAGGGATACAAATGGATATACTCGAGTCACATAGGAATGGTAGATAGTACAAAGGTCTACTGCATATACTAGTGATTAGAGTTATCTCTATATACATAGGGAAGGTATACAAATGGATATACTCTAAGAGTCACATAGGAATGGTAGAGAGTACAAAGGTCTACTGCATATACTAGTGATTAGAGTTATCTCTATATACAAAGATATACAAATAGTAGATTTTCTCAGGTCAAGACCCAAAAAACTAGGAGAGCAGAGTTCCATTAAGTGGGGTCGGAGGGGGGACGCAGTCACAACACCAATCGGAGCGCTTTACAAGAGTAACCACAGGAGTACAATAAGTTACACAAAGTAACACATTACAAAACGGGGGTAGGGAAATGAGAAAACTCGAGGATGGCAAAAACGAAGGCGCTGGGTGAGGTAACGAAAAGCAGTGGGATGGTTGTAAGAGAGGCTGAAAGTAAGACACAAGAACAATTTAAGGGGCAAGGAAGGAAGGTAGAAAAGGACAGGAAAGCAAGAGCAAGACAAAACGAGCAAGAAAGGTCGCCGGGACAGAGGAAGAGGTCAGAGATCGCCAAAATAGCGGATTGGGAGAAGGGCAGTAGAAGAAGAGAGCCATAAAAAGAAAATGGCCGGGAGCACCAAGGTCCAAGTCCGACATTCAAGGTAGAGGGTCACCACAGCCAGCAAGTCCGAGGGAGAAAGGCAGTCGGCCCCAAGTCACAGCTGCCCCATCCATGAGCAGCCGGGGCAGAGGTGTTCAATCCAGAGACCAGGGTTCAGGGAACAAACTCCGCGGGTGCCAAGGCAGCTGTCCGCAGAACGGGAGGCAGCAAAGTCTAAAAGTAATGTCAAAGGAAAGCTGGAAGGGGCGTCTCACCAGAACGAATTGCAGAAAAATAGGCTCGAGTGGTTGCGGAGAGAGGTACAGACTCTAAACCTCCGCCGTGACCCAAATGGGCCCCGAGGTCTAGCAAGGAGGCGAGCGGCAAAGCTAGAAGAATCGGAGGGGGCTCCTCTCCGATAAGGTTAAGGAGTGAAGAGCTCAGAGCAGCCACGGAGAGCGGCGCCGGCACCCTCTCACCTTGGTCGTGTCTCAAAGTCAATCCATCAGTCCCGCGAAGAGGCAAAGCAGGCAGGCTGGCTGAAGAGAAAGGCAGCAGCAATCGGGCCCAGAAACAGGATGGGGAGTCTCCGCCCGGCTCCTCCGCAACCCTCTGGAGCGACCAGTTTGGTATCGGGCATCGGCCACAAAGCGAAGGGGCCCGTCCAGTGCTCCAAACCAGGCAATGAAGAGGATATGGCGGGAGGAAGACAAAGACTAGAAACGGAGTCTGGAGGGGAGCAATGCCCTATGCCCGGCTGGGTAGGTGTCAGTCACGGCGAGATACCTGGGCCCGACACCCCGAGCAGAGCGGCTCCACCGGACATCTGCCGTGCTGGCTCAGGAACTCCGCGGGAGAAAAGCTGGATTGGGGCATCGAGGAGCAACAAGGACCCAGGTGAGCGGGCCCATCCCCGGGGGAGGTGGGGATCCAGGGAATACAGCCTAACAGGCCGTGTCTGGCTGGGAGCTCCCGGCCGGAACTCCTCACTGGGCGGCCATCACTCCTCACAACATTAGCATAATTTCCAGCCCTACTGCTGACGAGATAGCCCGACTTCGTTGCGCTATTATCAACGCCTGTTTCCTTCCTGAACACAAAAACGAAATAGCCTACCTGATAGATAACTGGCAATGGACCTTCTCTTTATCACTGAAACATGGGCCGATCCTTTGTTTGGCATAGAATTTTGCATAGTCATCCCAGCCGGCTTTTCAGTGTATAGACATGATAGGCCAAAGAAAAGGTGTGGTGGGCTTGCGCTGATATATTGAGACTGTTTTTCAGTGATGGTTGAGACGGCCGCTTCCTCAGTATGTGAAGCATTTACATTCAACATAACACTTTCAATGAAACAATAATTTAAAGGCCTGCTACTATATCGTCCTCCTGGACCTAGGGGCAATTTCTTGGACAATTTGGGATTCTTCTTAGAGGCTACTGCTTGTGAAAATAACTTCACCTTATTAGGTGATTTTAATTTCCACCTAGTTCTTATTTCTGATAAGGATACAGTAACCCTCCTGGACACATTAGGATCCTTAGGGCTCGCACAAAAATCTAAATACCCACTCACTCAGCAGGACACACCCTAGATGGCTTGTTTACTAATATTAAGCTTATCGCTACCAAGGAGGTTCCCCCTTTTAGCTTGGTCTGACCATCACGCTATTTGTAAACACTATTAGAACGATCTTCTAACATTAGGCCGTACCTTCCCAAGCAGTCTGGGTCCTAGAAAAACATAAATATCTCTCTCCTCACCCAACAGTAAATTAACACCCAACCGAGCTTTCTCCCCACACAGAGCAGGCCAGTCAAAGCTACACACATTGGCTCTAAGCTGCCTTATATAATTAGTTCCATATACGAAAGTCTCCAAAAACAGGAAAATTCCCTCTGCTCCATGGTTTTCCGAAGCACTTATGCTTAAAAAACAGCAATGTAGGAGACAGGAAAGATGTTGGCGGACGCATTATGATCTCCAAGAGAAAATGTGTTATAAGCAGGCTTTTGCTATGTCTCCTAATTCAGGAAAAGAATGATTACTTTACATAGCAAATAGAAACCGCTAAGGATTCCACCAAATAGTTGTTTCACGTGGTGTCTAAGCTCGCATCACCACCACAGAACCATTCAACATCTTTGAACAAGCTTTCTGCATCTCATTAGCCCAGTACTTCCAGACAAATGTAAACCAAATTTACTCTAAGTTTGAGGCTTCCTTCTCTGCCAAGATTGCATCTGATCCAGACAAGGAGCTGCCCAGTGTCTGCACTCTCATGACATTTCAGTTACCAATGAACAAATAGACACTACTGTGAGCAAGGCCAGTTCTGAAATGTATCCCAGACTTGATAGGTGCAAATCTTGCAGTCATATTTAATACTATGTTCATTACAGGAGTTTTCCCGACTCAGTGGTAAAAACCTCTGTTCTTCTGCTTATAAAGAAACCAAACCTAAACACAGTTGTTCTCAACAACTACCGACCTATCTCCCGTCTCCCTCTACCTGCTAAATGTGTTGAAAAAGTGATGAATAGTCAGCTCACACAATATATTCATGATAACAAGTTGCTGGATGAAACGCAATTCGATTTCCAATCCCACTGAAGAGATAAGGGTCGCGGTTGACAGGGGTGGAGGAGCAACACTTATTCTCCTCAACCTATCAGCTGAATTTGATATGGTTGACCACGGGATTTTGATCAACCGTATCGCCACTTTGGTCATCAAGAATAGGGCCAAATCCCTGCCGATATCTTTCTTGACTGATAGATCACAATCACTAGCTCTGGACAATTTTGAATCAGATACTTTCTCTCTTCCCTGTTGGGTTCCATAGAGTTCATCTATCAGTCCCACTCTGTTCAACATTTATGTTGTAGAGCTGGCTCTCTTAGTCAAATCCTTAGGCCTTGCATTATTATCATATGCTGTTGAGACCCAAATGGTCCTGTCCATTTCTAAAAACGATACAGAGGTCTTGGCCACCTTCCACGATGGTATGCTGGCAATCAGTTCATGGATGTCTAGACACTACTTTAAATTGAATTCCAATAAAACTGAGGTGATCCTGTTTGGTAATTTACTCTGTGTCTAGATGGTGGCAGGAAGAATTGGAATCTCCCCCTATTTCAGAAACCAAGGCAAAAAATCTGGGTGTGATAATATATGACAAATTAGATTTCAAGCCTCGAATCAGCTTTTTGATCTCCATCTGTTTTTATCTGCTTGGAATGATAAAAAAAATCTTCCCTTTTTATTCCAGTGGAGGCCAGAAAGACAGTAAATACAGCTCTAGTCCTTTCTAAGTTGGACTACTGCAACAGTCTATACGTGTATATGCAGGGAAAAGAACCCTAATAAGCTCAAAATAGTGCAAAATGCGGCTGTCAGGATTCTCACTACAACTCCTAAATTCAATTTCGTAACCAAAGTAAATCGGCAGTTACACGTGCTGCAAGTTAGAAGTTGCATAAAACGTACGCCTATGTGCATAGCTTATAAGGTGCTATACAATATTGGTCCTGGGTTTCTAAAACACTTGTTTCAGATATATATACTCCTGGCAGACAGCTGCGATCGCTAGGGGTGAACCTTATGACTACTCCCAGAATCTACAAACTAGTTGGGGCGGCGGAAGTTTGTTGCTGGAAAAACTTGCTTCCTACATCAGAACTCCCCCCTACCCTCCTCTCATTCAGAATCGAGCTAAAAACCTAGCACTTCAACAACTGGGTTTCTTCCTACTCAGGGGCAGACAGCGCCAAGACTCCCCAGTGTATATGTGCGCTTAACAAATCGCTTTAACATAACATAACATAAAGCTGTTACTCACCCTTGACCTGAATGTCTAGATGGTATAATCTATCGGCAGGGACTACATGCCTATCTGGGGTCTAAACGGTGATATCTATTGCTTTCTCAACCAGAAACTGCTGGAGATTTTGGCATTCTATGGTGACTTCTGCCAAGCTGTCGATGAGAGTAACCCCCCAACTCCTATTCAGGAGGATGGTTCTCAGTGTCTGTGTCATATTTAGTAGTTATGGCTGCAACTTTCTTTTTCTGAAAAAGGACTTTATACAAAGGATGTCTGTCCTCCTCTTTATCTTCACGTCAGATGAGAGTAGTGTTTCCCTTTTCAGTTTCACATACTCTTCTTGTCTTGTAGTGTAGTTCCTATATTCCCAATAGGCTCTGCGCATTGGAATAATAGAAACAGCAGTGTAGACGTAGGACTGAGGTCGACTAGGTCTCTACTGACTATATTAGACTTAATTAGTTTTGCCAGCTAGCTCAGAGGTCACTAGAAACGTTCTCGAGTAAACAAGGAGGAGTTTAACTTCCCTGGATAGACAAGAAGGGATTAGCTTCTGACAACCATAAACATGACAACTTAGCTCCCTCAGAATAAGAGTGTATCTCTAGAGTCGTGTGAAAACAATAGACAGCTATTTTACTCTGTCAATCGTGCATACTTAGTTTCACCAAAGTGCAGAGAAATAGAGAGACGGGCGTTTTTCAATAAAAGGAGTTATTTATTAAGCAGTCTTCTTTCTCATGCAAGAGAAATGAATTGCCACAATTACAAAACTTATAGGAAAGTAAAGTGCGTACAGTAAAAGGAGTATTATAAAATAATACTGTTAAAGCATTGATATGGTTTCTTAGCCATATGATACCTTAAAATGGATAAAATATATACATACATAAATACATTGACTAACGTACTCAACTGGTGCTTGTAAATACACCTACCCCGGTGTACCTGACCTAAGCCTAATACGTGGGAAGGAGTAAGTAAGTAGCAGTTTAAGTTAAGTTGGTTTTGCCAAGAATCTGAGTCAAGAATTCTCTTTAAGGGTTTAGTCAGCTCCGTACCTGGGTAATAGAAAGCAGGAGGTCTGGTATCTCTTTCTCAGGACTCGATATCCCAGCAACCCGCAAGGGCGGCTGAAAACACTGGAGCTGGATTTCTCGGCTGGAGAAAAGACAGCGTCTCTCTCAGTGCGTCAAAAGGGAGGGGCGGCGTCCGTGGGCTCTCGCATCAGCTGGGCTCTCGGACAAGTAGATAGCGCTCTGCTCCAAACCACCGTGTGTTTGCTTAAGGCAACGTTGGTATATTTATACCTGAAAGGTGCCCGGTTTGACGTAAGGTTGGACATAAGACGTCAATAAAGATGTCACTAAGAACTGGCCGTTCTTTCAGTGTTCGCAGGAGTTCTAGGACAAATCAAAACAGAAGCATGGGGATTTCCCAGGTTGCTGGAGGTTTGTTTTGTTTAAAGAACTCATTGTACTCTCTAGGAGTCTGAGGAAGTAGCCTTGCTTAATTTGGACTGCATGGGCTACGACTAAATATGGATATGATTCTGATGCCTTTATAAGGATATTATTTATTATAACCACATAAGGGCATAAATCAGGAATATCGAATTAGGGTCCTAGATAGAAATACAACATCCACTCCATGATCTAATGTCCCTTATTACTTAAAACTAAGCAATAGTAAACATATAATGGTGCATGTGTTTTCCAGCCTACCCCAAAATACATAATTTGCATTTGAAATGGTATATGGTAAATACACGAAAATGAGTATTGGTACTGTACGCTTTTCAAGCAGTGGTATCATTCAGTTAAAAATGCATTTATATATCAGCTGAATGAATTGCGAAAATTACACATGAAATGGCTCTTAATACAGAAGAGAAGGTCGAGACCATTCCATCACATAATAATACAAAATGCTGTACATGTGCTAGAGGCTGAGGTTAAATATTGTCTCTAGAGTTCCTAAAATAGAAGCTATGTTCTCTAAGAATAGTTCTACTTTAAGCAGAGTACATGTGCCGGAAAAAATGTAAATATTTTGGAAGGGAAAAAAAATAATTTTGCTTTCAGGGGAAAAAATAGTTCCAAATGTTTTCAGTAGCTTTTGTTTATCAAAGCTGAAGGCCGAATTCAGAGTTCAGGGAACGCTGTGTGCTCGTTGCTTTAAAAGTTATTCTTTCTGTTCAGGGGAGAACATCATTTCAGACAGACTCGCAAAAAATTGGTCTACAGCATCAGGTGAAAGTTCGGCCAAGTTTGAAAATGCTGTAACAGTGCAGTCGTGAGAATGATTGCTATCATCGATGTCAGGATCAGCAATGCTCACTGAAGGTTGTACCTGTGTGATGCTGCTCTCATCTCGTACTCCACTGCCACATACTCGTAGTGGTGAAGTCTCAACGAATGCCATCATCAGAATAGGTAGCCGCTGGGGACAACACGATGCATGAGCAGTTACAGGACTTAGCAAGGTATCTGTATCCATTGGTACTGCTGATGGTAGTGTAAGACAGACGTCCAACATGCATTCTTCTCCGCATAGCATACATCGAAGCACAGGTAAGATGCAATTTTGCCAGATAGGTCTAAATGAAAGAAACCAGGTCATATTCAGATTCCGAGGACTTTAGTTATGCGGTCCCGTTAGCGTATAGCTAGAATCGTTTCTTCCATCGTTGCAGGAGTCTTGTCTGCGGTTTGGTTTGCCATATCGGAGCAGAAGAATCAAAAATAAAATTCCTGCTACGAGTCCCAAAAGTAGAGGTAGGCCGCCAAAGACAGAATGGACAAAATTGGGGAAGATGCCCAGAACAGTTTCAAAGGGTGTTAACAGTCCCGAAAATATTGTCTTAAATACATGTGCGATGCCGCTGGTATCTGACATGTTTAGGATTTGGCTCAGCATTTCTATGAAATGCACGGGGCAATTTGTTGATAAAAGGGTATGTATCTCTACCGTTGTCCTTGCAACTTGCAGATCATACGTTTCTCTGGACGAGGTCAAAGGCACGGTTGTCTGTAAAAGAAGAGACTTCATTCTGCTTAAAGTATCAATTCGAATAGAAGAGATATTCAAACGAGGCCATATTGCCGCCTCCATATCTGGATTGCTGTTTGGATACAATACTTGCATACAGCAAGTGACCATAGAACTAACGCTGACGAGATAGGCTTTTCCTGGCACCATGCCACAACAGCTGTGGTCATTTATTAGAATATAGCTCCCGTTAGAAAGCTTTCTAAAGAATGGCTTTATCTGTGTTGCAGGAGTGCCGTGCAGGTGACATGAAAGGTTATTCGAAGACCCTTCGCAGGCCCCATGCAAGTTAATACCTTGACACAGAAGTGTACCGCTTAGTGATCGTTTACAATTTTTACCACTAAGAAATACATTCTTTTTCTTTTCACTGTAATATGTGTGTGTATAAGGTAAATTCCATGTTGACTTGATGTACCCTTTACCCAACCTTTCATACTGGCCCGCTGGTATATATTCTTGGCAATGTTTAAACTGGAAAGTTGTTATCGGAATTGTGATTATTCCGTGTATTATCCATTCAATGACAGGTCTTTCTAACATTGTCAATGGTAATCTCTCAAGTTTTTCAATGCTCAGATTCGTATAGTCTGCTCCTTTTTGTGCCAAACTGATTTGTTTATCAGTAAGGTTAAAGATAGAAAATAATGACGTTACGTTGATTAAACGCCATGGCACGTAGCCTGAACGCAGATTTTGCAACATCCAGCCAAGCTGTACAATAGAACGTAATTGGGACTGACCATGTTGTAACATTAGTAAGTCTTGCTCTATTATATCAATAGCAGATGATACAATACTGTCCAGTGAATATATTCTAGAGGACAGAGTCGTTAACCCATTGTTCACAACAGAAAGGGATTTTTCCAAATTAATACGATCGATTTCTCGTATTTTTTCTGCTGTTTCAATTTGCATTACTTTTCAAGCTTTGTTGTACGCAGCGTATATACCGGCCGCTATGAAACGTTTTTGACGCTGTTTGCGTGGCCCCAATATGAAATCAGGCAAGTCAGCACCGTCTTTAAGTAAAGTCAAGTGTTGCTTAATTTCAGCCAGTGTGGATTTCTGTAGCCATTCGAGGCATAGTTTCCCTACACTGTATGTTGTAACTATCCCTGGATGTTGTCTCTGGGAGTATCTTGGGTCTGGCCTGGTCATTTTGAACCCCTGTATTTTGTTCAGGAATCTATCTTGACAGTAATTTGTGTCTGTGGGCCAGATCAACCATTTTTTCCAATCAGGATGTGTTCTGTTTTGGTATAAAATATGGGATACGTCTATCTCCATATCAGTAGTGCTATTACTATCAGGTTTGGGCTTTGGAATAGACGGTTTGTTTAAGTCCTTAATTTTGGCTAGGCCAAGACAGGTAGTCTGTTGAATGGTGTCATTCAAGAATATTAATTGTTCTGGGATCATGCAGGCTCTAAACAATGCTTCTAAACCTTTGACCTGCCATTCTTTTGTACCCCAGATGGTTTTTGTTTCAATGTTGTTTTTCCAGAATTCAAAACCAAATATAATAATTTTTTCTTAAAATGTTTCAGAATAAATCAATTTAGTATTTGTCATCATTGTTTTCATTCCTGTCTTATTTAACATTTCAAAATAAAACGCTTCTGCATCACTTGTGTTAAACCCTGAGAAGTATGGGAATTTCTCATAGAATGTTTTCGAGCTGCTTTTAGGTGGTGTTGCACAATGTTCCCATTGATTATAATTAAAAACATTTCTAGGTTGAGCAGATTTATGCAAATAGTGATGACCAAAGTGATTATAACAGTACATTTCTTCATAATTTGATGAACCCTGTAAGTAATCATGTTCCGTAAATTTTGCTGCCATTACTAAATCCGACATCATATTACTAACATTTTCAAAGTCCCAATCATCAGAAAAAGTACTTGATTTTACAAAGTCATTTAATGAAACCTTAAACTGGTGTAGATATTTCAAGAGCTCAATCGGGCCAAAAATGTCAAATTCAGTTCTGTCCCATGCTACACCCCCGGGTATTTGATTGGCTGTGACGTTCACTGATGATAGTTCTCTTTTCTCGATGTGAGATGACTTGTGAGGTTTTAGGACCAAGTTGATGTTCTGACTTGCTGTGTCCCTTGTACTGTATTTTCCTTCAATGAATTTTCCCAACAAAGAACCATGATGAGCCAAAGCAGGAGGAAAAGTACACCTAACACAATCTAAAATTCAATCCATGGAGAAATTAGATAGGTTTCTTTGAGTTGATGAAAGAGTTCTGTTACTTTTTCTTTGAAAGTTTTTGTGGCTTGCGTTTCTTCAGGCTCGGTTGTATCTTCAGAGAAGTCATCGAAATTGATGAAGTAGCCAGATGCAGTTCTGTCAATTGTTGGAATTGCTTCCGGATTTTCATTTGCTTTTGGATTTTTCTTTGTTTCATTTGCATAGTCTGAGGCTACATCGTTGTAGACTGGTGTTTCTTGACGAACTGTTGCAATTTGGGTTTCAAGAGGCATAAGTTCCATGGCTTTGTTGCATAGTCCTTTTTTAGTCACTGCAGGTTTATCAAATGTGATTAGTCTCTCAGTTTGAATCTCTTGGATTGTAGCAAATTTTGGTATTCTGCTATTTCTTGGGAGTCCTCTGGGCCTACTACTTATTATTGGCCACATGATTGTGGTTTTACCCGGTCGATGGATACAACTCGGTTCTCCTTTTTACCAGCAAGGAGCGGTAGTACAACTGATCTTGTTCCGCTGACAGCTAAGACAGGTACTGCTTTTCTGTAAGAAGGCCCAAATTCCTTCTTCACCGCGATCTTCTCTATGACCAGATCCCCAATCTTTGGAATCCAGACAGGTCTTGCTGGGACAGGTGGTTTATCTTCAGTGGCTGTTGGCTGTTGCTTTAACTTTATGTTGCTCAGGTTTCGTCTTGTTTCATTTAATTCCTGTAAAACAGCCAAACGGTCTTTGATATCAAAGCATTTTTTCTTCTACCACTGAAGTGTGACTATCAAGTTCCTGAATACACATTATAGTACCGAACAATAGTTTGTACGGACTGAGACCTCTTAGAGAATTTCTTGGCAGATTATTAAGACTACGTTGGACACTTGTTAAATGTTGGACCCACCCATCACCTGAACCTAATACCCTCGCCGTTATAGATTGCTTTATGTCCCGGTTTTTTCTTTCCACTACCATATTTCCCTCAGGATGGAAGGGACAAGAGTACCGCAATGCAATGCCCATGCTGGCCATGGCCTCCTTGTAAGCCCTAGAGCTAAACGCAGGACCCTGGTCAGAATGTAGCATGCCAATTGCGTATATGCCGAAAAAGACTCGCAAATCTTTTAGAACAGTTCTGGCGTCAGCCGAGTGCTGGTGTCTACATTTCAAGTGAATCTAGTCTTAAACATAAATGGGACGCATTTCTCCTGCTGGATTTTTGCGTATAGCCTTATGCTTTCTAAAAGAAGGGTCCTGGGATTAATCCGGTCGGTCCGCGACTGCGATCTCTGTTGCAGTTTGGACAGCACCTTGCAAATTTGTAAAATTGCAGGCTCATCCCCGGCCACCAGTATTCTGATTGTAATTCTTTCAGAGATTCCTTGATCTCTCGGTGCCTTCGACCCAATCCCATGTGTGCGTCTGCTATTAAAAAGACTCTCCTGTTCGTGTTTGGAATTACTCTATACCCCACTCCAGGCATTCGAGCAAAAGGAACGGAGTTTGCATCAATTATGTATGTATAATTGAGTGGATAGTTCACAGGTAATGCTGCACAGTCGCCTTTCAAAGACGTTTTTACCGCCAGCATTGTTTCCCCGTCTATGTATTTTTCTGAACGCTTTTTTGTGGCTACGGAAGCCGGTTGAGCTGCTTCCGCTGTGGCTCTGTGAGCCAATGAATTCCCTGCAACGTGAACGCCATCACGTTGATGACTCAGTGTAAGTATCACATGAGTCTTTTGTAGTTCTTTCTGCAAAAGAACTACCAGTCCCCAAAGCTTTTTATGCTTTATTGTGGCACCTATGTCATCTTTGTAATCGTTTTGAACCCAGTTCTGCAAGTCATTGTTGTAAGATTTGACGCAGTAATGCGAATCGCACACTATCAGTGTGGGGAATTCGCGATCGGCATTTTCAAGCGCCATCTTTAAAGATCTTATTTCAGCTCGCTGAGTTGAACAGTTTCTGAGTGATTCAGTTTTGGTGACTATTGGTCTGAATTTACCAAAGTGCCAGCGACCTTTAACAATCGCGCACGCTGCGTTCTAGGATTTTTTCTCTACATCGTAGTGTTGTGCAAATCTGCGAATGTAGGTTACACATGTGTATTGTTCGAGAGGCAGAATTACGATTGGCAGAGGATATTCTTCTTCATATTCTAGATTTTCTAGTTTTTTCATTTTCGGGTCAAAATAGTATTTCACGTCTTCTGCAGCAAGAGAATTTTCCCATTGTATCCATTTTGGATCTAATGCCACAATAGTTAAATTGTGTGGGCTTATTAATGCCTCAAGGGCAGATTCTGCTGTTAAAACAGTTATTCTTCTGCCTTGGGCTTGGGCTCTTTCTTTTGCTACAGCAGTTTGAACCGCTATTAGAATTTTTTTAGTACAACTGAATTTCATTTCAGCTTGTGTGTACAAGTGTGATTTGTAAGCTATTGGTACCGTTTCTCCCTCGTTAGAGGTCAGGTACGTGAATCCGCATCTTCCTGGGATGACTCAAATTACCAGGTTGCATACGTTTTCGCGAGTTTGCAATTTAGTTTTAGCTAACATGTCTGTTTGCAATGATCTTAAAATGTCTGTGTGTTTCTGAGTCCAATTTATTGGTTTGAAATCAGGTTTTATTAATTCATAGAGAGGTTTTACCCTCTCTGCATAATTTAGAATGTTTGTTCTTCCGAAATTCAGGAAACCTAGTATTGATTGTAAGTTCTTCAGCGTTTGTGGTGCTTGGAGTACAACGCACTTCTCTAAGAAGTTGTCTGCTAGGCTTTTGCCTTCACTTGATTCATATCCTAAAAATAGGACAGTTAGATGGGCAATTCGTGACTTTTTAAAGTTGAATTTGTAACTCTCAGCTGCGAACCCAAGTATTATGGTGTTCACTCTTTTCAAGGGAGTATCCAGGTCATCATATGTGAGATAGATGTCATCGACATACAATAATGCTTCATCATCATATATTTGTAGTAACTCTGTGACTCTTGCTGAGCATAATGCTGGGCTATTTTTGAAACCCTGTGGGAGTCGACAGAAGTGTTTATGCGACCCCATTATTGAGAACGCGGTCAAATACCTGCTCTCAGGTGCAATGTTTTGACAAAAGAATCCATTTGAGATGTCTAATGTCGTTTTGTATTTTTTGCGCACGATGTTATTCATTACTGCTGCACTGTGTGAGTTTTGTACTGCAAATGTTTTGCAACATGAGTTAAGGTGTCTGTAGTCCAAAACTAGATGATATGAATCGTCTGGCTTGGAGACAGGAAACAAAGGATTGTTCATTTGTGAGGTGCATGTTTCAATCACCCCCTGGTATTCAAGTTGATCTAAGATCTCCCTGACTCACTTTTTAGCTTCTTGTTTAATTGGGTACTGCCTTTGTGCAGTGGGTTGACATTTTAACTGGATTTTGTGAGGAGGAGAGTCCTCATCCCATCCTACATGATTTTTATATAATGCAGGAGCTTGAGCTACTGCCCATTTTCTTGCAAGTGTATATTTGTTATGAATTGGAATATTATTTGAGAAGGCATGCATAATCATTTCTTCGCCATGAGGGCACTCCCTGACAAACTCTGGTGGCCAGTCTTTTTCAGCTAAAAGAATGTCATAGCCCTTCGAAAGGTTGTCCCAAAAGAGACCCTTACTTTCCTGGTCTTATCCCCCTCTATACGCAGTGTTATTTCGTATATTTTATGAGGTTTGCTAACTCTGGTATCTGCAGTTTCCACTTGAATGTATTCATTCGTGTCCACTGTCTCCAGAAGATTCATCAGGATCTTGCGAGCTATGGTCACTTCTGCTGCGCTGTCTAGCATTGTCTGGGCCCACTCTCCGTTTTTCAGTTGTGTCCTCAGTATCCTCGGCATGTTTAATTATTTTAATACTGGCTACCTTCTTTTTTGGAAATTGTAACTTTTTACTTTGATGAGCAGGTTCCTTGTCTTTGGACTTGACGTGCTCTTCCTTGTGTTCTGACCGTCCTCTTCTTTCCGATTTCTGTGAGGAAGTCTGAAAAGATCGAGAGGGACGTGTATCAATATCTTGATATCTATCCGGTTTTCTTAATTTATCCCTATCTCTAAGGTTGTATCTTTTCTCAGAGGGCTCCCTCTGGGGAGACTTGTTTCCTTGGTCCGGAGATCTTTCTCTCCGTCGAGGAGACCTTCCTCTGGACTGGAATCGTTTTTCTTTGGGAGTCGATTGTTTATTACCATTCCTTCTCTTTTTTGGAGTATTTAAATTATTTTTAATATAAGTTTTTTCAGGATTTTCAGTTAGTTGGGGTTTTAATGGTTTCCCACCCAAACTATCTCTTCCTAGTTCTTCATAGGATTTTTCTATGATTCTGGCAAGTTCAAAAGGTTGTTCTGCTATATCTGTTTCTTTCAGTTTCTGGAGGTATGTTATGTCATCCATTGCCAATTGAACTAATTCTCTATATGCCTTTGTTAATTCTTTTATTTTAACTAAAAGTTCTTCACTTGACATTTTATCAATGTCTGGGTGTGGTGTGTAGCTGGCTAGAACCGGCCACGTTGCTCCTGGTCTACCTAGTGGACGGAGCCTGGTGATGTGATTTTGATGTGTTAGGGCGCCTTTAAACCAGAGCAGGTGCTCTTGGTAATTTAATGGGATTTCAACCTCCTCGAAAGGAGTGTATTCATCCGGAGGTTCCTCTATTTTGTAATATTGGAAGTCGTGTGTCACAGCATTTGCTGCTGGAAAATGTATCCATGAATAGAATACCTCTGTCTGCCGATATTCATGGGCCTCTACCACGAATATGACTGTACCACCTCATGATGTCAGTCCATTTTCTATAAGTTTAATAGTTATAGTTCCCGGAATGAATATAGCATTCGGGTCATTCTGTTGGATAGTTGTGTCATCCAACAACAGTTGAGACGCTGTAGCATCTCTTTCTTCGTCTCCGTCAGGCATTTTACTGACAGAAAGTTTTTGGTTGCAGATCAAGTTTTAAGGGAAACAAACATTAGGTGCATAATATTTTGGAACACTGTATCCTTCAACGTTGACTAAACCAGAATCTATACATAGGAATCTCTTCCTACTAAGTTCCGGCGGATTTTAACCTTTTACCCACACCCGACGTCTTTTGGAGTTTTTACGGGAAATAGGGGTTCTGTGTCAAAGAGCACGACTGAGTTACTCTAGTGTCTTGCGTTAGATTATCGCCTTACCAAACGTTGGGCGCCATGTAGTGTAGTTCCTATATTCCCAATAGGCTCTGCGCATTGGAATAATATAAACAGCAGTGTAGAGGTAGGACTGAGGTCGACTAGGTCTCTACTGACTATATTAGACTTAATTAGTTTTGCCAGCTAGCTCAGAGGTCACTAGAAACGTTCTCGAGTAAACAAGGAGGAGTTTAACTTCCCTGGATAGACAAGAAGGGAATAGCTTCTGACAACCATAAACATGACAGCTTTGCTCCCTCAGAATAAGAGTGTATCTCTAGAGTCGTGTGAAAACAATAGACAGCTATTTTACTCAGTCAATCGTGCATACTTAGTTTCACCAGAGTGCAGAGAAATAGAGAGACGGGCGTTTTTCAATAAAAGGTGTTATTTATTGAGCAGTCTTCTTTCTCATGCAAGAGAAATGAATTGCCACAATTGCAAAACTTATAGTAAAGTAAAGTGCGTACAGTAAAAGGAGTATTATAAAATAATACTGTAAAAGCATTGATATGGTTTCTTAGCCATATGATACTTTAAAATGGATAAAATATATACATACATAAATACATTGACTAACGTACTCAACTGGTGCTTCTAAATACGCCTACCCCGGTGTACCTGACCTAAGCCTAATATGTGGGAAGGAGTAAGTAAGTAGCAGTTTAAGTTAAGTTGGTTTTGCCAAGAATCTGAGTCAAGAATTCTCTTTAAGGGTTTAGTCAGCTCCGTACCTGGGTAATAGAAAGCAGGAGGTCTGGTATCCCTTTCTCAGGACTCGATATCCCAGCAACCCGCAAGGGTAGCTGAAAACACCGGAGCTGGATTTCTCAGCTGGAGAAAATACAGCGTCTCTCTCAGTGCGTCAAAAGGGAGGGGCGGCGTCCGTGGGCTCCCGCATCAGCTGGGCTCTCGGGCAAGTAGATAGCCGCTCTGCTCCAAACCACCGTGTGTTTGCTTAAGGCAACGTTGGCATATTTATACCTGAAAGGTGCCGGGTTTGACGTAAGGTTGGACATAAGACGTCAATACAGATGTCACTAAGAACTGGCCGTTCTTTCAGTGTTCACAGGAGTTCTAGGACAAATCAAAACAGAAGCATGGGGATTTCCCAGGTTGCTGGAGGTTTGTTTTGTTTAAAGAACTCGTTGTACTCTCTAGGAGTCTGGGGAAGTAGCCTTGCTTAATTTTGACTGCATGGGCTACGACTAAATATGGATATGATTCTTATGCCTTTATAAGGATATTATTTATTATAACCACATAAGGGCATAAATCAGGAATATCGAATTAGGGTCCTAGATAGAAATACAACAGTCTGTGTTCAGATATCCCTCCTCTATCCTACTGCTATTCAGTTGTTTCCTGAAAGGAATGTGGAAAACTTGTATCAGGAACCTGATACCTGTCTAGAGTCTTGATTTTTATGTGGTCATAAAAATCGTACTGCCTCTCAGAGGGTGGAGAACCCCTTTGGTGTTTACCTTTTAGAATTTGTTTAGATTTATCCCACGGATTGGGTTTGCTTGGCGTCTTTGTCTGTACTAGGATTGCCAATAGATGGTTTTTAGGTCTGGTTACCAAATGAGTCTGTCCTAAGGATGTATACACATCAAAAATAATTATAGGCAGCGTACATTCATGGTCGACTTGTGCAACCACTGTGAGATGCTGGTGTATAGCCAGAGATGCTGCTTCACCTTTAACTTTTGACAGAATCATTAGGGACACTATGAAAAAGTTTCCCATTTTTTTACCCACAAATACAGGGCAGCAGCTGTCCTATATTCGTTCTGTATCTGTTTCAGTACTTCTGGTAAGATGAACATAAAAGGAGTACTGTGACAGATAGTATAGACTGCAGCATAGACTGCCCCCCAGGTGTTGCAGTCTTCTATACTGGGAACCATCCCATTAGGAAAGTACATAACCAATAGTCTTTGCTTGTCTTGTAGTTCCATAAGGGGAAACATAGCTTTAATTTGGTTGATTGTTTTGGGCAATCCAAAATGGAATTTTCTCATGATTAGTGGGAATTTTGCCCATAACTGAATGAACAATTACAGGACTTATTGTAGCCATTGGAGGCGCATTCCCCCTTTTTGAAAACTTAAATCTTTGAAGCATTTTACTCAGGGTTCAATTTTCCGGCTGTTAATGCCAATACAATTTATACACATACAACTCCTCCTGCCTCAAATCAATACAGAGCGTATGTGCTCATAGAAATACCATTGTCTTACTGGAAACACCACACTTGGTTCCTTGGTGCCCTCCCACATGTACCTGCACCTGTATGCAATGGTCCCCTTAGTGATGATTGGGCAACCTGGCCAGCTCTAGCAGGACATACACCTTATTCTGATATGGCAGATCAAAATCTTCTATAGACACAAGCCTTATATCTTGCTCTAGTTACTTTCTATAGACGCTTGACTCATTTTGCTTTGCACACCTTGTTGGCACGACCATTTTGTTGCATTGCATTGTGGGTCACGTGGTTTGGCAGACGATGTGTACAGTTTCTCCTAATTCTTAAAAATCACATGGAGAAAATTAGTTCAAATGGACAGTCCTAGAGACAATTGATTTATCAAAACGTCCAAAAGACATTGATAGTGCACTTCTGCAAAAAGAGGCATATTTAATACTCAAATACAATAGTACCATGACAGGTTTAAACACCATGACAGAGCTTTCAAAACATTAAAATTCTCTGCCAAACCATGTGACCCACAATACAACAAAATGGGCAAAAATTTAGCATACTCTCCGAATGGTTGAGATATACGAAATTCTCTTACCCAGAATTCTAGTAAAAAGCTGGGACAAAACGCTAGCCATTTCAGAAAGATATCAACAATGACGGCATAATCAAATGGTTTAAAGAGGTAAGCGCAGTTCGAACTTAGAAAATGCAAAACATTGAAAAGATCGAAGCAAACCTTTACAACCGCTTCTATTTATTACTTTTCAGCATATGCGAGTGAAAGTTTTGCGCACGCGAACATAAAGAAGCGAAGTAGCAAACACGCACGGAGAATAGAGGTATGTTTTCTCCAATTATGAGTAACATTGAAACAATGTTGCAAGATAGTACACGCAGTAAATAGAATTCATCCTTTCACAGAAACCGACCACACTAAGCCAAAAGAGTTAAAGAAGCAGACGGTACGGCGCACGCAAACAAACAGAGGCGAAGTAGCAAACACGCACAGAGAATATAGGTATGCTTTCCCCAATTATGAGCAACACTGAAACAATGTTGCAAGACGCAGTAAATAAAATTCATCCTTTCACAAAAACCGGCCGCACTAAGCTAAAAAAATTGAAGAAGCAGACAGTACGGCTTGAAGACGCAGGTAAATACATAGGTGTCAAATATCACAAGAGATTACGACTAGAACTTCTCAGGTATTAACAAGACTAGAAGGAGAACAAAAAGGAAAGGAGATGTAAAATAGGTTTTTAATCGTTGTATTTCACATCCATTACAGAAACAACCAAAGCTCCAAGAACTCAAACGCCCTGACGAGATACCTGGAATTAAACGCCCAGGCATCGAAACGCGTCAGCATACAATTAGAGAACAGAGGAATAAAGAATTGAATTCCAGTCTGTGAAATAAGTAGACAAGCTCCTCCCTGGAAAAACTATATTTAAAAAAAGAAAAGAAGATCTATTTCTTTCCCTGTGCTTCGATAGATACAATATAGACACTTTAATAAGTCTAGGATCTTGAATGTAGCTAGTTAAAGCAACATTTAGTGTTTATATGTATTAGTCTCTTGTAAAGAAATGTCTAATGTGTTGTAATATGTCTTATGATTTGAACGTTTCTCATTATTTGAATGACTAGTAAAATGACCAGACACAGTGTTCTTTTTTTTGTACCAAAATGAATGTATGAAACAATAAGAAAAAGTATAAAGTAAAAGGTATAAATAAAGTACCAGAACAAACAGAAAGCAAGAAATTTGTTCATGAAGCAAAATCATTTATGCTTATAATGAAAACAAGGTGAAGGCTCATTCCCCCTTTTTTGAAAACTTTAATACGGCCCTGCCCAAACCTCGTCCCTTGGGCCAAATTCCTCATTTACCTAAATCAATGATTGAAGTGGCGTCCACTTCCACCACAAAGCACAACCCACATTAGCGAATCCATGTTGTGTTACATGTGAATGTACTGCAGGTCTGCAATTTACAGAAATAACAACAGTGTGTGCCGCCATAGTATAGCAGAATGGTTAACGAAGTGCAACACAACAAATTTGTTATATAACTTTCAAGCTTCAAATCTAGAAGAATTAGGTGCTTCCTACATACTGTGAAGGATTAATCCCTAATACCACCAGAGGTGTAAGGGTACTATGGACATGCACAAGCAGTACTCAGGAGACCCATAAATGAGTACTAGACTGAACTTTAATGGCACCATGTTGCAAGGATTCTGCACAGAAACAGAACAATGCCTGGGACCTTTAAACATCAGTATGTAGGGACTGAGTCACCATGTCACATCAGTATCTATGGGCCCAAATCCGACAAGATAGTATTGCCTCACTTGCCCTTCTAACCTATCCAGAGAGACATGTGCACCCCAGAACACAACACTCTAAACCCTCTCAGGGATCGCAGTAGCAGGTCAGGACCTTTCGTTTTGTCACTCATACATGTCCACAATAAATGAAAAAGAGATGAAAAAGGCTTAAAATATGTATTGAAACCATTATTCTCTATTATGTACCAACTGCACTGCAATTAGAAAACATATTCAGGTCAACAACATGATTAGAACAATTAAAAGACCATAGACAAAATAAACCCCTGCGATGTTAGCTTACAGATCTACCTAAGCCCACCCTCACTAAGAAGCAAATTGATATAATTTAGATCACTGGGATTAGTGGTAAACCCCATACCTTGCATACATAAATAGCTGTTCTGCATCTCAGCTGGCTCAACCCTCTTGTCTCTGGACCTTTGCTCTGCGAGAATTTATTTGTTCTGTGTGAGTTTTCAAAACAAAAAGTCCCAGGTTATATGAAAAAACCTAAGTGTTCAAAAACAGCAGATTGCTTTCTCTATTATGTCTCTGTGTTTTTGTTCGACCACAGAGAAAAACAAGGAGAGTGCTGTTTGACCTTATATGAGAAGTTCAACTGAATCTCAGGAGTAGAACAAAATACAATATGACACAAAAAGAAGCGCGGTATTTTGTAATCTGTGTGTAAATATTGGTGAATACAATGTCAATGTAAACCATGATATATGCATGCACAACAGCACCAATACCAATAAATGCAATGTCCATGTACGCCATAAACTATGCATGCATAACAATGTCAATACCAGTAAAAACAATGTCAATATACGCTCTGACAAATGTAAGCATAGTAATGAGAATGTCAGTAAATATGATATGAATGACCGCTATGTTCTATGTACATGCAATGACGAACTCCTATCATTGCTGTCTAATTCACCCACGATGATCTCTTCATCAATCCCAAGTCAGAGCTATATGGTCAGACAGACCCTGAGACCCAAACCTAGTCCTACCGGTTAATAGGTCACAGGTGGGATTACACTCAGCCCGAAGACAAACTCGCAACCAGGGAAAATCCTGATCAATCCAATAGATAGGCAGTTACATCACAAATAAGTCTGAGGAAATTGACCCCAATAAAAAACGTGTAAGAGGGAAGGTTCACCAGAACAAAGTCGGTACACTCCAAGTATATCCAAAGTATCTTTATTGTTGTTGAAGTTAAAAATTGGACATCAGCCAATGCGTTTCGTTCTACAGCTGGAACTTCATCAGGGCTTCGCTATTTTAATCCAGGCCTGATCTACCTGTAAGCTTGAGCCAATGTACACAGAACCCGGGCTTCTGTGGGAATTCACAAGGGCATATTATCAAGCCCATTATTGCCGCTTTAGCGGCAGTTTCCTGCCGATAAAAGCGCCGATAATGCATCGCCCTTTCTTGATAATATGGCCCCCGGTGCCAACTGCAGGCTGATCCCAACTTGCAACCTATATTTATTTTTATTTTTTAGGTTCTTATAGAGCGCGTAGTCACCCTCGAGTATCCCAGCGCTGAAACCTCGGACTCCTAAGGGAAGGGGCAGGGAGAAACTACAGAAGTGTCAGGGGAAAAGGAGGGTTTTGAGGGTTTTCCTGAATCGTAGGAGGTTTGGTTCAGCTCTGAGACTCGGGGGGAGCGCATTCCATTTTTTGGCTGTGTTAACTGAGAAGCGGCGGCCGCCTATGCCGGCCTTCTTCACCCTGGGGACAATGATAAGGTTTCCCAGTTCTGATCGGAGCGCTCTCGTCGGTTTGTATGGAGTGATCCAATTTTTCAGAATAGGGGGGCCGGCGTTGTGCAGAACCTTGTGGGCTAGGCACAGGGCCTTGAAAGCGACTCTTTCCCTCACGGGGAGCCAATGAAGTTTCTTCAGAGCTGGTTTGGCTGAAGTTCTTGCTGGGGTGTTGGTGAGTAGGCGAGCTGCGGCGTTCTGGGTCTTTTGCAGTATTTGGAAAGTGGCTTCCGGTGCTCCAAGGTATATGGCGTTACTATAATCTAGCCTGGATAGAACTAAGCCTTGGATCAGCAGTAAACGGGACTGGGGTGGTAGTAAAGGGAGCACTTTTCTGCATGATCTAAGTAGGCCATAGCAGATGCCAGATGTTTTCCTGGCCTGTGTCCTGAAGGAGAGATCTGTCTCCAGCCATACTCCCAGACTCTTGACCTCTGTCTTGGGAGTAGGTGGTTCACCCATACAGGCGGGCCAGAGGTTGGAGGGGAGGCTCCTCGCTTTGTGGCCTAGGAGGAGGATCTCTGTCTTTGACCCATTTAGTTTGAGGTCAGAGTCACTCATCCATTGGTGGACGTTGGAGAGGCAGTCTCGTAAATTCGAGGGCTCTAGCTTGGGGTGGGAGAGTGTCACCACCAGCTGGGTGTCGTCAGCGTAGCTGACGATGGTGACTCCGAATGGTGAAACCAGCTCCTCCAGTGGGGCCATGTACACGTTAAAAAGTGTGGGGCTCAGTGAAGAGCCCTGAGGCACTCCACACCGGAGGGAGATAGAGGGGGAGCGGCTTTCTCCTTCCCAAACCTGGAAGGAGCGCCGGGAGAGAAAGGATGTGAGCCATTTCAGCGCGCTGTCTTTCACGCCGATGTTATCCAGGCGCTGGGTTAGGACCTGGTGGCTGACAGTGTCGAATGCGGCGCTGAGGTCTAGGAGGACCACTGCCACTGATCCTCCTGTGTCGATGATTTCTCTTGCCCTCTCTACGGCAGCAAGGAGGGCGGTGTCGGTGCCCTGGCCTGGTCTAAAGCCTGTCTGGGAGCTTTTGAGGAGATGGTTTGCTTCTAGAAAATGAGATAGCCTTTTATTTGCCAGCTTCTCCGCGACCTTGCCTATCCAAGGGAGGAGCGAGATGGGTCTATAGTTGGAAAGGTCCGTGGGGTCTAGTGAAGGCTTCTTGAGTAGTCCTTTGACGACAGCCTCCTTCCAGCTTTGTGGGACTTCTCCTTGGACAAGCGAGATGTTGATGAGGGCAGTAAGTTTCGCTATGATGGTCCGAGTGATGTCTTTAGCGAACCGTATGGGAACTGGGTCACTGGGGGCGCCGCTTTTAGTAGATGCTAAGGTTGCTGCCACTTCCTCTTCGGTGACTGGTCCGAATGAGGCTAACTGAGGTGCATCAGGTTTAACAGTGGAGTTCCCTAACGAAAGAGGTGAGGCCATGGCTTTTTCTGCGGTGGCAGAATTGGTAGTAGGAAGGGAGGAGAGGATTTTTTTAATTTTATCGTCGAAAAAATTGGCCAGGTTGGTACATTTTTCTTCGGCTGCTTTGGGGTTCATGGGTATCTGCGGGGGGGCTGGAACGTGAAGGAGCTCTTTGAGGATAGAGAAAGTCTCTTTAGCTGAGCAAGAGGAGTTCTTTATTTTTTCCTCATAGAAAGAGCTTTTTGCGTTGTGGAGGGCTAGTTTGTAAGCTTTCATGGCTGTTTGATAGGCGTCTTTCTCCATCGCTGATTTGTTTTTCCTCCATGTACGCTCTGACTTTTTGCACTCCCTCCTTAAAATGTTCAGGGACGGAGTGTACCAAGGAGCATGGTTAATCCTTTTTACATGCTTAAGGGAGCTGGTTAGTGGGACAAGGCTGTCTAGGGGGTTGGTGAGCCAGCTGTTGAATTCTCTGTCGGCGGTATTAGGGTCGGTTGGGAGGGGTTTAGTAGATTCCCGTAACCTCGCTTCCCATTCTTCTGGTTTTAACTTATGCCAACGTCTAGTTTGTATCCTGGTTTTCTGCTTAGGAACAAAGGTGGGCTGGAGGGACCAGTACATGGGGACCAATAAATATAGAAGCTAGTATTGTTAGGGGAGAATGCTCTAGCTTCTTGGGATCTCACAGCAAGTGGAAAGCATAGAAAGGGAGCCACTAACACAGGGGAAAACCAGGGAATGCATGCCAGAGGCTACCAAGGTACCTCAAACAAACTCCCCCCACTATCAGCCCCGGGCAGCCCTGCAGAGGACCCCGAGGTCATGATGTTAATAGGAGACAAACCATACCACGTTTTGGTGGATAGAGGGACGGCAACGTCATGCTTGCAGGAATGAGCAACCCCCATATAGAAGACCACTGCCAAAATACAGGAAATCTCGAATTCCATGGCCGATGTCCCCCTCTTAGAACCCCTCAAGTTGGAAATAGGGGAGAATAGGATAAGGGAACAATTGTTATACTATCCTTCATCCCAGACCAATATACTAGGGTGGGACCTATTGTCCAAGCTAAGAATGTCCATCCAGTTTACCAAGAATTGGACTGGAGCATGCTCCTCCCCTGGAGCCTCCCCTTTGGAGCACAAACGAGAAACTGCTCCCGCACCATGAGGATGCCAGCCAGGGTGATCCCTGTCCATCGAGCTGCCCTCGTGGGGTTGTCTTGGATTACACTGGAAGCCTCTTACAGTTATATCAATTAGCTTGGCAGGAGGCAGGTTGCACACACCACCTCTTGCTAAAAACTTCCTAAAGGATAGCATGTAAAGTACACAAGGGGCAGTAGACACAGGTTCACGTTGCACACAAGCCCCCTGAATCCCCAAAGGCTAGTTGGGGATTCAGCCCAAGGGTCATGGGGACAATGGCGGTAGCAAGCAGACCATGCGCACACCCAAGGTTTCCCGGTTCCTTCTCGTATCACCCTGGCACCTCCCTGAGGGAGAAACTGGGACAGTCAAGGAGGCTCTGTGGTGAGTGGTGTGCTACCTGCTCTAGATCCGCCCTATCTGTCACCAAATGCAGTACCCAGGCAAGTGACAGCGGTAGGAAGTACAGCATTCCCGGGTGGCAGAACAAAACCCTGGGCCAAAAGTAGGCAGGCCACCATCCACGTCCCCATGCAGTGGCTCCCTTGGAATAAAAATGGTGATATCGACCCTAAAAGGGCCGGGCGGCCACAATCATGCAAGTGACACCTGGCTGAAAGAAGTCTCCGCCAGGGAACCCCAGAGGGATCCAACCGAGTACCTCCAAATGCTATATAATGCCACTATTGGTACTGAGGAAACCACAGAGCTGACTATTGTCGCCTAAAGGTTTATCACAAGTAGAAATTAATAGTACCCCCACAGAATTTCCATCCACAAAACCAAACACAGAGCAACGCAATTGCATCGTACAATCATGGAAATCAGGCTACAGTTACCCCGCCGCAGCAGGGGCTGTGTGGTTGGCTGAGCACATGGCAACTGCCACAGCAGACAGGGATCCCAGCCAAGCAGGTACCGAGGCCACAGCCGCAGCAGGGAGTGCTGACTGCCTGGGGTCACAATGCCTAAGCTTAACCTCAGAATACAAATACTCACTACCATAATAAAGACTAGTGACAAAGCATTTGGTAAACCTTAAGCCTTGACTTGTGTTCAAGAAAAGCTTAGGGATGCCATATGTCCTGTCGATCTGGAATCCATACTAAGCTGTCATTTGGATGCCTGCAGGGGCTTAGGCTCCACTCTGCTGCTAATCCCCCAGGACTGGGTTGGCTGCTCCGGGGGGGGGGGGGCAGTCTGATGAGGGATCAGAGCGGTCCCTGACCAGTGCATAAAAGCAGGCACCCAGGTCCCTTCGTCAAAGTCACTAGGGTGTACCCCAGAACAAAATGACCCCATTCGTCAACACGTTTAGACCTCTAGTAAATGGAGGCCCCTTGTTTAGTTCCTAAATGAGGCAACGCTCCAGTGCTGGAAGCCTGGTTTTCCATGCACTTCGGGTGTTGAGATGACTCATACAACTCCGTAGTCCATACACAAATTTGGCACCAAGTCCGTAGGAAAATTCACCCGGGCAATCAGCCATTCCGGCACGTTACTCACAGCATGACAAGTCCCAGCAACACACTTAGCTCCCATCATAAGCAGGACCTTCTGCATTCTTCTCTCCCCTAATGCTTCCAAACACATCCCAAGTCTGCTCATCAGATCATGCCCTACCAAAACAGAGGAAGTAGTGTGTCATCTGCCAGGAAGTCCCTGATGCCTGTCAAGGGCAGCTGATCCAAAGCATCCTGGATATGAGAGAGAGGGGGCAACGGGAGGGAAAAGAGTACCATAGGTGCCCATTGCAGCCCCTCACACAAAGTGCATGAAGATGCTCAGCATCACACCCAGCTTTTCGAAAAATATTCACATGCCCTCACAAACATCTTCCAAGGATACAATAGGCTGGAGGCAATCATTGTCACATCCGAATCACGGGGGCCACAAGGTAGTTGTCAACCACTATTGGTAGGGAGGATCTGGATTGGCAGTTCGGGCTGGACTGTTCCCATGAGGAACAAGGTCAAGACTGATTTGCAAAGGGCTAGGTCTAAACTGGGGTGGGATGGTGAGCAGAAGAACAATCAATTTAACCCAGATTTCTTGACTAGGGGTGAATGTTTGATTCACTCTGCATTCCGTCCATCATTGGTGTGTCTTTTGCTTTCTTGCCCTAAGTGCACCAGGAATGCCCAGATATGGGTCCCGGGCTCACTGTGCATCTGGTTTCAATCCAGCCTGGCTGATGAGGGGTGATGCCCTGTAACCGGTCCAAGGATGAATGTTTCTTGTCCAGGGAGGACCTGGCTTGGCATTTCGGGCTGGACTAATCTCATGCGAAACAGGGTCAAACCTGATTTGCATATGGCTGGGTCTAAACTGGGGTGGCATGGTGAGCAAAAGAGCGATGAATTTAACCACGATCTCTTGATTGGGGGGTGAATGTTTAATTCACTCTGAATTCCGTCCATCATTTGTGTATCTTTTGCCCCAACAACCAGAGCACAAGCAGGGCACTTTATCTAAGATGGAAATGCATTTGCAGTGGGATAAGATAGGGGTACCAGCTATCCCCTAAATTGTTTGCACTTTCTGTAGAAACCATGGCGATCAAAATGAGATGATGAGGACCAACCTTGGGAATATCACTAAAAGCTGTGACACATTTTTAAGACATTTTCTGAGGTAATGGAGTTTATTATATGGTGTGGATGTGCAACATCACTGTGTAATACACTTACCAACCTTCTTAAGATCAGTAAGTTTCATTTGTCAAACCCTCAACTCAATCTCTGTTAGATGTTGCACTAAGTAGCAAGGCTTACACAGAGGAGCTAGTGGAAAGCATTTATACAGCACAAAAAACAAGTGCAGGCGAAATCAACCTGACACTCAAGAAACCTGACACCAATTTATAAAATTAGACTATATTTTTCCAAGAATGTAGACACCACAATGAAAAATATTCCTCAGAGGGTTTTTAACAACTAGCAATAAATCAAAGCATTTTCACTCAACTGCAAACAAGCCTTGCCAAATTCAATAAATTTGACACTTACAAACTTTGTCATGGAAATCTTGGGTAAGTCTCAATGCAGTCAGGTAGGAGTACTTACAGCGAGCGACTTTGCAGGTAGCTAGTCAGGTGGACCAGCAAGGCCAAATGAAACAGTTGCCTCCACAGAAGAGCAGTTCTCAAGCAGTTCAAGGCACTTCATCCCAGTTGCAATTGATTCCCACAAATTGGTCCTGATGCAAGGGATAAAAGATGCTGAAGATGTCCTCAGGATGCAGTGGATGTGACATGGTCTTCCTGCAGGAGTTATTAGGTCCATGAAGGGTGTGTGGGGTTTTGTGTTTCAGCGTCTTCACACCACAAGGTCCGCTAGGGTCTGGTCAAAGTCCAGTCAGCACTGGACTACCGTTTGCCCAGTGTTGTAGTCACAGGTATAGCTTCCTGGGTCAAAACCCCATCTTTTGAGGGTCCTAGAAACTCTCCAACAGTACTCTCAGTCTCACTAAACTCAGGGTCAACTGTGTGCATCGGGTCTTGGTCCCTGGTGCAACACGGTGGCAGCGGCTTGAAGACTATGAGCTACCAACTTGCCCCAGCAGGCTTCGTCAGCTGTTGTGTCCTTATGCTGTGAACAAGAGGCCCCACAGCTGGCCCTTGGCATCTCTTAACTCTGTTGGGCTCTGGAGATGGCTTCTCCTTAAGCAGGACATGTCAGGCACTGTCCCTCCTTTGCTTGCTGCCTGGGGCATCAGGTGCTGTCTTAGTGGTGCAGCCACTCTTTGCTGGTACCTCGGTACAGCAGGGCAATTCTTCTTCAGTGCTTAATTCTTGCAGATTGGTTGAGATCTGAGGTGTGGGAGCCAGTGGTGCCCTCTTTAAGCTCAGGAAATGCCCCCAGGGTAGGATGCAGTTTGTAGCCAATGGGCTGCCAGGCTCCCTCCCACCTGGTGACCACTTGCTGTGGAGTGTGGCATCTGGATATCCCAGGATGCAACATTCTTCCCACTCTCAAGATGGCGAAACCCCTCTCTCTGTCTTCAGACATCCCTAGCTGACCCCTGATGTGTGGCCATCTCAGAGCTACACACATCTGGGGAAACCAGTTTGGCAACTGGTTACCCCTCTCTGATCCCTGTGCCAGTCTGTCTGTCTAAACAATAAAGAAGCCCTCCTTCCTAGAAGAACATATCTGCCTTTAAAAGGTGGCTTCTACTTTAAAGCCTGCCTTTTGTAGCTAACACCCAAGTAGCTTCCTGCAGGAGGGAGGTAACACCTTGCTGGCTCGCATTCTCTCATTTTTCTCCTTCCTGGGTCATTGGCACGTCTCTGCAGGAGAACAGAAAGCTGCATTTCGGAACAGTCTTCATGTGTGCTCTGAAAGGCACAGGAGTATCAAAGGGAACAATGTGGCAGTTTTTGTAAAAGCTGTACATTGCAACAATTTAGATTAATTTTGACTTGAGATAAAAGTCAGGCTCAATGATGTTTTAACCTTGGAGTGCCGCTTCTTGGTTGCACCATTTAGGAGTTAGCATTGCTGAAGGGTCAGTGGGTAGACACAATAAAAAGGTGGTTTTACTTGCCCTGTCCATGTCATATGTTTCACCCTGCCTTAGGACTCAGTAGGTGTGCCAAAGGGGTGACTTACACCAATGCACAGAGGGAAGTAGTGGCTGTGCCATTGATTTCAATGGGAAAGTCGGGCTAGCTGTGCACAACTGCTCTGCCAGTCTGCAGTGGCGGACTGGGGACTCTTTTTCCTTGGGGAGCCTCCACAGTTGCACAACCAGTGCTGCAAGCCCATGGAGATTTCTCTAACCTAGATGCCCTGGGTACCAGGGTACCATATACAAGGGACTTATAGGTAAGGCAACCCATTTCCAATTGGGTATAGAAAATTTGACATACACTTAAGGGTCAGGGCACTGAGGTCTAATTAGCAGGCCTCAGTGCTCTCTCAGAGTCAAAAAAACAGCAGCATCAGTCAAAAAACATTGGGGTGTCATTCAAAGATAGCAATTCCTTTACACCCATACACAAATTACATAATGTAATGTGTGAGAGATGTGGGGATGGATTTGAAATCAATAGCTAATACTTTTCAAGAGTTTTGGACGGTGGCAGGACTGGCTGGTAAATTATAAACACGTCCTGTGTATTTCCTCTAAGGCAAACACAATCACTGTGACAGGCAACCCTGGGAGACTGGGTGCTGTGCTGGGAACCATGTGCCTTTCCCAATCTGATCATAACACTATACCATCTGTAAGCCGACATCATAGAGGGCAATATGGATAGAACCATCAGATCGCTGAGTTTGCGCGTGGCCTTTTGGTCCATATTCCCGTTCGTGGCAGGGTGAATAGCAGTGGATAAAATGGTTATGCTTCCCCAATTGTTTTACTACTTTACAAACATATCGTTTATAATCCGGGCAACAATTTTCAGGAAGTTGGACTCCTTTTATTTTTTTATTAACATTTTTTATTGAACAAGGCAGTAGGAAATCATGAAATCAACGGTACAGAATTAAAAACAAAGACATTATTCACATCTAGTTTTTTAACAGTCAGACAAATTTCAGACAATTTACAAGAGATAAAACTGGAATAGTAACAGGATTAGAAGGGAAAGAGACCGAAATAAAAACTTACAAAGTCCTTGTGCAAAAAAACGCAATTTTCAGTGAACAATATCACTGCATAAAAGTGCAAAAACTGCAATAAAGTGCAACTGCCAAAGGAGATATAACCAATAAAGTGCAATTTTAAAGTGCTTAGTGCAATACAGTGCAAAAACAGCTATTATAAAGCAGCAATATTACAAAAAAACGTGCAAAAAGTTCACATTCCCCTCTCCCTCCTTGTCATCCTCCTTTCAACAATTCCAGTTTCTCAAAATATTTCCAATTACTTTCAAACCTTGCAATAGCTCCCACCCTACCTGCATAAGCTCTTTCGAAATTACATGTTCTTCTCATTTTATTGAACCATTGTAGCTGTGATGGAATCACCCCGGATTTCCAATTTTGGAGAGTTAAAGACCGTGCAACTACACAAGAAATAAAAAAAAATACTTCTTCTGTTTTGTCAAGCCTGCTCCTCTCTTTACATATGCCAAACAGGGCCACCTCTGCTTCCGGCAAAAATACTTTCCCAGTTGCCAACTCCATATCTGCGAATATCCCCTTCCAAAAAGATTCCAACTTCGGGCAGGAGAAGAAGATATGGCACAATCCTCCCTGACCCATAGCTTTGCATCTAAAACACTTATTCACAACTTCCGGGAACATTCTCCCCAAGGCCTCCGGGGTATAATACGCAAGCCAACGTGATAAAAAAGACATTCTTTTGTAATTAGCCGCCCGAAGTGTTTTATTGCCCAGATGGCTCAAAAGCTCCCAATCCTTATCTGTAAGAACACACTGTGTCGAGAGGCTTATTTTCTCTAGATGACTATCAATTACCGGAGAAGAACTAGCAAAGTAGAGCTTTTTATACCAAAATCCTATACCTTTATTTTTATCCCCGTACAAAACTGATATCAAGGCAGTAGGAGAGAAGAACAGGCCACCTATCTCTTTTCTAATAAAATAACCATTTGTAAATACTCTAAAAACATAAGTCGCCTGGAATTATTCATTCTATCTAAAATCTCCTGCCAGCTAATTACCTTATTTTGTACAAACAGATGTCTTAATTCCCTAAACCCGGAAAGTTCCCAATCTTTCAGATGATTCAAGGGTATCTTAAGACCCATTTTGGCACATTCAGACAAGCTCAAATAGATAGAGCCATCAGAGCCATGTTTTTTAAAAAGGAGCAGTAATCTCGCTGTATAATCTTTTAGCGTCCTATATCTTGATTTTTTAGGGAGCTTAGCAGTTTTTAAAAAGATAGGAATTTGAGAACCTGCTTCCTGTATCATTTTTTCTAGAAAGAAATTATCTCTTGTCTGTCTAGTCCTTAATAATCCTGCCACAATATCAAAAAAGGCAGCTTCATAATATGTCTTAAAATGGGGGAGAGCCAAACCGCCTTGATCAACCGCCAGTTGGACCACCGAAAGCTTAACTCTTGAGGCCTTTTTGTTCCAAATAAAACCTCTCAACATGGATTCGAGTTCATTAAAAAAAACAATATTAACTTTAATTGGAATATTGCTAAACAAAAATATAAGCAATGGCAATACATTCATTTTGACTAGTGACACTCTACCAATCAATGACAATGGGAGTAAACACCTTTGATCTAGCAGATTCCTTATTTTATTCTTCATTTTAATATAGTTCAAGGCAAAGAGTTTTTCATACTCTTCGGTCACGTAAATACCTAAGTATCTAATCGGGTCCCTTTTTACTGCTTGGGCTGAAGATAAATCGGAAGGAAATCTATCCTTGTGTACAAGAACTTCCGTTTTTATTTCATTAACCTTATACCCCCCAATCTTTTCATAATCCTTGAGCTCCTTCATAAGAAGTATGATGTTTTCTTTTTCAGGAGCCAGATAGAGGATAATATCGTCGGCGAACAATTTTAACTTAGACATCCCGACGATGGGGGGTAAAATAGCAATATTATTCCTTATTCTTGTTACTAAAGGTTCGATAAAAAAAGTAAAAAGCAAGGGGGACAATGGGCAACCTTGCCTTGTTCCCCGATTTATTTTAATCTTTCCAGCTTGTTTATCATTGATAATTATCTGTGCTGATGCCCCTTCATAGATATTATTTATCATTTGTATAATTGAAACAGGAAATCCAAAATGACCTTGAGAGAAAAAAAGTGCTGACCAATTAACTAGATCGAATGCCTTTTCTGCATCAATCATTAAAATACACGCAGCTGTCGAATTTATATTAAAATAATCCAGAGCTTGAATCAGAAATTCTGTATTAGCTGCCATATACCGACCTGCAATAAAACCCGTCTGATCGTGATGGATTACCTCCTGAGCTGCTAATACAAATCTTTGCGCCCAGATTTTCACCAGTAACTTATAATCAGAGTTCAGAAGGCTGATCGGTCTATAAGAATTCACATCGTCAGGATTTTTATCTTTTTTAACAAAGCTAATAATTGTAGATTCTTTGAATTCTGGAGGGACCTTTCCACCTAATCTAATGTGATTAAATACATTTTTAAGAGGTTCTTCAAGTTCCTTAGTAAACACCTTGTAAAATTTGATAGGGAACCCATCCTGTCCGGAAGCCTTTGCTCCCGATGTTGCCTTTATGCTGTCGTGAATTTCAATAGAGCTTATTTCAGCCTCGATTTGATTACTTCGGGAATCGGAGATTTTGGGAATTTCTAGGTTAGCAAAATATTCCTGAATCATTGTTTCCTCCACCTGATATTCTGTGGAGTAAATTCCCTCATAATGATCCAGAAATATTTTAGCAATTCCTTCACTCTGAATTTCTACTCCACCTTGAGGATCTCGAATTTTTAAAATAACGGATGACTCTTGTTTCTTTCTGATAGAATTAGCCAAAAGCTTCCCTGCCAATTGACTCTCTTCGTAGACCCTTTGCTGAAAAGCCTTTGAACTATTTATCTCTTCTAAGGTGAAAAAATCCCTTAAAAGAGCTTTAGCCTGATCCCATTGATTAGGCTGTTGGTTAAATTTTAGAGCATATTCCCTCTCGGCAGCACTCTGAAGAGCGGATATTTTACGCTTACGATCATTTGCCTTGTTGCTGGAAAACGCAATGATCTGCCCCCGAGCACCTCATACAGAAAAAGGTTCGGCTGAATTTTTATTCACTGAAAAAAAATCGATCACCCACTCTTTAAACCCTGAAACCCAATCCTTATTTTGAAGAAGGGTGCGATCCAGCTGCCACCTGGGGCGCTCCCCTTCCGTTCCTCCTATCATAAACTCAACTTCGACCCTCCCATGATCGGAAAAAGGGTTACATCCTATCAAAGTTCTAGCGATTTGAAGTGATCTAGAAGTTAGAAAAAAATCTATTCTGGATGCTGATTGAAACCTGCCAGAAAAGCAAGTATATGCCTCCCTATCAACATTCCAAGAGCGCCAAGAGTCCCGAAATGGGTATTCTGATAGAAGTGCTTCAAATATACATTTTGTCTTAGGTTTTAGTTGCTTTTTGTTCTTGTTAGAAGTGTCCTTCCTCAAATCCTGGATATAATTAAAATCTCCTCCTAATATGATTTGCCCTGGGGTGCCCCTTAGAACCTCACTAATTTCCAACAGGCCCGAAATATCATCGAGGATGGGGCCATAGTAGTTAACAAAATTAAATATTTTTCCCAACAGCTTTGCTGCAACCCAAAGCCATCTACCTCTAGAATCTCTTTGAACCTGAAGGATTTCCCAGGGAAGATTTCTTGCAAAATAAACCGCAACTCCACTTTGGGCAATCCCTGCTGAGGAGAAGAAGCCATGAGAAAATTATCTCAGCAAAAACAACTTCGGGGTGTTTGTCTTTAGATGCGTCTCTTGGAAAAAGACCACCTGCGGATTAAAAGTTATTACCCATTTCAGTAAAGCTCCATATTTCTGCTTATTAAGCAAACCATTCGCATTTATGGACAGGATCACGCTTGAATTATATTTCATCTAGAAGCTTGTAAATTCTTCTACATATTCCGTACCAACCAGTGTTTCTACATATTCCGTACCAACCAGTGATAAAAATCAAACTATAAAACCTGCTGCACTTGTTCCTTTTTACTGCGTTTACCCCCCCACCCTTGCCCCCCCCCTGAATGTGGAGCCCCCCTCCCCTTCCACGCAGCCACATTCCTCCCTCTTCTTTCTTCTTTGGGTGACTTCTTGCTACACCCTAGTGCGACCCGTTAACCCTGGACCGCCCCCTTCATTCTAATTATTTGGTTCGATTAGGCATACCTATAGGAAAAAACATTCTTTCCATTTTTAAACATTAGAACCAAAAGAGATCTCTTTAAGGAGGGATTGTGCATCTTCAATGTCAGAGAACATATAGAACTTCCCTTTGACCAAAACCTTCAATTTTTATTGCTGAGCAATCGAAGCTTGGGCGCCATTGGCCTTAAACAAATGTAGGATCTTAACAAACTCCTTGCGCCTTTTTGCAGCCACCGCAGTCATATCTGGGAAAATCCTACATTTTACTGTTTCTGACACTGGGAACTGCCGTTGTTGATAGGCCTTGGCTAAAATCTTTTCTTTAATCCTAAAATCAGCAAAATTTAGGAGTATCGTTCTAGGAAATGGGGAATTTGTGGAACGTTGTGCTGGAACCCGATGAGCCCTTGTAATTGTCAAATCTCCCTCAAATTCGGGGAGAACTTCTTGATGAATAAAGGAGGAGACCCACTGGATAGTGTCGGAGCCTTCCACTCCCTCCGGAACCCATACTATTCTTAGATTTGACCTTCTCGAGTGGTTTTCAAGCTCTTCAAGTTTGTGCTCCAGCGCGACCTTCTTCTTGGCTGACTCCCTGGTTTCATCCATAACCAAGTTCACCTTATCTTCGAGCACTGAGATCCTGGTCTCCGCCTCCTGCAGTCTATTGGGAAATGCCAACATCGATTCCTTGAATTTATCCATTCTGGAATGAAGAGTAGCTATCTCTACTTGTTGGTTATGCTTTATGTCACGGATTTCGTCCAGAATCAGATTCAGCATCTCCCGGATATCCATTTGGTATCTAACTTTTGTCCCAGATAGATTTGTTTCATCCACCTCAGGATCTATGTTCATAACTTTTGGGCTTTTTTTGATGTTCAATTGAGCTTCCTCTTCAGTTGGTATCTGAGCGTCCTTTTGCATTCTCAGGTTTTGAGAGGAGATCTGGCCCGATGTCTCCTTAGCTATCAACTCATCTGACACAGTTTGCGAGGATTGTGCTGGGGATGAGAGTAAAGACTCCGGATTCTGATCAAGGGGCTGCGTCAAAGATGAAACAGATGAACCAGTGTCCATAAATGACACATTAGAAGCAGGCCCCTCCTGGGAGACAGGAGCCATTGGAGCCTGATGGATGGACGATTTTGGAGTAGTTTTTCTAGCGACGAGAGGATAATACTTCCTTTCCTTACTTCCTATACCGCCAGATCCGTTCGTATTCTTCCCTTCTAGGTCGGGAGATACAGACTCTGGGACTATCGTAGGAGAAGTAACCATTGGTGATGCTGACTTGGGGGATAGAGATTTGTTTAAGGTGGCCGTGGCTATTTTCTTAGGCTCTGTGCCATTTAAAGAGGAGGATGAAAGATGCCCATCGTCATCGGAAGATTCAGGAAGAGTATCTTCTGCAGGATTTTCTTCTTTGTTTTTCTCCTTATTTCTGTCTTTATCTTTATCTTTATTTTTAGCTGCTTTTTGATCAGCTTTTCTAGCTAGGGCGAGGCGAGTTTTTGTATTCAGACGAGGAGCCAATTCTGTTTTATTCAGTTTCGAGGGCCCCCCCCCTTCTGCGATTTGCCCATTGTAGCCCCTTTTTTTTTTTTTTTTAGACTGCTCTCTTCCCCCTGTACTCCTGAAACTTCTGTACCTTCCCAAGAGGATTAAACAAGTCAGAAAATAAATATAATAGGGACCAACTCACAAAAATATCCTGCTGCTGAGACTCGATGATGATGAGGAAATGCTGGGACTTGCTCATCTGTCACCACAGTTCCGATTTTACAAAACACCTTCCCCCTTTTTTTATTTTATTCAATAGCCTCTATCCAGGACTACTCACTGTACACTTGAGTCTGGAGAATGATAAGAAGCCGGATGGGTTGCCACCCTGAAGCTACCCTACACAACACAGTACAGCACAGCCTCCTCTCAAGAAAACCAGAAGCTTCAAAACAGACTTGCCCACGCAGCTCCGTTCAATGTTTTTCATTTATCTCCTCAATCTGGGTATATCAGTAGCAGCTAGATCCACCCTCTTGCTGGCTGCCTGTCAATTGCCTCCGGCGTTCTTTCCTTTGCCTTCGCTCAACCGCAGCAGCGACCACCGTCTCCCAGACCTCCGGCGCTCTATTATCGAAGAGTTGAAGCATTTCGATGCATTCCGATGCAGTCTAGCAGTTCTACAGACTGTCTTGCTACCACATTGCGCACCCGAACTCCGCACACCAAAAGGACCTCAAAATGCGAAAAAGACACGTAAAAGACGCAGCAGCTCCAACTCGACTGCTTGGCGTCTCACACCGTCGTACACCATTTCGCCATTCCAGGGGGCGGGGTTCCTTGGTCACGGGTCACGGCCGGCTACACGGAGGCGTGGAGCTCCGTCATCCGCAAGACTAGAGGGAGTTGGACTCCTTGTTGGGACCTTGATTTGGGGGCAGGATGGCAAAGATTGGTGTGGTTTAGCTAAAGTTGGCGACTAATAGAAGTGGAATGTGGGACTCATACTTCAGAGGGTACTATATAGTGGCCTAAATCTCAGTGGGCCACATATTATTTTGTGGAACATCACTGAAGTGAAACAGGGCTAAAAAGATGCAGACCTTCATGAGGGCTCAGGTACTAATGCTCGCATACCCTGAAACCAAGAAAGACCATCCCATTCAGGCCAGAACACCACTGTGATGTCTGAGATGGAGGATTGCCTACACAAGGCTGGTGCTGTCATATGTGTCAGCGACATCCCTGAAGGGACTGCCTACCACCCTGGGACACCTCACTACTCAAGACTTACATCACTGGGAAATAGTAGGGTTTGACATTGTAGGACACTTGTTCCATGGGGGCAGCCTTGTTAGATTAATGGGATATCCAGAGAGGACTATTCCTGCTGGACAGTAGGACTGGGCATGTTCTTAAACAACACTGGAATATCAATACTTCCGACCCCCTCACCCTCCTTGAAATCCACCAATACATACAATGGTGCAGACACTATACACAAGAATACCAAACAGTAATGCCATGGTTCTACATGTCCACAAACAGGTGTTGCTTGCAGGTGCTCAGAGACAAATGGGAAATTCTACAGCCCGTGTCTAAAACGACAAGGAGTGGCTAAGAGCCTCAGAATATCCACAGAAGGGTTATTTAATTGCCTACTTTAGATATAAATAATGTAATATCTTACATTGGGTTTACCTCACACTGTATAAGATTGATTTGTAATACCCAGATGACCCCGCAGCCTGACCCAGGTGCAGAGACGCCATGGCAAATAACCTACTCATGATGTGGAGCTGCCCAGAAGTTAAAAATTATTGGAAATCAGGCAATGAATAATCTTTAATCGGCATGTGCCATAAAAGTGGAAACATAATATATACACAGACACGAGCAATAGTCAATTAAACAGTGAATTGAATAATTAAACAATTCCAATCCTACAACATATTTCATCATGTTCAGCGCAAAAAAACAAATTCATCCGAAATTTAAAGACATAGATGTTCATAGCATTTCCTAAATACTAGTGTCACTCTTATAAACTGTATTACAGCTTAACAAATCTCTTTTGTGCCAAGGTGGAGCAGAAACGCCCTACCAGCCTTACATTGTCTAATGTTAACAATAAAAAAGGAACCACAAAAGAGGTCCATGGGGCTGAATATAGTGGAAAGAACAGTGTAAAATAGGGTGTTTATCGTTTAGTAGAATTGCCACATCAGTAAGGAGGAAGGTCTTATTGCCAACTTCATTGCAAAGGAAAGGCTACCTTAAAGTGCACATTGCATAATCTAAAAAGAGTGAGGTAAGGATGATGAGTGGGATGCACTATTCATTCGAAATAGGGTTCCATTACATTAGTACTTGACACTGAGGAGTATCTGACCTAATTCCTTATACAGGTCCTCTCCAGCCACAGCTTCATACAATGATCAAGTTATCGCTGTTTAACTCTTTCTCTACAGCTAAGAGCTATTAATTGTGGATTCCTATATAATTTTAGCACACTTAGCACCCCAAATGTTTTCCTTAGACATGTAAACCAGGGAATCCGCTCCACTTTAGTAAGTGTAAGACATTCATTGAGAACCTCGAACCCAAACCACCTCTAGTTTACCCCAGCTTTTAAACCATGGAGCTAGCCCAATTATATCTTCCCTGAGGGTTGGTCCTACTTCCTCGTGACAAATTAATGTGTCAGTGCCCCTAGAAACTGACAATAATATACAAGTAAAATAATTTTCTGTGTTTGTAGAACACCGCAGACCCACATCATATGTCCCTACAGGGATGTATTTACTTTTGTTTACAATGTATTTCACTGGTTTAAGGTGTAATATATCCACAATCCTAAAAATGGCCTTAGCAGTTCTACTGAATTGTTGTAGTCTTAAAGTTAAAAGGGCATCCTGGCTTAGGGCAAAATTAAAACAAATTTCCAAATGATTGAAAAAAAATGTCTTTCCAAGCTGTAAGCCCCCCATGTGGCAGGACTTATTATTAGCACACCCAAAGGTCATGGTGTATGACTTCAAGAAATTCAACCTCAAATCTAGATCTTCCATAAAAGTCCAAAAGTAATCCAGAAAGGCTTGTAGGCCATTAACTGTATGAGCAATGAGGGCTGCATCCTCTGCCTACAATAAAATAGTTTATGAGGGGGCATGGCCAAGATGGTGACTGAGTGTGACATCTCTCCAGCGTCGCCTCCCAGGTTTGCTGCAGTCCCGATTTTGCAGCACCCCCATCACTTCAATCTAGGCTGCGTAGGGTGAGGGAAGATGCCCCTGCCACCCAGTGTGGAGCACATCCGTCTGGAGACGGTTTTTGTCAATGGAGCCGATACCAGCCTGTGCTGGGAGTCCTGGTGCGGCTCAGCATGCATCGGAGGCCGCATATGCCTGAACTGTCTGGAACTGCATGAAGGTCAGGCGCCTGCCTCGGCTGCCCACTGCTGCAACGCCCCCATCGAGGTGAGTTGAATATAGCCAGAAGACCCATTGCCTGGTCAACCCCTCCTGGGCAATCCACAGCAAACTGACCAGGTGAGGGGCTGGAGGGCTGGGACGGAGTGGCGCAGGCACCGGCACCTGGCTTCAGCTGCTGGAGCTGTGTGCCATAGTCCTCAAGAGTGTCGGAGCAGAGACCGCTAGGCAGCGTGCCCTGACAGGAGACCACCTGCCAGACCTGGCAATCACAGGGGGCCCAGAGAATAACAGCGAAGACTTCGCCACTAGCGCGTGGACAGGGCCTGCCTGGACCACCGAGTGAAGGGGGAGAAACCAGAGCATCACAAGAGGGGAACGAGCTGAACAGCTGGAGGCACCGTGAAACCTGTAGAACACCTCACAGTTGGTGGCGAGTCGAGGCGCCAAGCGTGACACCGGTCTGGCCTACGTCTTTCCACTAGCAGCCCAGCTGAAGCAGACCACCACACTCCTTACCTACAGCAAAGCACTTGAAGACATTTGACACAGCACCAGTTGGTATATCGGCTTAAGCTGCTAGCCTCCACCTCACTCAAAGATAGTCTTCCCAGCACGAGACAGAACTAGATAACACCCCAAGCTGAAGAGGCGAAGAGGGGAACACACTCAAGGGTGGAGATCACCTCCGCAGCGTAACAGGAGTGCACATTTGCCATGGCCCCTAAGTCCCCGGGGCCACACAGGCAGACGCCTCCTACTTCAGGGATGTGGCATGGGTGGCGGCGCCAGCATTCCACTGCTGCAACATTTTACATCCCCTGCAGCCTCCTGTGAGATGGCAGTGGCCAGACCTAAAAAGGATTGCACACTTAAAGAAATGCTCACGAAACCACCATGGGGCTCAGCGGGTGATCGTTCCATGAGGCACCCCACACACACGAGCCAGGAGGAGTGTGTGAGGTAGCCGGTCACCCATGCCTTTCTGGATTTCTTGTTCTCTGCTCTCCGAGAGGACCTACAGGAACTAAAGAAATCTCTCTTATATTACATCAGAAAGCATTCAGAAGAGATATGGACACACTGGGAGACAGAGTCTCCACCCTGAAGATCAAAGTAACATCCACGTTGAGGATGTTGAGTCACCACAGCAAGACATTCAATGGCTCATGAAACAACAGCTAGATCTCAAAGCTCATACTGAAGACCTCGAAAACAGATCACAACGTAATCACATCCACATCAGAAACGCACACCCCAAAGTAGAGGGTGCTGATCTCAGGGGCTTTCTCGCAGATCTATTCCGCTTCATCTTGGATGCCCCACCATCCCTGGAGATTAAAATGAACCGTGCGCATAGAGTAGGTCCCCAATGAATAGGGACTGCTCCCCCAGCAAATATCTTAGTCTGCCTTCATAACTTTGAGTGGAAAGAGGACATTCTGTGCAAGGCTAGAGAGAAACACTACATCACTTTTCAAGACCAATCTTTGTCACTATACCAAGACCTTGCGGCATCCACTTTGCAAAAAAGATTCACTTTCCGTCTAGCGACTACACATTTGCAAAGCAAGGGGGTGACCTACTCATGGGCGCACCGCTTTCGACTCATCTTTCATGAGGAGGTTGTACTTTTCCACTTTGGCTATTTTGAATAAACTTTCAGGGTACTGGGCATTGACCCGGCATTGGACAGCTCTAAGGAGCAGTTGTCGTCACATCAATCGCAATCAGGATGCCCTCACTGGCGGAGCCACAGCACAAACAGAAGGATCACCAAACCAGACCCAGACACCATTGCTTAGGGTTACCAAGGAGGCAATGCCTGGTCTACTGACAAGGCTGGACATATTTGAAAAGCACAGGCGGAGATTTGCCTCCTCCAGGAGACACACCTTTTACCACAGTATTATCACAGACTTCGGTCACGTACATTTCTGCCATAATACTTTTCATCCACCCTTACCAAGAAGGCAGGGGTCGCGCTTCTTGTTTTACACATCTTCAAAGGTTCTATCAGTGCCAAGGTAGTTGATATGGAAGGGCATCTTGTCACCTATCATGTCTCAGTTGGTTCTTGGTCCTGCGTGGTGGCATCCATCTACTCCACTAATGAAGGGCAGGAGGCATTCCTACAAACAACTTGTCGTGAAGCGTTATCAACAAAAGTTAGGCAGGTCCTCATAGGTGGGTATTTGAACCTAGTTTTCAACAATGATTTAGATAGATCAATATCTAGATACTCCACCCTCCACCCTCCACCTTCCGCCCTGATCGCCAACCTCGCCAACCTCAGACTTAGACAACTCATCACAACACCCACCCACTCCGCCGGCCACATGCTGGACCCCCATCTTCTCAGCCAGCTCCCACGTCTGCTTCAAGCACACCACCGAACTCAACTGGACCAAACACCGTTGCATCCACTTCACTTTCCGGAAAACCACCACACACCACCGCACCCAGCAGATGCCTCACCGCTGCTGGAGCAAAGTCACCAAAGAACAGCAAACCACCACCCTCACCCATAGCCCTCCCACCGACCCGATCGACCCCGATGCTGCAGCCCGCAACCTCAGACAGTGGATCGACGACTGCACCAACACGCTTGCTCCGCTCAAGAAACCCTGCAACAGCCACACCAGAAAAATAGCTAGCTGGTTCTCCGAAGACCTCCAGGCCTCCAAGCAAACCTGACGAAAACTAGAGAAGAACTGGATCCGTGAACAAACACCGGAAAGCTATGCAGCCCACAATAACGCCACCCGCAGACACCACCACCTCATCAGATGCGCCAACGCACACAATAGCAGAGAGCTCTTCAACATCGTGAAGGAACTCCCCAACCCCAGCTCCATCACCAACAACATCCCACCCTCACAAGACCTGTGCGACTTGCTGGCCACTTTCTTCCACAGCAAGATCGCAGACATCCATGCCAGCTTCAACACCGCGACCGCCCCAGCTACCACCGAGTCCTCCATCCCCACGACCAGCACCCACACCAACTGCCTGGACCCACATCAACGACAAGGACACCATAAAGTTCATGAACTCCGTCCACTCCGGATCCCCGTCAGACCCATGCCCTCACCACATCTTCAACAAAGCCAGCACCACCATCGCACCCTATCTCCGGAAAGCCATCAACATCTCCTTCGAGACAGCTACCTTCCCAGAGAGCTGGAAGCACGCTGAGATCAACGCCCTACTGAAGAAACCCAACACGGACCCCAAGGACCTCAAGAACTTCCGACCAATCTCCTTGCTCCGGTTCCCAGCGAAGGTCACCGCGAAGGCCATCAACAAACAACTGACCAGATTCCTCAAGGAGAACAGCATCCTGGACCTGTCCCAGTCCAGGTTCCGCAGCAACTACAGCACCAAAACTGCCCTCATCGCCACCACCGACGACATCAGAACCCTGCTAGGCAACGCAGAAACCGCGGCCCTCATCCTACTGGACCTATCAGCCGCCTTTGACACGGTCTGCCACTGCACACTATGAACACGCCTCCACGACGCTGGGATCCAAGAGATGGCCCTGGACTGGACCACCTCCTTCCTCTTTGGCAGAACACAGAGCGTCCGCCACCCCCCTTCTGCTCCAAAACCACCAAGATCGTTTGCGGCGTACCACTGGGCTCATCCCTCAGCCCAACGCTATTCAACATCTACATGGCACCGCTTGCCCAAGTCGCCCGACTGCACAACCTCAACATCATCTCTTACGCCGATGACACCCAGCTGATCCTCCCCCTCACCAAAGACCCCCACACCGCCAAAATCAACCTCCATGAGGTAATGAAGGCCGTCGCCGACTAGATGAGAAACAGCCAACTGAAGCTGAACTCAGACAAGACGGAGGTCCTCATCCTCGGATCCACCCCCTCGGCCTGGGACAACTCCTGGTGGCCGACCGCGCTAGGAACATCTCCAACACTCACCGACCACGCACGCAACCTAGGGGTCATCCTCGGCTCCACCCTCTCCATGACGAAGCAGGTCAACGCCGTCTCTTCCTCCTGCTTCAACACCCTCTGCATGCTCTGCAGGATCTACATGTGGATCCCCAAAGAAACAAGATGGACGGTCACCCAGGCCCTTGTCAGCATCAGACTGGACTACGGAAACTCCCTCTATGCAGGAGCCTCGGCCAAACTCCAGAAACGGCTCCAACGCATCCAGAACGCCTCCACATGCCTGATCCTCGACATCCTTTGCCGCAGCCACATCACACCCCACCTGAGAGACCTGCACTGGCTCGACGTAAACAAGAGAGGATAGCATTCAAGCTCATCACCGACGATCACAAGGCACTCCACAACACCGGACCAGCATACCTCGACAGCCGACTTAGCTGCTACACCCCAGCCCGCCAGCTGCACTCCGCTGACCACGCCCTCGCCACTACCCCCGGCATCCGAAGAGTGACCACCGGCGGCAGATCATTCTCCCACCTCGCCGCCAAGACATGAAACGCCCTCCTCAATGCCTGGCTCTTCGAACAGTAGCAGCATTCCCCCACCTCTTAGCGCCGTGAGACCCTCACGGCTAAGTAGTGCGCTTTACAAATGATTGATTGATTGAAAGACTGGGGCTCTGTCATGCGAGGTCTCTAAGATATCTGAAGGATCTTGCACCGTCAGGTTCACAAATACTCCTACCCCTCACATGACCATAAAGCCTATGCCATATTAGATCTACTTAGGCACAAAAGACATCCTAAACCTTACAGCAGATGTTAAAATCCTCACCGCAGCCCTCTCGGACCACTCTGCAGTCCACCTGACATTCAACACCCCCCTCACAAGACAGAACTATTGCACTCTCCAGAGGTGGTGACACTAATAGAAAAGTCCATCACTGAGTATTTAGTGTTGAATGACACCCCTGAGATATCTATTACCCCTCTATGGGAAGCAATGAAAGTGGTTATCAGGCGGAACTCATTGCTATATCAGCCGCAGATAATAAGGAGTATAAAGAGAAAAGGGACCACTTGATAGATCGAGTAAAAGAGCTAGAGGGCATACATCTACGCACGGGGGCTCCAAAGACATGGAGACAGCTGCGCAAGCACAACTAGCTAGCATTGATCTGGATAGAGCTGAATAAACGGCACTTCAATTGAGACAAGCCTACTACATAGGGGGAGACAAGGGAGGTCGCTTGTTAGCAAACAAACTCAGGGCGAGATAACAAAATGCAGGGGTAAAGTAGATTCGGGACCCGACAGGCCACAATGGCAGACGCAGTTAAAAGCCTTTATGCAGATTTATACTCCAAATAGCAATTAGACCTTGAGAGTAGCTCTGTATACCTAAAAGAACCCCACACTTCTTCCCTCAGGTGCAGATCAGCTGGAGGGGTTAGATTGCGATATCTGAATAGAGGAGGTTATCACAGCAATTTCCAGACTAAAGCCAGCTAAATCCATGGGCCCCAATGGCTTCACACCCTTATTCTTCAAGACGTTCTGTACAAAACTGGCACCCATTCTGACATGACTATTCAATACCTTTGCAGCCTCTGGAGAGATCCCCCTTCGATGCTCACTGCCATACTATTGGTCATCTCCAAACCAGGAAAAGACAAACACCTTTGCAGCTCGCACTTTGTCATTTAACTTTCAAATGTGGACTTTAAACTCTTCACTACCATACTGGCTGATGGATCAGGCCCATTACTGCCCTATATCATGGACCCGGAACAAACTGGATTCATCACCCTCGTCAAACCAGTGACAAAACAAAGCAGGTGTTACATATCATAGAAAAGGCTAACTGTATACCAAACAAATACATGCTTTTAGTAATAGATGCCGAAAAGGCTTTCAACAGGGTGCCAGTGGCTTTCACAAGCAGGGCGCAGGTGCAGTCAACTCGGCTAAAGCAGTTAGTCTATCAAAACGGTAGGGCACCGCGCAGCGAAATAGGTGTTTGTTTTTCTTCCCATACTTCCAGCGCACAGCCTTGGGAGGACTTCACTCTTCCTTCCTCAGAAAGGTGGTTGGCGATCACTGGAAGGACTTACTTGGTGGCCCCGGTTAACCAGCAGTTCATCGCCCCTGGGAGCCATAGAGGGTTTGAACGGGCGGTTCACCTGAGCCTACTGGGCTAGCCAGTAGGTCTTAGCTCTCGTTGTGTGACTGCAGAGGTTGGCTGGAGGTCGCTACTGCTTGGAGGTAAGAGGTGGCATGGTCACCGGTTGGGGGTACACGCGTGTGTTAGGTTGCACACGGACAAAGGCGCATAAACAAGACACTCATTCGCAATGGCCCCTAAGGCACGGCGGACTGAAAAGTGCTCACACACCGAGGTGATGCTAGAGACTATAATGCATTATCAAAGTTTTGCAGTTACTGAAGCAACAATGGTAAACACGTTTCTTCTGTTTATCATAGACATTTATTTGTCATTCCATTCATGCTTTTCATTTTTTTAAAACATATATGCATGTGGAAAAAGAGAGAGTTGCCTTTTCACCTTCAACTCACATACCACAAATAATAAATTGTGTCCATAAAAAACAGGTGATTTTATACAGTGAAAATATTTTTGTTAAACAATATGTGACTTATATACAGTGACAAAAAAAGTGTTGATACTTGTCAAAACAAATATGCAAGATGATGATTCCAATCGTGCATATAGCGCTTTTATAACATTAATACATTGTGAACACTAAAGTTTTTTTAAACAAAATGAAAAGACCAGTTTGTCTATTTGAAACAAGCATAAATCTGTGCGCCTTGAACAAGTCTATGATAAACAGAAGAAACGTGTTTACCATTGTTGCTTCAGTAACTGCAAAACTTTGATAGTACATGAAGGGTAGGCAAATCTTTTTTGTTTCAATTTCAATTGGCCCAGCTAACCCTTCTGTCCCATGGGCTCAACTCCCTCCTTGTTTCTAGAGACTATAATGCAGCAGGTCCAGGCCATGGGGAGACCGGTTGCAAGATAAGGTGGAGGGACCGGAGGTACCAGAAGGGAGGCGCAGGTGGCCTATTGTGCCACTGAGAAATTATTCACCGCCCGCACCAAAGCGGGACAGGCACAGGCCCAATAAGAGAGGGAACTGGGGGACTCCACAAGCACATGCGGCCCCAGCAGTTATCCCAAGCAACGCGGTACCCGCCAGCCCATTAGAGGGCCAGGCTATCCGACCCGTGCCCCCTCAGGGGGAAAGGCTCGTGGAGCTTCCAGAGTGCCATGCTATAGTTCCTGTCCCCCCTCAAAGGGAAGAGGTAGGGGTAGATGCAACAGTTCAGCCTGACATAGCAGCCAGCCTGGCGGCAGTACTGCCATGGCTGGAGATGGTAGGGAACTGGTCCCATGTTGCTGGGGCATCATCCGGGGCGGGGGGCGATGCGATGGAGAGGGCAAGAAAATTGTTGGCCGAACTGGGGGCTGAAAGGCCAAAGGAGGCACCGGCAGGGAGCACGATGCCCACACCCACAATCCCCATTACCAGTGGCATAGTCGTCCCCGGACACAATACCAGCCACCAGTGGCGAAGGCATTCCGGGACCAAGCAGCAACCCGAAGGATCCGGAAGCACACAAAAAGGCTGATGCGACAACACCAGCAGGTACAAATCTGACTTTAGCGCCACTTGGTCTGGGCGAGAAGTGCTCGGGGGAAGGAACGTTTGGGGCGGCATCTGTCTAAAGAGATGAAAGAAAAAATCTGGAAAGGGGAATACGTTGATGTTTTTCCTCCTGATTGATGAGGCAGAGAGGGAGGAGGCCAGAACAAACAAGAATGGATACATTACAGGGAATGGGCTAAAATTTTACTGAAATATAGGGTGGAGTAGAGTCTAGTGAATTGGATTCATGGGTTCTCCACCTACATGGCCGTCATGCTGGAACGTTTTCCAGAAATAGGCTCTGAAATGGCAATTTATCAAAATAGGATCACCCTTGCACACGCAACGAAGGGTGGCGTGGGGTGGAAGGATTATGACAAGGATTTTAGGAGGGCAAAAGCTCAGGACCCGACGTTGAGATGGGACCAGACTGACATGTTTCTTCAATTGAAACATCTAGTGCAGGGCCCAACGGAGAATGTGCGGGGACCGGTACCTGACAGTGGGCGGTTTCAGCCCTTTAAGGCAATCCCCGCCGGTAATTCGGGGGGTAGTACAGCCAAAACAGGGAACAGTGGCAAAAAAGGAGTCTGCTTTGATTTTAACAAGCAATCATGCAGTAGGGCTCTTGGCACGTGTAAATTCAAGCATTCCTGTGGGTACTGTGGAAATGCTTCCCTCCCAGAGTCCAAGTGCAACAAGAAAGCAAGGGACAAAGGGGGCAGGAAACAGGATTAGAAAGGTGCTGTTGGGAAAGGCTAGATCTCCAGTGAACATTGGCACCATGATCCTTTGGTTAGAAAAGTACAATTGTACCGAGACAGCCAGGACGATCAGGGCAGGTTTTGTTGAGGGTTTCGGGATACCAGCACAGGGACACAGCGGGGTGAAACTCTAAGAACCAGCTGTCGGGTGGGTCCAATATGGACATAGCAATGACAAAAATACAAAAGGAATTAAGCCTGGGGAGGGTGGCAGGACCATTTGAGGACGTCCCAATGGTGGATTTTGTATGCTCACCTCTAGGGGTGGTGCCAAAGAAGACGCCGGGCGAATTCATATTGATCCACAACCTGTCCGCACCTAGGGGCATTTCAGTGAATGATGCCATTGCAGACACACTGTGTAGTGTGAAATACGCATCTTTTGATCAGCTGTGGACATGCTTAGAACACTAGGTCAGGGGGCTCTGCTTGCGAAGTCCGACATTGAATCTGCTTTCCGGCTGCAGCCAGTTCACCCCGTCGATTTCCACCTGCTGGGTTTTCAGTTTCAGGGCAAGTACTACGTAGACAAGTGTATGCCAATGGGCTGCTCAGTGTCTTGCGTGTATTTTGAAAAATTCAGCTCCTTTCTAAAGTCAGCATTTAGGAGGGACTTGGGACACCAGTGGGTGCTCCGTTACTTGGATGACTTTCTCTTTCTGGGGGAACCAGGTTCTGGGGAATAAAGGACGGCGTTAAAGAATTTCTGTACCCTCATGCAAGAGTTTGGGGTGCCTTTGGCTCCCGCTAAGACAGTGGGCCCAAGCACCATGATTGAATTCCTGGGGCTTGAGCTGGATTCTGTGCAGGGGGTGTCTAGATTACCTGATGACAAGGTCATGGATTTTGGGGTTGCTTTGGATTTCTGCCTTAACAAAGAGAAAGTTACACTACACCAGTTACAGCAAGTGGTAGGGCAGATGAACTTTGCATTACGCATTATCCCAATGGTGCGCCCTTTCTCCCGCACCATTGGACACGCCATGTCAGGTCTTAGGGAAAAACATCATACCAGACTGTCAAGTGAAGTCAGGCAGGATATGCGGATTTGGAAGGCATTCCTGCGTGACTTTAATGGCAGAGTGGTTTGGCCCAGCCCACCCGTGTCCAGCCCAGAACTAGGTCTTATGACCGACGCGGCAGGCAGTGAAGGCTTCGGGGCTATTTTGGGGTGCGACTGGGTGGCGCAGCATTGGCCAGACTGGTGGAGAAGCTCAGGGCTCGCCAGTAACATAAGCTTCCTGGAACTTTTCCCAATTCTGGTAGCACTGTCCGTCTGGGCGAATGCATTGAGGAACCATTCAGTGATATTTTGGTCTGACAACATGGCGGTGGTGGAATGCATAAACAACCAAGCTGCCAAATGCGGTATGTTGCTGCGTGTGCTAAAAGAGATTGTGTTTCAATGCATACAGTTGAATGTCCTTTTCAAAGACAAACATGTCCCGGGTGTTTTGAATCACGCAGCTGACGCACTGTCTCGTTATAAAATGCAGGCATTCAGGTCGCACATTCCAGAGGCGGCGTTCCATCCGACACCTTTCCCAGAACAGCTTTGGCAACTTGGTGCCCCAGAGTATCGCACCTCGTCGAAGGAAGTCTAGCGCCTAAAACCAGGAGTGCCTTTGAAGGGGTGTTTGGTTCTTTTTGTCTTTTCCTGGGGCATCAGTGGGAACACAAGTGGCTTGGCCATGAGTCAGTGGTTGCGTATCTTGCTTTTATGTGGGAGCAAGAGCGCACAGTTGCAGGGACAAGGAGACATATCACAGCCATATCATGCTTTGAAAAATAAGTGGGAGAGGAGATCCCACAAAGAACTTTCTGGTACGTCAGGCGCTAAAGGGATGGCAACGTTTACAGGGAGGGCAGCCAGATGTCTGGAGACCCATAGGTTTAGACTAGTGGGGGCACTACCACAGGTTTGTACTTCTCCTAGAGAGACAGTCCTGTTTCGAGCTGCATTTTGCCTGGCATTTTACGGCGCTTTCAGAGTAAGAATAAGAGGGATTGGCTAGGTGGCCTGCAGGCAGGACACGTGAAGGTAAGCAAGGATTCGGTGCTGATCTCCATCTTTAAGTCAAAACCGATCATGAAGATAGGGGGGACAGCGTAGTTTTACACAGGGCAGGGAACACGACATGCTGTCCGGTCTACAGGTTGCAGGCTTTCATAGCCCAGAGGGCACAGGTCTCGGGATGGCTTCTCTTGATACATGGAGACCGGTTACCACTCACAGCATTCCAGTTCAGGAGAGTCATGCTCAGGGCATTGGAGAATGCTAGGTTAGACACCACTGATTTTGGGACTCACTCGTTCAGGATAGGGGCAGCCACCAAAGCAGCGGCAAGGGGACTGGGTGGCGAACGTGTAAAGAAGATCGATAGGTGGTCCTCCAACTGCTACAAGAGATATGTGCGGCTGCACATGCTCTAGCTCAGGGTAACTGTAACTTTTTCTGAGCGCGATTGCTGTGCCCCTTCTGCCTGTGACTCAGAAAAGGGGGTGGTCTTGCACTAACAGATGGTAATCTTGTGCAGTTGTAGTAGTCATGCGTTGCATGCCGGCATGGCAATGCATTAACCTTGGCTTTCTTTTTCACGTTACTTGCAGTTTCTTCATCCTGTGACTCAGGGGAGAGGCATGCATCCATTGACACTCGCAAACCAAAGGAGCGACCAGTACAACGTGGGGCAGCGGACTCCGGACGAACAACGAATGTGGTGGCGCAAGTTTACTCTTCGCACCAAGAAAATCAGGAGATCTCGGTGAAAGGACATTCAAATGGTCGCCATTTGAAGAATTTCTTTACAGGATCTGTCAGGGATAGGGCGAGTTAAATGGGGGCAAAGCTGTCATTTTTTGGACAGGGCGGTTTGTGCGTTAGTCAATTCAGGGAACTGGTGAACCACGCTTTGAAAGCAAGCACAAGACCACCGGCAATCTGGATCTTGGACCTGGGGGGCAACTATTTGGCAAGACTAGGTAGGAGGGTACTAGCAGAAGACCTGCTCTCAGAAGTGGGGTGGCTAGCAAAGTAGTGTCCTCATTCGATAATAGCTTGGTACCACATAATCCCCAGGTTTCAGTGGAGGGGGGCGAATCAGTCAGGGCGTTGAATCACGCGGTAAAGCGGCTCAAAAACAAGTTTGATAAGTTATTTAGGACCCCTAGATTAAGGACTATGGGGCACCGGTACATCAGGGGGGGACAGATTTTCCTACAAGACACGGTACACCTCTCACATAAAGGGAACCATGCATTTATGGACGACATCCTAGCTTGGGTGGAGAGTTTGAAGCACAATACGGGACCTTTCTAGTGAGTGAGGGGGAGGCCAGATAGTCGGTCAACTATGCTTGCCTGTGGCGGTAAGGTCCACATTGGTAAGCCTAGTCTGCGGTCCCTAGCAGTCAGCACCATGTAACTCCAGGGGTAGTGACAGCAGTTAAGTAGGCTGTCGGGATGCGGGGCCGGGGGAGTCATCCTTCCCAGTGGGCCTGGGGCCACCCCTGCACGCGCATGCGCAGCAAGGCGCAGATATGCAGAAGTCTGCAGCCCCCCTAAGGGAGTTCAAGGCACAGGGCGTAGGGGCGGCCTGGGGGAAAGTATCCATCTGATAAGCTGTACTCCCTGCGCAACCTTGCTCCGGGAGTAGTATTGGTAGTACCCTAGGACTGGGGGGGGGAAGCTGCCAGATGTTGACTTTGCCGTAGGCTCTAGAGGGGACACGCAGAAAGTAAAGTCATGCATTGTTAGATTTACGGTAGGAGTGCCTTCTGTATTAGACTGTGTTAAGGTTAGCTCTTGGAACAACATGTGTCTACCAATGTAACTGTACTTTCTGCGTAACATTTCTGTAATGAAAGTTTTTAAAATATTGTTTGTTAATTGTTAATAAATACGGCCAGGGGGGGTTACTCCCCCTAATCCAAAAACTTTATAACAATCTTGGTGTGGTTTCCCAATCCTGTGCGAATGGGGAGGAGGGAGGAGACATCCAGAAACCCCAGAGTTGTAGTGGGAATAGTGGACCTAGGTAAGTACCAGACCATATGGGGAAAGGCCGGACTAGAATAAGACGGGCCGCCATTATGGCGGTCGCCCTAGTCCCCGGTAGTAGATAGGGAGGGGGGCGGCCGCGTCAGCAGTGACGCGGCCACTCCCCCGTGATTCACCCAATAGCCGCGAGGTTCCTCCTGCTTGAACCAGAAGCACTTCAGTGCTTCCGATTCAACGCACATCCCATGTCCAGGGAGTCCGGTCTGGTCCGGATTGCCTGGGGGCTCCCCCTCATAAGGGGAAGCTGGGGAGCGGAACAGTCTCTTGTTCCTGCTCCCCGCCTCTGAGCGCTTCAACGGGCCGGCTGCGGGCCCCATAACTTCTGTTTTGCCCACCCACCATCCCCTGAAGCAGAGTTTATCTAAGGTCTTGTATCACATATGATGGATAAATGTTTTATTTTCCTTAACCACTTTATTTTTAGGTAACGGAGTGTGGAATGTGTATAATGTTTAAATAAAAGTGTGAAGTCGAATTTCTTTTATAAGCTAGATGTTGTCGTATTTTAAGGTGTCTCTGGTCAGGCGGTAAGGTCAACATTGGTAAGCCTAGTCTGCGGTCCTTAGCGGTCAGCACCAGGTAACTCGAGGGGTAGTGACAGCTGATAAGTATGCTGTTGGGGTGCGGGGGCCGGGGGAGTCATCCTTCCCAATGGGCCTGGGGCCACCCCTCCACGTGTATGCACAGCAAGGCGCAGATATGCAGAAGTCTGCAGCCCCCCTAAGGGATTTCAAGGCACAGGGCGTAGGGGGGGCCCGGGGGAAAGTATCCGTCCGATAAGCTGCACCTCCTGCGCAACCTTGCTCCGGGAGTTGTATTGGTAGTGCCCTGGGACTGGGGGGGAAGCTGCCAGACATTGACTTTGCCGTAGGCTCTAGAGGCGACACGCAGAAAGTAAAGTATCTTGTGAAGTGGCAGCTGGACTACTAACATTAATCTCACAACGAAGTCTGAGAAACTGACAAAACCCCATTTGTACATTAGTCAGATTGTGCCGAGCCACCAACACATATATGAAATAAGTGTGTCCAAGTTTTCTTGCTTTCAGGACCAACCTGAAAGCAAGAAGGTTTGGGCACACTTATTTCATATATGTGTTGGTTGCTAGGGACAATCTGTCTATTGTGAAAACAGGTTTGTTTTGTTTGCTCATGTGGTAAAGGACTAGGGCTAGGTAGAGACCAACATAAGTAGAATTGTGGGCAGCCCAGATAATATAAGCCCAGTGTTTTATAGTCTAAAGACACAAAATGTACAATTAACAGTGTTATAGCATAAAGAGAAAATGCATACATGAGATCACTAAAAACAAACAGGCGCAAAAAGCCTGGTGTGTTTTTTTAAAAACTTGAGTATAAATGCAACCATAATAAAATATAAAGTGCGGTGTGTTTCTTTTTTAAAAATGTATATAAATACGCCCATGGTTAAATATATCAAGCCCAATAAAATAGCAGTAAACATTTAGCATTGGTAATAATACAAAGGTTAACGTGATACAAAAAAGAGAGTTTGAGTGATTTGCCCAGAAATACACAATGTTTACCAAATGCTAACACTCAACAACAAAAAATACACATAAAGCAACAGGTGCAGCTGTAAGATGGGGGGGTATGTATATTCATTCTGCTAAAGTGACTTGAGGTGAACAACATTCACTGCTTAGGGGCATGAAGAGATGCAGCGGCTGCGTTAGGCACACTGTTAGTAAGGGAGCGGGTCGAGGGGTGTATGCTGTTCAAGGGTTTTCATGAAAATACGGGGTCACGTTTGGCACTAACATACAGTAAATAAAATAAGAAAGAAAACGTATAGGCAGCATGCCTAAAGTGCGGGTGCAATTGTGGGACGTGGATGTTATATTGGTATCTAGTGTGCCAGCATTTTTAACAAATGGCACGATGATTACCGAATGCTATGGGGGGAGGGGGGACCTGAGTGGGGGTTTCTTGGAGCCTACGGAGTAATTTTTGGCACTAACAAACAGTAAACAAAAAAAAGAAACAAGCATTTACAATGCAATGGTCTCGGCATTATTAAAGTTAGAGCTATTGGCATTGCTCATGACATTTTTATTTATGATTGTTTTGAAAACATAAATAAATGGCATTGTCGCCTACAATGCCGATAGCTTAATCTCTCGCAAATACAAGACCTATTGCATTTGCACCCACACACAGAGCCACACACACCCACACAGAGCCACCTACAAAAAAAAGCGACCCACAGAGCCCCCCCACACACACACACACACACACACCGTGCCACACACACACACACACACACACACACCAAGCCCCACACACACACACACACACCGAGCCCCACACACACACACACACACCGAGCCCCACACACACACACACACAGAGTCCCACACACACACACACACCGAGCCCCACACACACACACACCGAGCCACACACACACACACCGAGCCCCACACAGACACACACACCAAGCCTCACACACACACACACTCCAAGCCCCACACAACGAGCCCCACACACCCACACAGAGCCCCTACACACGGAACAGAGGGCAAGGAAAACGGAAGAACAGAGTGCAAGGAAAATGGAAGAACAGAGGGCGTGGGTGGGGGCACGAGCACAACGAGGAACAGCGGGGTGGGGGGGACACGAGCTCAACGAGGGTCAGGGGGTGGGGGAAACTAGCACAACGAGGAACAGGGGGGTGGGGGCAGAGCATAACGAGGAACGGGGGGGTGGGGGCAGAGCACACCGAGGAACAGCGGGGTGGGGGAAGAGCACAACAAGGAACAGGGGGTGGGGGCAGAAAGTGAGCGCTACGAGGGTCAGGGGGGTGGGGGCAGAAAGCGAGCGCAATGAGGGTGAGGGGGGTGGGCGAGACACGAGCGCAACGAGGGTAAGGGGAGTGGGGGGACACGAGCGCAACGAGGGTCAGGGGGTGGGGGCAGAAAGCAAGCGCAACGAGGGTCAGGGGGGTGGGGGCAGAAAGCGAGCGCAACGAGGGTCAGGAGGGTAGTGGGGGGACACGAGCACAACGAGGGTAAGGAACTGGAATAGGATTAAGAAATTACTAAACTGTGGTAAAAGTGGAAGTTCTGAGAAGGGTGGGATGTCCAATGATTATTTACCATGGCAATAAGGCATGATGCTGGTGATTTGTTACGGATTTCCCATAAGCACAACCTCCCACTGGACTGGGAACAAGACGGGTGGGCCCTCATGAGAAGGTGTGTCCTCAACTCTACTCTAACTTTGAGAGTTGATTGGTAACATTTTCGAAAGAGGGAACCGAAGTTCTTACCTGCTTACTGCACAATGAATACAAAAAAAACCTACCTATTTACACAGACACTCTTTAACATAGATAAAACACCTGTGGTAAAGGCACATCATTAATCACTGTTCCTGCTGTATATTCAAATGGAATATTTGCAATAAAATTACATTTTGTTCCATATTGTATTCCCAACTGTACAATAGCTCATGCAACTGGCACTTTTGTAAAGTTATTCCCATATATTAAGTCATCATAATTACACGTGATATTTATTATCAAACTAATCCATTATCTGGTTCCATAAAGTGGCAATTATGTTAATGTATTCTAATTAATAACCAAGAGTCGAGTGCAACGAGGGTCGGGGGGGGCGCGAGCACAACGAGGGTCAGGGGGTGGGGGCAGAAAGCGCGCGCAACGAGGGTCAGGGGTTGGGGGGGGACACGAGCACAACGAGGGTCAGGGGGTGGGCGGGACAAGAGCACAATGGGGGTCAGAGGGGTGGGGGGGACACGAGCGCAACGAAGGTCAGGGGGTGGGGGGACACGAGCGCAACGAAGGTTAGGGGGCGGGGTTGACACGAGCACAACGAGGGTCAGGGGGGTGGGGGGACACGAGCACACGAGGGTCAGGGGGTGGGTGGGGGCACGAGCACAGCGAGGGTCAGGGGGATGGGGGGACACAAGCACAACGAGGGTCAGGGGGGTGGATGGGACACATGCACAATGACGGTCAGGAGGGTGGGGGGGACAGGAGCACAACTAGGGTCAGGGGGTGGGGGGGAGACACCCGCACAACGAGGGTCAGGGGGGTGGGGGGACATAAGCGCAACGAGGGTCAGGCGGATGGGGGACACGAGCGCAACGAGGAACAGGGGGGTGGGGGACACACAAGCGCAACGAGGGTCAGGGGTGGGGGCAGAAAGCGAGCGCAACGAGGGTCAGGGGGGTGGGGGCAGAAAGCGAGCGCAACGGGGGTCGGGGGTGGCGGGGGGACACGAGCACAACTAGGGTCAGGAACTGGAATAGAATTAAGAAATTACTAAACTAAGTGGAAGTTCTGGGAAGGGTGGGATGTCCAATGATTATTTACCATGGCAATAAGGCATGATTCTTGTGATTTGTTATGGATTTTTCATAAGCACAACCTCCCACTGGACTGGGAACAAGACGGGTGGGCCCTCATGCGAAGGTGTGTCCTCAAATTTACTCTAACTTTGAGAGTTGATTGGTAACATTTTCGAAAGAGGGAACCAAAGATCTTACCTGCTTACTGCACAATGAGTACAAAAAATACCTACCTATTTACACAGACACTTTTTCACATAGGTAAAACACCTGTGATAAAGGCACATCATTAATCACTGTTCCTGCTGTATATTCAAATGGAATATTTGCAATAAAATTACATTTTGTTGCATGCTGTATTCTCAACTGCACAATAGCTCATACAACTGGCACTTTTGTAAAGTTATTCCCATATATTAAATCATCATAATTACACGTGATATTTATTATCGAACTAATCCATTATCTGGTTCCATAAAGTGGCAATTATGCTAATGTATTCTAATTAATAACCAAGAGTCGAGTGCAACAAGGGTCAGCGGGGTGGGGGCAGAAAGCGAGCGCAACGAGGGTCAGAGGGGCGGGGGGACACTAGCACAACGAGGGTCAGGGGGTGGGGGGGACACGAGCGCAACGAGGGTCTGGGGGGTCAGAGGGGTGGGGGGGACACGAGCACAACGAGGGTCAGGGGGGTGGGGGGACACGAGCACAACAAGGGTCAGGGGGTGGGGGGACACAAGCACAACGAGGGTCAGGGGTTGGGGGGACACGAGCGCGATGAGCAACAGGGGGGTGTGGGGACACGAGCACAACGAGGGTCAGGGGGGTGGGGGGAGACACGCGCACAACGAGGGTCATGGGGTGGGGGGGACACAAGCGCAACGAGGGTCAGGGGGTGGGGGGAACACGAGCACAATGAGGGTCAGGGGGTGAGGGGAGACACGCGCACAACGAGGGTCAGGGGGTGAGGGGAGACACGCGCACAACGAGGGTCGGGGGGGTGGGGGGGGACACACGAGCGCAATGAGGACCAGGGGGGTGGCAGGACATGAGCGCAACGAGGGTCAGGGGGGTGGGGGCAGAAAGCAAGCCCAACGAGGGTCAGGGGATGGGGGAGACACGAGCACAACGAGGTTCAGGGGGGTGGGGGGAAACGAGCGCAACGAGGGGTGGGGGACACACGAGCACAACGAGGGTCAGTGGGGGGGGGCAGAAAGCAAGCGTAACGAGAGTCAAGGGGGTGGGGGCAGAAAGCGAGCGCAACGAGGGTCAGGGGAGTGGGGGGAGACACGCGCACAATGAGCAACAGGGGGGCGGAGGGTCAGAAATGCGAGGACAACGAGGAACACGAGCACAACGAGCAACAAAGGGGTGGGGGGGTGAAGAGCGAGAAAATCAAGCACTCACCGGCGGCCTGGGCGGAGGACTCGGCGACTTCTTCCGGCGGGGATCAGAGCGAAATGGCATAACAAAAGCGCCACCATTTTCGCGATTCGGGGCGTGTTTTTTTGCTGAGTGACGGATGACATCACTGATTAAAAAATGCAAAAAAACACGCCCCCGAATCTGATCAAGCCGGGGCCAGAACCGAGTGACGCTCCTCTCCTCCAATGGCTGGCCAGCATTTACGAGGCCAGCCAATGGAGAAGATGGGCCGGTTCAAGCCCCCATACTGCAAAACATAAAATCTCGGACTCCGCACACTGCGTGGGACGCTAGTCCGAGACCTAAAAAACGTACACATAGATAATGAAAAAAGTAAAAATCTACAAAATCTAACTCATCAGTCAGCTGAGGCCTCTGAATAAGAATGCTTTATAATGGCAAACGAATGTAAGGCAAGTTGTGTGCTTTTTCTTACAAATATCCAGCATTTCTGTAACTTATGCAAATGACACTATCTCAAGGTACTTCTGACTTTAAACGTGGTAAATAACCTGCAGTTGTGCCCATTAGGATTCGTTTGACAATTATTGCTGTATTAACCATATTAATTCAGGCCTTCCTTAGACGTGTCCCCCTTGATTGTGGTATTCCACTCTGGCCCTACACAGGTGGTTGTCTCAGGAGACAGATGAAAACAGCAAGAATAAGGGGGTTTTGGGGACAGCCCAGCCTCGAGATCTGCCCCCCGGGCAGATTGGGAGGGGGGTTGCTAGATGGCGACAGCCATTTTAGGCAATAGGGCTGCTTTGGGATAGCCCAAAAGCAGCCCAACGGGAGAATAGTAGCCCAAGGGTTGAAAAGGGTTAACGGCGCCTGCTGGGAGCGCATTTAGGAGAGGTTTTTGTCCCCACCCACCCTCCCTGGGTCCAGAGTTTTTCTTTTTGGGAGTTTAATTGAATGTAGCTAGGTTTATGAAGGCCTTTTTTGTGGAACAGGTGCGCAGGGGATTTTGAATTGTATTTGTCGCTTGCAACAGGTGCTGGCGGTGTTGGTTTTGGAAGTTGGCCAAGTTTGGCTGGAGTTTTGGTAGTTAGCGTAAAGTTGGGGAGTTGGTTTCAGGATCGGGGAAAGGTTTAAACAGGTTGGAGGTTTTACATTGGGGCTCATTAGTTACAGTTGCAGGAAGAAGTATAGGAGGTTAGGTTTGGGGGTCAAGAAGGTCAAAGGTTATGGGATAGGATTGGGTATTATGGTATTTATGTCATGTATTTGCATTTAATGTATTGTGTTTTGCAGGGTGGGGGATGTTTTATCATGTGGGGATAGTAGGGGCGGGGGGAAGAAACCCAAGGGGTCAGGTAACTCGATGTTTAGAGAGGTTTTAGTTTTGTAAGGCGAGGAGCCAGTAAATAAGTCTAATAGGTCTATTCGAATTAAATTACATTAAAATAAGTTCTCTCAGTGCCGACCACTCCCCGTCTCTAGTCACACGGTGGCGTGGTGAACAGCCGCTCCGTGTCACAGCGTGCGTATTAACGCCGAGTTGTGACCGAGTAGGGGACTTGTTTTAATTTAATTTAATTTAATTCGAATAGACCTATTAGACTTGGTTTTACGGACACCACGACCATCCATTGAAACAGTGGTACCCGCTCCTACTGGAGTGACGGGGGACTTAATTCCTCTTGAAACACACGGGCACACACATGTACCTCGATGCGCTAGTACATGGGGGCCGCAGATTATTCAATCCACGTACACGGATGGGGACGTAAACCTTGTAGGTCTATGATGTTGCAAACGACACACCATCACCAGCCCATTGGGGCATACCGATACTGAGGAGCGCGCCTTAGCTCACATTAAATGGGGGGCCCTTATACATCACGCCCACATAGGAAGGCGCTACGGGGCAACAATGCCACACTGCCAGTATTTGTGAACTGTTTTTACAACTAATCTGTACCTTACATAAAGCTTGTATGACCAATTGCACACTTATGAGGGTTCTATTTCTCATAGTGAATGGGGGGCTCTCTGATATATCGCACCAACACCCTTATGAGCAACAAGGCAGAAGCATCAAACTGCCAACATCTGAGAATTTTGCAGACCATATACCTGTACTATACAAATTACATCACCATCTGCACATTTATGAGTGATGCATTTCTCACTGCAATTCCTTTCCAAACCCAGCCGCACTGGAGTTCTGAACCCGTTGTACAACACGCCGGGTACTGTTGCGGTCTGTATACTAAACCCAATAGGTGAGTCAAGTGGCTCATCACCTATGTGAGTGCTGTTGCTGTTTGTTTTTTTACGCATAAATTGCATTTTACCTTTTCCACAGGGGCATGCCCACAACTTAGCTCACTGTAGAACCCCACGAACACTTCTTCCTTGTTTTTATTCCACAGCTAGGTGCACTTACTCTAGCATGACACTTGAAATGTACGTAATAACCCTATGGTTGTGTGGTTTATAAACCTGTTGTGATTTACTCCTTTGTTTCCTAATTTTAGGTAGATGCAGGCAAAACAGGTATCTTACATGGAACACTAATCCTTGTAGAGAACGCAAATTACTGATACACATAACATCAGATACTTACATTTGATCACCCTTACGTAGACAGTTATAATTTTGTATTTAGGTCCTGAAGAATCGCAGCCAAATGGGCAGCGCGAGAAACATGTCGACCAATTAGAGCACAAACTGAACTGAGACTGGCAAAAGGAAGCATTATATTCCACCGAGTCCCAGTTAGTTGTATAACCTTTTAATTAAATCAGGGGACCCCCAGAATAAAACTGATCTTGGTACTCTGAGCTTTATTTTAACTCACTAAACATGTCTAACCAGTTCTGGCCCCTCACCCACACTTCACCTAACGGCAGTTGTATAAAAGATCTCCGCCAAAGTGCCCCTCTTTGAGGTGTCGCGCGTTGGGTATTGCACCACCAACCCAAAGAGGAGCAGCCCAGATGATGAAGCATGACGCCTGCAAGGGTGTGTGAGGGCATTACATCCAACAAAATGGATGCCCAATTGTAGGACACCACGTGACCCTACACCATTCATAACCCACTAGCGTGACACGTACATTCATTTCATTGAGGAACAGCCCAGCCTTCTTTGCTTCACTCTTTACAAAGGTTCTCAGACAGTAGATTCCAAAGTTGGGGAATTAAGACAGAGAAAGCTCTGCCACCTTTGGATGCGGGTTTGACCCATGATTAGGCAACGAGGCCTGCCTCGGACAACCGAAGAGTACGTTCCGGCACCTAGTCCCCGAGGCGCTCCATGATATAGGCTGGGGCCTGGCCATGAATGGCTTTGTGGGCTATGAAAAAGCCCTTGAACTGTGCTCTCTGTTTGATCGGGAGCCAGTGCAACTTATACAGCAAAGGGGTAGCATGAGCACTTCTAGGGAGCCTGAAAATCAGCATAGCTGCGTCATTCAAGGTCACCTGTAGCTTGCTGATGAGTTTTTTCGAAGAGGTCAATGTTTAAAAATTTGTATTGCAGTGCAGCGCTTTGTATCTGCTTGCAGCGCGTTTTTGCTAGGCATCTTTTAGGCTTTAAACAGCTTAGAAGTTTTAATTGGTGGGATACTGTGTGTTTCACGGTATACTCGCTATACTTTTAATAGCATGCCCGCTTACCTGCACATTAAATCGTGACCTCACCGCTGCTTTGCGGGTCTCTTGCCACTAACACCGCCATCTTGGGGATAGTGGGGACGTGATTTAGGTGCCATTTCGGGGCAGCGTTCTAGCTGTCAGGCGGCTAGTGTAGCACGTCTATTTCAACCAGGTACATGCCAGCGCGCAGCGATGACGCGCAGTGAGCGCGCCGTGGGCGCGCCGGAGGCTCGCCAGAGGCAAGCCCATCTACGCCCATCCGCGCCCAACCGGGACTAGGGGCTATAACCCCTGGCCAATTTGTTACATACAGTAGAATTGCGCTATTACAACTTAATCGGGCGAATGTAGAACCTCCCCAAGAATGCATAGCTATACTACAATATGAGGGCCTATTTAAACATAGACAGTCGAAGGATGTAACAAAACCTCGCATGACGGATAATATCCTGAATTACGGGTTACTAAACACTCGCTCTTTACAGAGACATAATTTAGAAGTTTTTTCTTTATTACAGGACGGTGATATTGACATCCTCGGGGTCACAGAAACGTGGCTTGAGGAATCCTCAACCCCGGATCTGGTCGCCTCTCTCCCCCCAGGTTTCGAGGCTATCTGTCACAATCGTACAGGTACTAAGAGAGGAGGGGGAGTAGCGTTTTTATATAACAACAGTTGGAAACCGGAAAGGATATTATGCGCAGAATCTTTGGGTGGAGCAGATACCCTTGGAGTGAAATTTGAGAGGGGTACCATCTGTTGGGTTATTTTGTTGGTATATCGTCCCCCCTGGGCTGAATCAATCTTTCTGGATCACCTACTAGAGCTCATACATGACCTGAGGTCTCGTTATGACAACTTCATGATCATTGGAGATTTTAATTTCCATTGGGAGCTTTCCCCAAAGGTAGGACAAGCCCTTCGTCTTGAAGAGGCTCTAACGACTCTGGGTATGCGTCAAATAGTGACCGGCCCCACCCATGAGAAAGGCCATACTTTAGATCTGGTATGGTGCTTAGACTCACTGCCAGATTCCATTAGTACCACACCATGCGCTTGGTCAGACCACTATTTAATTATTGGTCAGCAGAAAAGCAACTGGGTGGGGAATAAACAAAGAACTACGTGGAAAATGGTAAGGAAATGGGGTAACATTAACCAGGAGGAGCTGGTTGGACACTTATTAAATACAAAGGAAGCAACTATAACCTCTGAGAATGTTGAGCTCAGCAGTCAAAAATTATTCAATAAATTAAAAAATGCCATCGATGTCGTTGCTCCAGAAAAAAGGGTGAAATGGGTGGATAGGGGGATGGGAGCTCCTTGGTTTGATGAAACTCTAAGAGCCAAGAAACAGGCACTCCGCAAGGTGGAGAGAGCCTGGAGGCGGGATTATAATGGCAGGAGCTCGCACAATACAAAAAGGCCATATTGGCCAGGAAAGCAGATTTCTTCGAAAATAGAATAAAGACTGCTCAGTTGCCTCAGAAAGAAATTTTTAAAGTACTTAAGGAATTGCGAAATACTAAAGAACAGAAACCTGATTTTTCACAGGAAGACTGCCAGAATTTTCAGGATTTCTTTATTAGGAAAATCGATAACCTCTTAGGAGAAATTTCCCAGATGCAAAGTTTTGACTGCCCATTACATATCTTGCAGGACCCTCCTGATGTACGGTATCCTATAAACAATCTGCCCTTGATTACTAAGGAAATTCTGGCCACCCTGACAGAGAGAGTAAACTCGGGTTCGCAGGTAGATCCTTGCCCACCCATTGTTTTTAAGCTCGCGATGCCAGGAGTGGAAGAGGACGTGCTTACCCTCTTTAATAGATCCCTAGAGACAGGACAGGTCCCGGTGTCCTTTAAAGAGGCAAGGCTGATTCCGCTTCTTAAAAAGCCAGGGGCCGATGTTAAAGATCCTAAAAATTACAGGCCCATTTCTCAATTACCTTTTCTGGCAAAATGATTGAGCAGCATGTTTTGAGTCATCTTTCAAAACACTTGGAGACCAACGCCCTATTAGAGCATAATCAGGCTGGCTTTCGAAAAAATCATAGCACGGAGCTGGTGATGGTATCCATTTTAGATGAACTAAGATGTAGAGCCGACAAAAAGATCCCGGGGGCCCTGGTGCTCTTAGATCTCTCAGCAGCGTTTGACACGGTGAATCACAACCTACTGTTAAGACGCGTGAGAGATCTTGGCATCGGGGGGACCGCGCTGGTCTGGTTAACATCATTTCTGCAGGGAAGATTGCAGAGGGTCCAGCTGTCAGATTTGGTCTCTACATCTGCGGCAATAACATGCGGAGTGCCGCAAGGATCTGCCCTCTCACCGCTCCTTTTTAATATATATCTACAGCCACTGATTTTTGCTCTAAATCAAATGGAGTGTCAAATTTTTAACTACGCCGATGACACACAGATTATCATACAAATTGAGGAGTCATCTGATACCCAGGCTAGGTTACATAACATCTTAAAATACACGACTAATTGGATGTCCACCAACTCCTTGAAGATCAACCCAGAAAAGACCGAAGTATTGCCTATTACCACCTCAAGCAATCCGTGGAACGATCTTCTCTGGCCTCAGGAGTTGGGTAGGACACCGACACCTGCAAAAGTGGTGAAAAGCCTGGGTATCCATATAGATGGTAATCTATCTATGATAAATCAAGTGTCTTCGGTGGTTGGCACTTGCGTTGGCCTCCTAAGGCAACTCCGGAAAATTTTCCCAATGCTCTCATTTTCCACACGAAGGACGGTGGTGTCCGCAATGATTCTAGGACGTCTCGACTATGGGAATGCCCTTTACATTGGGCTCCCCCAGCAGCAACTTTCGAGATTACAAATCGTGATGAACGATGCAGCCAGATTAATTTTTGGAAAGCCCAGACACACTCATGCCTCTCCTCTCTTACGTCAATTACATTGGCTCCCGATTAGGCAGAGGATCTTATTCAAAGGCTTGTGCATCGCTCATAAAGAGATCTATGGCAACTCACCCAATTATATTAAAGCCAGGTTGGTGCAATATACACCTAGAAGAACTTTACGTTCAGTGGATGACACTCTTTTAGTAAATCCGCGTTATCGCCTGACCACTCTGGGTGGACGAGCTTTTTCAACCACGCTCCCCTCAGCCTGGAATAAGCTACCATTAAGGCTCAGGAAGGAACCAAATTTAATGCCTTTTAGGCGATCTTTAAAAACAGTGCTTTTTCGAGATGCATGGGGTATAATGTAACTGGGGTGTCTACTCTCTGAATGGTTCTGGTTTTCTTCAAGTACAAGCGCTTAGAGACCAATGGGTGATAATGCGCTATATAAATATAATAAATAAATAAATAAATGTATAAGGCATCGCGGTAGTCCTATCTAGACATGATCGTGGCGGACAGGATCATCTGTAAAGTGTCAGGTGAGAGAAGGGGGGCAAGTTTCTGCGACTATCTCATTAAACCTGCACAGATGCCGACCACAGAAGCTATTAGATTGGCCATTGAGAGATTGGCATCGATCTTGATGCCCAAACTTTTAACGATGGGGACTGGTGTAGGAGAGGTGCTAAGCTCCTGTGGCCACAAGAGGTCGTTCCAGCGATTGTTTTTGAGAGAGATGACACGGACCTCAATTTTATCCATGTTGACTTTTAGAGAGTTAGCTGTCATCCAGTTTACTGTGTATCTGAGGATGTTTTGCACAATAGTGTGGGCTTGAGGGGAATTCTCGATCTGGAGAATAGGTTGTGTATCATCCTCGTAGTTAAATACTTGACAGTGCATGCGGACCAGAGCAGCCACAAGTAGCTGGAAATACATGTTGAAAAGGAGTGGGGACAGTGCTGAGCCTTGGGGAATGCCACATGTAAGGGCGCCACTGTTCGACACCTGCTCACCCAGTTGGGCCCTTTGGGACTGCCCTGACAGGAAGGACTCAATCCACTGATGTGCCAACCCACAAATTCCCAAGTCAGCAATCCGGGCCAGAAACTGTGCGTAATTGACCGTATCGAACGCCGCTAACAGATCTAATAGAATAGATCAGGACGCTCGTTTTTTTTGTTGTTGGCCATAACTCTAAGCTCATCGAGCACAGACAACATCACCAGTTCAGTGCTATGATGTACCCTGAAACCGGCCTGCCTCACCTGAAGTAGCTGGTGTTCCTCCATGAAAGATGAGAGTATTTTGAGGACATGTTGCTCAACTACTTTTGCCAGAAAAGGAAACTGGGAAATGGGCTATAGCTTTTAAGATTGGCCACATCTGCCCCTGGTTTCTTCAGCAGGAGAATTACCCTGGCCTTCTTTAGGCTGGAGGGCAAGTAACCTGTCCCCAGGGAATTATTAAGTAGAGAAAGGATCTCCCTCTCTAGCCCAGGAAGATCCATTTGAAAAATCCTCGGAGGACAGGGGTCGGAGCCTGAATTGACGCGATTCATCAGGCATGACAGGGAGGCTAGGTCTAGATTAGGAAAGGAGGTGAGTTGCTCACCGGGAGTCCCGGGGGTAGATTCCAGTCCAAGGGGCACTGGTTGATTGGAGTGTTGTTAGTCTCGGTTAGATTGTGCCTGACTTAAAGAAGAAAGAAGGCCTGACATTTGTTGCAGTCCGCCTTCTCGGGTGCAGGTGTCTGTTCTGACTTCTGGCTGAGTTCTTTTAAGATTCTAAATGTTTTCCTCTTTTGGTTTGTAGCGACTGTAATTCTTGCCTCATAATATTCAGTCTTTCTGACCATAATGGCTATTTTATATAAGGCTAGCATGGTTTTATAACTTGCAAGCATGACTGGGTGGTATGACTTGCGCCATAGCCTCTCGGATTGGTGGAGGATTTGCTTCCTTCCCCCTAGGTCCTCATTAAACCAGGAGTCCCTCACAGTTGGCTGGCCAGTGGAACCCAGCAACTAATTAGTGGCGGTCTGACCAGGCACAGTGTCTAATGTCTATAAAGCTGGCCCGCTGCAGCATAGTCCAAATGAGGTCCAGAATGTGACCCTTGACATGAGTAAAAGAGTCAACCAGCTGGTGGAGCTCCATCAAGCTCATAGTTACCTTGAATTGACTAGCAAGTTGCTCTCTCTGTACTTTATCCCAGTGGTAGTTAAAGTCTCCTACCACTAGGAGTCATTGGTACCGAGAGCAGAGTTCACTAACAATCTCCGAAGATAACAGTTCGCCTAACAACCCAAGCGCTGTATAGGCTTGACCTAAAAAGTGTGTAACACCAGTGTTGCAGTGAGGTTACATGTTGTATTCCCATACTCTGTCGGAGAAATTGTTTAACTCCAATGCCAGCAGTGAGAGCTATTTGTACATCTTTTTGTATAATGTTATTCCCCCTTTCTACCATTCCATTAAATACAGTAAAATACCTTTAAATGCTTAGCATCATCTTTGTCAAAAAAACTAGAAATTTGGGCAGACACAAAGGGGTCGATTCCGATTCGGGAAAAACCGCTCCGAATAGCCGTTCAGAGCGTTTTTCCCATACCAATCGTACCCTGCAACGTCCCCGTACGTACGACAAAGTACGATTCGTACCAGGAGCCGTACTCCGCATGAGTCGTACAAGACACCGTACGACTCTAATCTCCGTACGATTCTCCCTCGGAACCCGCTGTACGCAACATCTGTACGGTTCGTGGCTGTTTTTATGACCCAGCAAGTAAGATACGTGTCGGGTACGCACCGTACGACCCTTTTTCTACGGGAGCTGAAAACAGGCGTAAAAGCAGAGTTCGTGCCGAAACAGGTACGGAACGGCCCCCCGGGTACGATGCGTACCCCCCATGATCGCAGGGGTACGCACCGTACCCCTGCGATCATGGGGTGTACGAGCCATAACCCCATTGTACGATCGGTGTACGAGCCATACTCCCATTGTACGATCGGTGTACGGGCCGTACTCCCATTGTACGATCGGTGTACGATGGGGGTACGGCTCGTACACCGATCGTACAATGGGGGTACGGCTCGTACACCGATCGTACATGGGGTATGGCTCGTACACCCATCGTACAAGGGGTACGGCTCGTACACCCATCGTACAATGGGGGTACGGCTCGTTCACCGATCATACAATAGGGGTACGGCTCGTACACCGATCTACAATGGGGGTACGGCTCGTACACCCCATGATCGCAGGGGTACGGTGCGTACCCCTGCCATAATGGGAGGTACGGACCGTACGGTGTGTATGTGTTTGTGTGCTTTTCCGTACGACTCGCCCTTACCTGACGTGGACCGTACGAATCTCGTCCTCATACCCCGGTCCGGATCGTACTCGTCGGGTCGTACGGCATGTGTACGAGTCGTACGGTATGGGTACGAGTCGTACGGTTCACGGTTTCAGCCTTGCAATACGTACGGATTGCGACGATTCGGACGGATTCACGGAATACGGATCGTACTTCGCGACTCGGACGGACGGGTACGATTCGTACGAAGAGGGCTCCGGATACAAATCGTATGGACGGTTTTTTTCCCGAATCGGAATCGACCCCAAAATGTGAGCAATTATTGCTCACTAGGGACCTAATGGAACCATCAATGGCAAACACTTGCTTCAGAAAGTTGATTGCCGCTTCAGAAGAACTAGAACTAACACAAGAAAAGTACAACCACTTGGAATAGTAACCAGCTAATAAAATGGCCTACCCCATTTCCTGAGGAAGTAAAACAATCAGCCCTGAAAGATCCATCCCTAATTTGTACCAAATGCCTTCGGGATAGGGCATTGGATGCATGGATGTCTTGATGACCTTCCAATGCTTGTCTGACAGAAGACACCCGGGACACTTGTTACCCATGTGTCTTACCTGCCAATCCAGAGCAGGCCACCAATAATGTTGTTTGATACACATACTGATCTTGGTGGTACCGAAGTATTTGTATTTGTATTTGTATTTGATTTTGTATATCGCATATATCACCGATAGGTCTCATAGCGCTTGCAGAAATTGCGAGATATAGATGGGATGTAGTTAGAAGGTCTAGAAGAGCCATGTTTTCAGGTTCTTACGGAATGATTTGTGGTTAGTATCGGCCCTGATTGACAGAGGTAAGGTGTTCCATGTTGCTGGGCCGATTTTTTAAAAACATCTGTTTGATTTGCGCTGGAAATGATGGACTCTCGTAACTTGGACAGAGGAATGTGTACATTTCCCCTTAATACTAAACCAGAGACTACAGAATGTTCCCCATCTACTTGAGCATAGGAACATAGGGGTATATTACCAAGGGCCATTATTGCCGCCTTACCAGGACTTTTTCCCGCTAAAGCGGCGATAATTTTATCACCCTATTACCTAGCTGTCGCTAGCACCAGTTAGCGACAGCTAGTAGGAGATAGCGATCATCTTGGGGCCCAATTTGCATGTCAGCGATATTTTTTGCTAATGACATGCAAAGTGGGCGTGCCAAGATATTAGCGACTGGAAACAGTCACTAATATCGCTATCTCCAATTATCAACAAAGCCTTACTTTTGGAAATATTGACGCTAAGCGCGAATATCTCCAAAAGATAACGCCTGCCCAGAGCAGTTCTTAGCCATGTCATCCAATGGAAGGTGGATAACATGGCTAAGAGCATTGTCACGATAATGCATGAATATCGCTGATTTTTCAGCGATATTCATGCATTTCGCAGGATTTTTACCGCTTTTGAGATAAACCTTGATAATATCAAGTTATCTCAGCGGTAAAAATCGTCGGAGCGCGGCGATATAATTTTAGCCGCTAACCATGCAGAGCGATAATTATCGCTATTGCTTGGTAATATGCCCCTTAATTCCCCTTGCAAACATCCTATTTCAGGCCAACCTTAATTTAATGTACTAATCTGTTCAAGAATTTCATCATCAAGGAAGGCACTCTTCCAGTCCTCTTCTGGAAATGGGGATGTTATATCTGGATCCGTTTGTACCCCATCCACAAGTGCAACACACACATCAACTTCCATTTCAAAACTTTTTCAAAACCAGGTAGCGGCATACGAGACGGCCAATCAGCTCTAAACAATGTCCTCCTTTCACATGACTAATGTTGAATGTTTATTCATGCAGCTTGGAGGTCAACTATGTAAGACGTGCAGACTCATTATTGTGAATATCCTTTGTAAAGATGTAACACGGGGTTTGTGGTCAGTGTGTAAATCAAACCAACGTCCCCCAACATACATTTACATTTTATTAACTGCCCGGATACAGACCAAAGCTCCACATTCAAAGGTGCTGTATTGTTGTTCATATTTCCTGAGGGACCTGAAGGCGAATGCCATGGTTTGATCTTTGTCACCTACCCTCTGGCTTAAAACCACTCCTAAACCAAGAAGACTAACATCCACAGTGATAAGAGGCATGCATTCTAGGGCCCACCACAGTGCAGAGCTGGTGATGCTTGCAGTGCTGGATGAGCTGAAGGTTGCGGTCGACAAGAAGAAGCCCTCTGCACTGATCCTGCTGGACCTAACAGCCGCGTTCGACACGGTGAACCTTGCCCAACTGTTGGTTCGTACTCAGAAGCTGGGAATCTCTGGTGTGGCTTATCAATGGATTTCCTCTTTCTTGAAGGGCCAGACCCATAAGGTTCAGCTAGGGGGCTGTGTGTCCAGTAAAGGTGCACTATCTTGTGAAGTTCAGTAGGAATCTGCACTGTCCCAACTACTTTTTAACATTTACCTCCAGACACTGGTGGCGGCCTTCGGACAAATGGACTGTTGAGTGTTCAACTACCAGGATGACACTCAATTGATTGACAGATCTCCTCAAGCACGTCTCGTGCACAGAACATCATTAGGTATAGAAGGAACTGGATGGCTGCCAACTTACTTAAAGTAAACCCCGATAAGACCAAGGTACTAGCCATCACCATGGGAGGTAACCCCTGTTCTAATCTCTTTTGGATAGAAAAGCTGGGTACTACACCCACACTGGTGGCAGTCATGAACAGCCTGGGCAGTAAGTTAGATGCTAAGCTTACACTGTCAAATCAAGTGATCACTGTGGTACCGACCTGTGTGGGCCTATTGAGGCTACTCAGGAAACTGGTACCCCTCCTATCACTTTCAACTCTGCGCACTGCGGTTACGGCACTAATTATGTCACGATTGGACTACGGCAATGCATTATACATTGCGTTACCAGACAAGCTGTTAGGTAAGCTGCAAGTAGTAATGAACGACGCAGCGAGAATAATCTTTAAGCTCCCAAGATGTGCACATGTCACTCCACTACTGCAGCAGCTTCACTGGCTCCCAATTAAGCAGAGGGCCAAGTTTAAGGGCCTATGTAATGCACACAAAGCTCTCTTTGGCCTGGCACCGGAATATATTAAGGACTGCCTAAGGAGATACGTGCCTGGTCGTGCCCTCCACTCTTCTGAGGCAGGCCTGCTGTCCTGCCCAAAGTTTGACAAAGTCACCATGGGCAAACAAGCTTTTTCAGTTCTGATTCCCCGACTGTGGAATAAGTTGCCCGAAAATCTGCGTAGGGAAGCCACTCTCCTCCCATTCAGGAAAAAACTAACGACTTTCTTGTTCACACAGGCCTGGGGACAAGATGAGCTCTGACTGGGCTGGCTCAGTGATAGGTAACTGCTGGTATGGTTTTGTAATTCATAAGTGATGAGACCGTTGGTGATTATGCACTATACAAATGCCACTTAACATTAATATTAACATTCGTCCCAGAAAGCTGACAGGGCAGGTGCATTTACAATCAACTCCTTCACTTACTTTTTCGAAAGAGGATTGCATATTCTAACCCCAAATAAACTTCTGCCCCTTCTATAAAAGGGAACTGAGAGGTTCCATAGTAACAGTATACCCTGAAACAAACTGAGCGTAATACTATGCTAGTCCTAAAAAAGGTTAACAACAAGGGGTGGTGATGGACAGAGTCTCTGAATTAAGCAGAAAACTCTCACCCATTCAAGAGATCAGGGCTAGATTCAACACCGTTTTTTAGCTCACTGCATCATCCCAGTTTCAGAACCTGGCTGTATGCAAATTAGTCTGTTCCTGTCCCAGTGCATGATGGGAACAGGGCAAACCAAACTACAAAGCCAATTCTTACACTGGAAAGGAAACAAGCTACCGGGGACCGGTTTCTGGCATTTCAGCCTCTTCGGCCCGGCTTGCCTGAATCCTGATGGTGCAGTGAGCAAGGGACTCATGTCTGAGCATACCCTTCCACGCTTAGGGTGGACAAAATAATTAACAACAAGGGGTGGTGATGGACAGAGTCTCTGAATTAAGCAGAAAACTCTCACCCAGTCAAGAGATCAGGGCTAGATCCAACACCGTTTTTTAGCTCACTGCATCATCCCAGTTTCAGAACCTGGCTGTATGCAAATTAGTCTGTTCCTGTCCCAGTGCATGATGGGAACAGGGCAAACCAAACTACAAAGCCAATTCTTACACTGGAAAGGAAACAAGCTACCGGGGACCGGTTTCTGGCATTTCAGCCTCTTCGGCCCGGCTTGCCTGAATCCTGATGGTGCAGTGAGCAAGGGACTCATGTCTGAGCATACCCTTCCACGCTTAGGGTGGACAAAATAATTAACAACAAGGGGTGGTGATGGACAGAGTCTCTGAATTAAGCAGAAAACTCTCACCCAGTCAAGAGATCAGGGCTAGATCTAACACCGTTTTTTAGCTCACTGCATCATCCCAGTTTCAGAACCTGGCTGTATGCAAATTAGTCTGTTCCTGTCCCAGTGCATGATGGGAACAGGGCAAACCAAACTACAAAGCCAATTCTTACACTGGAAAGGAAACAAGCTACCGGGGACCGGTTTCTGGCATTTCAGCCTCTTCGGCCCGGCTTGCCTGAATCCTGATGGTGCAGTGAGCAAGGGACTCATGTCTGAGCATACCCTTCCACGCTTAGGGTGGACAAAATAATTAACAACAAGGGGTGGTGATGGACAGAGTCTCTGAATTAAGCAGAAAACTCTCACCCAGTCAAGAGATCAGGACTAGATCCAACACCGTTTTTTAGCTCACTGCATCATCCCAGTTTCAGAACCTGGCTGTATGCAAATTAGTCTGTTCCTGTCCCAGTGCATGATGGGAACAGGGCAAACCAAACTACAAAGCCAATTCTTACACTGGAAAGGAAACAAGCTACCGGGGACCGGTTTCTGGCATTTCAGCCTCTTCGGCCCGGCTCTTCACCACCCCTTGTTGTAAATAATTTTGTCCACCCTAAGCGTGGAAGGGTATACTCAGATGTGAGTCCCTTGCTCATTGCACCATCAGGATTCAAGCAAGCCGGGCCGAAGACGGCTGTAATGCCAGAAACCGGTCCCCGGAAGCTTGTTTCCTTCCCAGTGTAAGAATTGGCTTTTGTAGTCTGGTCTGCCCTGTTCCCATGATGCACTGGGCCAGGGACAGACTTATTTGCATACAGCCAGGTTCTGAAACTGGGATGGTGCAATGAGCTAAAAAACGGTGTTGGATCTAGCCCTGATCTTTTGACTGGGTGAGAGTACTCTGCTTAATTCAGAGACTCTGTCCATCACCACCCCTTGTTGTAAATAATTTTGTCCACCCTAAGCGTGGAAGGGTATACTCAGATGTGAGTCCCTTGCTCATTGCACCATCAGGATTCAAGCAAGCCGGGCCGAAGACGGCTGTAATGCCAGAAACCGGTCCCCGGAAGCTTGTTTCCTTCCCAGTGTAAGAATTGGCTTTTGTAGTCTGGTCTGCCCTGTTCCCATGATGCACTGGGCCAGGGACAGACTAATTTGCATACAGCCAGGTTCTGAAACTGGGATGGTGCAATGAGCTAAAAAACGGTGTTGGATCTAGCCCTGATCTTTTGACTGGGTGAGAGTACTCTGCTTAATTCAGAGACTCTGTCCATCACCACCCCTTGTCCTAAAAAAGGAACACAGAGTATCGCCATCGGTGGGTGCGCAGGCATCTTAAATTGCTTTGACCAGTGAAAACGTAGGTTTTATTCCAGAATCGGGAATGGTGTGACCCAAGTGACTTGGTAACAAATTTGCATTTATCCTTTCTGCCCGTCATGCCCCTGTGTTCAAGGATGGACAAGACGCTATCAAGGATGTCAGTATGTTGTTACAAAAACCAAGTTATCATCCTGGTATGCTTGTACACCTTTAAGTGAACAAACCGAACATCTATGAGTTATTGAAAAACACTAGAGGCTGATGCCAACCCAAATGGAAATCTCAGGTATAGGAAAGCATCAAATTCTGCCACTTCTATAAAAGGGATCTGAGAGGTTCCACAGTAACAGTATACCATGAAACAAACTGAGCGTAATACTCCGCTAGTCCTAAAAAAGGAATGCCGAGCATCACGATCTGTGGTTGCGCAGGCATCTTAAATCGCTTTGAACAACGAAAACTTAGGTTTTATTCCAGAATCAGGAATGGAGTGACCCAAGTAATCTAATGCCTTAGTAGCAAATTTGCATTTATCCTTTCTGCCTGTCATGCCCCTGTGTTCAAGGATGGACAAGACGCGATCAAGGATGTCGGTATATTGCTCCAAAAAACAAGTTATCATAATGGTACGCTTGTACACCTTTCAGTGAGCAAACAGAACATCTATGAGTTTTGAAAAACACTGGAGGCTGATGCCAACCCAAATGGAAATCTCAGGTATAGGAAAGCATCAATTGGGGTGACAAAGGCTGTCACCTCCTGAAATTCTTTGTCTAAGGAAATTTGATAGTATGCCAACCTCAAATCACTAACAGAGAACTATTTGGCATTACCTAAATTTGCCAGCATACATGTATTCTGGGTGGAGGATGACAATCAATCAAAATGTTGACATTTTTACTGCACCAATCTCACTGGAAAACACACTTTTATGCTTACTTAAAATCATGTCAATAGACTCATCAGCAATGCATATTGAACTGGTAGGTAGCACAATCACAACTACAGGATGGCTGGAGACGGGAACAAGATGCAAAACTTCTTGGTGAGGTATTGCCAACCAATGATGTCTTCACCTCTCATGGCAACGTATATTTTTGTAACAGTCTCTCTACCTATAACCTAAACTTTGCTCATGCAATAAACTAATAAATCAATGGGTTTCATGCCAAATGCTTTGGATCAGATGTCTGGGGATAAGAGTGATATGTTTGAACCCCTCTTGTTCCGAAATGTGGTATCACTCAAGATAGTAATTGGCGAACCAGAGTCCACCATACCTTGAATATGCACATTATCAATAATTGCACTGCATGTGGGACTGTTAACTGGTGTGCACACAGTGTTGCATTCAATAGTTAACACCACATTGTTAATAGACTCAGAGCAAGCCTCCAGCTCCAGATCCACATTGTTAAAACAAACAGTGGTTTTGCCACTTCTGCAGACTACATGAAAGTGCACTAGCTTCTTGCAACCAAGACATCTCTCTCCTCCCCTTCACGACCGAAGTCACCGAGAGACTCGTAAATGCCCAGCTGACCGCCTTCATCAAAGAGAACTCCATCCTAGATGCCTCCCAGTCGGGATTCCGCAGCAACCACAGCACCAAGCTCACCCTCCTCGCCATCACTGACGACACCCGCATGCTACTCGACCAGGGACACACTGCGGCCCTCATCCTCCTAGACCTCTGCAGCCTTCAACAACGTTTCACAACGCACGCTCGTAGCCAGACTCCATGATGCGTGGATACGAGGAGCCGCCCTCAACTGGATCCAATCCTTTCTCTCTGGTAGAACTCAGAGGATCAGACGCCCTCCCTTCCTCTCCGAACCCACCGATATCAACTGCGGAGTACCCCAAGGATCATCGCTCAGCCTCATGCTCTTCAACATCTACATGTCCCCCCTTGCCGCCATCGTCAGACAGTATGGGCTCAGCATTGTATCCTATGCCGACAACACCCAGCTCATTCTCTCACTCACAAAGAATCCTGAAGACTCTGCTTCCAGGAAGGAATGAAGAATGTCATAGCCTGGATGAAAGACAACTGCTTGAAGCTCTTCTCAGAGAAAACCGAGTTCCTCATCCTCGGAAACTGCACCACTGCCTTGGACAACACCTGATGGCCCTCTGCCCTCAGGAATCCACCCACCCCTACAGACCACGCACGAAAGCTCGGCATCATCCTCGACTCCTCCCGCTCCATGAACCACCAGATCAACGCCGTCGCCTTGGCCAGTTTCAACTGCCTGCGCATCTTCCGCAAGACCTTCAAATGGATCCCCCTGACTGCAGCAGGATCTTCACCCACGCGCTAATAACCAGCAGTCTGGACTATGGCAACATACTATACGTCAGAATCAACAGAACTCTTCTACATGAACTCAAAACCATCCAGAACACCGCAGCCAGACTCGTCCACGGAACACCACGTCACGAACACATGACACAACACGTACAAGACCTCCACTGGCTCCCCGTCGAGAAGAGAGTCACCTTCAAACTCCTCACCCACACCTACAAATCCCTCAACATTAGACCCAAATACCTCAACAAGAGAATCTCCTTCCACGCACCCAAGATGAACCTCTGCTCCACCGACCTCGCCCTGGCAGAGGTCCCCTGCATCCGCAAAAACAGAACTGGCGAGAGAGCCTTTTCCTACATCGCAGCCAAAACCTGGAACGAGCTCCCTGTGAACATCAGATGCTCACTGACCCTGCACACATTGAGGAAGGACCTCAAGACCTGGCTCTTCGACTGATCCAGAGCAGCCTCCCCCCACCTCCCTAGCGCATTGAGACCCTGACGGGTGAGTAGCGCACTTTATAAACCCCTGATTGATTGATTGAAGACATTGTTTTCCTGAAGCTGGACATCAGGATAGATGCATCAAGATGGTGACCGGAGAGGAGCTCAGGGAATGAGCTCCGCAGGCTTGGGATCTAACTGGTGATTTTATCCCATTGCAGCCTCAATATGCCAAGCTGATGAGAAAGAAACGTGTATTTAAAAGAAACTGGAAGAAACTGATAATTTAAATTGGTAACTTGAAAGAAACAGGATTACTAATTCACTTATGTTAAGGAAGGAAGGACAGGCTACAGTGTTTGAGTTTGGAAGAATGTTCAGCAAAAGAATACAAAGTTCCCCAGGGACAACTAAAGAGGTATGTGTGTGTAAAAATGGAATAAGAGCAGAAGCAGGGAACGGGGTGTTCCCTTGTTGGAACTAGAAGACCTCACACACCCAGGAACCTAGGTGTCATGCTTCATCATTGGTCTCCTGCTCCTCGTCAGACTGGCGCTGCAATGTCCGACGGGCGCCGTAGGCGCTCTTTGTTGGAGATCTTTTGTTCCAGCCAATGGTTCGAGTGCGTGTAAGGGGTCTGGTGAAGGTGTAGTCGTGAGGGAATAGTGAGATTAAAAGAAGGTGAGCCAGTCCACAAGGGACTTTATTCACGTGGCTGACTCCCTTAGTTAAAATGGTGCGAGGGGAGGAAGGAACCGTGAGGTGCACAGTGGGCTAACTCAACCCTCTGAATAGGTCGACATGTTTCTTGCCTAACTGGCAATTCTTCAGGACCTTGGGTGCTAGGTACTACACAGTGAGAGAAATATATACAATAATATTAAAATAAATGAGATAGATACAACCTCACGGGGTCAATCAGGGAGCAGGCCAAGTGGTCCTGCTCTAGAGGGGAGACCCTAAGAGTAACCCTAAAGGGCCCCGCAGTCTGTTCCCGTGGGGCTGCTCGTTAAGGTGAGGTACCTGAAACATGAACAGCCTGGGTGTGAAACCTACCCCCAACGCAAGGCGCCCCAATCGGTGGCGCGGAACAGCTGGTGTTGAAATTAACGCAAAACGTTCTTTACATGAGGGTGTAAAAACGTTGTTGAAGGGGAAATGACACTCTGTCATGAAAATGTTCAAACAGAGAAAATTTCCATTGAAAAATGGAGGCTTGACTGATTTTCTTTATCCTACCCGAGCAATAGTTGACAGACCTTCCCCAGCCCTACCGGCTTTTCATTTGAGGGCATGTAAGACTGACACTGTCAGAACCGCACTAAGTGGTAGGAAGGCACAAGCCGCACAGGAAATGACCGCATTGTCTGGTTGCTATGCCCACTTCTGGTGTTGTCCTATTACCTCTTTTGATTAGCCTTTGCACTGCCAATGAGCGGTGACCAGATTTGCATGCCAGGGGCTCGCCCCCAGCCCTGCAGAGGGTTAAGAGTAAGTCAGAGGGTCCCACCTAGAGATCTTTCTGCAGAAGACAGCAGTGCTCTCCGGGGCGGTGCACTATGGCGCGTTGTGCTCTCCTCCTTCTATTCAGCGCAGTATTCGTCCCATGTAAGATAACATTTTAGCACGTTTTCTTAAGTTTGTTGAATAGTCCGTCTTTGTTGTTGTGCGATTGCTTTTTGCACACTGGATTCATTAACGATCTTGTGTTTTCTCATCAGTTTGCAGCTCCCAGCAGCTTTCTCAGCCGCCATCAAAGTCCGTCTCCCCAGGAGGGACCATTAAACTCCCCTGCACCCTGTCCTCGGGGTACACAATTGGCAGCTACAGAGTAGGATGGTTGCAGCAGAAGCCCGGTGGCGTGCCAGTGCTTGTTTACCATTACTACACCAGCAGTGACCAGGGCAGAGGATCGGGAATCCCGGATCGGTTCTCTGTGAGCCCTGACACCTCTGGAAACCTCTGGACTCTGGTCATCACCGGTGCCAGGACGGAGGACGATGGTGACTATTACTGCACAACTTGGGTTCCGAGCACGTTTACACAGTGACGCAGATCTATGGGGAACTGAGACAAGATCTGTTTCTGTGCTCAGTCACCCCTGGCCTGAGCCCTCACCGACCTCCAGCTGCACAGACCGCAGCCGGGCCACTCTGCATCTCAGGTGCATCCCTGACCGCAGGTAATGCACAGTCCCAGAGCTGTGGTCCTCTCTGCCTTAAAGTCTATTGACATCACCCATCACTGACTGAGTTTAGCCTCTTAGAATCCATCATGTTTTTTCAAAACAGCGTGAAATCAAGTTTTAGTTTGGGCAAACATCCTATTGCAGGAGTAGACACCGAAGACGAGTCCACATAATAATGTACAACTTCACATTTTGTTTTGGGATTTAACATAATGTCTAGTGGCGGCTTGGGACATTTGAAATTGATGGGGAGTAAAAGTGCGAGATGAATGCCCTGTGGTGAGTGAGCTTAGCCCAACTGCCATAAGAGGGCGTTCGGGGTGCTGCTTCTCCCCCGTGAACAGTTTTGAAAGAGTGGTCAAATGGTGCATTTTCCAGCAAATTTGCGAAAGCAAGAAGATAAACAAGCATTTGCAATGCAATAGGTCTCGCAGCATTAAAGCTTGAGTTACTGGCATTATAAATGACAATCCTTTGCATTATTTTTTTTAAATTTGCAATTGGTATATAAACATTAATGTTTGTGAATGATTAGCTGTTGCTTGTGCTAAGTTAAGTTGGCAGTAATATAGAGTGCTAGTCTTGCTTGTTATAAGCATGCTGATTTAAAGCGCTCTGATACCTGCGGGTAAAGTTTGCGCTATATAAAAGTGAAAACTAATAAATAAATAAAAAACAGCCTTCCTGTACCACGTCCGTTCTTATGACAGAAGCATGCACAAAGAGAGAAGCTCACCAAGAGGTTTTAGGTCATCCAAAATGCAGCATCCAGACTCGCAGTCAAACTCCCACCCATACACACATCTCCTCCACATATCTCAAAGACCTCCACTGGCTCCCCGTCCACAAATGTGCAATCTTCAAGCTTCTCACACACATGTACAAAGCCCTACACAATCTAGGCGCCCACATACATTAAGAGGCAAGTCAGGGGTCATGTGTATCCTATATGTGGTTAGATTTGTATTATATATGGAAAGTTTAGTCTACTAAATCAAACAAAAGTTTTTTGTACAGAAGACATACTGAACATGTACATTTGAATGTTCTCTCATATGTGATAATGAAGAAAAAGCCAGCTCAATTAATCAAATTATTTTCCCACAATCACAACATTTGTAACCAGTTTACGGGTCAAGGGCACTAGTAATAGGTCAACTAGATTATTTAAGTTACTAGACGGGCAGGTCTAGTAACATTTGTATTCTTTTTGGAGGCCTACTATGTCACAAGTACAGGAGTAAAGTGTGGTAAAATGTTCCACATTTGAAACATAGAAACATGCTGTGTTACTGCTAAGGATACCATTACTCAGACAGCATCTGGAGTCCATCTAGAATCTTTCTGTAGGAGCCTGGAAATTAGCTGGAGCACCGTGCTCTATTTTGAGGCAATAAGTGCAAAACTGGGTGCACCGTGAGCGGCACTGCTGTACACTGTGCAAAGAAAGTGCAGAGCCAAATCTAGAGGCTCAGCGGACTATAGCATCCACTCCAGGAGTCTCTTTGACCTCAAGGTCACATTTTCAAATCCAAGACGTTCCACTCACACTTTTATCCCTCGATGTCGATAAAATAAGAACCACTGCGCTGGACAACAATAACTATCTGTTATTCGGGACCAGGATGCTCCATGGCGTGACTGTGCGCTTTACACATGCACGGTATGTTATTACAGCATCGTGTTCATTAGAAGCAGCCACAGCTGGAAGAGTGGGCAAAGGCAAAATTGAGATATATCGAGAATATGAGACCAACGGTACGCCAGTTTATCACACAAGTTATTTGGAGATATTTTTAAATACATTGACAGACACTGCACAAAAACGGCGTGTGGGGGGAGGGGGGCAGGAACATTGATTTTCAGTACTGGAATGGTCATTAGTGATGGCGAGAGACATACATCCCAAAGCGACATGAGCCTCGGGATTAACCCCTCTGCCTCCTAGCCCAGTGTTTGCTCTGGCACTACCCGCAGCGCCTTCGCTTCTACTCATCCGGGCTCTCAGTTGCCGGTCTCTGTGCATGGGGGTCATCTGAGGACACTGTGTTAGGGCCTAAAGAGCTGCTGTGAGTAGGTATGAAGGAGGGAGTTAAGCCACGACCCTCTGGGGAAGTCTGGCCGGCTTTGACTGTTGATGAGGAGGTGCTGTGCGGATCCGAGGCTACGGTTGGGGGAAGGGGCGTCGTGGGGGTCAGAAAAGAGCCCTCACTCCCATGAGGTAGTACAGTGGCCGGTCTGCTAGATAGCACTGCTATCACTGGAGAATTTCTGTGGATTTTTTTAGTTGAAAACGTTTAGGTTTTCACTAACATATTCAACTAACTATAAGGTTAATTTAACCATATATATTTTTTTTTCTTCTTCGGAGTGTACTGTAATAGTTCCTTGCTGTGAGCATTCTCTATGTTCAATAGAAATGCAGTTAGCTGCTCTTTAACCATGAGCAGGCCTGCCAGCTTTTTCCTCAGCATTAGCATCAAGTTACAGTATGCCATGACCTGATTGGTGGGCCCGAAACACGAATAAAGTGAGACAGTTTTTAGGAGCAGTGGTATTATCTTCGCCAGCGCAGCTTTTCATAACCCACCCCTTAATTATTTAGTTCGGCCAGCTCCAGTTGTCTTTTTTCAAGTGAAGTACAAAAAACGAAACGAGAATTCACTTGAATTCGGAATTTGTCAGAAAAACAAACAATATGAACATTCTGCCATTCGTTCGTTTTAAAACGTCATAGAGTATTTACTACGACAGCAAACAAGAAAAGTATTAGGATGTTCCACTGTTCTTACTTTGTGCGATAATTACGAAAACAACTTTCAAGCAGCACTCATTGGCACGAAGTCCATTTCGAATGTGTGGAAGTAGACGGGAGCGTAACACAACTTTAATAAAATGTCAAGTGCTGTCGCAGTTGAAAGGGCCTAGCGTTCCTTTGCCGGAAAAGGACTTCCATGGTAACACAAATAAATATCACCCGGCAGTAACCGTTGTTCACCGGCGAGGGCTCTGTCGACGCCATCGATTCGGTTTCGCTCTCAGTGTCCGCTAACCTGTCCCGAAGTAAAGGACAAACAGAGCGGAACAGCTGGGCGCAGGAGCCTCGTGTTTTTGATCGCCTGCCCGCTTCCTGACCCTCCAAACCTGGCACGGGAGACAGCGCATTCTCCTCTCGAGAAGGGAGGGGCTGGGCTGGTTTTTTGCAGATAGCAAGCAGTACGTTCAACGGTGAAGCTGGGCTTCGCTCTCAGTGTCCGCTAACCTGTCCCGAAGTAAAGGACAGACGGAGCGGACCTTCCCTTCCCATGCATGCTGACTAAAACCGAAAGTCAACGGCAGAAGCTCACGCGCGCGACCTAATCCTGAACTGTTCACTAGGCGCGCGTCGTGATCCGATTGTTTCTGCCATGCTGTCTACGACAGAAGCTCACGCGCGCGACCTAATCCATTGGAAAATGCTGCGCGTGGCCAGCTCTTGTCTCCACTCGTTGTCGGCTAAGCCGACAGCTATAGTTCTCGCAGCGAGAGCGCGCTTTCGCGCGCTTTTCGCAGATGAGACCTAAAAAGCAATTGGGAAAGTGAAGTTATAACATCATTAAAGAGACTCTGGGTGGCATTACTTGAACTGCAGACACTGTGGCAAGCTGGGTGTTCTGGGCATGCATTTTAAAGGCCCCATGTTCTTGTATGTACCGATACCTTGATGCTAAGCTGGACCATCTGAAGGCTAGTAGGGCTGGAGAAAAGTCAAACACATGTCAGGCCGGTGTCTGAAAAACCAGCATGGCTGGAGCATAGTTAGTCACTTGAGATTGATCGATTGAAAGGCCAGGAGTAGGCGGGGTGACAGTGTGTGGCAGTCACATGTCTGACTGGTGCCTTCAACGAGCCAGCAGGGCTGGGGTGGTGTCAGTCATTCACACTTCCAGGTGAGGGACACTCTGCATAGGCGTGTTGGTCTCAATACCCTTCAAGTGTCTGAGGGCCATCAGAAGGAAAGAGGATGTCTGCAGGTTCTTTACAAGACTTACAGCGGTGTCCGCTGAGACTCCCAGCTGGGTACAAGGGACTGAGCCACATCTGCTGGACACAAGAGGCTGTCAGCAGAATCTTCATAAGACTCCCTGCAGGACCTGCTGAGTGACATGGTCCTTGACAGCGGGGGGATGCATGTACTTATGCTGCCATTTTACGTTAGAGGCCCAATATGCCGAGCACTTAGATTAACAAGGCAGCCCTCCATGCACTGTACAGACACTGGAAACGTTGTCACTAAGTCGGAAGGGGCGTTCTGCAGGCTAACAAAATGCGGCCGGGAGGACGGTATAACGAGGACCAGAACAGCATAAGGAGGCATTGTTCGACATGTGCAGTAAAATGTTAAAAGGCACAGTTTAACATTGCAAATAAACTATAGTCAATGTATCACAGTATATTTAAAATAGCACAGCACAACATAGCAGTAGGTAGCAAAACATAAAAAACCATACTATTGTAATGGAGCATAACTCCTGTATGCCACAGCTGAAATAACATAGCACAACTAGTTACAGTGCAGCATGGCAAAATAGCAGCATAACACACTATAAAGTGAAACAGTTTAGTGCTACGAAACCCAGGATGGCGTAGAAGCAATATATTAATGTTTGTAGCCTCTAGAGAGTGGCAGCGTAATGCAGAGGCAGGAGGCTGTGGCCAGAGTGCCCCGGGGTGCAGGCAGCATGCCAGGCCCAGTGCCTTGTCCTTGGCGTGGCAGTGGAGCTGTCTGTCCGCTGCGTGGGCCCCCTCCTTCTCACAGCAAGTCCTGAACATGGAAACTGATGTTTCTTCTGCCGGCACGGGTTGTCATTCACTTACCTACAAGCCTCCTCCCACGAATATATTGTCCCCCTGCTTTGTAAATATACAATAAAGATATACAGGGACTCTTAGCTTATGCAATGAAAAGGGTCGACATGGTAGGCCATCAGTGGCGCAGTTCTTTCTGTTGTCGCGATAGAGGGGGTACCCAACCCACCTCCCTCTCAGCAGGTGAGATGAGATTTAACAAGCCCATGATTGAATTATGGCTGCAATCAGGGCCAGACTGGCCGTAGCGGGCCCTGGGCATTTCCCCAGTGGGCCGCCAGGATGGGTGCCTGTTTTGGACCCTTTGGGCCGTTTTTGTTACCGGACAGCGGTTTTCCAGCATAGCCGCAATATCAAACCCACATAACAAAAGCAGCTGCAGTGTTTTCCACGTGCACCACCCTCCCCCCCCAACCCTCTGCGGCCGGTCTGACACAATTGCCAGGGCCGGTTTGCATTCTTAGTCCGGCCCTGGCTGCAAATCGGGTTAGGGCACCATAATCTAGTGACTCTGACTTTAAGCATTCAGAGTAAGATAACAGCTATTGGATGTGGCGCTATTCTTTCTGCCAGTTCTTTCTGTTGTCACAATAGTGGGTAGGTGAAGTGAGAGCAGGGCCAGACTGGGAACCCAAAGCAGCCCATGCATGATACAGAGAGAGTCCCTCCTGAGGAAGCACTACAGTCAATAGGTGTACTAAGCAGCTATCCCCAGCCCGGCCTATTATCAGACATGGCACTGTACCTATGCTCGGTGCGCTTCCCCACAAGCAAACCCAACCTACCGGCGACAAGTCATCAGGCTGCGAGCATGCCTGGCTCTATATGGCCGCGCACTCCATCGCAGCTCACCCCTGGCTCCTGAGTTCCTGAATCCTAGTGGCTTACCTGGGATGCGCTTGGTTGAGTGGATCTGATCCATAGTTGAAACATGTGCTCCTCTCTTCTCCCAAACACCCGGTAGTGTGCTTAGTATCCCGTGGGCCACACGCGGAGGTAGGCAGATAAGGAGTGATCATCGGCCATGTACTGTCCCAGGCAGGAGTCATCGTCACTGTGAAGCAGGTTGTACAGACTCTGAGACTCCTGACCCCTACACCAATACAGACACTTCTTTCATTCTGGAATAGTATTACCAGCATGAGAGAAGTTCTGGGATTGGTGTGTGGGGGCTGGTTTTCTACTGACACAGGATCTGCTCTCCACCCAGCTGTGCAACACTGCTCAGATTGGAAGCTGCTAAGTGCGCATGACGGTTTGGCTGTACTAAGATGGCCGGCCAAACCGTCATGCCCCCTGATAGGGCCCACCCCTACTCCTCCTCCTCATGCTGCAGCTACCAAAAGGGGGTTGCCTCACCCCACACCTACCCCCACTCAGCTCATTTGGCTTTGTGGTAGCCTGGAGGATAAACAATAGAAATTATAATAAAATTGCTTTATTAGCATTTTATTTTTTATCCTACAATTTGCAGTGGGGCCACGCTCCTCCGGCGTAGGGGAGGAGCCGCAGCTGATGTCTGCAAAGTAAATTATGAAAGTTTCACACAATCGTGATTATTACCTCCCTGCTTGAGCTTATAACTCTCTGAAGGCAGCTGCTGTGGCATGCCCATAAGCTTGTCTTCTAAAGTCAAGCTAATTTTGATTAATTTAGGTCCACGGTACTCACGTATTTTTAAAGATGTTTTATAAAAATACTGCTCTAGAAACTGGTGGTACACTAGCTTTAGTAACTGCTTCCAGAATATGTATTGGTGATGCAATAAAAATCTTATTTCTAAGTGTTGTGGCTCTTTCTGTGATTATAGCTTCCTGCATTTTTAACTGCATTTCGGTTGGATTTCAAAATCAGAAAAATGTATGTACTCAAAGTAAACTGCAAAACACACAAGATGATAGACGGAATGTTGCACAATGGCAAAACATTCACCCCAAGTCACAGATCTGGGTATAATCCATCGTTATTTTGCTCACCAAGCCACCCCAGTTCAGACAAGGCCATATGCAAATCAGTCTTGACCCTATGCCTCATGGGAACAGTCCAGCCCGAACTGCCAAGCCATGTCTTTCCTGGACCGGAATCAAGCATCCTAGGACCGGTTTCTGGCTATCAGCCGTCTTCAGCCAGTATAGCTTGACTCCAGTGGCTTAGTGAGCAAGGGACCCACGTCTGGGCATACCCTTCCCACATAGGGTGAACAGCAAAACACACAAGATGATAGACGAAATGTTGAACAATGGCAAAACATTCACCCCCAGTCACAGATCTGGGTTTAATCCATCGTTATTTTCCTCACCATGCCACCCAGTGCAGACATGGCCAAATGCAAACCAGTCTTCACCCTGTGCCTCATGGGAACAGTCCAGCCCAAACTGCCAAGCCATGTCTTTCCTGGAACGGAATCAAGCATCCTAGGACCGGTTTCTGGCTATCAGCCGTCTTCAGCCAGGATAGCTTGACTCCAGTGGCTTAGTGAGAAAGGGACCCACGTCTGGGCATACCCTTCCCACATAGGGTGAACAGCAAACCACACAAGATGATAGACTAAATGTTGCACAATGGCAAAACATTCACCCACAGTCACAGATCTGGGATTAATCCATTGTTATTTTGCTCACCAAGCCACCCCAGTTCAGACATGGCCATATGCAAATCAGTCTTGACCCTGTGCCTCATGGGAACAGTCCAGGCCGAACTGCCAAGCCATGTCTTTCCTGGACTGGAATCAAGCATCCTAGGACCGGTTTCTGGCTATCAGCCGTCTACAGCCAGGATAGCTTGACTCCAGTGGCTTAATGAGCAAGGGACCCACGTCTGGGCATACTCTTCCCACATAGGGTGAACAGCAAAACACACAAGATGATAGACGGAATGTTGCACAATGGCAAAACATTCACCCCCAGTCACAGATCTGGGTTTAATCCATCGTTATTTTGCCCAGCAAGCCACCCCAGTTCAGACATGGCCATATGCAAATCAGTCTTGACCCTGTGCCTCATGGGAAAAGTCCAGCCAGAACTGCCAAGCCATGTCTTTCCTGGACCGGAATCAAGCATCCTAGGACCGGTTTCTGGCTATCAGCCGTCTTCAGCCAGGATAGCTTGACTCCAGTGGCGCAGTGAGCAAGGGACCCACGTCTGGGCATACCCTTCCTACATAGGGTGAACAGCAAAACATACAAGATGATAGACGGAATGTTGCACAATGCCAAAACATTCACCCCCAGTCACAGATCTGGGTTTGATCCATCGTTATTTTGCTCACCAAGCCACCCCAGTTCAGACATGGCCATCGCAAATCAGTCTTGACCCTGTGCCTCATGGGAACAGTCCAGCCCGAACTTTCAAGCCATGTCTTTCCTGGACCGGAATAAAGCATCCTAGGACCCGTTTCTGGCTATCAGCCGTCTTCAGCCAGGATAGCTTGACTCCAGTGGCTTAGTGAGCAAGGGACCCACGTCTGGGCATACCCTTCCCACATAGGGTGAACATCAAAACACACAAGATGATAGACGGAATGTTGCACAATGGCAAAACATTCACCCCCAGTCACAGATCTGGGTTTAATCCATCGTTATTTTGCCCAGCAAGCCACCCCAGTTCAGACATGGCCATATGCAAATCAGTCCTGACCCTGTGCCTCATGGTAACAGTCCAGCCAGAACTGCCAAGCCATGTCTTTCCTGGACCGGAATCAAGCATCCTAGGACCGGTTTCTGGCTATCAGCCATCTTCAGCCAGGATAGCTTGACTCCAGTGGCGTAGTGAGCAAGGGACCCACGTCTGGGCATACTCTTCCCACATAGGGTGAACAGCAAAACACACAAGATGATAGATGGAATGTTGCACAATGGCAAAACATTCACCCCCAGTCACAGATCTGGGTTTAATCCATCGTTATTTTGCTCACCAAGCCACCCCAGTTCAGACATGGCCATATGCAAACCAGTCTTGACCCTGTGCCTCATGGGAACAGTCCAGCCAGAACCGCCAAGCCGTGTCTTTCCTGGACCGGAATCAAACATCTTAGGACCGGTTTCTGGCTATCAGCTGTCTTCAGCCAGGATAGCTTGACTCCAGTGGCTTAGTGAGCAAGGGACCCACGTCTGGGCATACCCTTTCCACATAGGGTGAACAGCAAAACACACAAGATGATAGACGGAATGTTGCACAATGGCAAAACATTCACCCCCAGTCACAGATATGGGTTTAATCCATCGTTATTTTGCTCACCAAGCCACACCAGTTCAGACATGGCCATATGCAAATCAGTCTTGACCCTGTGCCTCATGGGAACAGTCCATACCGAACTGCCAAGCCATGTCTTTCCTGGACCGGAATCAAGCATCCTATGACAGGTTTATGGCTAGCAGCCATCTTCAGCCAGGATAACTTGACTCCAGTGGCTTAGTGAGCAAGGGACCCACGTCTGGGCATACCCTTCCCACATAGGGTGAACAGAAAAACACACAAGATGATAGACGGAATGTTGCACAATGGCCAAACATTCACCCCCAGTCACAGATCTGGGTTTAATCCATCGTTATTTTGCTCACCAAGCCTCCCCAGTTCAGACATGGCCATATGCAAATCAGTCTTGACCCTGTGCCTCATGGGAACATTCCAGCCCGAACTGCCAAGCCATGTCTTTCCTGGACCGGAATCAAGCATCCTAGGACCGGTTTCTGGCTATCAGCCGTCTTCAGCCAGGATTGCTTGACTCCAGTGGCGTAGTGAGCAAGGGACCCACGTCTGGGCATACTCTTCCCACATAGGGTGAACAGCAAAACACACAAGATGATAGATGGAATGTTGCACAATGGCAAAACATTCACTCCCAGTCACAGATCTGGGTTTACTCCATCGTTATTTTGCTCACCAAGCCACCCCAGTTCAGACATGGCCATATGCAAACCAGTCTTGACCCTGTGCCTCATGGGAACAGTCCAGCCAGAACCGGCAAGCCGTGTCTTTCCTGGACCGGAATCAAGCATCCTAGGACCGGTTTCTGGCTATCAGCCGTCTTCAGCCAGGATAGCTTGACTCCAGTGGCTTAGTGAGCAAGGGACCCATGTCTGGGCATACCCTTCCCACATAGGGTGAACAGCAAAACACACAAGATGATAGACGGAATGTTGCACAATGGCCAAACATTCACCCCCAGTAACAGATCTGGGTTTAATCCATCGTTATTTTGCTCACCAAGCCACCCCAGTTCAGACATGGCCATATGCAAATCAGTCTTGACCCTGTGCCTCATGGGAACAGTCCAGCCCGTACTTCCAAGCCATCTCTTTCCTGGACTGGAATCAAGCATCCTAGGACCGGTTTCTGGCTATCAGCCATCTTTAGCCAGGATGGCTTGACTCCAGTTGCTTAGTGAGCAAGGGACCCACGTCTGGGCACACCCTTCCCACATAGGGTGAACAGCAAACACACAAGATGATAGACGGAATGTTGCACAATGGCAAAACATTCACCCCCAGTCACAGATCTGGGTTTAATCCACCGTTATTTTGCTCACCAAGCCACCCCAGTTCAGACATGGCCATATGCAATTCAGTCTTGACCCTGTGCCTCATGGGAACAGTCCAGCCCGTACTTCCAAGCCATCTCTTTCCTGGACTGGAATCAAGCATCCTAGGACCGGTTTCTGGCTATCAGCCATCTTTAGCCAGGATGGCTTGACTCCAGTGGTTTAGTGAGCAAGGGACCCACGTCTGGGCATTCCCTTCCCACATAGGGTGAACAGCAAAACACACAAGATGATAGACGGACTGTTACACAATGGCAAAACATTCACCCCCAGTCACAGATCTGGGTTTAATTCATCGTTATTTTGCTCACCAAGCCACCTCAGTTCAGACATGGCCATATGCAATTCAGTCTTGACCCTGTGCCTCATGGGAACAGTCCAGCCCGAACTGCCAAGCCATGTCTTTCCTGGACCGGAATCAAGCATCCTAGGACCGGTTTCTTGCTATCAGCCGTCTTGAGCCAGGATAGCTTGACTCCAGTGGCTTAGTGAACAAGGGACCCACATCTGGGCATACCCTTCCCACATAGGTTGAACATCAAAACACACAAGAACATAGACGGAATGTTGCACAATGGCAAAACATTCACCACCACTCACAGATCTGGGTTTAATCCATCATTATTTTGCTCACCTCACCAAGCCAGCCCAGTTCAGACATGGCCATATCCAAATCAGTCTTGACCCTGTGCCTCATGGGAACAGTCCAGCCCAAACTGCCAAGCCATGTCTTTCCTGGACCGGAATCAAGCATCCTAGGACCGGTTTCTGGCTATCAGCAGTCTTCAGCCAGGATAGCTTGAATCCAGTGGCTTAGTGAGCAAGGGACTCACGTCTGGGAATACCCTTCCCACATAGGGTGAACAGCAAAACACACAAGATGATAGACGGAATGTTGCACAATGGCAAAATATTCACCCCCAGTCACAGATCTGGGTTTTATCCTTCGTTATTTTGCTCAACAAGCCACCACAGTTCAGACATTGCCATATGCAAATCAGTCTTGACCCTGTGCCTCATGGGAACAGTACAGCCCGAACTGCCCAGCCATGTCTTTCCTGGATCAGAATCATGCATCCTGGGACCGGTTTCTAGCTATCAGCCGTCTTCAGCAAGGATAGCTTGACTCCAGTGGCTTAGTGAGCAAGGGACCCACGTCTGGGCATACCCTTCCTACATAGGGTGAACAGCAAAACATACAAGATGATAGACGGAATGTTGCACAATGGCAAAACATTCACCCCCAGTCACAGATCTGGGTTTAATCCATCGTTATTTTGCTCACCAAGCCACCCCAGTTCAGACATGGCCATCTGCAAATCAGTCTTGACCCTGTGCCTCATGGGAACAGTCCAGCCCGAACTGTCAAGGCATGTCTTTCCTGGACCAGAATCAAGCATCCTAGGAACCGTTTCTGGCTATCAGCCGTCTTCAGCCAGGATAGCTTGACTCCAGTGGCTTAGTGAGCAAGGGGCCCACGTCTGGGCATACCCTTCCCACATAGGGTGAACATCAAAACACACAAGATGATAGACGGAATGTTGCACAATGGCAAAACATTCACTCCCAGTCACAGATCTGGGTTTAATCCATCGTTATTTTGCTCACCGAGCCACCCCAGTTCAGACATGTCCATATGCAAATCAGTCTTGACCCTGTGCCTCATGGGAACAGTCCAGCCCGAACTGCCAAGCCATGTCTTTCCTGGACCGGAATCAAGCATCCTAGGACCTGTTTCTGGCTATCAGCCGTCTTCAGCCAGGATAGCTTGACTCCAGTGGCTTAATGAGCAAGAGACCCACGTCTGGGCATACTCATCCCACATAGGGTGAACAGCAAAACACACAAGATGATAGACGGAATGTTGCACAATGGCAAAACATTCACCCCCAGTCACAGATCTGGGTTTAATCCATCGTTATTTTGCCCAGCAAGCCACCCCAGTTCAGACATGGCCATATGCAAATCAGTCCTGACCCTGTGCCTCATGGGAAGAGTCCAGCCAGAACTGCCAAGCCATGTCTTTCCTGGACCGGAATCAAGCATCCTAGGACCGGTTTCTGGCTATCAGCCGTCTTCAGCCAGGATAGCTTGACTCCAGTGGCGTAGTGAGCAAGGGACCCACGTCTGGGCATACTCTTCCCACATAGGGTGAACAGCAAAACACACAAGATGATAGATGGAATGTTGCACAATGGCAAAACATTCACCCCCAGTCACAGATCTGGGTTTAATCCATCGTTATTTTGCTCACCAAGCCACCCCAGTTCAGACATGGCCATATGCAAACCAGTCTTGACCCTGTGCCTCATGGGAACAGTCCAGCCAGAACCGCCAAGCCGTGTCTTTCCTGGACCGGAATCAAACATCCTAGGACCGGTTTCTGGCTATCAGCTGTCTTCAGCCAGGATAGCTTGACTCCAGTGGCTTAGTGAGCAAGGGACCCACGTCTGGGCATACCCTTTCCACATAGGGTGAACAGCAAAACACACAAGATGATAGACGGAATGTTGCACAATGGCAAAAATTCACCCCCAGTCACAGATCTGGGTTTAATCCATCGTTATTTTGCTCACCAAGCCACCCCAGTTCAGACATGGCCATATGCAAATCAGTCTTGACCCTGTGCCTCATGGGAACAGTCCATCCCGAACTGCCAAGCTATGTCTTTCCTGGACCGGAATCAAGCATCCTATGACAGGTTTATGGCTATCAGCCATCTTCAGCCAGGATAACTTGACTCCAGTGGCTTAGTGAGCAAGGGACCCACGTCTGGGCATACCCTTCCCACATAGGGTGAACAGAAAAACACACAAGATGATAGATGGAATGTTGCACAATGGCAAAACATTCACCCCCAGTCACAGATCTGGGTTTAATCCATCGTTATTTTGCTCACCAACCCACCCCAGTTCAGACATGGCCATATGCAAATTAGTCTTGACCATGTGCCTCATGGGAACAGTCCAGCCCGAACTGCCAAGCCATGTCTTTCCTGGACCGGAATCAAGCATCCTAGGACCGGTTTCTGGCTAGCAGCCGTCTTCAGCCAGGATAGATTGACTCCAGTGGCTTAGTGAGCAAGGGACCCACGCCTGGGCATACCCTTCCCACATAGGGTGAAGAGCAAAACACACAAGATGATAGACGGAATGTTGCACAATGGCCAAACATTCACCCCCAGTCACAGATCTGGGTTTAATCCATCATTATTTTGCTCACCAAGCCTCCCCAGTTCAGACATGGCCATATGCAAATCAGTCTTGACCCTGTGCCTCATGGGAACAGTCCAGCCCGAACTGCCAAGCCATGTCTTTCCTGGACCGGAATCAAGCATCCAAGGACCGGTTTCTGGCTAGCAGGCGTCTTCAGCCAGGATAGATTGACTCCAGTGGCTTAGTGAGCAAGGGACCCACGTCTGGGCATACCCTTCCCACATAGGGTGAAGAGCAAAACACACAAGATGATAGACGGAATGTTGCACAATGGCCAAACATTCACCCCCAGTCACAGATCTGGGTTTAATCCATCGTTATTTTGCTCAGGAAGCCTCCCCAGTTCAGACATGGCCATATGCAAATCAGTCTTGACCCTGTGCCTCATGGGAACAGTCCAGCCCGAACTGCCAAGCCATGTCTTTCCTGGACCGGAAGTAAGCATCCTAGGACCGGTTTCTGGCTATCAGCCATCTTCAGCCAGGATAGCTTGACTCCAGTGGCGTAGTGAGCAAGGGACCCACGTCTGGGCATACTCTTCCCACATAGGGTGAACAGCAAAACACACAAGATGATAGATGGAATGTTGCACAATGGCAAAACATTCACTCCCAGTCACAGATCTGGGTTTAATCCATCGTTATTTTGCTCACCAAGCCACCCCAGTTCAGACATGGCCATATGCAAACCAGTCTTGACACTGTGCCTCATGGGAACAGTCCAGCCAGAACTGGCAAGCCGTGTCTTTCCTGGACCGGAATCAAGCATCCTAGGACCGGTTTCTGGCTATCAGCCGTCTTCAGCCAGGATAGCTTGACTCCAGTGGCTTAGTGAGCAAGGGACCCACATCTGGGCATACCCTTCCGTCATAGGGTGAACAGCAAAACACACAAGATGATAGACGGAATGTTGCACAATGGCCAAACATTCACCCCCAGTAACAGATCTGGGTTTAATCCATCGTTATTTTGCTCACCAAGCCACCCCAGTTCAGACATGGCCATATGCAAATAAGTCTTGACCCTGTGCCTCATGGGAACAGTCCAGCCTGTACTCCCAAGCCATGTCTTTCCTGGACTGGAATCAAGCATCCTAGGACCGGTTTCTGGCTATCAGCCATCTTTAGCCAGGATGGCTTGACTCCAGTTGCTTAGTGAGCAAGGGACCCACGTCTGGGCACACCCTTCCCACATAGGGTGAACAGCAAACACACAAGATGATAGACGGAATGTTGCACAATGGCAAAACATTCACCCCCAGTCACAGATCTGGGTTTAATCCACCATTATTTTGCTCACCAAGCCACCCCAGTTCAGACATGGCCATATGCAAATCAGTCTTGACCCTGTGCTTCATGGGAACAGTCCAGCCCGAACTGCCAAGCCATGTCTTTCCTGGCCCGGAATCAAGCATCCTAGGACTGGTTTCTGGCTATCAGCCGTCTTCAGCCAGGATAGCTTGACTCCAGTGGCTTAGTGAGCAAGGGGCCCACGTCTGGGCATACCCAAAACCACATAGGGTGAACAGCAAAACACACAAGATGATAGACGGAATGTTACACAATGGCAAAACATTCACCCCCCAGTCACAGATCTGGGTTTAATCCATCGTTATTTTGCTCACCAAGCCATCCCAGTTCAGACATGGCCATATGCAAATAAGTCTTGACCCTGTGCCTCATGGGAACAGTCAAGCCCGAACTGCCAAGCCATGTCTTTCCTGGACCGGAATCAAGCATCCTAGGACCGGTTTCTGGCTATCAGCCGTCTTCAGCCAGGATAGCTTGACTCCAGTGGCTTAGTGAGCAAGGGACCCACGTCTGGGCATTCCCTTCCCACATAGGGTGAACGGCAAAACACACAAGATGATAGACGGACTGTTACACAATGGCAAAACATTCACCCCCAGTCACAGATCTGGGTTTAATCCATCGTTATTTTGCTCACCAAGCCACCCCAGTTCAGACATGGCCATATGCAAATCAGTCTTGACCCTGTGCCTCATGGGAACAGTCCATCCCAAACTGCCAAGCCATGTCTTTCCTGGACCGGAATCAAGCATCCTAGGACCGGTTTCTGGCTATCAGCAGTCTTCAGCCAGGATAGCTTGAATCCAGTGGCTTAGTGAGCAAGGGACTCACGTCTGGGCATACCCTTCCCACATAGGGTGAACAGCAAACCACACAAGATGATAGACGGAATGTTGCACAATGGCAAAACATTCGCCCCCAGTCACAGATCTGGGTTTTATCCTTCGTTATTTTGCTCAACAAGCCACCACAGTTCAGACATGGCCATATGCAAATCAGTCTTGACCCTGTGCCTCATGGGAACAGTCCAGCCCGAACTGCCCAGCCATGTCTTTTCTGGATCGGAATCATGCATCCTAGGACCGGTTTCTGGCTATCAGCCGTCTTCAGCAAGGATAGCTTGACTCCAGTGGCTTAGTGTGCAAGGGACCCACGTCTGGGCATACCCTTCCTACATAGGGTGAACAGCAAAACATACAAGATGATAGACGGAATGTTGCACAATGGCAAAACATTCACCCCCAGTCACAGATCTGGGTTTAATCCATCGTTATTTTGCTCACCAAGCCACCCCAGTTCAGACATGGCCATCTGCAAATCAGTCTTGACCCTGTGCCTCATGGGAACAGTCCAGCCCGAACTGTCAAGGCATGTCTTTCCTGGACCGGAATCAAGCATCCTAGGAACCGTTTCTGGCTATCAGCCGTCTTCAGCCATGATAGCTTGACTCCATTTGCTTAGTGAGCAAGGGGCCCACGTCTGGGCATACCCTTCCCACATAGGGTGAACATCAAAACACACAAGATGATAGACGGAATGTTGCACAATGGCAAAACATTCACTCCCAGTCACAGATCTGGGTTTAATCCATTGTTATTTTGCTCACCGAGCCACCCCAGTTCAGACATGTCCATATGCAAATCAGTCTTGACCCTGTGCCTCATGGGAACAATCCAGCCCGAACTGCCAAGCCATGTCTTCCCTGGACCGGAATCAAGCATCCTAGGACCTGTTTCTGGCTATCAGCCGTCTTCAGCCAGGATAGCTTGACTCCAGTGGCTTAGTGAGCAAGGGACCCACGTCTGGGCATACCCTTTCCACATAGGGTGAACAGCAAAACACACAAGATGATAGACGGAATGTTGCACAATGGCAAAACATTCACCCCCAGTCACAGATCTGGGTTTAATCCATCGTTATTTTGCTCACCAAGCCACCCCAGTTCAGACATGGCCATATGCAAATCAGTCTTGACCCTGTGCCTCATGGGAACAGTCCATCCCGAACTGCCAAGCCATGTCTTTCCTGGACCGGAATCAAGCATCCTATGACAGGTTTATGGCTATCAGCCATCTTCAGCCAGGATAACTTGACTCCAGTGGCTTAGTGAGCAAGGGACCCACGTCTGGGCATACACTTCCCACATAGGGTGAACAGAAAAACACACAAGATGATAGATGGAATGTTGCACAATGGCAAAACATTCACCCCCAGTCACAGATCTGGGTTTAATCCATCGTTATTTTGCTCACCAAGCCACCCCAGTTCAGACATGGCCATATGCAAATCAGTCTTGACCATGTGCCTCATGGGAACAGTCCAGCCCGAACTGCCAAGCCATGTCTTTCCTGGACCGGAATCAAGCATCCTAGGACCGGTTTCTGGCTAGCAGCCGTCTTCAGCCAGGATAGATTGACTCCAGTGGCTTAGTGAGCAAGGGACCCACGTCTGGGCATACCCTTCCCACATAGGGTGAAGAGCAAAACAAACAAGATGATAGACGGAATGTTGCACAATGGCCAAACATTCACCCCCAGTCACAGATTTGGGTTTAATCCATCGTTATTTTGCTCACCAAGCCTCCCCAGTTCAGACATGGCCATATGCAAATCAGTCTTGACCCTGTGCCTCATGGGAACAGTCCAGCCCGAACTGCCAAGCCATGTCTTTCCTGGACCGGAATCAAGCATCCAAGGACCGGTTTCTGGCTAGCAGCCGTCTGCAGCCAGGATAGCTTGACTCCAGTGGCTTAGTGAGCAAGGGACCCTGGTCTGGGCATACCCTTCCCACATAGGGTGAACAGCAAAACACACAAGATGATAGACGGAATGTTGCACAATGGCCAAACAACACCCCCAGTCACAGATCTGGGTTTAACTATCGTTATTTTGCTCACCAAGCCACCCCAGTTCAGACATGGCCATATGCAAATCAGTCTTGACCCTGTACCTCATGGGAACAGTCCATCCCGAAATGCCAAGCCATGTCTTTCCTGGACCGGAATCAAGCATCCTATGACAGGTTTATGGCTATCAGCCATCTTCAGCCAGGATAACTTGACTCCAGTGGCTTAGTGAGCAAGGGACCCACATCTGGGCATACCCTTCCCACATAGGGTGAACAGAAAAACACACAAGATGATAGATGGAATGTTGCACAATGGCAGAACATTCACCCCCAGTCACAGATCTGGGTTTAATCCATCATTATTTTGCTCACCAAGCCACCCCAGTTCAGACATGGCCATATGCAAACCAGTCTTGACCCTGTGCCTCATGGGAACAGTCCAGCCAGAACCGGCAAGCCGTGTCTTTCCTGGACCGGAATCAAGCATCCTAGGACCGGTTTCTGGCTATCAGCCGTCTTCAGCCAGGATAGCTTGACTCCAGTGGCTTAGTGAGCAATGGACCCACGTCTGGGCATACCCTTCCCACATAGGGTGAACAGCAAAACACACAAGATGATAGACGGAATGTTGCACAATGGCCAAACATTCACCCCCAGTAAGAGATCTGGGTTTAATCTATCGTTATTTTGCTCACCAAGCCACCCCAGTTCAGACATGGCCATATGCAAATAAGTCTTGACCCTGTGCCTCATGGGAACAGTCCAGCCCGTACTTCCAAGCCATGTCTTTCCTGGACTGGAATCAAGCATCCTAGGACCGGTTTCTGGCTATCAGCCATCTTTAGCCAGGATGGCTTGACTCCAGTTGCTTAGTGAGCAAGGGACCCACGTCTGGGCACACCCTTCCCACATAGGGTGAACAGCAAACACACAAGATGATAGACGGAATGTTGCACAATGGCAAAACATTCCCCCCCAGTCACAGATCTGGGTTTAATCCATCGTTATTTTGCTCACCAAGCCACCCCAGTTCAGACATGGCCATATGCAAATCAGTCTTGACCCTGTGCCTCATGGGAACAGTCCAGCCCGAACTGCCAAGCCATGTCTTTCCTGGACCGGAATCAAGCATCCAAGGACCGGTTTCTGGCTAGCAGCCGTCTGCAGCCAGGATAGCTTGACTCCAGTGGCTTAGTGAGCAAGGGACCCTGGTCTGGGCATACCCTTCCCACATAGGGTGAACAGCAAAACACACAAGATGATAGACGGAATGTTGCACAATGGCCAAACAACACCCCCAGTCACAGATCTGGGTTTAACTATCGTTATTTTGCTCACCAAGCCACCCCAGTTCAGACATGGCCATATGCAAATCAGTCTTGACCCTGTACCTCATGGGAACAGTCCATCCCGAAATGCCAAGCCATGTCTTTCCTGGACCGGAATCAAGCATCCTATGACAGGTTTATGGCTATCAGCCATCTTCAGCCAGGATAACTTGACTCCAGTGGCTTAGTGAGCAAGGGACCCACATCTGGGCATACCCTTCCCACATAGGGTGAACAGAAAAACACACAAGATGATAGATGGAATGTTGCACAATGGCAGAACATTCACCCCCAGTCACAGATCTGGGTTTAATCCATCATTATTTTGCTCACCAAGCCACCCCAGTTCAGACATGGCCATATGCAAACCAGTCTTGACCCTGTGCCTCATGGGAACAGTCCAGCCAGAACCGGCAAGCCGTGTCTTTCCTGGACCGGAATCAAGCATCCTAGGACCGGTTTCTGGCTATCAGCCGTCTTCAGCCAGGATAGCTTGACTCCAGTGGCTTAGTGAGCAATGGACCCACGTCTGGGCATACCCTTCCCACATAGGGTGAACAGCAAAACACACAAGATGATAGACGGAATGTTGCACAATGGCCAAACATTCACCCCCAGTAAGAGACCTGGGTTTAATCTATTGTTATTTTGCTCACCAAGCCACCCCAGTTCAGACATGGCCATATGCAAATAAGTCTTGACCCTGTGCCTCATGGGAACAGTCCAGCCCGTACTTCCAAGCCATGTCTTTCCTGGACTGGAATCAAGCATCCTAGGACCGGTTTCTGGCTATCAGCCATCTTTAGCCAGGATGGCTTGACTCCAGTTGCTTAGTGAGCAAGGGACCCACGTCTGGGCACACCCTTCCCACATAGGGTGAACAGCAAACACACAAGATGATAGACGGAATGTTGCACAATGGCAAAACATTCCCCCCCAGTCACAGATCTGGGTTTAATCCATCGTTATTTTGCTCACCAAGCCACCCCAGTTCAGACATGGCCATATGCAAATCAGTCTTGACCCTGTACCTCATGGGAACAGTCCATCCCGAAATGCCAAGCCATGTCTTTCCTGGACCGGAATCAAGCATCCTATGACAGGTTTATGGCTATCAGCCATCTTCAGCCAGGATAACTTGGCTCCAGTGGCTTAGTGATCAAGGGACCCACGTCTGGGCATACCCTTCCCACATAGGGTGAACAGAAAAACACACAAGATGATAGATGGAATGTTGCACAATGGCAAAACATTCACCCCCAGTCACAGATCTGGGTTTAATCCATCGTTATTTTGCTCACCAAGCCACCCCAGTTCAGACATGGCCATATGCAAATCAGTCTTGACCCTGTGCCTATTGGGAACAGTCCAGCCCGAACTGCCAAGCCATGTCTTTCCTGGACCGGAATCAAGCATCCTAGGACCGGTTTCTGGCTAGCAGCCGTCTTCAGCCAGGATAGATTGACTCCAGTGGCTTAGTGAGCAAGGGACCCACGTCTGGGCATACCCTTCCCACATAGGGTGAAGAGCAAAACACACAAGATGATAGACGGAATGTTGCACAATGGCCAAACATTCACCTCCAGTCACAGATCTGGGTTTAATCCATCGGTTTTTTGCTCACCAAGCCTCCCCAGTTCAGACATGGCCATATGTAAATCAGTCTTGACCCTGTGCCTCATGGGAACAGTCCAGCCCGAACTGCCAAGCCATGTCTTTCCTGTACCGGAAGTAAGCATCCTAGGACCGGTTTCTGGCTATCAGCCGTCTTCAGCCAGGATAGCTTGACTCCAGTGGCGTAGTGAGCAAGGGACCCACGTCTGGGCATACTCTTCCCACATAGGGTGAACAGCAAAACACACAAGATGATAGATGGAATGTTGCACAATGGCAAAACATTCACTCCCAGTCACAGATCTGGGTTTAATCCATCAGTATTTTGCTCACCAAGCCACCCCAGTTCAGACATGGCCATATGCAAACCAGTCTTGACCCTGTGCCTCATGGGAACAGTCCAGCCAGAACCGGCAAGCCGTATCTTTCCTGGACCGGAATCAAGCATCCTAGGACCGGTTTCTGGCTATCAGCCGTCTTCAGCCAGGATAGCTTGACTCCAGTGGCTTAGTGAGCAATGGACCCACGTCTGGGCATACCCTTCCCACATAGGGTGAACAGCAAAACACACAAGATGATAGACGGAATGTTGCACAATGGCCAAACATTCACCCCCAGTAACAGATCTGGGTTTAATCCATCGTTATTTTGCTCACCAAGCCACCCCAGTTCAGACATGGCCATATGCAAATAAGTCTTGACCCTGTGCCTCATGGGAACAGTCCAGCCCGTACTTCCAAGCCATGTCTTTCCTGGACTGGAATCAAGCATGCTAGGACCGGTTTCTGGCTATCAGCCATCTTTAGCCAGGATGGCTTGACTCCAGTTGCTTAGTGAGCAAGGGACCCACGTCTGGGCACACCCTTCCCACATAGGGTGAACAGCAAACACACAAGATGATAGACGGAATGTTGCACAATGGCAAAACATTCACCCCCAGTCACAGATCTGGGTTTAATCCACCGTTATTTTGCTCACCAAGCCACCCCAGTTCAGACATGGCCATATGCAAATCAGTCTTGACCCTGTGCTTCATGGGAACAGTCCAGCCCGAACTGCCAAGCCATGTCTTTCCTGGCCCGGAATCAAGCATCCTAGGACTGGGTTCTGGCTATCAGCCGTCTTCAGCCAGGATAGCTTGACTCGAGTGGCTTAGTGAGCAAGGGACCCACGTCTGGGCATACCCAAAACCACATAGGGTGAACAGCAAAACACACAAGATGATAGACGGAATGTTACACAATTGCAAAACATTCACCCCCAGTCACAGATCTGGGTTTAATCCATCGTTATTTTGCTCACCAAGCCATCCCAGTTCAGACATGGCCATATGCAAATAAGTCTTGACCCTGTGCCTCATGGGAACAGTCAAGCCTGAACTGCCAAGCCATGTCTTTCCTGGACCGGAATCAAGCATCCTAGGACCGGTTTCTGGCTATCAGCCGTCTTCAGCCAGGATAGCTTGACTCCAGTGGCTTAGTGAGCAAGGGACCCACGTCTGGGCATTCCCTTCCCACATAGGGTGAACAGCAAAACACACAAGATGATAGACGGACTGTTACACAATGGCAAAACATTCACCCCCAGTCACAGATCTGGGTTTAATCCATCGTTATTTTGCTCACCAAGCCACCCCAGTTCAGACATGGCCATATGCAAATCAGTCTTGACCCTGTGCCTCATGGGAACAGTCCAGCCCGAACTGCCAAGCCATGTCTTTCCTGGACCGGAATCAAGCATCCTAGGACCGGTTTCTGGCTATCAGCCGTCTTGAGCCAGGATAGCTTGACTCCAGTGGCTTAGTGAACAAGGGACCACATCTGGGCATACCCTTCCCACATAGGGTGAACATCAAAACACACAAGAACATAGACGGAATGTTGCACAATGGCAAAACATTCACCACCACTCACAGATCTGGGTTTAATCCATCATTATTTTGCTCACCAAGCCACCCCAGTTCAGACATGGCCATATCCAAATCAGTCTTGACCCTGTGCCTCATGGGAACAGTCCATCCCAACCTGCCAAGTCATGTCTTTCCTGGACCGGAATCAAGCATCCTAGGACCGGTTTCTGGCTATCAGCAGTCTTCAGCCAGGATAGCTTGAATCCAGTGGCTTAGTGAGCAAGGGACTCACGTCTGGGCATACCCTTCCCACATAGGGTGAACAGCAAAACACACAAGATGATAGACGGAATGTTGCACAATGGCAAAACATTCACCCCCAGTCACAGATCTGGGTTTTATACTTCGTTATTTTGCTCAACAAGCCACCACAGTTCAGACATGGCCATATGCAAATCAGTCTTGACCCTGTGCCTCATGGGAACAGTCCAGCCCGAACTGCCCAGCCATGTCTTTCCTGGATCGGAATCATGCATCCTAGGACCGGTTTCTGGCTATCAGCCGTCTTCAGCAAGGATAGCTTGACTCCAGTGGCTTAGTGAGCAAGGGACCCACGTCTGGGCATACCCTGTGGTTCTGAAAAATATGGATCCGTAGTAGTACCGGACTCGAGAATAAAAACTTCGTCGAAATAGGACGAATTTGGTATCAAAAGACCGGAAATGACGAGTACATCAAGCACATGTATTTTCAGTATATTCGAGTGACAATTTCACCTCGAAATCGTCATTTACCTTCTGAAACCTTAGTTGCATGTTGCCCTCTACATAGGCCTTAATCCAGTCGAATTTGATTCCACAAGGACACGTACTCCTTAATCGACTTCTTCCTGACCCCAGTACAAGTTAGAACCATTGCCCCAAGCCAAGCTCGTTAGGTCAGTTCCCTCCCAGTGGCCAAGCAAGATAGTATCTAGGCCCAACCGGCCATAAAGCCATTTCAGCACGCACACCTGCCATATCTCGCTCACATCTTTCTTCACTCCTTTCTCCTCACTTATTTTATGGTGGGGAGGTGACCATTTTTATTAGGGGTCCAGCGATATCTGATGAAATGTTGGGCCTTGCCGGATGATTTGTTATGGGCAGCACGACGTGAAATATGTACATGTCATCATGACTCTGCTTTCTTTTTGTAATCAGTAACCATAAATGAAATACCGCGCACCCAAGGAATGTTTCGCCAAAGGGTAAATGTTGTGTATAAGAAGAGAAGCCTAACTTTGTGAAAGTGTGCAGTCTCCTGAATATACTTGTATCGTACTTCTAGGACCCTGTCACCTTGGTTGCAGCCAATAAACTAATCTTTGACTTCACCTGGAAGACTCTGAAGTTTCTGTGGGTCTGACTCAGGAGAACCCGAGGTCTTTGGTGTGTTGATCCCCTGGCACCGCTGGGTTACCGGTTCGGTACCGGTTCCTAAAAACCCAGTACCTCATTTGGCGCCCAGCGTTGGAGCGATTCCAGTGGTACCAATCAGCCTGAAGATCGTGAGGAGCTTCGTGTGAAAATTCCGGAGGAGGGCCCACCACCTCATCGACCCCTGCATGTCGACGTGGTCCGAAGGTCTTTACTACGAGGTTCCCCGCTTCCCGACGGCTACAAGGACTGCTGCCCTGGCTATCGCCCTGATGTTGGACCCTTGACATTTTCGGTAGAGCGAAACGCTGAGACGAGTCTTCTGGTGAAGCCATCGATAATTTTCAGTTAAGTATAAGTGGAGCGTCTCCTAGTCCTTAGTTGGACTTACTTTGTGATATCTTAGAGATACATAAAGGTTTTTATTGGTTCTTGCAAGCACCATAACCGAAGGACTCGTGTATTCACGAGCAATATCGTAATCGATAACTCCTTTGAAGTTCTGGAACTAGACTAGAGAGAAAGGATGCCTAGTCTTAGACTCGGGAATTTGTTTTGTCTTGGTAATAATAATAGGGACTCCCGATTGGAGGACTCATGTCCGGTTCCTCCAGTTGGAACTCCGACTTACGAGCTGTACGCTAAACATGGGGTAGGCCCCATCGTTTACAACGAGGTATGGATTAAATACACTAGGAAAGATGGTGTTCTAAAATGGCCCCAATATGGTAGCTTTGATTCTGAAATCTTAGACAACCTTGAAGTTAAACTATTCAAAAAGAAAGCCCGGCCGGCGATGTTTGACTCTTTCCGCATATGGCGCAAAGAAGCCAAACAAAAAGAAATTAAATTAGCTAAGAAAAATAAGAGAGAAGAAGGACTTTCAGTAATACAAGCTGCCGTGCAGTTTAAAGATAATGAGGAAGAGCAGATAAATGAACAACTGCACAGGCAACGTAAAATGGCAATAGATAAGTGCTATCCAGTTTTGCCGTCTCTTCAGCAAGGGACAGGAAAAGAGCGTGAAAAAGACCAATTAATGTCGCAATTATTAACTTCACCACCGCCCTATGCGCAGAATGCTACAGCACCCCCGCAGCCTTTAGTTGCGCAAGCTGCGCCTCTGGCTCTTCCACAGCACCCACCAGCTGTTCTTCAGCTGGCTCCTACTTCTTCGGTGCAGCCTCCTCCAGGCCCACCGACCAATTCTGTTTCATCTATGTCTTCTACGATTTTGCCTACTGTACTTTCTACAAATGCCCCTTCTATGATTTTGCCTAGTACCACATCTATTATTCCTCATACCTCTTCTGCCATCTCTGCATCCGCTTTACCTCACCCCGTTCTTTCATCTGTTTGTTCTTCCGTTTCACCTTCCCTTCGGCAGAAAATGGCCAGTACTGTTACTAATCTTCTTTTACCACTTTTCGGGTCACCTGCCACGACCCCTAACATAGGAAGAAGACAGTTGCGAAGTCAACTGCCCGATTATCAAGAGAGAGATTCCCTGAATAATTTAGCTCGGAAATGGGTCATGGACACTGCAAAATATGATTTACAGTCTGTCATGGAAGTTTTCCATCAATGGGAAACAGCGACACAGAGATATGTGTTCGAACAGATGTGTGTTTTTCTTTGCGAAGATTTAGAAGACAATGATCAGGATTGCCTCCCACAAGAGATGTGTCGTATAAGGTTTAAGTTTAGTCTGGGTATGATTGTAGGTCCCGATGTGGAAGAAGCAGTGAAATGCTATTATCATATCGAAGTAAGGGAAGTAGTTCTGGGTCACCATCAGAATCTAGTGCATCTAGTAGGAAAAAGACACGACAATACCCTATGAGAGAAGTTCCCCCACAGTGGAGAGAGGGTGACGCGACAGCTGTCCCACCTGTCCTGCCCCACTTTCACTGAGTATGGGTACATGTTCCATGGAAGCGAGCAGAAGTTTTAGCACTCAAACAAACACTACCAGATCCGCGTAAAAATCCTGCAGGGTACTATAAAGAATTGTCGCAAACTGCTGGGTCATGTATTATGAATTTGGCCAATATCGATATGTTATTCGGGAACGTTGTTCCACAGCCTTTATGGGGAAAAATTCGTCATGTAGATCATGACCAGGAATTAGGTGACACGTGGGCTAATATTACTGTTGCAGATGCACGACAAGTTGGTGGTGCCAAGCCTGAACCCCTGATAGCGGAACTACCTGGTAGGATAGTAGATTACATGAAGACAATAATGCCTGCGATACGTGTAAATTGGGATAAGTTATCTGCATGCAAGCAAAAGAAAGAAGAAACTGTGTCAGACTTCTTCACCAGATTTGAAGAAACATTCATTGACCACAGCGGTCAAGATATGACCACAGAAGGTGGTCAGAGATTGTTTGTCGATAAATTTGTGCACAATCTACTTCCAGACTTGTGTAGGAAATTAAAAGATTCAGAAAGCTCTTGGGCAGTATCATCTTCAGCCCAGATATTAGCTACCGCACAGTACTATGAGAATAGAGACAAGGATGAGAAAGATAAAGTAGAGAAGAAAACTAGAGAACTCAAAACGAAGGTTTTGCTACAGCAAGCATATCCTCCACGTGGTGGTGGTAATAAAAATAATAATGGTCCGAATCACTACCGGAACACTTTTCAGCAGCCGCAGAGAAACTTGCAGAGATTCGATTACAATCAAAACCGCGTAGGTCCCAACCAGTGTTTATACTGCAAACAAGAGGGTCATTACAAATATGACTGTCCTGCCCTGCCGCAACGTACAAATGAGTTTTCTGGTGTACGAGGTCGTGGTAGTCAGCAAGCGCCCAGAGGTAGAGGGCGTGGAAACACCCCTCAGGACACACGTCCCCTTCCACCACAAAACTCTATGAACAGGTTTGACCAGCAAAATAACGTATCTGACAGGACAGCTCAATACTACGTCGATGAGTATTACACAGAAAATGAGCAGTGGGAGAATAATGATTGCTAGGACAGCCTTAGACGAAGAGAGGGAGTTGTTTCAGTTCCAGTAGATCAGAGTGGACCTTACGTTGAGGTGATTACATCGGGTGTGTCAGAGCCTTTTCTGTTGGATACTGGTGCTACAAAGAGTTCTATTATGCACTCCAAACTCCCTGGCGCACCTTTGTCTGGCGAAATGAACGTTTCCGTAGGTTTTTCTGGCGCCCCGGTTAGAAATCTGATTTCTGACCCTTTATCTCTTTCTGTTGGTCCTTGTGAATTCGAAGCACCCCTTATTTTGACAACAGGTTGTGGTGAAAATTTGCTAGGATTAGATTTGCTAAAAAGATTGTATGCGACTTTGTACTGTTCTCCCTCAGGAGTACAACTGACTCTAGGTAAGAAAGTGGTTTCTCCCATATATTTGTCGAGAAATACGCTTCCAACAGAATTGACACTTCTTCCGGATATTCTTTGGGCTACTGGTCCGAATGATGTAGGTCTTTTAGAAATTCCACCATATGTTGTAACATTGAAGTCGAATGTCAAAATGCCACGAATTCCCCAATACAGAATATCCAATGAGGGCGAAAAAGCTTTGCTAGCGATTGTTTACGAGTTGATTGAGAAAGACGTAATTGAGGAAACACGAGGAAATGTTTGCAATAGTCCTGTTCTGCCTGTTTTAAAACGAACTGACCCTTCTCAGCCACCTGTGTATAGATTTGTGATTGATCTTAGGGAAGTAAATAAGATAGTGGTGCCACAATTCCCAGTTGTCCCCGACATTACAACATTATTGACTATGATTCCAGCATCCGCATCCTGGTTTTCGGTGATTGACCTGAAGAATGCTTTCTTCAGTATCCCGATTGCTGAGGAAAGCAGGGATATTTTTTCCTTTAGTTTAGGTGGTCGCAGTTTCCGCTTTAAACGTGCTCCTCAAGGCTACTGTGAAAGCCCCTCAATATACAGTCAAGCTCTGAAAAGTCAGCTTGACGCAATGGTTTTGCCCGAAGGTTCCACTCTAGTACAGTACGTGGACGATTTGCTCATAGCCACGGATACTGAGAAAATATGTAAAATGGCCACATTGGCACTACTGCGTCATCTATATGATCTACATCACAAGGTGTCACTTTCCAAGCTTCAATATTGTCGACAAGAAGTGACCTACTTAGGTCATCTCTTATCGAAGGAGGGAAGGAAACTGACCCCAGAAAGAATTCAGGCAATAGCAAAATTAAATGTGCCAAGAACGCAGAGAGAAGTACGCGCTTTCTTGGGCATTACATCGTACTGTAGACAGTGGATCCCAAATTTTTCGTTATTAGCCAAACCATTATTGGCACTAACGTGTACAAATACACCCAATCCCATTCCTTGGTCTGATGAGTGTCAGAAAAGTTTTCTCGAATTACGCACAGCATTATGTTCGGCCCCTGTGTTAGGTAACCCCAACTACAGTAAACCTTTCACATTATATGTCCACGAGAAGGAGGGTTGTGCATTGTCCGTGCTGACTCAGTTATACGGAGATAGACAACGGCCATGCGCCTATTTTTCGTCAACTTTGGATCCGGTAGCACGAGCATTGCCAAGTTGTCTAAGGGCCACAGCAGCAGCAGCTGTTTCTATTCGACAGTCTGCAGGTCTAGTAATGAATAATACACTAATCGTGATGGTTCCGCATGCAGTAGACACATTGTTAAATAGGACTAAGACACAGCACTTAACTAGTGCTCGACTGTCCAGTTATGAATTGACGCTACTAGCAAGCCATGTGCACATCAAAAGGTGCAGTACTCTGAACATAGCCACATTGTTACCAATTGCTGAGGAATCGGATGCTTCAGAACAGCACGATTGTTTCCTCAGAACGGAGGAGGAGACCAAAGGGAGAGTTGATCTATTCGATACTCCTCTCGCCGAATGTGATGGTACATTATGGGTGGATGGGTCATGCTTTAAACTCCCAAATGGTAATGTGACTACAGCATATGCTGTCACAACTCTCCACACAATCGTTGAAACTGCGCGAATACCACATGGTTCGGCTCAAGCTGCCGAACTCGTGGCGTTAACGAGAGCATGTGTGTTATCAAAAGGAATGAAAGTGACTGTCTATACCGACAGTCAGTATGCTTTTGGAGTGGCTCACAGTTTTGGTCGATTGTGGAGAGAACGTGGGTTCCTGACTTCGCATGGAGCTAAGATTCAGCACGGTCAGTTGGTGAATGAGCTTCTTGAATCACTGACGTTGCCCCTGAAAGTAGCAGTTGTAAAATGTAGTGCACACAAGAAAGTGATCGATGATGTTGGTCGAGGAAATGCATTTGCTGATGAAACTGCTAAAGAAACGGCAAAGAATGTGATGAGCCGAATGTATGTTGCGAGCCCAGAAAGATGGACTGGTGATGTTGGAATATGTGAAGACACGATAGAAAGTGTGAAGTCCATCCAAGCTGAGGCCACGGAGAAAGAGTTAAGCACGTGGAAAGAAAGTACAGGGAGAATGGATGTAAATGGTTGTTGGATTGAATCGACAGAGCAACAAAGATGGATGTTACCCGATGCATATGTGCCTGCAGTGGTTACAATGGCTCATGGGATGGCCCATATCAGCGCGAAAGGGATTTGCGAGTTGTTGGCCCCAGTGTGGAAGAATTCAGGGATTCCCAAGTGCGCAGAGAATGTTGTCAAGAATTGCATGGTATGTCTGAAACACAATCCTGGTAGGGGAACCCCAACTCCAGCTGGTCATTTCGCACCTCCTACGTATCCGTTCGAGGTTTTGCAGCTAGATTTCATACACATGGAGAGGTGCAACACCTTAAAATATGTGCTCGTGGTTGTTTGCGCCTTCTCAAGGTGGGTAGAAGCCTATCCCCTAAGGGACAATACTGCCTTGTCCACAGTGAAAGCCCTTGTGAAAGAGTTCTTCCCCAGGTTCGGAATGCCTAGAATGGTCTGGTCGGACAACGGAAGTGAATTTGTGGGTTGTGTGATGAAACGAGTGTGTGAAGGGCTAGGCATTAGTCAGAAGTTCCACGCTGCAAATCACCCCCAATCAGCTGGATTAGTGGAATGTTACAATGGCACGCTTAAACTTAAATTGGCCAAAATCCAAGCGAGCACGGGTCTTAAATGGCCCGATGCTCTGCCCTTAGCACTCCTATCCACCAGAATGACTGTGCATGCGCGAATGAAACTCAGCCCCTATGAAATAATCTTTGGTCGGCCAGCCAACATATGGGGAGTGCCTAGGCCCACGAAGTTTAGCGAGCTGCAACACCCCATTTTGCTCGACTATCTGTATGAATTGACGGCTAAATTACGTGTTTTATATCAACAGGTCCACAACACCTTGCCTCCGATCTCTGAGACACCAGGTCACTCCATTGACCCTGGCTCCTGGGTTCTGGACAAGAATTTCCAGAGGACAAGAAACGACCAGCCCAGATGGACTGGACCACACCTCGTCCTCCTGTCTACAAGGTCGACCGTTAAAGTGGAGGGGAAGGCCAATTGGGTCCACGGGATCCATTGTAAGAAAATACCTTTCCCTCTGCCACATGACCGATGGGTCCGGACAGGAGGCACTGACTCAAAGCGCACAACTGATGAACGCGTAAAAGAAGCTAAACGCGATTGTGACAGTAAGGACATTTTTCAAGAAACTACGCCGCCATCGGAACAATTGAACTCTGTGGAACCTGAGCTACTATTTCCGGACCAGACAGCACCCGGGAAAAGACGCTATAATTTGCGACCGAGAAAAACAGACTAAAGTAAAAGTGATTTATTTTTTTTTTGATCCGGGAGAAAAACCTGTGGACTAATAAAATAATAAGTTTTTCCTTCCAAAATGCTATTTTGAAAATGCAGATTCTCCCATCTAGGTAACTTGCTTATTTTTGTTTTTTTTCTCTTGAACCGCCATCCGGGTTCCGCTGCTAGGGTCGCGGTTGATTAAAGACTTTTGGGTGTAGCTGACAACAATAGGTTGCTGGTTCCAGTTGGTCGAAGGGAGCCACCCTAGACTGACGGAAGCATCCTTTAGCAGAAACAACCTACCGCCGCGGGCAGCAACTTAGAGAGGATGGAGTTTCCTGATGTGGAGAGAACTGCCAAACAAATGAACTTTAAGCAGAGACTTTTGAAAACAATGAGAAAGAAAATTTTTATAATAATGTGTATTTTTATGCTATGTAGCGTAATGGTCTTTTTGATAAGCTATGTTTTATTCTCTTTTCGTGTGACATTTACGCCCACTACATCACCCATACCTCCCCCTACTGTTTCCTCTCATTCTTTCCACTCTTTGCCTGACCACGAATCAAGTAGGAGATTAGAGTTCATTAATAACTCCTTCGTTCAGCTATTACACCAACACCAACTTGTGATGAACACAACCAACTGTTGGGTGTGTGGTCTCATGCCCCACACCACGGATAGAGGTATCCCCTATTTGGTCCTGCCATTTAGTCACAATGGGTCAGTATGGGCATATAGGACAATGTTCATATATGCACGAGAAATCCAACCCCTACGTTCTGTAAAAGACAACCTCAAGACTAGCGCCCTAGTGAAGGGTATAGTTGATATGATCAAGGAAGTGACTTCTTACGAAGATACCCCGGACGATGAGATACTTGCATATGTAGGATGGAATGTGACCGGATATGGCACTAAATTAAGTGAGAAACAGCAAGCCAAGAGATCGTCCCCTATCTGGATCGTACCCCATCAAGGTCACCTGTGTCTGCAAGGTATTGGTAGGAATCCCAGAGCTCAGCTAGGGAAGAGTGTCTGCACAGAAACGTATGTTTTTGGATCTCAGACTTCCCCTGCCTTTTTAGCCGCAAAGGGTACTTATTTCATCTGCCACGATAGAGCCTATACATGGTTGCCCCCTGACTTCTCGGACTCATGTTTTGTTTCATTCCTGTTACCCCCCACCTACACAGCAGCGGCGGATTACCATCGGACAAGGGTAGTTAGAGGTGTTTTGAGTAAAGAAGACACTGCGGGTCAAGAATTTGGTGACTTCGCAATGGGTATTCTGCCGTTCTGGGGAGCCATGGTTAACAGCAGAAACATAAGGCAATTGACAAGGGTAGTTGAATCCACCGTGATTGAGACTGCCGGTGCCCTTAGTAACCTGACTGCTGAGCTCCAGTCGGATCGACTGATGACCCTTCAGAACCGGGTCGCTTTGGATGTAATACTTGCGGACCGGTGTGGAGTATGCAAATTGATCCAGTCCAGTTGTTGCATTTTTATTCCAGATAATGCTCCAACAGTGTACAGGGCCATCTCCAAACTACATAAGATTTCCGAATCTATTCATGTGGATAAACGAGATTGGTCATTAATGGGATGGTTCTGGGGGCTGATATCTGCCTGGGGATGGAAAATTCTGATGGTCATTGGGATGGTCTTAGCCATTCTTTTCCTGTTCTGTCTATGCATACAGTGTGCTCCTGCAATATGTGGCCTCTGTGCTACATCATGTGTAAGGAAGCCTGTGTCAAGACACGAACTCAGCACTAGAATGATGTTGCAGCAACACCTCAATGACTTTAGGAATATAGATCTGGACTCAGATTAACATGAGGATAGATTAATGGCCTATGTAAGGGCAAAAGGAGGGTCTGTGGTTCTGAAAAATATGGATCCGTAGTAGTACCGGACTCGAGAATAAAAACTTCGTCGAAATAGGACGAATTTGGTATCAAAAGACCGGAAATGACGAGTACATCAAGCACATGTATTTTCAGTATATTCGAGTGACAATTTCACCTCGAAATCGTCATTTACCTTCTGAAACCTTAGTTGCATGTTGCCCTCTACATAGGCCTTAATCCAGTCGAATTTGATTCCACAAGGACACGTACTCCTTAATCGACTTCTTCCTGACCCCAGTACAAGTTAGAACCATTGCCCCAGGCCAAGCTCGTTAGGTCAGTTCCCTCCCAGTGGCCAAGCAAGATAGTATCTAGGCCCAACCGGCCATAAAGCCATTTCAGCACGCACACCTGCCATATCTCGCTCACATCTTTCTTCACTCCTTTCTCCTCACTTATTTTATGGTGGGGAGGTGACCATTTTTATTAGGGGTCCAGCGATATCTGATGAAATGTTGGGCCTTGCCGGATGATTTGTTATGGGCAGCACGACGTGAAATATGTACATGTCATCATGACTCTGCTTTCTTTTTGTAATCAGTAACCATAAATGAAATACCGCGCACCCAAGGAATGTTTCGCCAAAGGGTAAATGTTGTGTATAAGAAGAGAAGCCTAACTTTGTGAAAGTGTGCAGTCTCCTGAATATACTTGTATCGTACTTCTAGGACCCTGTCACCTTGGTTGCAGCCAATAAACTAATCTTTGACTTCACCTGGAAGACTCTGAAGTTTCTGTGGGTCTGACTCAGGAGAACCCGAGGTCTTTGGTGTGTTGATCCCCTGGCACCGCTGGGTTACCGGTTCGGTACCGGTTCCTAAAAACCCAGTACCTCAACCCTTCCTACATAGGGTGAACACCAAAACATACAAGATGATAGACGGAATGTTGCACAATGGCAAAACATTCACCCCCAGTCACAGATCTGGGTTTAATCCATCGTTATTTTGCTCACCAAGCCACCCCAGTTCAGGCATGGCCATATGCAAATCAGTCTTGACCCTGTGCCTCATGGGAACAGTCCAGCCCGAACTGTCAAGGCATGTCTTTCCTGGACCGGAATCAAGCATCCTAGGAACCGTTTCTGGCTATCAGCCGTCTTCAGCCAGGATAGCTTGACTCCAGTTGCTTAGTGAGCAAGGGGCCCACGTCTGGGCATACCCTTCCCACATAGGGTGAACATCAAAACACACAAGATGATACACGGAATGTTGCACAATGGCAAAACATTCACTCCCAGTCACAGATCTGGGTTTAATCCATCGTTATTTTGCTCACCGAGCCACCCCAGTTCAGACATGTCCATATGCAAATCAGTCTTGACCCTGTGCCTCATGGGAACAGTCCAGCCCGAACTGCCAAGCCATGTCTTTCCTGGACCGGAATCAAGCATCCTAGGACCTGTTTCTGGCTATCAGCCGTCTTCAGCCAGGATAGCTTGACTCCAGTGGCTTAGTGAGCAAGGGACCCACGTCTGGGCATACCCTTTCCACATAGGGTGAACAGCAAAACACACAAGATGATAGACGGAATGTTGCACAATGGCAAAACATTCACCCCCAGTCACAGATCTGGGTTTAATCCATCGTTATTTTGCTCACCAAGCCACCCCAGTTCAGACATGGCCATATGCAAATCAGTCTTGACCCTGTGCCTCATGGGAACAGTCCATCCCGAACTGCCAAGCCATATCTTTCCTGGACCGGAATCAAGCATCCTATGACAGGTTTATGGCTATCAGCCATCTTCAGCCAGGATAACTTGACTCCAGTGGCTTAGTGAGCAAGGGACCCACGTCTGGGCATACCCTTCCCACATAGGGTGAACAGAAAAACACACAAGATGATAGATGGAATGTTGCACAATGGCAAAACATTCACCCCCAGTCACAGATCTGGGTTTAATCCATCGTTATTTTGCTCACCAAGCCACCCCAGTTCAGACATGGCCATATGCAAATCAGTCTTGACCCTGTGCCTCATGGGAACAGTCCAGCCCGAACTGCCAAGCCATGTCTTTCCTGGACCGGAATCAAGCATCCTAGGACCGGTTTCTGGCTAGCAGCAGTCTTCAGTAAGCATGGGCGTAAAATCCGCTCCGCTCGCGGATTTTTCGGATTTTCGGCAAATTCGCAATCCGCGAACTCTCGCGAATTTGTCGAAAATCCGTGAATTCGCTCGCGGCGGATTTTTTGCTTGGTGATACAATATTGCGGCGCGCGGCGTGGTGCACGCCGTTCACTTTCCGTCATTCAGCGTTTGCCGAGTTGTTTTTCTCGATCATATTTTGCGAGTTCTGCGCCATTTTGGATCTTGATGCGGGATCCCGCGGGAGTTTGGCGCCCGCGAATACGTAATCGCGGCTTGCCACCTTGCACAGCACGCCTCGCGAGAGTTCGCAATTGCGAACACGTAGTTGCGGGGGAAAGGAACAATCTCGCACTCGCGAAATAGAGATTTAGCAATTCTGCACAAGAAATCCACCAGCAAACAGGATAAACCTTCAGAAAATGATGATTTTTATCAGAATCACTCCTCAGGTTGACATTTGCATGGCCTTTTTTTTTGCAAGGAGTCCATTTTGGGGGGGGGGGGGGAGGAAGGAAGTGCCCCACAGTCTCCAACTTCCTGTTCCTGTCCAGCAGGCTCCTCCCAGTGCTTTCTTCATGTGCTGGTCACTTTCATTTGGACCTTGACCTGGAAGGATTACTTTTTGTGGGTGCTGCTGGATATTTGGATTTGAGGCCTTTTTGACTTTCTTTGGATCATTTTTGGATTAGAAATCAACTTTCACAAATAAGTTTGTTTGGGGCATTACAGTTGCTGCAGCTACAATTTTGGAACTTTTTCAGAACATTAAATAAAATATATTGTGGGTAGCCACAGTATCCAGTAGGACCAGTGTTGGTTATGGGTGCATGATACAACTGTTTTGTTGAATTTAAACACCATTGAGGCCATGGATGGGCTGGGATTGTGCTGATTTTTGTTGTTTTTGTCGTTTTTTTTGGGGTTGCTGGTGGGGCCCTTTGCCCAGGGGTGGTGAGTGTTGCATGGGCCCAGTCTTTCTGTGGGGTGTCCTCTTGAATTTAAACACCATTGAGGCCATGGATGGGCTGGGATTGTGCTGATTTTTGTGTTTTTGTCGTTTATTTGGGGCTGCTGGTGTGGCCTTTTGCCCAGGGGTAGTGGTGCTTGAACTGAGTGTGCCTGTGGTGTGGTCTCACTCTCTTTAATGTAAACATCCTGGATGGCATTAGATTGTGGTGATTTGTGGGTGTTTTTCTGTTTTTTTGGGGTGTACTGTTGATGTGGACTGGCCATGTGGGTGGTGGCCATCTTGAGTGCTGGCTGGTACAGGCAACATGTGCTTGGGGTGCAAGGGGACATTTTGAAGAGAGGCAGTGTCTGAGGCCTGCACTTATTTAGCCTACTTTTCATCCATTATCCCCAGGGGTAGTGAGTGTTGCATGGGCCTAGTCTTTCTGTGGGGTGTCTTCTTGAATTTAAACACCATTGAGGGCATGGATGGGCTAGGATTGTGCTGGATTTTGTGGTTTTTGTCGTTTTTTGGGGCTGCTGGTGGGGCCCTTTGCCCAGGGGTGGTGAGTGTTGCATGGGCCCAGTCTTTCTGTGGGGTGTCCTCTTGAATTTAAACACCATTGAGGCCATGGATGGGCTGGGATTGTGCTGTTTTTTGTGTTTTTTGTCGTTTTTTTGGGGCTGCTGGTGTGGCCTTTTGCCCAGGGGTAGTGGTGCTTCAACTGAGTGTGCCTGTGGTGTGGTCTCACTCTCTTTAATGTAAACAACCTGGATGGCATTGGATTGTGGTGATTTTTGGGTGTTTTTCTGTTTTTTTGGGGTGTACTGTTGATGTGGACTGGCCATGTGGGTGGTGGTGGTGGTCATCTTGAGTGCTGGCTGGTACAGGCAACATGTGCTTGGGGTGCAAGGGGCCATTTTGAAGAGAGGCAGTGTCTGAGGCCTGCACTTATTTAGCCTACTTTTCATCCATTATCCCCAGGGGTAGTGAGTGTTGCATGGGCCTAGTCTTTCTGTGGGGTGTCTTCTTGAATTTAAATACCATTGAGAGCATGGATGGGCTAGGATTGTGCTGAATTTTGTGTTTTTTGTCGTTTTTTGGGGCTGCTGGTGGGGCCCTTTGCCCAGGGGTGGTGAGTGTTGCATGGGCCCAGTCTTTCTGTGGGGTGTCCTCTTGAATTTAAACACCATTGAGGCCATGGATGGGCTGGGATTGTGCTGTTTTTAGTGTTTTTTGTCATTTTTTTGGGGCTGCTGGTGTGGCCTTTTGCCCAGGGGTAGTGGTGCATGGACTGAGGGTGCCTGTGGGGTCTCACTCTCTTTAATGTAAACATCCTGGATGGCATTGGATTGTGGTGATTTTTGGGTGTTTTTCTGTTTTTTTGGGGTGTATTGTTGATGTGGACTGGCCATGTGGGTGGTGGTGGTGGCCATCTTGAGTGCTGGCTGGTACAGGCAACATGTGCTTGGGGTGCAAGGGGCCATTTTGAAGAGAGGCAGTGTCTGAGGCCTGCACTTATTTAGCCTACTTTTCATCCATTATCCCCAGGGGTAGTGAGTGTTGCATGGGCCAAGTCTTTCTGTGGGGTGTCTTCTTGAATTTAACCACCATTGAGGGCATGGATGGGCTAGGATTGTGCTGAATTTTGTGGTCTTTGTCGTTTTTTGGGGCTGCTGGTGGGGCCCTTTGCCCAGGGGTGGTGAGTGTTGCATGGGCCTAGTCTTTCTGTGGGGTGTCCTCTTGAATTTAAACACCATTGAGGCCATGGATGGGCTGGGATTGTGCTGTTTTTTGTGTTTTTGTCGTTTTTTTGGGGCTGCTGGTGTGGCCTTTTGCCCAGGGGTAGTGGTGCATGGACTGAGTGTGCCTGTGGCATCTCACTCTCTTTAATGTAAACATCCTGGATGGCATTGGATTGTGGTGATTTTTGGGTGTTTTTCTGTTTTTTTGGGGTGTCCTGTTGATGTGGACTGGCCATGTGGGTGGTGGTGGTGGCCATCTTGAGTACTGGCTGGTACAGGCAACATGTGCTTGGGGTGCAAGGGGCCATTTTGAAGAGAGGCAGTGTCTGAGCCCTGCACTTCTTTTGCCTACTTTTCATCCATTATCCCCGGGGGTAGTGAGTGTTGCATGGGCCTAGTCTTTCTGTGTGGTGTCTTGAATGAAAACATCATGGATGGCATGGGATTGTGCTGATTTTTCTGTGTTTTTCCATTTTTTGGGGTGTATAACTGAACTGATGTTCCTCTGTCTTCCATTGCTTTTAGGTGCACAAGACTCTAGAGAACCACCAGTGCCAGGAAGAAGTCCTGCAGCGGTGTGTGTGTGCAGCATAACGTCACACGATGTCCCGTCTGGACACAGACAACTCTGCAACTCGTGCAACTGCTGCCTGCTGTTCTGAAGAAGATGGCCCCAAAAAAAGTTACCGGTAGCTCCTCTAGCAAGAAAGTTGCCAGTAAGGAGCAGAAGAAGCAAGTTACCAAGGAGACTGGTGTGCCGCCCGCCCCTTTTTTTGGGAGTAAAAAAAAAAGTATGCCTGCAGCAGCAGCGGGATCTGCTGGGGACCAAGCTGGGAGCAGCACCCCCGCTCCATTGGGCTCAGTGCCACCACCACCACAACGCCAGCTTAAGTCCAAGTCCTTCACTGCTGCAGAGGCACTTAGTCTAGTTGTTCAATCACCATCGACCAGTGATGTTGGCTCATCGCAAGAAAGTAGCAGCAATGTCCCTCAATCAACACAGGTTGTTGTAACTCATCTTACGAGTATTGAACAACCACAGCCGCAACAAAAACCACATGTGCAAGTACAAGCCCAAGTACATGTGGAAGGAGAGGCAGCGCAAGGAGATGCGCAAGCAGAGGTGCATGGAGGGTCACAAGTGCCCACAATAGTTGTTCCTCCCGAAGTAGGGGCACATCAGGAAATCGACAATCAAGGCGAGGTATCATTTGAGGAAGACACTCCTCCTGATGATCATTCATTGTCTTCCACACCCCTAGCAAGGAAGAGATCAAGGGTGGTGTCTACATCTTCTTCAAGCACACCTCCTTCTGATGATACGGATCAAAATTGGGAACCAGCACCACTGCCGTCTGAGAGTGAGGCACACCATGATCTGACAAAGGTAGTTAAGCGTAAAAGGAAGCTCATCCAAAGTCTCAGAGTTATGGAGTGTGATGATGAGGCTCAGCAAGAAGTGGCGGATACTGCTGCTGATGAAGACTCTGACAACGACGACCCAGTCATCATAAAGGTCACTGCAGCCCCAGCGGGCATGCAGCAAACAGACATTTTGACCCTAGCCCGAAAAGCTGCTGAGCGTGATGATGATGATGTTGTCGACGAGGAGGCAGTGGAAACACCACCACAATCATTGGAGTTAAGTAGTACACCAACTCGTACAGCTTCCATATTTCTTTCTGGCAAGAAGGGACCTCCATCCACCTCGACCTTAATTAGTGGCGGTGAAAGTGCACAACGTACAAAAGTTGGGCAATCCAGATCCTCCACTTCATCCGGCATTCGCAGCATGACCACCACCAGTATCGCCGCCTCCTCCGGCCCCCACAGACACTTCAAGTCCCCAGTTTGGGACTTCTTTACTGTTTGCCCAAAAAGGGAAAAGTTCGCCATTTGTACCATTTGTAAGCTTGCAGTTAGTCGTGGTAAGCTTGGTACCAACTATGGGACTGGAGGCCAGAGAGGTCATCTTGAGAGACAGCACGCTGTTCAATGGTTTGCGCACCTAAAGGAGATCAAGGAAGCCCGAATTGGAAGTCAAGAAAACGCTGATGTTGCATCTGATGATGACGAGGAGGAAGAAGACGTGTCAAACACTTCACTTACACCCAGTACCCCTGTCAGCAGCACACCCCATGTGAGGCACACTAAGAGTGTTGGAGCGAGTGAGACACCAACGCGCAAAAGTTCACCAGCGAGCATAATTGGGTCAACTAAGTCATTATCATCCCGTAAATGCTTGGTCCAGGGCAACATTAGAACCATGTTTTCTTCAGACGCGCCATATGAACGCAACCACCCACTGACGCGTCTGTATAACACTAAGCTGGCTAAAATGCTAGCTGTGGACCTTCTCCCTTTTTCTTTTGTAGAAGCGGTAGGTTTTCTAGAATTAGTGGCAACGCTCTGCCCTAAATGGAATGTTCCTAGCCGGTTCTATTTTGCCAGAGTTGCGGTTCCAGCACTACATGAAGATGTGCTGGAGGCGATTGGGGCAGCTTTGCAGAAGAGTGCTGTTCACACTATACATCTGACAACAGACATGTGGACCAGTGGCGCAGGCGCTGATTACCTGTGCATCACTGCACACTGGGTCTCTTTTTCAGGTGTTAAAGCAAAGCTAAACGCAGGTGTTGACGCGGACCAAGTTTTTAAAGCTGCTCGGAAACATGCAACACTAGCCATGTTTGGCTTGGAGAAAAGTCACACATCACAAAACATTTTGGACGAGTTTAACAAAAAGGTCTTTCACTGGCTGTCCCCAAAAAAATGCAAGATTGGTTATGTTTCCACGGATAATGGCGCCAATGTAGTTAAGGCCATGGCGCTGGGTGACTATTTCAGAGTGCCGTGTTTGGCGCACTGTATCAACCTGGTAGTTCAAAAATTCTTGAGTGATAAAGACAGTCCAGCGTGCGAGGTAATGGCCACCTGCCGCAAAATGTGCAACCATTTCAGCCATTCTTTTAAGGCCCGGAAGCATCTGGGGAGCCTGCTACTTGAACGTCGAATGCCAGTGAAAGCACTCATCCAGGAGGTGGCAACACGTTGGAACTCAACCTTCTACATGCTTGAGCGTCTGTATGAGCAGTATACGGTACTCGATCACTATTTCTTAAAAGAGGGTACAGCTCAGAAGGACCTGCGGATGGGTGCGGCGCAATGGGACATGGTTAAAAGCCTGACAGACATGCTTCGTCCTTTTGAGTTCTTCACGCGTGCAGTCAGCCAGGAGGACTGTAATTTGGGAAAAGCTATCCCATTGTTGTGCATGCTGGAGCACCAACTGAAGGCGGTGTCTTCTGAGTTAGAAAAAGATGAAAAAAACAAAGACCCTTTTCTTTTGTCGGAGAAATTATTAGAGCGCCTACGTGATGATGAACGTCTTAAAAAGATCAACTCAGAACAGCATTACATGTGTGCTACTATTCTGGATCCACGCTAAAAAAAGGCGCTGGCAGGCCAAGCATTCTTTCCTTTTGCTGATGAAGATGTTAAAAAGTACAAACGTTGGCTAGCCTGGTCAGCCAAGAGGTTTGAAAAAGAACAGCAGGATATTGAAGGAGAAGGTAGTACATCAGCATCAGCATCAGCAGGCCATCCCCAGGCTGTGGCACAAGTGACCTCTCAGCCGTTAAAGACACCGGCAACCGGATCATCTGCACCACACACAAGAGTAACATTGACTGCTGAAGAGGATTGGCTAACTTTGCTTGGGTATGGTTCTCGAAAAAAGGTCACAGGCACAGCAAAAAGTAAGCAAAGTGGAGGAACCGTTGAGGACCTTGAGTCGATGGTGCAGGACTATCTGAATGACTCAACAGAGGTCTTTCTTAATGATGAGCCATTGCAGTATTGTCATGGGAAAAACAATTGTGGCCACAGCTCTCCAACCTGGCTATAAACTATTTGTCTTGCCCACTCGCAAGTGTGTCTTCTGAACGTGTTTTCAGTGCTGCTGGTGGCATTGTAACTCCCAAACGGAGCCGCCTCTCGCCCAAAAATGTGGAGAGGCTAACAATGATCAAGATGAATCAGCACCTCATACCACCAGATTACAAAGTACGAGAAAGCACGCCGCATGAAGACGAGGAGGACGGCAACGTAGATGAGGGGATTTGTTCTCTGTTCGGTGACGCTGACCTCATCCTGCCTGAATTCGCAGAGCAAGATGACGAAATCTTCTTCTTATTCCCTGACACCGAGCCCTGAAAATGAGACAATGAATCAATAACTTTCTTTTTCGTCCTTATTCACTTTTATTCCTGTGTGTCTGTCTTTCTTTTTTTTGCACAGTTAATTTAATTCAAACTTTAATCACCTAATCCCAAAAACAAGCCCATCAGCAGAACTGTCTTCACTTGTTTGCTTATTGATTTGAAGGTGCCGCAGTCTACATTCCTCAGGTTCACAAGTTCAGAAGAACATGCTCCTCTATCCTCCTCCTCCTATTTCCCTCAAAGCAGAGGGCTGGATTACGCCCAATGAAGAAAGACTCAGCACTTGTGGGGGTGTTCTACTTCTTTGCGGGTGAGTTGACGGCTCTGGGCCCATTGCTGTGAAGCTCTAATAACGGATAAAAGTGTTTTGGACCAAATATGAGGCAGGAATTTCTTGCCGTTTTTGCTGACTTGCTTGCCTTTGAGGTGCTCTTTGGCGGGGTTCCGGGTGTTTGTGGGTGAGTTTTGGGGTCTGGGAGCACTGCTGCGACAGTCTAATCTTGATTGCATTTGCTTTTCAGGAAATCCGTGGTGGAAAACAGGAGTTATGATGATGACCTAGCTGCACAGCGCGTTTGGACCGAAGGCCGAGAGATATTGTAAGTATGAGATTTTGCTTTTTGGCTGTTTGGGGGTGTTGTCGCCTGCTTTTTTGCGGGTGGGTTGGCGGGTCTTGGGGCATTCCTGGGAAGGTCTAATACCGGATAGAAGTGTTTTGGACAAAATCCATAAGGAAAAGCCTTTTTTTTTATATTTCTTCTGACATCTTGCTCAATGTAGCGTTTTCGGGGGCCTGTTTGGGGGGCTTCCTGGTGTTTGTGGGTGGGTTGCGGGGTCTCTGTCGAAGCACTGCTGCGACAGTCTAATCTTGATTGCATTTGCTTTTCAGGAAATCCGTGGTGAAAAACAGGAGTTATGATGATGACCTAGCTGCACAGCGCGTTTGGACTGAAGGCCGAGTGATATTGTAAGTATGAGATTTTGCTTTTTGGCTGTTTGGGGGTGTTGTCGCGTGCTTTTTTGCGGGTGGGTTGGCGGGTCTTGGGGCATTCCTGGGAAGGTCTAATACTGGATAGAAGTGGTTTGGACAAAATCCATAAGGAAAAGCCTTTTGGCACTTTTTGTAACTTAGGGTTCGTTAGGGTTAGCCCTAGCAGCAGGATAGCATGTGTTTCGGGGTGTTCTTGATTTTTGCAACTGAGTTTTGGGGTCTTAGAGCACTCTTGGAGCGATGCTGGCTATGGATACTTTTGCTTGCTTGCAAGTGGTTTGAATACAATCCACCGTGGGTAAGGGTGTATTTGGGCCTACTTTTACTTTCAAAGTACGTTTTGTCACCATTTTTCAGCTAGGCCTCGTTTTTTGAGATCTGATTGGGGGTCTTCTACATTTTTGCGACTGGCTTTAGTAAGGGTCTTGGTGGGAGCATTGCTGGGAAGGTCTAATTTTGATCTAAAACACAGTTTACAGTACACCTAGCTTGAGGGGAAAGATCCGCTAAATTAATTTGGCCATACTTATTTATCCTTAAAAAGGTGACTCAGACAGAGTACGCAATTTCAAAAATATTGTACTATCTATTAGGAAAATCAAAGTGTGACTTTTTACACCACACAGCGTACATACCTTATATTTATTTATCAGTGGTATTGTAATAGCACTTCCTGTTTTCCGTTCAATAATTACAGGCGGGTTTCAGTCAACATCCGCCAGGCAGGCAGTGGACAGGGTGTCTTCTGTCAGTGGTCACCAACATTGATGGACGAAGCGTCAGCTGGAATGGAGGAGTGCCGCTAATCAGAGGAATTGTTTGCTGCATGCAACTTACTTACCAAATTCAACAGGACAACTCCAACAACATACAGATACAGTATCCATTGTTTTCTTCTATGAGTGTGACTGCATGTGGTTAGCTTTAGTTTGTACCCAAAGATGTCTTTATCTTCAATTATTGTTTGTCCATGCTGTGCTTTTTTTTTCTTCTTTCAACAAAACCTACCCAAAAAGAAACCCCCATTCCCATCCATTTTCCAAACCCTAACCCTCTTCCCCCGGGCTGTGTGGTTTTGCTTGATGTCTGACTAAATGACATCAATAATTCCACACACTTGCTGGGGAGGATAAGGTCATAGCAACAGGCTGGTGAAGGAATACAAGGATATATTCTAGACTTACTCAGCTTCAGTACTATTTCTTGTAGTAGTAGGAGCCAATGTCAAATAAATTCAACGCAAGTACTAGTTATACTTGCAATATTTTACCATTTCTTAGGCTACATTGTGGCACTTTTCTAGTGTACTGTCACCTGCTATATTCCCTATCGTACTGTAACCGTTGTAATGCTACAGTAAGGACAAACCAGGTTTCGTTTTCTTTTTTTCCATAGGCATGCAACTGCCACTGTGTCACACCACTAGTACCACCGCAATGAGGACATTTCATCCGCCCAGGATTGCCAACCTTAATCCCCATTTCCCGTGGAGCCAGCCCTGGGCCTAGCCCTAATTTCAAACACAAATTACAGGTAAAATAAGCGTTTGGTGGGAGGTAGTATAATGGAGTATTAGGACTAGACGAGAGATTGACGGTAGTACTACTAAAGTCCTAGGACTCTTCAGGAAAACAAACTTACTGTTAAACCCCCACCCACCAGACTCAAAAGCAGTAAAAAACAGGTATGGTCAGATAAAGTTTAAAAAAGTATATTTATGTAGCCCTAACAAAATAATCTCCCTCAAGACCCTCCCTAACCCCAACGATTGTCTTTCAAAAGTCCCAAAAAGAACCCAACTCCCAAATCCCACTCCCCAAAAGTCTCTAAAAAAAGGGCAAGGGACACTCCACTACTGAAGGGTGCTGGTGAATTTTGCGGCCAGGGCATCATACTCCTTGCGGAGGGTGGCATGGTGGTGATGCACACTTACAACGCAATTTTTACGTCGTAATGCTGTTACAACGCAGCTATTACAACGCAGGATCCATTACATCGGATGCCATTACAACGCATGGCATTACATCGCATATGCTATTACAACGCATACCATTACATCGTAAGTATTGGTAAGTATATACATTTTTTTTATTTTATTTAATATTATATAATTGATTTAATTATTATTAATTATAAATAAAAATAAATAAAAATATTTATTTATGTTTTTAAATATTATAAATGAAATTTATTAATTTAAGTAATTTTTTAAATAAGTATGAGTATAGGAGTATATGTTTTGGTGTACTGAGGTATATGTTTTGGGGTGTTTGGGTATTTTTTGGTTTTAGGGCAGGGTTTGGGTTTTGGGGTACAGGGGTGTTTTTAGGTTTCAGGGCTAGGTTTGGGTTTTGGGGTACAGGGGTGTTTTTAGGTTACAGGGTAGGGTTTGGGTTTTGGGGTACAAGGGTGTTTTTAGGTTTCAGGGTAGGGTTTGGGTTTTGAGGTACAGGGGTGTTTTTAGGTTTCAGGGTAGGGTTTGGGTTTTGGGGTACAGGGGTGTTTTTAGGTTTCAGGGTAGGGTTTGGGTTTTGGGGTACAGGGGTGTTTTTAGGTTTCAGGGTAGGGTTTGGGTTTTGGGGTACAGGGGTGTTTTTAGGTTTCAGGGTAGGGTTTGGGTTTTGGGGTACAGGGGTGTTTTTAGGTTTCAGGGTACGGTTTGGGTTTTGGGGTACAGGGGTGTTTTTAGGTTTCAGGGTAGGGTTTGGGTTTTGGGGTACAGGGGTGTTTTTAGGTTTCAGGGTAGGGTTTGGGTTTTGGGGTAAAGGGGTGTTTTTAGGTTTCAGGGTAGGGTTTGGGTTTTGGGGTACAGGGGTGTTTTTAGGTTTCAGGGTAGGGTTTGGGTTTTGAGGTACAGGGGTGTTTTTAGGTTTCAGGGTAGGGTTTGGGTTTTGGGGTACAGGGGTGTTTTTAGGTTTCAGGGTAGGGTTTGGGTTTTGGGGTACAGGGGTGTTTTTAGGGTTAAGGGTTGGGTTTGTGATTAGGGCTAAATAAATTATAGTTACCATTTATAAATTAATTAAAATATATTTATTAAATTAAATTAATTATATTATATTAATTACATTTTTAATTAAATTAATTAAATTAAAAAAATTATTTTAATTAATTTAATTTCATTACAATTTTAAACATTTAAATTAAAATAATTTCATTATATTAATTAATTAAAATTAATTACAATTTTTATTTAAATTAAATTAAATAAATAGATTTAAATTTATTAAATTAAATTAACTACTATTTTAAAATGTATTTTAATTAAATTAAATAAATTAAATTAAATTAATTACATTTTTTTTAAAAAGTATACTTACCTATACTTACGATGTAATGCCATGCGTTGTAATAGCATCTGCGATGTAATGCCATGCGTTGTAATGGCATCCGATGTAATAGATCCTGCGTTGTAAAAATTCAGATGTAACGGAATGCGTTGTAATAATCCGCGATATAGTGACACCAATCCGGCATGGTTGAAGCGGAGGCCCTCCACCAAGTTCTTATAGTTATGGACCTCCTGCTCCAGGTACGACACTCTGAGTACTAAGCGGCGCTGGCATGCCTTGCAACTCCTGTGGGTGGCAGCTGGTGTTTTTGCTGCTTGGCGGTGGGGGTTGGCTTTGGTAGCCCGGCTCCGTACCGCTGGAGCACTGCGCTGGCTGGCAGCCCGTGGGGGCACGAGGAGGATGCAGCTGTCCCAGTGGAGGATGTTGTGGTTCCACCGGTTGACTGCGTGTCCTCCTCCTCCAGGGCCACCAGCCGCCGATATTCGGCGACAGTGGCATCCAGCCTCCGTTGCCTGGCCATTCGAGCCTGCTCCCTCCGTGATGTCAATTTGGAAGGAGCAACTATATGAAGAAAGAAAGACATAGTCTGTAACCAATGCTCCTTAACATTAATAACACAAAGTGATTGAGCCGAAAGTTGTGTCACAGTACAAGTAGCAAATTGAAAGCACAGTACATAACTATTGAGGACAGTATCTATATAACCTCCCACTTCTGCATCCTTGCTCTAACATTAGTGGGAGTTTAATGAACAAATTCTACGACCACTATGGACTTCCATTACAGTCGACTATGACAGTACACCAGTCTTATTCTTCTTCTTCTCTCTTGTTTAGGAAAATTGGTACGTTATCTTATGCAAGCCGGCAGAATGCCAGCGCAGTGAACTTACACCCGAGAAAAACAGACGCACACCATGATGAGTGAGACAGACTTGCGTTACTGTACCGGTCCAATACATGCAGGTGGTGAAGCTATTACTTTTCTATTACGGGTGGCACAGAGAATACTCTGTTACAAGGGCTACTGCTTAATTAATTTACCTTTCCCCCTACAGTGCAAATGAGTACTAGAAAAGGAAAATGAAGAAGCTAAATAATTTGATTATCTATCACTTCACATGGGATGTATTTGATGACATATGGGATGACTTTAGGTGCTTTGCTTATTATTGAGTGAACAGTGATACACCCACACATGAATGACGTACTACTACTAAACTAAAGTTATTAAGAGAGGTACGGAGTGTCCACCGTAATAACCGAATATATCACAGCTAAGTCGAAGTACATTTAGAGGAGGCTACTACCTGGTTGATTTATAATACACCCGTGCAGAAAGCACACTATGCAGTCTTCAATCTCAACAAGTAAGGAATATATAGCTTACCTCTTCCCTCCACCACCGTGCGAACCCTCACAGGAACGTCCTGCACTTGCACCGCCTCCTCCCCAGAGTCCGCGTCCAACACCACCACCTCCGCGCTGGCCCCGCCACCAGATGTTCCACCTACAAAGTACATTTAAGAATGTTAGAATACACCACTCACTACTATATAATATTTGGTCTAGGAGGAATAAAGAAATGTTAAAAAAACGAAATACAATGTAATAATTGGTAACTGTCTACTCTAAAGTAAAAATGTCCCTTTTTCCAGGGAAGGCTGTTGTCTTGATGCACTTTTTGGCACAACTGATGAATGCTTGCTTTTTATTTTTAACACACACCACTTTTTCTCCTAACAGAAGCTTGACTTATAAGAACACGATCAGGGTCAAGCTCAAGTTCAAACCTGGTGAGAGCTCAGCTCGACCACAAGAAATGTGTCCAATTAATCGTTAGCACTAAGCACTTTTCCATTTTCAGGTAAACGTTTACTTTTATGACAAAGTTGATTTTAATAAATGTGTTTAGTTTTAATAAAGCTTTTAAACTTAAATAGACTCTGTGGTTTTTGGTCCCCCAGACTAGAGTGGATGAGCTAAAGGTTTTGGAATTTTTGCAAACATGAGTGCCTCTGACACTTCTTGACTGTGACTCCGTACTCTTGTCCTGCGTTGGATAATCTAATCATCATTGGGGATCAATCATCGGTGACTTTGGGAGCTAAATGACTCTGCCACACTATCTAGTCAATAAGGAGATTGGGGGTTCTTCAAAGTCTGATATCACTGAGGTATGTGGAAAGAAAGTCTACCTGCGCCTATTATAATTGATAAACAATGCACTATTTAGTGTTCATAGTTCGGTTTGTGCAGATTTCTCCCTGCAACAGTAGTAGAATGGATTGTCCTCCTATCCAAACCAAAAGTAAAGTAGTATCTTATTCTTTCTTGGTGGTCATTCACCTTTTCATTGTTGGCAATTGTCAAAGCATAAACATTTAGAAGACTTGAAAAGACATTATGGACAATCCCAGAGGACTGCACTCAGTGCATAGAGCTATTGCTGACTAGAATGGGAGTCCAATGGAATTGCCAAATGTGCAATCTTAGTTAGCTACACAGACAGACTAATAAGAATAATCTAGTAATACCACAGGGAGTCAAAGTCGAGGCAGGATAAGAATTTAGATCCAGTCTACAAGAAGATCAAAGACGATTTAGAAAAAATCGAATGAGGAACGCTAGGAAAAAATAGGTACTCTATATTAAAATTAAAACTTACTGGGGCCAGCAAAGGAGCCCTCGCCTGCCCGATCCTGGCCTGCATCCTCCTGAACAGCACCCTCCTCCTCCTCCTCCTGTGTCCTCTTAACCTTGGGGGGAGCTGATGTACAACATGAAAGAAAGAAAGACCAGAAAACATGGATGAGATTTGTCAACCAAATCAAACATTTCAAAAGAACAATAACAAAATATTTTGGAGAAATAGCAAATAGATAGACAACTATTCCACGGGATATATTGACCTATCTCATGTGGTATACTACGTTATTCGTATTGCCTGATTTGCGGACCGTTGACTTTGAAAGTTCCTATGTAACTCACTAAACAGACTACTAAAAAGGTTTGCCTAGGCCTGGCAGGCAGCAGTCCGCAGCACGCAAAGTGACAGACAAAGTCCATCCTGCTTGCAGATCAGTGAATACTCAAACTATCAATCCACCGACCACCACCACTATTTCTTCTTATAGCCATGTGTCTAAAGGAAGGACTGGACTTCAGTCTGTTGGGGCTGATTTAGAAGTCCCTTGCGGCTCATTTTCCTCCATTGTTGCGTGACTTTTGTGACGCAGCGGCAGAACAAAAGAGTCGCCATGGTGCGGCGTATATATATATAAAAAAACGCATATGGGAGATGCATCACGTTGTAAAGCCCTGCGCCATCAGGGGGCGTTCTCGCGCAAGGGAGGGCGTTCCTGCGCAGGAACGAATCCTAAAAGTGGCTGAGGGAAATCTACAAGATGTCAATCAGTCACTTTTAGGACAATGATGCGTGACTCAAACCTTGCGCCTGCTTGAAGCCGACGTACGGCTTGATGCAGCATTGGGGAGATTGGGCACCCCAGAGCATTGCTGGAGCTGCGCCATCGTTGGCACGCAACTCCAGCAATGCGCCGCCTTTACGGCACAGATGCGTAAGGCTTCTGTGACGTTTTGGGCCAATGGGTGGTGGTGGCATGGCGCACAATTACTGCCGCATCCCTGCTACTTTGCAGGGATGCGCCGGTAATTGAAAATATGACCCTTAGTGTCTAGCATTACGCAGTTCTTTACACTACACTCATACATAATTTCTCAGGCCAATGAAATTAACACAAAATACAAAACAAATAAGCATAGTAGCAAGCAAGGCTACTGAGAAGGAGAGCAGTGCACCTGAAATGCATAGAAGATTTTGAAATATAATTTACCTACAATGTAATCGGCAGCATTATTGCTCTTGGTAAAGAACAAAGATTTGCAAATAACAGATAAAACAGATTAGTGATGAAATAGCTAGAAATAGCTACTACTACTCACCAAGCCCAGGGACCTCTACGCCGAGCGCGTCCAGCAAGTCCCGTTGCCGGTCCATGACATCCGTCCAGCGGTGGGTGGCCTGGTTATAGGTGCGCCGGACCCCAGAGAGCTTAAACATGGCCCGGCACACCTTCTCCCACCGCTTCCGGCGCTCCCGGATGCCATAGCCGGTTGCGATCTTGCCGCCTCCCAGGATGGTCTTGGGGAGGCGGCGCTGGACGTGGAAGATGAGTGCGGCCACCTCCACCGCGCTAAAGATCTCCCGTGGCATCACTAGCTCCCCCCTCAAACGCCCGCACGGGAGCCGGGCACGGGGTGCGGAACCGTTCCCCTTCTCAGGGTGCTTCCCGGCTCCCTTTACCATGGTCTGGGCAGAAATGAGTTAAATAATAAAGAAGAAATAGAATAGGGAAGAAGAAAAGAAAAGAGTTTAAAAAAGTAGTATAAAATTAACAAAAAGTAGCAGAAAACACAAAAATATAGAGCTAGAAAAATAGAGGGATAGATAATAAGTAAAATAGATCAAATAAACTTCAAACAAGCAAAGGATGGCAGAGATTCAGAGAGGATACAGAAAGCATGCCCAGAACCATAGCAATGAATGAGAAACAAGATGGCCGCGCCCATTCACGACCGCGTGGGTAAGTTCGCGCGAGATTTTCCTCGCGATCACGCGCGAAATTGTACTAGCGAGCAGCACACTTTGCGAGATTACACATAGCGGCCGGAAACGGAATTATGTCGCGCAATTAAGATGGCCGCGCCGTGTACGACCGCTAGGGTAACTTCGCAAACGTATAGCTACAAGCGCCTTGCGAACATGCAAAAAATCACGCGAACATACACGCCGCAAAAAAAATAAATAGTGTATTCGCACGCATTCGCGGCTTCCGAAATCGATCTCGCACGGATTCGCGCCCCGCAAATCGCGCGAAATTGCAGAAAAACGATTTTTGCTAAACTGAAAGCAATCAGCAGGTGCAAAAGTTCAAACTTAACATTAGTAACCATTCACTCTAGTGCTTCCTGAGGGGCCCCTCAAGAGTTCAGTTGCCTATTTGCAACTATTCCATGACCCTGCTATGACCCAAACAGCAGGCTCATAGAATAGCTACAAGTAGACCATAAAGGTCCTGTGAAAAAAAATTGCACTGCAACAGAAAGCAAATTACAGATAAGGAAGGATGCAGGTGCCAGCCAGACTGGAAGTTTCAAAATTACTGACACAATAATCACCCCCAAATTAATTCATGGCAGTTGAAGAAGGGCAGGTGTGCTTGCTTTCACTGCAACAGAAAGCAAATTACAGATAAGGAAGGAAGCAGGTGCCAGCCAGACTGGAATTTCCAAAATCACTGACACATTAATCAACCCCAAATTAATTCATGGCAGTTGAAGCAGGGCAGGTGTGCTTGCTTTTTTTCACCCCCATAATCTACAGTGATAAACCAACCTAATGGGTGGCAGTGAGGATGTACCAGAGGGTGGCATGGGTGTACCAGAGGGTGGCATTGGTTAAACAGAGGGTGCTGTGAACCTGTGATGATAAACCAGACGTAGAAACAACATAGTCGCGGCCGTTGCGAGCCGAAAAGTAAGTTCGCAATTGCAAAATGGTCCACAAATCCTCGCGAACGCTCGCCAACACAAAAAACGTAAAAATCCGCAAATCCGCGAGAGTTCGCGGATTTTGCGTATTGCGAATCCGTAAATTTGCAAATTCGCGTACGCGAGATCCGCTAGATCCGCCCATGCTTATCTTAGTCTTCAGCCAGGATAGATTGACTCCAGTGGCTTAGTGAGCAAGGGACCCACGTCTGGGCATACCCTTCCCACATAGGGTGAAGAGCAAAACACACAAGATGATAGACGGAATGTTGCACAATGGCCAAACATTCACCCCCAGTCACAGATCTGGGTTTAATCCATCGTTATTTTGCTCACCAAGCCTCCGCAGTTTAGACATGGCCATATGCAAATCAGTCTTGACCCTGTGCCTCATGGGAACAGTCCAGCCCGAACTGCCAAGCCATGTCTTTCCTGGACCGGAATCAAGCATCCTAGGACCGGTTTCTGGCTAGCAGCCGTCTTCAGCCAGGATAGCTTGACTCCAGTGGCTTAGCGAGCAAGGGACCAACGTCTGGGCATACCCTTCCCACATAGGGTGAACAGCAAAACACACAAGATGATAGACGGAATGTTGCACAATAGCCAAACATTCACCCCCAGTCACAGATCTGGGTTTAATCCATCGTTATTTTGCTCACCAAGCCACCCCAGTTCAGACATGGCCATATGCAAATCAGTCTTGACCCTGTGCCTCATGGGAACAGTCCAGCCCGTACTTCCAAGCCATGTCTTTCCTGGACTGGAATCAAGCATCCTAGGACCGGTTTCTGGCTATCAGCCGTCTTCAGCCTGGATGGCTTGACTCCAGTGGCTTAGTGAGCAAGGGACCCACGTCTGGGAACACCCTTCCCACATAGGGTTAACAGCAAAACACACAAGATGATAGACGGAATGTTGCACAATGGCAAAACATTCACCCCCAGTCACAGATCTGGGTTTAATCCACCATTATTTTGCTCACCAAGCCACCCCAGTTCAGACATGGCCATATGCAAATCAGTCTTGACCCTGTGCTTCATGGGAACAGTCCAGCCCGAACTGCCAAGCCATGTCTTTCCGGAATCAAGCATCCTAAAACCGGTTTCTGGCTATCAGCCGTCTTCAGCCAGGATAGCTTGACTCCAGTGGCTTAGTGAGCAAGGGACCCACGTCTGGGCATACCCTTCCCACATAGGGTGAACAGCAAAACACACAAGATGATAGACGGACTGTTACACAATGGCAAAACATTCACCCCCAGTCACAGATCTGGGTTTAATCCATCGTTATTTTGCTCACCAAGCCACCCCAGTTCAGACATGGCCATATGCAAATCAGTATTGACCCTGTGCCTCATGGGAACAGTCCTGCCCGAACTGCCAAGCCATGTCTTTCCTGGACCTGAATCAAACATCCTAGGACCGGTTTCTGGCTATCAGCCGTCTTCAGCCAGGATAGCTTGACTCCAGTGGCTTAGTGAGCAAGGGACCCACGTCTGGGCATACCCTTCCCACATAGGGTGAACAGCAAAACACACAAGATGATAGACGGAATGTTGCACAATGGCAAAACATTCACCCCCAGTCACAGATCTGGGTTTAATCCATCGTTATTTTGCTCACCAAGCCACCCCAGTTCAGACATGGCCATATGCAAATCAGTCTTGACCCTGTGCCTCATGGGAACAGTCCATCCCGAAATGCCAAGCCATGTCTTTCCTGGACCGGAATCAAGCATTCTAGGACCGGTTTCTGGCTAGCAGCCGTCTCCAGCCAGGATAGCTTGACTCCAGTGGCTTAATGAGCAAGGGACCCACGTCTGGGCATACCCTTCCCACATAGGGTGAACAGCAAAACACACAAGATGATAGACGGAATGTTGCACAATGGCAAAACATTCACCCCTAGTCACAGATCTAGGTTTAATCCATCGTTATTTTGCTCACCAAGCCGCCTTGAATGGCCCACACCATTTGACTTCCAAAGCTGCAGATAGGATTTAGCACAAACACCTCCTGACCATTATAATACCCAGTCAGCATCACTTTCTGTTCAAACCAGCCCTGCATGAGTGTTTGGCATGCCAGAAATGTTCTCTTCACCTCTCTCATGTATTGTACCATCAACTTCCTGAGACCAATCACATGTCCACTGTATACTTCTGTGGAGACTCCGAGGTTCATCCCCACCAATCCCTCACTTGAATGATTAAGTGGACTCCTCACCGGCAGGGGCATAACAAACTCCCCCGCAGGCCCTGCAGTGTGGGGGGAAGCCCGAGCTCCAGGGGCCCCTGCAGGGCAGAGTACACTAATGGTCCGTCGCTGGGGCCTAGTTTAAAAGTTATGCTCATCGCTCTTACATGGTGCATTCTGCGCACGCGCTTTAATGCTGTCTTCAGCCTCAGCGTGGGGGCATAGGGTGGGGCAGAGCTGCGCTGGTGTGACTGAATTGTCATGCGCAGACTAGTCAGTGTAAACTACGTGTGGGGGTCAATGAGGCCATTTCGACATTGGGAGCAAAGCAAAATGTAATTGCCAGCTGCGGTCTCCTGCTGCCGGTCCGTGCCTGACACCGAAGCTGCAGGTCTCATGCGAGTTGGTGAGAGAGAGTGAGGCGATGGCATGACTGGTAGTAGTAATCCAGTCGCTCACTACTGTGTTAAGTTCAGCTATATTCTTTCTTCACTTCTCTGCATTTGAGTCTGCTTTTACTCAGGGACCCAGGCAAGGTTTCTTGGTACCGCTGCTAGGCTTGAGCCGCACATAATAATAAGCTTACGTGAAATATTGTTGAATGTGAGCCTGCGGCCCTGTGAGGGCATTGTTGGATTTATTGATGATTTTTTATTACAGGGTGGGTCACTCTCCAGTAGCTGCAAGGGGGAGAGGGGGTGGGACACATACCTAAATTAAAACCTGGTAAATGAAAACGTATGCAGCTGCTGCAGCCATTCTTAACCCCTACCGCGCTACCGCGTTTTCCCGCTGTGCGCGGGAATTTAAAAAATGGCTTGATCGTGACAAAGCCAGCTCGTCATCCGCGCAGCGCAGGTAACGCTGATGACGAGATGGCTTTGTCATCAGTGCCGAAAGGGTTAAGGATTTTAGACAGCAATTCCATTGCACCCTGGTGGAAACTATGAAAGCGGACATGTCTAAAATGTTTTCTATGATTGCATGCTTCCTCTGGAGGAGCGGTGTGGTGTTCTGTTGATATGGCAATGTTCATTTTTCATTTTTCTAAACATACCCAATTGTGCTTCGCATCCAGACATCCAAAATAAATTACGCATGCCACCATTGCTGTTTTTTCTGTAACTGTGTGAAAATTAGGCAATATTTGAAGTGATTATGTTCTGCAGAGATGACGTTTGGCAACCACTTGCTTGCTTTATTTTCAATTTGAGTGATATGTGAGTGTTTATTACAGACATTTTGTAGAGAAATGTTGTGTTTATGTTACATGCAACAGCCTTACAGAAAGTTTCTTTAAGATCAAATTAGTACCTCACATTTGAGAAATGTCTGAGTGTCACGGAGATTATTTGGAGTTAATATTAGTGAGATGCTGCTGTGTTACTGTATTAAAAACACACATCCCCTATCCCTGAATATCGCATGTAAACATAATTTGAATTTGGACCAGTGTGCCTCTGCACCATCTCTGACATGGCCAATGAGGACATGAAAGAGCTGAAACTGGATCATGAATGTAAAACTGTTCCTAACAGGGGCCCCCAAAATATGCTTGGCCCAGGGCCCCCAAAAACCTTAGGATGTCCCTGGGGATTCACCTGTGAATATGATGGTCATAGTTACCACGTGTGCTGGCACGTGTAGGCCCATCATGGAAAAGACATTTCCATTCCTCTTTGTATTACAAGTGTGCTCACGTCAACGTGAAAAATTACTTTACTGAAAGAGTATCATGCTGCAGAAACAAACAATACATCTAGAGATATATTTCATCCATTCATCTCTGGGTAAATTAAGATGGACAATTTCTGAATTGGCTGAAATTCACAGAATTGGGAGCTGGTCGAACCCACAAAGCATTTTTCGATTGTGAGCTTGTGGTTTGTGGGTTTGTGCTATGCATAGTGGGCAGTCTGGCATTTATTTTAATGAGCACCACACTACTCCAACATGTAAGAAAACTTAGTAGTAGTCAGAAGCACCACAGATGATTGCAACAACCACCTCTTCCGTAGACTGTCTAGTGTCAAAATAGCAAATATTCGCTATATGTCATCAAGAATGGTACTACAAGATGAGTAGCATAACAAAGCCTACATTTTAATCTAATGCATTTATTTTTTAAACATAGTATTCATTCACATTAGAGGTAATACTGCCTGTCTCCTATGTTATTTACCACAGAACTCATGAAAAATATGTTTAATGAACTTGGGAACTGCTGCAGAATGTAAATAATATCATCCTAGCACAGTGGCCTGGAATCCTGAAGTCTATTAGGTAGTAATGATGGAACAGAATACTGCCTGGCTTCCTTGAATTTGAAATACACTCCTGGCATTTTTATCAACAGTTTGCATTAATGATGGCAACCACTTCCATGGAGCTGCTGGGGGTTGACAGTGATGTGTGGTTTTCAGAGCTGCCTCACTCCTGCTACCCTCAAGATAGAGAGGGTCAGCCTGAATCACGCTGTGTGCTTTTTTCCTCCATTCACCATTATTTTAAAAATTAATAAGACATTAAAGAGTTTCTAATTCCATCAACGTGTGTCTTACCTGCATAGCAGTAAAGAGGAAAACTTATTTTCTATTAGAAAGTCTGAGCTACATTCATTTTTTTCCTACAGTTTGTAATCAAGAAATTTATTAAGAAGGCAGTGTTAAGAACAACTTGTACTGTGCAATACTTTGTGTCAAGGGGGTGTACTATAGGTGGTCCATGGGCAGTCCCATGCAACCAGTGCTTTAATTGGCCATGTGATGTCTGGTACTGAGTGCCTGCACTTCTAAAATTTAACAGGGAGAGTACCTGCACTTCGCAGCACTGATGCACTACATTAATTGAGAGATTACCTGCATTTCTCAGTGTTAGTGCATTACTTTTAATGGGACAGTGCCAGCACTTCCTATTTGAAAACAGGTACTCCAGATGATAGAGTACTCACACTTTTATATTTTCACTAGCAGCCCGTCCCGACGTTGTCCGGGTATGAATTGCTGCCGGCCAGTAGTATATTGTTTTGTAGGATTTCGTTTTAATAGCATTTCTTATCTGTGACAGGCCTGTGAAACTCTCCGATTCACAGTGCACTGCTGATGCACTTAAGAGTGCGCGTTCAGTAGTGTGTGAACTCGAGTTTCCCTACTTTATTTTTCCTTGCAATATTATAAAGCGCGAACTCGACAACATGGCATGAGCACAATTTACATTACAGAAGAACACATAATTTGTGGTAGGCACGGGGAGACAAAGCGATTTGCCTGGAATCACAGAATGTTGAGCATATGCCGAGATTCGAACGTAGTTCCCCAGCTCTAAAGTTCGCAATTCTAGAACTTGTGGCGGGAGGTGTGTCTAAAAGTGTATGTCGGTGCTGGCCATCAATGAGAGAGACCTGTGCATTTTTCAAATGGGGGGTGAAAAAATATGACTATGTTGCTGGAGATGTGGGCTGCCGTGCCACCAATGTACTTACCGGGGGAGGGTAAACACACATTATTCCGCAACTTTCTTTCCACATACCATCACTCCGCATGCTTTCATTGCGAAAGTACCATGACTCCGCAATGCCATTATAACGCATGGCATTACATTTGAAATGCTTTTACCACGCACACATTTACAACGAAATTAATTGTAAATTCATGTATGGTAAAAGCATGTTTTAAAAAAAAAACTTTGGATAAGGTAAGTATGGGTATATGTTTTGGGATACTAAAGTATATGTTTTGGGGTGTTTGGGTATTTTAAGGGTTCAGATATAGTTTTGGGTTATGGGGTACAGGGGTAGTTTTAGGGTTTAGGGATAGGTTTGGGTTTTGGGGTATAGGGGTATTTTTAGCGTTCAGGGGTAGGTTTGGGTTTTGGGGTACAGGGTATTTTAAGGGTTCAGGGCTAGGTTTGGGGTGCAGGGGTATTTTTAGGGTTCAGGGCTAGGTCTGGGTTTTGGGGTACAGGGGTATTTTAGGGTTCAGGGGTAGGTTTGGGTTTTGGGGTACAGGGTTATATTTAGGGTTCAGGGCTAGGTTTGGGTTTTGAGGTACAGGGGTATTTTTAGGGTTCAGGGGTAGGTTTGGGTTTTGGGGTACAGGGGTATTTTAAGGGTTCAGGGCTAGGTTTGGGTTTTGGGGTACAGGGGTATTTTAGGGTTCAGGGGTGGTTTTGGGGTACAGTGGTATTTTTAGGGTTCAGGGCTAGGTTTGGGGTTTGGGGAACAGGGGTATTTTTAGGGTTCAGGGCTAGGTTTGGGGTACAGGGGTATTTTAAGGGTTCAGGGCTAGGTTTTGGTTTTGGGGTACATGGGGTATTTTTAGGGTTCAGGGCTAAGTTTGGGTTTTGGGGTACAGTGGTATTTTAGGGTTCAGGGGTAGGTTTGGGTTTTGAGGTACAGGGTTATATTTAGGGTTCAGGGCTAGGTTTTGGGTACAGAGGTATTTTTAGGGTTCAGGGGTAGGTTTGGGTTTTGAGGAACAGGGGTATTTTTAGGGTTTAGGGATAGGTTTGGGTTTTGGGGTACAGGGTATATTTATAGGGTTAAAATGTGTTAGTGTATAAGGGTGTTGGGGTATTTTAAGGAGTAAGGGTGGGTTATGATTATGGGGTGCAGGGGTATTTAAAGGGAGCAGGGTGGGATTAGCACACAATATGAGACATGACATGAAGCGTGGAACGTACCACACGCCCCCAGCGTTTGTCACGCCCCAGCACACGCCCACAGCACAACGCAGACACGCCCACAAGGGACTACTTTGCTGGCACAGTTCTTTTACCTTTTAAATGTATATGGTGGGTGTCTGCATAGCCTATGTCCTTCTGCTGCAACTGCCCTTTCCAACGCTGTATTGGGTGTTGTGGTTCCTGAGATTACCCGCCTCAAAGGTTTGGGCTCTCTCTTTATTATATTAGTATAGATTTCAAGCATTACAAGCAACCAGCCATGTTTTTGTCGCAAATCACTATATACTAACCTATGTGTGGATGGGTATTTGCACCAAAAATGTAAATACCTCCTCAAGGCATCACTCACACACATCTTGAACCCACTCATCTTGCGCAGTACAGCGCTCACACACTCCTCATTCATTCTCACTTTGAGTAAATTCAGGAGCAGTCAGCTGAACCTGCTGCAGACGTGTGATGCAGCACAGAGACTATTCTGATCTGATCCAACTAGCTACATACTACCACTGGCGACCACTTCTTGGCAGCTCACAATGACAATGAGATATGGGATGCTATTAACAAAGTCCATTCAAGCAGATATCTCCACAAATCCCTACTCTTTAATCTATGCCTGCTCAGAACCATTAACTTTAAACAGTAGACACAGCATCGCAGAATGGACGACTTAGTGCTGTAACCACCAAAATGGGATTATGAACAAAAGAAATAGCATAAATGGACCTGCAGAGCGGTGATCCATCACATTGCTTAGCTCTGTGCACTATTGCACAATAAACTGCACACACCCCACTCAGCAGTCCTCAAACACAACATGGAAATACTTCCCACATAGCATCAAAACAAATACAACACCCTTCCAACCACACACCCTACACATAGTATAGCTTGCTACTCATGTATTATATTGTAATATTTATAGAGGGGTAGTAAGCCCTCTATAAATATTACAATATAATACATTCAAGATAGCTCCAGCCTCTTATCGCCTGTCTTCTTGGCTCTGTCCCTTTAACTCCTGGCTTGTATCGTCTTCATCCAACTATTGAGTGAATACCTCCCAATCCCACCCCTTCTGCTACTTCCTGTTTCGTATCTTTCCCTTGAATACTCGCCTTCTTGCACCTATTCCTTGTTGTAAGAAGAAAGGGGGATTATTTTACAAAACATGCTTGATTTGTGTATATTGCTGGACTGTTGATTGTATTATTTTGCACTTTGTAAGTATTTTCACTTTTTCCTTTGCTTTACCAACTACAGCTTGTATATATTCTGTCATTAGGTACTTTCTGATATGGTCAGTAAAACCTGTGTCTTAAATCTTACAATTAGCATTGTTTACACTACAGAAATTATAAATTCAAACAGACAAACATCTGCAACAATGTTCTGAAGCATCCAATCAGTTTTCATCACCAGCCTCGTTTGACTGCCTGTTTTTGTCCTGTTTACTAATACAGACATGATAGTAGAAATTAAAATTGCTGGGGGCCCATTAGAACCGTGGTTCCCAGGGCAAGATGACGGCCGCTTGAACCGAGTGGGGGTCACTCCCTGACCAGCTCTGCAGTATCTTTGGCTTCTATGAGAGAGAAGGAGACTTTCGAATGAGGGATTAATAGCGTAATTTCAGCGGAGCTATAGCGGATCGTGTCCAGATAAGGAACCTATGTTTAGTGACTAGGAGAAGCTGAAACCCTGGCTGCAGTCCGTGCGGCTTGCACTATCGGTTCTCCGTAGCCACGCACACCTGTGGACGTGGCGGGCGTGGTTAGCAGAGAAGCTCCAGCAAGATCCGAACGAGAATGGCAGTTCTCAAAGCATCATGCCACCTCGCAAGAATGGGAACCTACCCGTACTGAGCACCAAAGCTGCGGGAGACGCTCCAGCTTCAGGGACGAGGAAAATACCAGCCACACAGGAAAAACTGGAGAAACTCTTGAAAACGGACAGCCCGGGGCTATAGCAATGGTGGTGAGTTTTAAGAAAGGGAATCTTGCAAAAATCAAAAACGCCAAGATAACACAGCCCATATGTACCATGAATGACGAGATTGGGAGTAAAAATCAGGGGCTGTCGGGGAGCGCCTCACAGATCATGGAGAGTTCTGGGCGCGGAAAAACAGTTACTGTCCCTGGGATGTTTGCGGAGAAGCCCTCAGTGTCAAAAATATTGACTCAACTTTCTCTTTGCAGTACGAATGCTGCCAGCGCCCCTAAAGCCAGCAAGGTGCTCGAGAAAGATAGCAATGGGGGAAAAAATTATACTGTGGTAAACAAGAAGCCCGAGACAGATTGCGGGGGTACAATTGCAAATAACCTAACCCTAACCCCTGAGGCTTCACTGGTGGTCTGTACTGGCACAGGAGGGGCTGAAGGGGCTGAAGTGGATTACGAAAAACGATTGTAAGTTTTGGAAATAGACTTGGGTAATGCCTCTGCCTTCCAAACTCCCGTTGGAGGGAGGCTAGATACGGGATCTGCCGCCGGTAGTATACCAGATGCCAAGGATGGAGACAGTTTTTTTTCCTTAGCAGAGGAATCGGATATAGAATCCACCACGGACTCCGAAAATGAAGATCTTATCTCAGGTGACAAGGGTGGGAGTCCCCCAACTACAGCGGGTACTCTGAAAAGGTCCACACCTCGCCACAATAAATCTAGGAAGATACCATCGTCCACTTTAAGAAAATGCGAGAGCGATGGCTCTGAGGCAAGCAATAATCTACAGTGGGACTATTCGATAGCCACAACCAGCCTTGTAGGCTCAGGAGGGTAAAGAGATCAAGAAGTGGACCAGCGGGGGCCTGGGGACGAAATCAACCCAACTTCTTCAAATACCCAAATCTATGCCATGCTTAAATCCATACAAAATGAGGCACGTCAAGAGCATAAGAGAGCCCAGTTGGCTACGATGAAAATACAAGGGGCTAATCGGAAAAATACTAAAGCTTGCTCAGAGGTCATAGCCAGGACAGCTGCCTTGGAGGAACGAATTGTTAGGCTTGAGGCTGGCCTACAAAGCACTGAAATAAAAACTACGGCTAACGACGAAAGGCTTTCAGATATAATGTGGAAGCTGGAGGACTCTGAAAACCGGCTCCGTAGGAACAACTTACGTCTTTTAGGGATTGAAGAAAAATGGAGGGTGAGGACATAAGAGCGTTTGTACTGAAGTTATTCAAATCTGCGTTTCTGGATCTCTCTCATTGGTGTTGGGAAACCGAGATACAGAGAGTGCATCGGTTTCCTCTCATGATAAAAAAAAATCCAGGCTCTGTAGCCAAACTCCGGGCAATATTGATTTTTTTTGGCAATTTTTTGCTGAGACAAGCCATTTTTGAAAAAGCACGCCCGGATGCAAGAAGATCTGCAGAGGGTCAGACCTTTTTTGTGCAGCCCGATTTTTGCCACACAACAGTGGAACGGAGGTGGCGACTCCGTCAGCTGATCACCCCTTTCCAAAAAAAGGGTGTGAGGTCTTCTTGATGAACCCTGCACGGTTGAAGGTTATTTATCAAGGCAAGATTCGGGTATTCTCTTCGGAGGTCCAAGCTGAAAATTACTTAAAGGAACTAACTGATTGTTAATGGACTTTAGTTTCAGCCTGGAATGTGTTTTTGCAGGTTGCTTTACATACCCTCAAGATGTTTGTTGTATTTTTTTCAGTTTTTTTCTACTTTCTCTTTTATCTCTCTTTATGGTGTTTATATGGACAGGGAGTGACCAGGTGACACTCCAGAAGTGGGAGGCATCACAAGGGTCTGAGGACCTTTTTTGCCAGTTTGTTGGGTTGGGGTGTAGGGTGGGTGGGGGGTCCAGGGTGGGGGAGGAACTACAGGGCAAGGGAAGGTTTGATTTGGGGCTTGTTTTTGGGAAGAGGTTAGCTCAGATAGGGCGGGTACAATCTTTAGCTGGATCTATGTTTGGATTGACTCGTCAGTTGCAATGGCTAATATTAGGATAGCATCTATAAATATCTGCGGGTTAAATGACCCAGCTAAACGGCACCGGATTAGAGAGGATATCCGGTTCGTGCGGGCAGATGTTATCTGCCTTCAAGAGACTCATGTTGAAGCCAGCCGTCATAAGCTTCTGGAGCTCGAGGGTTTTAAGCTGATCTCCTGGACTAAATTGGAGGCAAAGACTAAAGGGGTTGCTATTCTGGCTCGTCGGTGAATGGTCAATATAATTTGTTCTTCTGTTGATGTTTATGGTCAATGGGTCATCATTTATGGCAATTTTCAGAATAAAATGTTCACACTCTGTTCAGTTTATGGTCCGGTACTTGATGACCCAGAATTATATAACTGGCTGAATTTCGAGCTGGTCGGTTGGCCAGTTCCGTTTATACTATGTGGCGATTTTAACATTAATATTGGCTGTGAACTTGCTAATCAATCTGCTGTAGCATATTCTGGTCGGAAACCTGAAGTTTATAGGGCTCTACGGCAAATGCACAAACTGCTCGGCCTGATTCATGTGTGGGCTTTTTTTTAGAAGGAACGACCCTGGGTTTACTTTTTTTTCTGCGCCGCACAAAGCCCATTCTAGGTTAGATTATTTTTTTATTTCTCCAATTTCGGCTTAAGGCTCTAGTATAACTAGAAATCCGAGAGTAATGTCGGATCACAACCCACTTGTACTCAAGGTTAATATACAGCTCAGGGTTAAAAAAACAGACTCATGGACTTTTAATCGGGGTCTGTTAAGAGATAGCAAGTATATTGAATGCATGGCCTTATGGATAACAAGATTTCTAAACGGAAATATAGGTAGTACTAGTATACAAAATGTGTGGGACACACTTAAAGCTGGTATAAGGGGAGAGACAACTCAATTTGGATGGGAAAGCCAGAAAAGGGAAAAAGGGAAGCTACAGAAGCTATATAGAGATCTTGAAGAGGCTGAGATCAATCTGGCCAGGGTCATGTCGGGGGGTGGTGATGGTGATTCCGCACAAACTCAGATAATAATTGCTAAGTCAGCCATAAAAGAAATCTCACAGGCTAAAGTGGCAAGCACATTTTTAGCTTGGCGTTCTAAACTTTACGAGAATAGTGAAACAGTCGGACATATGTTAGCTGTCAGAACTAGAGAAAAAGAATCTGCCATGTGTATTGAAAGCATTATGGATCTGAAGTAGGGTTAGTCACCGAAGATGGCGCTATAGCTCTAGCTTTTCGGAAATTTTATCAACATTTATATAATGAAGATATTAGTGATAATGAGGTGGTTCAGGCTGAAACCCAAAGATACCTAAAGCAAATTGAGGTAGGGGTTCTATCATCGGAAGAGCTTGATATGTTAGATGCTGAAATTAAAACTGAAGAGTTATGTAGGGACTGATTATATACCAGGAGTATTTTATAAGTTTTTTTGATCTCAGCTCATCCCCTTTAAAATGAAATGAAAAAAGGAACTATGGGCACGAAAGGCCAGGCAGGCCAGTTTGAAGAAAGATCTGAGGTGCACAGGGAGCCAATGGAGGCACTTGAGTGCAGGGGTAATGCGAGAGGATTTGGGGAGACGAAGAATGAGGCGGGCTGCCTGATTTTGAATGGCCTGAAGGCGGCGGGTTTCATAAGCGGGTATGCCCACGTACAGGCCATTCCCGTAGTCGAGGCGAGAAATGATAAGAGCCATGACGATGGTTTTGAGGGCATCCGACGAGAAAAACCGGGAAATGTTACGAATAAGACGGAGGGACAGAAAACAGGAGGATATGACGGAGCTGATTTGGGCATGCATGGACAGATCATGACTGACCTTGATGCCCAGGGTTCGAACAGAGGGAACCGGGGAAGCTGGAGATGTTCCGAATGGTTCAAAATGGCGATAAGCCTCCTGAATCTTGGCGGAGAGCTAGGATCGTTACATTTTTAAAGAAAGGCAAGATACCATCGGATACTGGGTCCTATCGACCAATAACTCTAATCAACAGGGATATCAAAATGTATTAAAAAAATCTTGCAAACCGGCTGGCAGGGGTGATCAAAAAGCTTGTGTCTCCACAACTACATGGCTTTGTGCCTGGCCGTGAAACCATCGAGCATATACGCCGCACAATTGCGTTGTTCGATTATACTAAGGTTACAGGAGACCCTATGGCTTTAATTCTGCTAAATGCGGAGAAAGCTTTTGATAGGGTCTCCTGGCCTTTTTTATGGGCTGCATTGAGGCACTATAGTCTCGGGGAGAGATTTATTTGTGCGATTCAGAGCATGTGTATACACCCAACAGCTCAAATTTCGACTATGGGAATTCAATCGGAAACAATAAATATATTGAGAGGAGCAAGACAAGGGTGTCCCTGCTCCCCTTTATTATTTGCAATTTATATCAATCCTTTGATTAAAAATATATTTTTGATGTATTAATTCGTCCGGTGCGGGCTAGGGGCGGGGACACCAAAATCCTTGGTTATGCTGATGATTTAGCCATTTTTACTGATTCCCCGCAGGTAGCATTGCAAGAGATCAAAGTAACTACTTCACAGTTTGGTGCGATATCTGGTTATCACTTAAATGAAGTAAAAACTCAAATAATATGTAATGATAAAATTAATTTGGCTGACCCGCGTGTAGTTAGTAAGTCTAAATAGCTGGGGGTAGAGATTAGTTCTAAACCTGAGGAGGTAATTGAGATCAACCTGAACCCTTTGATACGTAAATTAGAGGCTGATGCTTGCCGAATCAATAATCTACAGTTAACGTTGATGGGCAGATGCAATGTTATAAAAAAAAAATGTATTACTCAAGATTTTCTTAGAGCTATCCCCGTGTTGATTGATCAAACTTGGTTCAAAAAGCTAGAACGGATTACTTCTTGGTTTTTATGGGCCGCCAAGACGGGCTATGAAATTTATGACTCTCCCCAGGGAGAGGGGGGGGGGCTGGACAGTACTCAATTTTCCGGCTTACTATTGGTCGATAATGTTGAGACAGATCGCTGATTTGCTAGATATAGGAGATGTGGATCGCTCAGATACTTCAATTTATCATTTAATTTTTGAGGAAGAGGCTCGGGGACTTTTGTTTAGACATATTGATTTTGCCTATTTTAATCGGGTGAGGTTTAAGGTCTTGCTGGGTGCTTTTAAAGTTTGGACGACAGTTCGGAAAATGTTTAATATCTGTAGAATTCACCTATACTCTCCTTTTGCAGAGAATACTCTCCTCCCGGAAATCTTTCGGGATGGGTATTTTAAAGAGTGGTTAGCACAAGGGGTTATTGTAATAGGGGATATTTTTTCTGAATCTGGGCTCATGACCTTTGAATCCATAAAGCAGAAATTTGGGATAGGAAATAGGCAATTTTTAAAATTCTTACAGATTAGAGACTTCTTCTGCAAAAGAACTGTTAGCTAGATTTGTATTCCGTTAATTGAATTGATAATGGGAACCAATCGACTATATCCATTATTTATAAATTGGTCAATGCTAAGAGAAGGGATGATTTAACTAAGCATTTTAATCAGTGGCAGGCTGGATTACATGTGGAACAAGGTGTTTGCGAGGATTCTCTAGCTTATAGCCAGTCTGCCACTATTTCTGCCAATCTCCAGGTTCCATGCTTTAACCCCTTGGCTGCAGCGGTAATTCTGCTGCAGCACTAGGGGGGAGGAGGGGCCGTGCGGCGCCGCCATGCTCGTGATGGAACGACTCCGTCACGAGCCTCTGGCGCGCTGTGCTTGTGACGGAGTGGTTCCGTCACGGCCTTGCCCGCACAATAGAACGCTCCGCGCAGGCGCGAAATCGCTGCCGCGCAGGCGTGGCGGCGGGGCCGTGACGGAACCACTCCGTCATTAGCAGAGCCCATCCGTGGCTGGTGACGGAGTGGTTTCATCACCAGCACCCAAAGGGTTAAGACTTGGCTCAATTTGTATGTAACCCCTTCTCGTATACATCAATGGGGTGGGGCGGTGGGAGCAAACTGTTCTCGATGTGAGGATCTTGCGGCGTACAGTATTCATATGTTCGCCTTCTGCCCCTCTTTGGCTCCATTGTTATGCAAAATAGAACAGCGTTTGGGACAAGTGTTCGGGTATACGATATTATTAACACCTCAGGTTTTTACGTTACTTTTTGTCGCTATGGCTGTATTGAGACTATGTCTAGCTACAGTTTGGCTGGATCCGGTCCCCCCGACTCCACATGAATTGTTTAGTAAATTTCTAAATGTGTATAAATGGGAAATATCTGTATTTAAGAGAAGAGGACCTAGGGCCCGGAGGGAGGGTGAACATATTTGGGGCTCCTTAACTAATTGGTTGAACTCTGAGCATTAAGGTTCAAGGTAGCCTGATAAAAGTGAATTATGTTAGTACACCTTTACTTTCTTTTCTTCTCTTTTTGCCCTGTAGTGATCCATCAGGGGTGGGTGGGGGGGCACACATTTGAAAATAGGACCTATCATGCCATATTAAGTTGATTATGTTCTTTTTTCTTATGTATGATTTTCTGCCTATGTCATATCTCCTAATAAAAAGAATTAAAAATTAGAAATTAAAATTGCTTCTTCAGTTCACAGTTTTCATGTACACCCTTGACAATCGCAAGTGTGTGGCATGCAGATAATTCACTAGTTTATTTCTCTTGGAGCTGGCAGTATACTGAGTTACCTCAAAACAAAGAGATACGGACCTAACAACCAGAGGGGAAGGTTACCAGCAAAGACCAAAGTCTTGAAAAAAGTCCGCTTTGGTTAAATGGCACACACAATACACCAATTTGCCTCATACACCCTTTACGCACCAGTCAGATGAAAATGAACAAAGAGGAAATGTAATCAAGCAAATAAAAACATAAATAAGAAAATACAAATGTATTAAAAAATTCATTAAAACCATTACGAGCACAATATACAATGTCTACTATCTGATTCTTGTACTCATCCCCTGACATATACAGTAATGTTAAAAACAATAACAGTGTTGATCAGACACAAAATTTTACATTTCATATAACACTCAAAAGAAAATACCATTTAAAACTAAACACAATTGGGAACACAGCAAGGAAAAAGTAATTCCTATTTTTGGAGAAACACTACATTAGTTACGAATAGATCAATTGTGGTTATTAAAATTATTATTCCAACTTCTTCATTCAATGCAAATGTCTCCTCAGACTTAATGTAGTTTCCTCTTTTAGAAGCAACGACGCGTTTCGGTGAGCAATTAATGTACAGTCAACGTCTTCTTCAGGAAAACAATATATATTCCCAATGACAACATTAAAATTTGTCTTACCCTTTCAAACTACATATTCACAGATACCACAATATAAATACATAACCTCATTGTTCTACAAATTCACATCACTGGTGGTAAGAAAAACGCCATCTAAATGGCAACATTGAATTCGAACTTAATAGGCAGCCATACAACTGAACGATCCAATAAACGGAGCATTAGACAATTTCATCTCTTTTGTTCACACCCCCACCCACATTCACGGTCACATTCTAGACCAGGTCTGGTCTCTTAACTGTTCCCTGTCTGCACTTTCTGTTGTCCCTTGCACTTGGTCCGATCACTTTTTAATTTCGTTTTCCCTTAGCCTCTGTCTGACCAAGACCCCTATCCACACCAAAAACTCATGGGCTCGTAACTGGGGTAAGGTCAATCTGTCTGATCTCTCGACTTCACTCCTGGCCTCCTCTCCCCCTCTATCGGGACTGGACTCCGCAGCCCAAGCCAAAGCCATTGACTCATGGCTCATGGAAGGAAGCGATTGCTTGGCTCCTCTCCGGCGCACCTCGATTAGGCGCCCTAAAGACGCCAATCGGTGGTTTAACAACGAGCTGAAAGAACTGAAGCTTACGGTTCGAAGGGCTGAACGCAAATGGAGACTGGACTATTCCCCCAATTCCAGGACCCGTTACGTCCATCTCCTGGGGACCTATAAGCAAAACATCACTGAGGCCAAGAAAGCTTATTTCTCGGCCAAAATCTTGGCGGCCGAGAACCAACCAAAGGAGATCTTTGCCATTACCCACGATCTGGCTTTCTCCGACAGGACCTCACTTAAACCCCCTCCCTCCCAGAAACTCTGTGATTCACTGAATCTTTACTTTGTCGAAAAAATCACGACAATTAAATCTAACATTCCCCCTCCCTCCTCTTTTTTTGTGGACCCCCTCCCTCCCCCTGCCCCAGCCTTTTTTAATTCCTTTCCTCCTCTCTCTGAAGAACTTTTCCTGTCCCTCCTCCCCAAAATTAAGTCCGGTTCCCCGTCTGACATATGCCCGGCACACATCTTACGGCAGATTTATACTGTCTGTTCTCTGCCTCCTCTGGGTTTCCTTAACGACTCACTGGCTCGAGGGGTTGTCACTCCATCGTTAAAAGCCGCTTCCATCGTCCCCATCTTGAAAAAGCCAGGAGCCGACCCCTCTGTGATGGCCAATTATCGCCCCATCTCCCTTCTCCCCTTTCTGGCGAAGGTGCTTGAGCGACATGTTACATCTGCACTCAGCTCCTTTGCCGAGGAGAATGGGAGGTTGGCTCCGTGTCAGGCTGGGTTTCGGCCCAAGCACTCGACAGAGTCAGTGGTGGTGTCAGTATTAGACACCCTCAGAGAGGGTATGGACGCAGGCAGACCTCAGGCGCTGGTCCTCCTTGATTTGTCCGCCGCTTTTGACACGGTGGATCATTCCATCTTGCTTTCCCGTGTCAAGGCGGCGGACATAGGAGGCTCAGCCCTTATCTGGCTTTCGTCCTTTTTGAGGGACCGGACCCAGGCGGTTCACCTTGGGGAGTTTTCAGCTACCCCCTGTCAGGTCCAGTGCGGTGTTCCCCAGGGCTCTTCTCTCTCTCCTTTACTGTTTAATCTTTATATCGCTCCTCTCATCTTTGCCCTACAGCAGCTGGAGGTCACGGTATATAACTATGCCGATGACCTCCAGCTCATCTTCAATCTGTCTTCTACCCCTGACTCTATTTCTAATTTCCAATCTATCCTATCTTTCATCAGGGACTGGATGAACTTCAACCACCTGAAACTCAATCCCGATAAAACGGAACTTGTGGTGACGGGTGGTTGCTCCAGTCCCTGGAATTCTCTCTTTTGGCCCCCCTCCTTTGGTTCTCCTCCTACCCCTGTTTCCTCTGTTAAGACTCTTGGCATCAAGCTAAATGATCAACTCACTATGCACTCCCAGATTGGTTCGGTGGTTTCTTCCTGCTTTCTTACTCTTCGTACTATTCGCTCTATCTCTCGATTCTTTTCTTTCCCTGCACTCAAACTAATTATGTCCGCACTGGTCCTGTCCCGCCTGGACTACGGGAACATTTTGTTCAATGGCATCCCTCAGTACAGCCTACGTAAACTGCAACTAGTGCAGAACCAGGCCGCCCGCCTTGCCTTCGGTCTTCCCAAATTCCACCATACCTCCCCCCTCTTGAAAACCCTCCACTGGCTCCCTGTGCGGGAACGCGCCCTGTTTAAATTAGGCTGCATGGCGTTTCAGGCCAGGACTGGCCTGGCCCCCCTTTTTATATCTTCTGCCATCAAGGCTTACGTCCCTGGCAGAGACCTCCGCTCCTCGGCACAACTTCTTCTAGCAGTACCCCGCTACCGGAAAAAGGGTGGCTCAAAATTTTCCACTCTTGCCCCCATGTTCTGGAACTCTCTCCCCTTCCATCTTAGGTCCCTTACCCAGTATTCCAGTTTCCGCAAAGCTCTGAAGACCTTTTTATTTTCTCAGGCTCTTCTTTCGTAAGCTCTGCCTGCCTTTCCAGTCTACGTCCTTGCGACTGTTCTTGCTCAGCTGGCTGCCTGCTACTTTAGCGCCAAGAAACCGCCTAGGTGTACGTTGCGCTTGATAAATATTTTAAACTTAAACTTAAACTTAGACAAAGGGGTATAGGACCTCCATACGTAATGTCAAGGGCCTTAGTGATAGCAATACCAAGTCTGTTAGGCTCTCTTATATGTCTCACATGGGCATTACATGTCACATATACATTTCCTAAATGCCCTAAAGCATTAACTTCAACTAAACTAAAACAAAAGTAATGGGGAACAAAAACCTCCATGCAAAATAGATAGTATTAGCAACCTATCTGCTTCTTGTGGTAATAAGGTCTCGGCAAAGTACCTAAAATAGATAGTATTTGCAACCTATCTGCCTCTTGTGTCAATAAGGTCTCAGCAAAGTACCTGAAATTCCAGGGCAGAAACGACCTCCAGGAATACATTTAGCCTAATATTAGGATGGCCAATATCTACATCCACAAATGAAAGTACAGAGTCCTAATTACTAAAGATGTATCTTGAATGATCCTGTCACATGTTATTTATTTTTTATTTATTTTATTTTAGCGATTTGTATAGCGCCTGGTGACCCAAGGGCATCCCCGCGCTGTAAGGAGATTGTTTATCCTGTAAGGAGAGGGAGGGAGGAGGAACAGTTATTTCGGGAATAGGTGCGTTTTCAGTTTTTTGCGAAAGGTCAGGTAGATGGCTTCCAGTCTGAGGGTGCGTGGGAGGGAATTCCATCTCACGGCCGCTTGCACTGAGAATCGTCGGCCTCCGGTGCGGGTCCTTTTGAATTTGGGGACGTTGGCTAGGTGCTCACTGTCTGAACGGAGGGATATGGATGCTTTGTAGGGGGTGACCAGGCTGCTGAGGATAGTAGGGCCAGATCCGTTGATAAGTTTGTGTGTTGTACACATGGCTTTGAATTCCACCCTTTGGCGAACAGGGAGCCAGTGCAAGGCCTTGAGGGCTGGTTTTGCTGACACTCTCGACGGAAGGTTCGTGAGCAGACGGGCCGCAGCGTTCTGTGTCCGCTGTAGTCTAGTCAGGGTGGCCTCTGGGGCGCCCAGGTAGACCATATTGCTGTAGTCAAGACGGGACAAAACTAGCCCCTGGATGAGAAGTTTCCTAGAGGGAGGAGGAAGTAATGGGAGGATCTTACGGGTGGTGCGCATGAGCCCAAAACAGGTGCCAGCAGTTTTGGCCGCTTGCGTCTTCATGGTGAGCTCCGGTTCGAGCCATACTCCAAGGGTTTTGATTTCACGCTTCGGGGAGGGAATTTCTCCGAATACGTCGGGCCAGACTGTTGGGGGGATGGTTGCCCATTGTTTTCCCAGGAGCATCACTTCGGTCTTAGACCCGTTTAATTTTAGTGATGAATCACTCATCCAGCTGTGTATTTGGGTAAGGCAGTTCGCCAGTTTCTCTGGGTGGTCGGCTAGTTGGGAAAGGGAGACGACCAGTTGAGTGTCGTCAGCGTAGCTTACCATTTTTATGTTAAATGGTGTCACCACGTCTTCCAGGGGAGCCATATATGCGTTAAACAGCGTCGGGCTCAGGGAAGATCCCTGCGGGACCCCGCTTGTGAGGGGGAGGGTGGCTGAGTGGTAGATGCCGTCCCATACCTGGAACGTGCGTCCGGTGAGGAAGGATTCTGTCCAACTAAGTGCCGTCCCGGTGATCCCTGCTGCCTCGAGCCGATGGAGGAGGACACGGTGGTTGACTGTGTCGAAGGCTGCGCTGAGATCCAGGAGGATCACTGCCACTGACCCTCCTGAATCCAGTATGCGCCTTGCCTCCTCGATGACGGCGAGGAGGGCAGTATCTGTGCCATGGCCCGGGCGGAAACCAGTTTGGGATTCCCGTAAGATGTTGTTTGTTTCAAAGAACTGGGACAATTGTCTGTTGACCAGTTTCTCAGCTAGCTTGCTGATTGCCGGTAGGAGAGAAATTGGTCGATAGTTTCCCATGTCTGCTGGATCGAGCTGAGGTTATGGTACAACAACATACCTTTCTTTCTACATCTTTCCTCAGCTTGTTAATTTTCTTGTTCAGCAGATATTCTCTATACCCTTCCACATCCCTATTGATCTTGTCTAACTTTTTCTTCGCTTCTTCAAGAGCAGGGCTATTTTTAAGTTCAAGTTCTAATTTATCTATAGTTTCCTTCTCTATCACAATAAGTTCATGGGCTATCTCAATAATCAAGAGCATCCAGTCTCTGCTGCATCTATTCGTGATCATAGCCCATGTCTCCAAAAATGTCCTATTTTCAATGAATAGACAAGGCTCATTCCGCACCTGCAAACCAATGGGGATGGAGCCCGATTTCATATACTCGATTAAAAAATCTGCATGGGCCTCAGTCCGGATAAGTTTCTTTTTAAGGTTTAGCAGTTTGCCCCAGTTTTCACTTTCCCCAGAGACTACCATTATTTTGTTACCATTCTTAGTATTAATAATCCTATTTAGTTGGTCCTCACTAAAACCAAATGTTTTGAATTGGTCCATTGGGGGAACAAAGCTCAAACCCAATACCATATACAAGTGAAACTCTCCAACCCAAAGGGCTGTGAAAATATCTCAAAACAAAGAGAGAGGGACCCAACAACCAAAGGGGAAGGGTACCAGCATAGACCAAAGTCTTGAAAAGAGTCCCCTTCGGGTAAATGTCACACACAATACACCAATTTGCCTCATACACCCTTTACGCACCAGTCAGATGAAAATGAACAAAGAGGAAATGTAATCAAGCAAATAAAAACATAAATAAGAAAATACAAATTTATTCAAAAAATCATTAAAACCATTAAGAGCACAATATACAATATCTACTATCTGATTCTTGTACTCATCCCCTGACATATACAGTAATGTTAAAAACAAAAACAGTGTTGATCAGACACAAAATGTTACATCTCATATAACACTCAAAAGAAAATACCAGTTAAAAACGAAACACAATTGGGAGCACAGCAAGGAAAAAGTAATTCCTATTCCTATTAAGGTTGCGGAGGCATTTGGAGCCCGGGTCATTTCATACGCTGACGACACCCAGCTCCTGTTCACCTGCAGGAAGGGAGAGGTTTTCGACGGCGGTAGAATTAAAGACTGTCTGAGTGCAGTCTTTGCGTGGTTTCAGCGATGGAGCCTGAAATGCAACTCGGATAAGTCCGAGTTGCTTTTTTTCGGCTGTGCCCCTGACCCTGGCTGGAAGTCGTGGTGGCCCTTGGACATGTTTCCACCTGAGAAATCTTCCTCCCAAGTAAAAAATCTTGGAGTTGTGTTTGACGACGATCTTTCTTTTCGTCCACACATTACGGGATTAGCTGGGAAATGCTTCGGCATCCTCAAGATGCTGAGGAAATTTCTCCCACTCCTCTCCCTGCCATATCGCAAGAACATTGTTCAAGCGCTTGTGGGATCGCGTCTGGACTATGCAAACGCACTTTTTGCAGGACTGCCTAAATATCTTGTGTCCAGATTGCAAATTGTCCAAAACTCGGCGGCCAGAGCTATCTTTGGCCTACCGAGAAGAGTCAGTGCCTCTTTGCTGCGGGTCAGGCTGCATTGGCTACCAATGCCCAGCAGAATCAGGTTCAAAATTCTTACGCTGGCGTTTAAAGCCCTCCACTCTACTGGCCCCGATTACCTCAGGAAGCGTATTGCTTTCTATGTTCCACGAAGGAAATTAAGATCAGCTGATCTGGCTAAAGTGGAGGTGCCTGTGGTCAAACGAGTGCGGATGGGAGGTCGGTCGTTTCAGTATATGGCAGCTCGATTTTGGAATGAGCTCCCTCTTTCCCTACGTAAGGCTAATAACCTTCTGGCCTTTAGGAGGGAGCTGAAGACCGTCCTCTTCTCTGTATAATCAGTGCGTCTATATTGTATCTGCCTCTGGGTTTTCTGGGTTTTCTTCAGGCCTCTTTGCTAAAGCGCCGGGACACCCCTTGGGGTAGCCGTGCGCTCAAAAAGTGTGGCTATAACATAACATAACATAACATAACATTTTTGGAGAAACACTACATTAGTTACAAAAAGATCAATTGTGGTTATTGAAATTATTATTCCAACTTCTTCATTCAATGCAATTGTCTCCTCAGACTTAATGTAGTTTCCTCTTTTAAAAGCATCGACGCTTTTTGGTGGGCAATTAATGTACAGCCAACACCTTCTTCACAAAAACAATATATATTCCTAATAACAACATTAAAATCTGTAACAAATAAAATCAGTTAAACTTTTTTTTTAAATGTCTTACCCTTTTAAACTACATATTCACAGATACCAAAATATAAGTACATAACCTCATTGTTCTACAAATTCACATCACTGGTGTTAAGAAGAATGCCATCTAAATGGCAACATTGCATTCTAACTTAATAGGCAGCCATACAACTGAACGATCAAACAGACAGAGCATCAGACAAAGGGGTCATAGGACCTCCATACGTAATGTCACGGGCCTTAGTCATAGCAATACCAAGTCTGTCAGGCTCTCTTATGTCTCACATGGGCATTACATGTCACATATATATTTCCTACATGCCCTAAAGCAGTAACCTCAACTAAACTAAAAAAAAGTAATGGGGAACAAAAACGTCCATGCAAAATAGATAGTATTAGCAACCTATCTGCCTCTTGTGTTAAGGTCTCAGCAAAGTACCTGAAATAGATATTATTAGCAATCTATCTGCCAAATGTGTTAATAAGTTCTCAGCAAAGTACCTGAAATTCCAGGGCAGAACCGACCTCCATGAATAAATGTAGCCTGATATTAGGATGGCCAATATCTACATCCACAAATAAAAGAACAGAGTCCTAATTACTAAAGATGTATCTTGAATGATCCTGTCACATGTTATTAATACAATATGGTACAACAACATACCTCTAATTCAATTCACTGTCTTCGCACTGTTTATAACATACAGCCACTACGAATCTGGCGTGCCAATTCTTTCTTCGCAAAATTAAAATCTGGAACCGGAAAATCTATATGTAAGTGCTTACAGCATTACGCTATATAGTATACATGGACGATGGAACTGTAGCCATGCAGTCCCCCAACCCGGCAAAGTGGCTAGGGTAGTAAGGTAGTGCTTACACATAACTACCCATGTGAGCGCTAAAAACTCTGGGCCCGATTCACAGAACTAACTTAAGACAAAATCCTAAACTTACTACTTTTGGTATTCACAGAAGTTAGGATTTTGTCCTAAGTTTGTCTTAAGACAGACTTAAGATAGACTTAAGACAGACTTAAGACAAAATCCTAACTTAAGTCTGTCTTAAGTCTGTCTTAAGAAAAACTTAAGACAAAATCCTAACTTCTGTGAATACCAAAAGTAGTAAGTTTAGGATTTTGCCTTAAATTAGTTTTGTGAATCGGCCCCTCTCAGTGCAAAAAACGCCTGCACTCGGCAGCTCGAATGCATATTCTATATCGCGTACGAGCCAGTAATTAATGAACGGCACCATCACTCATTATATACATGATGTCCCGGCCCAAAATATTATTTTTTTTACCTTAAAACGTTATGTGGGCATGAAACAACGCGGTCAGTTGCAATCCCGCATTTATTTCTGTCAGTTGCAATCCTGCGTGTAGTTCTATCAGCATATAACTACGCGGTTCATAAAGGTCCCGCCTTGAAATACATGCAGTCTAAAAAAACAAAAGTTCGCAGAGAGAACCTTGTGGTTAGCACCATCAACGGGGCCAAAGGATTATTCTTTCTATCAAAGAGCCCCCCGTTGCCACATACCTGTTTCTTGTTTCTTTGAGGACAAAAATCACTGGGCCCGCGCCTCAGGAAAAACACGAGATTGAAAATGCCACCAGATACGGGCACTTAAATACGTCCATATTGTGGTAAATGACCCAGAATACCACCATCTTCTTCCGGTCAGAGGGTGAACTAGAACACCTAGTGCAGAAAGTAGGTGAATAAATCTGCCATATTGGAGATGAAACCTTAAGACAAACTAATCCTATCTCTTTAAGGTGCCCCTCATTATAACAATCACACAAACCAAAAAGCGTTTCTGCAAACGTACAACGAATGAAAACACAGAAGGTGTCCTACAAGAGTAGTACCGCTAGAAACTTAATGATGTCACAAACTACACAAATTGATGCATATATAACAATGCACACGCATCAAAATATGATCAGAGTGCCTCATGGTTACAACCAGTTAATAATGAAAGCATGTGTAAAAATGCACACGCATCAAAATACGGCTAGTATATCTCATAAATACAGCTTATTAACCATTACTCATTACTCCGGGCATCTAAAAATCATAGTGCAAAATTAGTATATCTCATCAATGGAGTTTTTTGTTGCCATTGCTACGGAAATAAAGAGATCGTGATGCACGCAACACACTAAATCTGTTAAGTCTCAAAGTAACTTAGCCATAGCTGATGATTATTTATTTATAATCTAGTAAGGTATTTTAAGATATTTTCAGAATACCCACTCAACATGGTGGCTAAAGAAGCAGATGTTCCAGACAATTTCCTTATTCCTCCACTATGTAAGAAAGAGTACAATCTCTCACTAAATTACAGTCACAGTACTGGCTACATGATTATCCCCTATGAAACCGACAGCGGCTATACTTTATATAGCCTCTATTAGTTGTTCCCACTCCTCCTTAGAGTTCAGTCCATTGCGTACAGTGTTGAGATGAGAGATATGCCACTGTTCACGTGCTTTCCGTTTAGAGTGGACATTCCCCCCTCTTTTTCTAATTTTGACTTTCTCCATAATAAACCAAAGAAAGTCATTTTCCCCATGGCCAAGTTTTAAAAAATGTACAACTAACGGCACAGTGATATTTTTGGTCTTAATGGCAGACCTGTGGGGCACAGTAGGAAGTAGATCACATTTCTGCACCTACAATTATTCAAGGTGTTAGATTTAATCAGACAGCCATTATGTGTAATCTCTATTCAGCCTGTAAGCACTGTGGGCAGATGTTGCATGTGCCACATCTAACATTCCCGATTGCCGGAGTTTTTAAGATGGTTCTCTGGCTAGATTGACTGTCCTCTCTATAGGTATGCACCAGCATATCTCTTAAATTTGTATTCCTCTTAAAAGCATATACTGGCCTCTCTAGTTTAACTTCCTCATCATGGTTGAGTATGTGCCAGGTCTTATTCACCACATTTTTTATCTGGTTGCTAAGGTTAGAGAATTTACGAACAAAAAACTACCTTGTCAAGTGGTTCCTTGTTGCATTCAGGTTTGTTGATCAAGGCATCCCGATCATAAAACCTAGCTCTTTTTAGCGAGTGAGATAAGAGTTTCTTAGGGTTTCCCCTATCCTTGAACTTCCGTTTTAATACATCAGCATGTTCGTAGAAATCGTTAAAATCCGAACAATTTCTCCTGAGCCAGAGAAACTGGCTAAAAGGGATGTTGTCCCTCTGCGACTTAGGGTGAAAACTTGAGAAATGGAGGAGAGTATTTTCAGCCATAGGTTTTGTAAAGAGCTCCACCTCCAAAACTCCATTTGTGTCCTTAATAGAAATTACAAGGAAATCAACCTTAGATTTGCTATGATATGATGTAAACCGTAGGTTAGGGTCACCCAGGTTCAGCCAATTTTAAAACTCTTCGAGATCTTCGGTAGCTCCTTTCCATATAAAGAAGATGTCGTCAATATAGCGGTACCTGCCTGCTACATTTTCAAAGAAAGGCGCCACTTTGTTATAGATATGTTTGGCCTCAAACTGTCCCACATACAGACAGGCCAGACTGGGGGCACAAGTGGCCCCCATGCTGGTCCCCTTCATCTGCTTAAAATAATCCTCCTTGAATAGGAAGATATTGTTCTTCAAAATGAGTCTGACACACCTAACAATAAAGTCATTACTGGCACCACCTAAGTCATGCTCTTCAAGAATATCACACATTACATTGACCGTGTCTTCCTGTGGGATGTTTGTGTAGAGAGACTCAATATCAATAGTGACCAGACATTGAGTCTCTCTACAAAACACCTTCCCTTCAATGAGGGAGATAATGTGTGCCGAGTCTCTCAAATATGACTTCAAACCACAAACAATAGGCCGTACAAAATGGTCTACATATTTACTTATAGGCTCCAAGAGGGAGTCAATACTACTGACTATCTGTCTCATTGGTGGATCAGTGTTACTTTTGTGAACCTTAGGTAAACCATACATAGCCGGGGTTCTAGGTTCCAAGTTGTTGAGAAATTTGAACTCATCCTCACATACCCAGTTATTATCCTTAGCTACTGTGAGGAGGGTTAAACACTCCCTAGATATACTTGAAAGGCTATTAACATTAGTACATATGTAATGTTCCTCAACATTGAGCATCTTATACATCCTTTCCTCATAGTCAGAGGTGTTGAACACTACAACACCCCCTCCCTTGTCAGCAGGTTTTATAGTCAAGGACCTATCTTCTTTTAGGGAATTGAGGGCCTGACCAAGTTCAGATGACCGATTGGCCTGAATTGATGGTGCAAAGATTTTAAATAATTCAAAATTCATGTACACTACATTTCCTTGAACAACCAAAATTACTGTATGCGTGATTCTTCCTCCAGAACGATTATCAAGGTGTGGAGGAAACCTAATCCAACCCAATCAGCCTGCTAATCCCTCCCCTACCTCGAATGATCCAGAAACCACACCCGCAGTACCCCCAGGTTTACCACACTCCCTTCTTCATTGATCTAATTCCCAAAGAAATTCCAGACTGCTCACCCTGTCCTGATGATGATCTTGACTCAATAAAGATCGAAGCGTCGTCGACCCCCCCCACGGAAATCCCTCCATTGTATATATTTTTGTGGATTTCCCTTTGTTGTTGATGTGATATTTCTTCTATTTCACTTTCACTCAGTCACAGTACACACCCGGTCACTTATGTAAGCACCTGAACGTAATCTGGAGTGCCAACATGTTGAAAAAGCACAACAATTAAAATTACACATGTTGCCCTACGTGCTCTGCTCCCAAATTGATTTAGTATCTAGTTTAAATTAATATTTTTCGCTTTTCGACCTATTTAGGCCACCCTTGAACCATTGTACTCCTTATATACACTACATCCCTAGGTTCACTTTGCGGGGTACCCTTGTTTGTCTTATACTGCAGTCCAGTTTGCAACACACGTAACTCCCAGTGCAGCCCGCCGGGACCACTCCTCATTGCAGGATGCACACATGCTGTGTACTTCAGGTGCTACTAACTCACTGCACCATAAATCATCGCCACATGGCCTCTCTGGATTGTTTTGCCTTCTCTGTTTCTCTCTCTCAGGCCTTTGATGCACATTACACACGTCCTTATTTTGTGCTTCATTTTCCAAGCTCTGTCGTCGACATACATGGTCCCCACAGGAATCTTCCACCTTGTTGTTTTTTATTACATTTGTTACATTTTATTTTTTGTTTATTTTTTATATATATAATAATAAAAATAAAAAGTTGAAAATAATTTATGGTTTATATATGTTTATAAAAAAATTAAGTTTGACAAAAATATTATAAACCTTTTTGGTTGTTTTCTTAACTGCTGTGTGACTCTTTCTTGTTCTTATTGCTGACATTTTCTGGTATCCACCATGGTGTTAAATTTTGGACCACTTATCGCGGGAATACTGTTGATCTCTGCAGTTTGCACCAACTTCTGAATACTGTGTGAGATTTATCTCAACTTTATTTGCATTAAAGTGCTAATAATTAAATGCAGAGTAGCCGTTCCCGTGCAAAAAGACACAAGGTGCACCTTTGCAATTTATTCTAAATACTAAAATCCTGAATTGAATTGCAATGGGGTAGTACCTGCACTTACAGTGTACACACAAAAGAAGAAATCTCATTGTATTTATATTGATAAGGAATAGTGCATCAGATGTTGGATCATGACGAGACACACTGCCCAGTCCGTTTATTGTTCTGCACACGAAGTAATGACATCACAACTTTCACAACAGCAATTTCAAATTAATTCCAGCGATAACCCATGTTACCAACAGGAATTTTAAACATGCTTTCTGCTGGTGTTAAGCAGGACTACTTCCTGCAGCATGAAAGGAAACACAACAAAGAGACACACCAGAACACCCACATGTGCCAAGGAGTCAATGAGCATGATACAGGGATACCCATGAGGGCCACAAGACTCCTCGCAACAACAACAGGACCACCAACGCCCCCCAAACCCGCATCTGAGCAAGTGTGTCTGTGTGGTCATTGTGTTAGCATGATATGCAAATGCCCCGCAACATCACAGTGTGCTGTCTTCAGCAGGCGTTACCGTGTCACCTCAGCGTTAGCAGTGACCCTGGACATGTAGCTACGCACTTATCCTCCTGCAAGCACAACACACGTGTGCTGGTCTGGCCTACACAGGTCAGCGCAGGGGTGTGCCTATCCGGCAAGTGAAACGAGGTGTCTCGAACAAATCCATGTGCAGGAAGTGCGGTAAGTGTGTCTCTGTGTTCTGCTGTGGCATGCCACAAGGGGCGCAGCAGACGATGTTGTAAATTGGCATACACCACCACCAAAAAGCACTCTCGTGGTGTAGTTAGAATGCCACAGGACATGCCGTGCGGTATGACTGCACGGGATACAACAATGCACCGTACAAAAGTGTGGAGGCTCGTGGGAGGGAGGAGAAGCTGTTTGGCAATGTAACACACAGTGAGTCCGCCCATGTGCCACTTGCTGGGTATCTCATCCATGATGACCACGGTTGCACACATCCCACCTCACCCACGACCAGCCTTTGTACACATCCTGTATGAATGCAGCGTGGTTTTCACTTCTATGCTCTTTCAGTGCTGTGATCTTTTCGGGTTGTGTGACCTATACAATTTTGGCTATTGTTTGTCTATACTTGTGCTGTACTTGATTGTACATGTGTGCCATTGTGCCCATCTCCCCCCACTCCCTGCTACTTCCTCTTCCTGGTGCTGGTATTTCTATAATTTTGCTCTTCCATACATAAATACCTGAAAGAACAAATTAGAATAGTTCCTTGATTCTTTTAGGTTTCAAAACCTCTCTCTATTAATGTCTTTCTAATTTTCAATATAAACAGTTATTTTAATATTCAAGGACACATAGAAGTCAGAAGTGCAACGTATTCTATCAACACACTTTCTAGAACATTCTACAACACGAGCAGGTTAAAAGTGCATCAATTTTTTTAAACCCAACAATATTTTTCTGCAACATTTTCTCTAACATTTAACGACACATGCAGGTTAAAAGTTCACGATTGTTTTAAGTTGGAACACTGCATTCCAAATGCAAGTAGCAGGTGTGGTTGAGTTGAGCAATTTTTTTCCTATGATATGTACTCCACGTTCAAACTGCTTTTTCTTAACCAATCACAAAGATGTTTTTCCACAAAACGAATTTGCACCCTACTTTTAGAAAACAATGCTTTTCATCTCCCAATCAGGTATCGTTTTCTATGTGAAAAAAATCTTTTTCCCCATCTTTAAACATATCTTTTATTCTACGAAGGAACTGTATGAGCTACAGACATCTTTCCATACCTTCCAGCCATACCTTCAAAATGCTAGTGTGGGTCGTAGGACATAGCTATGTTTTCTGGTGCAAGAGGTATGCAGAACAGAGACGTATTGAGTTAGACCTTGGTTTACAAAATGTGGACATTAAATGGTTTGGACAGAGTGGATTGAAGTGGCACCAATTGTTGCCTTTGGTTAAAACCTGTTTGCATCTCCAACACCCTGACCTCATGATTGTGCACTGCGGTGAAAACGACCTAGGCACATTGACTGGGGTAGGTTTGGAAATGCTTAAGAAGGACACCTTTGGACAATTGATGTCACTATTGCCTCAAACTATCTTTGTTTATTCCAATATATGCCAAAGACAGAAGTGGAAATGGTCTAATTAATTATGTCCTCAGAAGTAAGTCAACAAAGCTGTGTCTGCATACCTCAGAGACCACAAAATGGGGTCCATCTACAACAACAAAATTCGTTTTGATATGGCGGATTTACAACTTAGGCCCGCTATTTTAGGGCCAGATAAAGGCAACTCCCGGACCTTCACCAAAATGCATTCTCCACACAACTGTAGTGCAGCAGCAAGACCATCTCACTTTGCAGTACAGAGCTCTCGGTTTGATCCACGGCTCTACTCACCCATAGGGGTGAGTAGTTTGCGCTTTACAAATACTGTATTGATTTACCTTTGCACTCCCTATACAACACCACCTAAACACCAAATACCAGTTGGACAGGTGTGGCACAGCACCCAGAGCACATGACTTCACAACATAGCGCACACAGTTTACGCTCACTGTTTCATCTCTGAGTCCAGCAGCAGCTCAATTTAACAGCATAACACTGTAGGCCATGGGTACTCACAAACTTTCTCTCAGGGGCCAAATTTACAGTGTGGTTTGTGACCGAGGGCTGCACCGGTGGGGGCGGGGTCAGAGTGGGCGGGGACCATGAGGTTGAACACAGGCCCCTGCAGCGGACGCCTTTGTCCACTGAGCCACCGGACCCAGCATACACACATCTCTCTCTCTCTCTCTCTCTCTCCCTCTCTCTCTGTCTCCCTTCCTCTCACCCTCCCTCCCTCCCTCTCTCTCTCTCGGTCACCCTCTTTCTCACTCTCTCGCTCTCCCTCCCCCTCTCTCTCTCCCTCTGTCTCCCGCCCTTTCTCTCTCTGTCTCCCTCACTCTATCTCCCTCCCGCTGTCGCCCTCCTCCATCTGTCTGGCTCCCTCCCTCTGACTCGCTCCTTCTGTCTGTCTCCCTCTGTCTGTCTCCCTCTGTCTGTCTGTCTCCCTCTGTAAGTCTGTCTTCCTCCCTCTGACTCCCTCCCTCTGTCTGTCTCCCTCTGTCTGTCTGTCTTCCTCTGTCTGTCTCCTTCTATCTCCATCCGTCTGTCTCCCTCCCTCTGTCTCCCTTCCTCTGTCTCCCTCTCCCTCACTCCGCCTCCTTATGACTCCCTCTGTCTGTCTCCCTCTTCCTCCCTCCCTCTGTTTCCTTCTCTCTCTCTGTGTCCCTCTCTGTTCACCCTCGGTCTCCCTCACTCTCCCTCTGTCTCCCTCTCCCTCTCTCTCCTTCTCTGTCCAATTCTCTGTCTCTCTGTCTGTCCCTGTCCCGTCTGTCCCTGTCCCCGTCTGTCACTGTCCCCGTCTGTCACTGTCCCTGTCTCTCCCTGTCCCGTCTGTCCCTGTCTATGTCTGTCCCTGTCCCCATTTGTCCCTGTCCCCGTCTGTCCCTGTCCCCGTCTGTCCCTGTCCCAGCCTGTCCCTGTCTGCCCCTGTCTGTACCTGTCCCTATCTGTCCCTCTCCCCGTCTGCCCCTGTCCCCCTATGTCCCTGTTCCTGTCTGTCCCTGTCCCTGTCTGTGCCTGTTTATCTCTGTCCCCGTCTGTCTGTGTCCCCGTCTGCCTGTATCCCAGTCTGTCCCTGTCTGTCTCTGTCCCTGTCCCCGCCTGTCCCTGTCCCCATCTGTTCCTGTCCTCGTCTGTCCCTGTCCCCGTCTGTCCCTGTCTCTGTCTGTCCCTGTCTCTGTCTGTCCCTGTCTGTCCCTGTCTCTGTCTGTCCCTGTCTCTATCTGTCCCTGTCTCTCCCTGTCCCCATATGTCCCTGTCCCTGTCCCCGTCTGTCCCTGTCCCCGACTGTCTCTGTCTGTCCCTGTCCCCATATGTCCCTGTCCCTGTCTGTCCCTGACTGTCTCTGTCCCCATCTGTCCCTGTCCCTGTCTCTCCCTGTCTTCCTCCCGTTTCTCTGTCTTTCTCTGTCTGCCTCTATCTATCTACCCCTGTCCCTCTCTCTGCCTCTATCTGTCTCTGTCTCTATGTCTCTGTCTGTCTCTATCTCTGTCTGTCTGTGCCTCTATCCGTGTCACCTCACTCCCTGCTGCCCTCTGTCACCTCACCTGGCTCTCAGTCCCTGCTGTCCTCTGTAACCCTCTGTCACCTCAACCCTTGTGTGTGTCAGCCCGGGCTCAGACAGCTTCCAGGGCTCACACACAGCCACACCCCAGTACTTCACAGGTCTTTGAAAGACCATTTACAAGTTAATGAGGCTTTGTTGTAGTTCACACCTTCTTAGCACCCCTGCAGCTTCACTCTATTGCCCCACCCAGTGCTTAATTTGTAAAATATTAAGTCCAGGTGCTCACATTTATGTGGGAGGCCACACCCACTTACCCCGACTCCACCCACTTCCTCCACTGGCCCCTCCCATTCACTCTATTGGCTCCACTCACATCCTCAACTGGCGTTAAACAGCTATTGAGGTGCCCACCAATCCTGAAAGATATTTTCAGAAGCAATATTACGACGGAATAATGTATAATAATATAGTACAGCTTTAAATCCTCTCTGCCTACATCCCACACACCTCACAATGTTACCGACTGTAGAAATGTGCCTCTTCTGAATCTGTCCTGTTCTGCATATAGATTTAATTGTGCATGGTGGCACAGCATAGAACGGTGCACCATATCCATAATGCAGACCCTAGGCAAAATGCTGTATAATCTGCATGGAGTAGGAAATCACTTTTACTTTACATGGACACATCCTTAACCCAGTCATTCTCTCCATAGGAAAATTCAGTGATGCAGAGAAAAAATAAAACAGAAGCCCACGAGCAGCACTATCCCACCCCCGTCCTTGTCATATTGAGAATAACCAAAGCCACTTTCCAGGCCAGGTGTACAGTTATTGAGGAATGATTGTACAAATTCCTAATTGAAGCTATCAAACCCATGTCAATACCCAATTTTTCCATATTTTGACAACAGTTGTTTTGAGTCACTATCTAAATCTAAATCCTGGACAAGCTCAAGGAATCAAAATAAAGATGTAGATTTTGCCTCTCTTCTCGTTTGGTACAGAATCCCTGTCAACAGCCAGCTTGATTAAACTGAAGAACTCCATTTTAAACAATATTTTTCTGGACCTTGCCCAAGATCCACAAGTAATACATTTGAACACATATCCTGAGGATTTTTGGGCTTATGTTCATCCATGTCACCAGTTTTCTTTTCCATACGAAACAGATGAATCGAGTGTCAATATGTGACTCTGTAATCCATAATCTGATATTTAGAAAAAGTAACATGTGCCCCTAAAGAGTTCTAGTGGTGTTATACAAGCCACCATGCTGGCTAAACAAAAGTTTGGGTGATGACCTATTGAGAATCAATCATCTTGAACACTAAAGACAGTTACTCTCCATTGCTAATCCTTAAACTTTAAAATACCTGAAGGAACGTCCTAGGACCATAAAACCTTGTGATACTCAAAGAAGCCCAGAGTGTGGCAAACTTATGTCACTGTGGCATAGTCAGACCATACACTGAACTCACTTCTCAATGCTACTGTTGAGGCTGTCACATACTCCCTAAAGGCCCTCATAGCCAAAAAACTCCTCACTATACTTATAAATTGACCAACAACAGTACTTCACGGACAAAATAAGAACCAACAAGTCTCAACGTCAGCAGCACATAAATCTCACACTGATCAACAATAACACAGTCTTACCTCACAGCACTATCTCAATAATATCACTTCTAGAAAGTAAATCTAAATTATTTCTTCAAACATTGACTATTAATATTAATAGCACCTAAAATATGATTTGTGAGTGAATCTGCTCTTTTTTGCAGTTTTATATAGTGCACCCTCGACTCAAAGGTATTGAAACGCTTTACAAGAGCATCAGTTACATTACACAAGGACACATTTATTATGGTAGGCACAGTGAGATTAAGTGATTTGCCCAGAACCACAGGATGGTGAGCCGATGCCCAGACCAGAACTTGGTTCCCCAGTTTCCAAAATAGGCAGCGCTGGCTGTTTCGCCACATCCTCTCCCCTAATCTGGGGGAGAAAGCCTGGAGAGTGGATATTCAATTGCTAGAGTGCCTTGCAAACTATGTGAAGACCCACAAACTTGCAAGTTTGCAGGCATTCATAGACGTACATTTAAACGTTGATTTATTGTTGTTGAAGGAAAAGTAAATTGCTTTCACAAGGACGCAGTGCAGTGGGAATAATCTCAAAATTCGTGAGGTGTAGGAGTAGGGGATTGTCTACGGGAAAATCAGCATTACCCTGAAAGAAAGAAAAAGTTATGTGTTAACCGCATTTTCTTATACGTTAACAAATGTGTAACAGTGCACAATGCACATTGACAAATGTGTGTGTTTTCCTGGAAAGCTACTGTAATAATAATCAGTACTTTAAATGGGCTGGTACTTTCAGGGACCGAGTACCTGCACTTCTTTAATTTTCAAGTGAGAGTACCTGCACTTCTCTGCAGCAAGAAGGTACTTTGGAATAGTAAATATCCACACTTTTCCATTTCATGCATCTGTCATCCTGTCCCTGCAACACCATAAACAACCGGCCAGGCCCAATCTATGCAGGTCAAGTCACATCCTTAAAAAGCTGCAGGAAAGGGTGGGTAGCGACCTTCCTGCATTATGAATTCTCCTTGGCAACTGACACATCAAGATTACCGGGAAAAGGCCAGGTGGCGCCTTCAAATACAACTTCACAAAATCAAAGTACCACTCGGGATAAGGGTACAAGGAGATTTGCCTAGGTCCAATACATTACCGAGAGATGGCATTGCATTTAACCCAGTAGATTCATTCATATGTAGGCCCTAGCATGCCACAAAACATCTAACCGTAACAAAACGCCAGCTTTAACAAACGACGCTCCTAAGGTGCAAACATAGGACATTTGCCAGATTCTGGGGTGGCTGAAAGGGGATAATGTTTTAATAGTCTATGCTTGAAATGAGCTGGTTGCACCCTCGTTGTGTCAAGCCCCCGGGACTCCACAGGGATTAGTTTTTCATTGCGGCGCATCTCCGAGGACTACAACCAACCAACCAAATTCTCCAATATCTACCTAGTTACCCTTGTCTACAGAGAGCACTATCAGCAGAGCCAGTTCATGCTTTCACGCCCACATCCGTTTTGCGGTAGAAAGAATCAGACGCCTGCCTGCGCTGCATCCCATATCCCCAAATACAAAAACAAAGGGACGCTTGCATCTAATAAACAGTCATGCATCATTCCTGTTTTTCCGATAACAAAAAAACAGAAATCAGGTATGGCGCACCATATAAACGATGCTCAAAGGCTCAAGAAATGTATCCGCATAACAAGTGACACAATCTTTAAGTTTAATGGGGCACACTCAAAAGCGTCACCCGCCAAATTTAATCTAGCACCCGAAAAATTCACAATAGCAGTGTCCAACGTAGGGCAGCCATGCAGCATTTTCAGGACTAAATGCAAGCTATGAATTAGTTCAGGCAGGAATAGAAGAGAAAACTGCCGTGATTAGGTTGAAAATTTTTTTTTAATAGACTGAGAAGAAATGTGTGCATTTGTTAGCATTGGAAACTTTATGCACATTTTAGCGCAAATCTGATAATTCGAAAAAGAAGTAGATAGCAGAGAAGTGCACAAACAAGAAGCCATAACTAGAAAAGAATAAACAATTAGGCCTACCAGGCCCTGCCTCAACAGGTGCTGTTCAAGCTTTTGTAATTACTGCCTACTCCTCAAGGCTCGCATCAACGCCAACGTCATCCAGGTCGCGCTCTTAGACTGAGTTTGAACGGCGGCGGCCTTTGAACCTCGATGACTCGGTGCCGGTGGTGAGGGCGGCGTGAGGGTATGCTGCCTGGGGCTTGGCTAAGCAGCAAATGCGCGCGCAATCGGAAAAAATCTGCGCACACTGCCTGCTGCTGAGCTCAGCCCCAACCCCCACAGAAGACTAAAATCCAGCCTGCCCAACTCAGTGTCCCGCCCACAGGGCAGGCAACACAGAGACACTGCCTCAACATTTAGATTGAAATTGAGAGGCGTGAAAAACAGAACTCGAAGAATAAGAGTCAGAAAACGTTCAACATCAACACAACAGTACGTAACACTCGGAAACAGTAACATCAGCACTTGCGGTAGAGCAGCACTCACTCTGTGCCACTAATTACTATTAAATCAATTAAGTGCAGAAACAGCGTGTAGACCGGCCCTGGTAATTAAGTGCCGGTGCTAAGCACCGGAAAGCACTGGCACAAATTAAGCACTGCCCACCCCCATACAGCAGTCTCTCTGAGTCCGCGCTGCTGCGGCAGTGCTTCCTGATACAAAAAAAAAGAGAACACAGGTGCAGCAAGGTCCGCGGGCGGCCAGGGAAGGCTTGGCGGGTCGCTGTCGGCCCGCGGGCCGTACTATGAGTACCCGTGCTCTAGGCAATACCTCAATTAATTTTCATACCCCGCACTTTCAGACCATTATGGGTCAGTAGTTCAACAGCTTTACCCCGAGTCCGTCAGCAGATCAGCTTACGCCCCAGCACCATCAGACCCGAAGACGTGCTTAGTTAGCACTTAACAAATACCAAATTGATTTGATACGTGCACATTTACCTTCTCACTCCCTCTATAACACCCCCTACGCACCACACACAAGCTACAATGTTCGAAACAAAAGTTTGTCCAAGTAGGTATAACTACATGCTCACACTACTTGGACAGGTATGGCACAGCACCCAGAGCACATTACTTAACAGCATAAGACACACAGTTTGGGACATGACTTCACAGCATATAACACACAGTTTGGGCTCACACTTTCATCCCCGAGTGTGGCAGCAGCTCAGCTTAGCAGCACGAGACTCTAGACAGTACCTCACATATATCAAGTACCCCAGGACTTTCAGACCAGTATGAGTCAGTAGTTCATCCTACTAGGTATAAACACATGCTGACACTACTTCCACAGGGGTAATGCAGCGGCCACGGCACATGACTTCACAACATAAGACACAAAATTTGGGCTTACGCTTTAATCCCCGAGTCCCGCACCAGCTCACCTTAGCAGCATCAGACTCTAGGCAATACCTCACTTAATTTCCATAGCCCAGCACTTTTAGACCAGTAGGTATGAGTAGTTCAATTCGCACCCCCTCTATAGCACACCCTAAACACCCCACAGAGGTTACAGTGCTCCTACCTTCCTCTTTCCCAATTTTTTTGCCCTTTTTTCCCCTTACTCACTTAAACGGAATCACAAAATAGCCGCTCGCACCGCTCGTAGCCAATCAGCAGCAAGCTCATGCTTGTAACGCCTCAGCCAATCAGATGGCAGAATTTCCAAATATCGATATCTGAAAATTTCAATATTTCACACAAACTACTGAACGGATTCCCACCAAATAAACAAAAACATGTTTTCTAGACCAAGACCCTTCTCCCTGCCAAATTTGGGGTAATTCAGTTCACCCGTTTGACCTGTAGCCTTGTCTAAAGTTTCCAATGGAAATTAACATGTAGAAAACATGTTTTGGCACCCCCTTTTTTCGCTGCCCCCCCCTTGATGAATCACCCCCAAACTTTCAACATAGGAGCTGATATGAACAAAGAATTAGTTTTGAACATTTCATGAAGATTCATTAAACGATGCCATAGTTATAAGCAAAACATAAAATGCTCTTCCTATGGAAACTCGGTCCTAACTATAACTACCTACTGGCAGTTATAGTTACCAGAGCTTACTTTAACGTACTCCCCTGCAATGCACTGCCTATGACCTCACATATTACATCACTCATGGAGGGTCAGTGACCTCACTGATGACATTCCTGGTGACATTTCAAATTAAAACACTGATGATATCACTGATAACATCATCCACAGAACCGCTCACAAACCACTCACTCATGAGTACTGAGAAAAGGAGCTTCTGCCAGGCATGTGCCAAGCATCTACAGTGGCACTGGCATTTTTGAACTGGTAAATGTAATCTAGCATGTGCTGCTGAAATGTCCTGCAGAACTGTTAGACCTGTCAGCCCTAGGGTGGTCTTTCCCTATTTTTTTCACCCTTGCCTCATTTTTCTCACCTTCTTTTTGTTGGCCCTTAGGTCTTCGGGCACCTTTTCATGGCTAATCTATGTTAGGGTGCAGGTGCTCTCTACTACAAACATGGCTGCCACTGGCCCCTGCTACTGCAGCGTGGTCTTTTAGTGTAGCACCCTAGTTGCCAGGAGCTTGCTGGGTCCCCAATGTTGCAATGCCAGCCTGCCCTCCCCTGTCCATAGGTAGAGTGGGGAAGCTCCTGGAACCTTCCAGAAGAAAGGCGGAGCCTATTTTTGCTGCCTTAGAAAGTGGTCACCTGACCTGGGCATACTTAAGCAGGGGAATGAAATGCTTTACCACTTTAAAGGAAATGCATAATGGAAGGCTTCCATGAAACGCTTAAATGAAGTACTTTAATGAGATGCTAATGAAATGCTAACGCCTGAATTGCTTTGATCTAAAGCCTATATAAAAGAACTTTATTTTCAATCACAAATACTGGTGTGGTCTCCATTATTGCGCCCACTTCTTGTCTTAGTGGATGAGTGTGTTGAGTAGCTGCTTTACACGTAAGTCCCTGGCTGCCTTCCTGCTCGAGCCAAGCTACCCCCCGGAGAACTGGTGGTCCCAGTTCTTACAAGAACATTTTTGGATGCAGATTTGCCTCAAAATGTATCATTTCAATATGTGCATATCCAGAGCTAACACGCATATCAGAATTTAACTAGGCGGTACTAGAGCCCAATTACAAGTTAACCAGGACTGGTGGGGTGCAACTCTGCACTCATAAACACCAGCCGGTACTGTGCTATTATGAGTTTATCCACATGGGGAATAACAGCGAAGACCAGAGTGAGCACATACTTCAAAATTCCATGTAAATTAACACTACCTTTTATCATCTACTCTGATCCATCCTTGATTCTACATAATAAGTGCCTATGATCTCATTACGCGTGCCCACTTAGCAAGGTGATTAATCGCACCTATTAAAATCCGATACCACGGTGATCGGATTTGGATAGGTGCGAAAATTATCGCCTATAACGAGCTGAGCTGTTTAAAATATGGAATGTGCCATCGGAACGTCACTTTTTGTGACGTTCCAAGGCGCAGAAGCCTGCGTGATATTTATCAGGCAGCACTAAGCCACTTTTTTTGGCTTAATGCTGCCTGATAAACATCAGTCCCTTTAACACAGTGTTCTGCGTTAAAGGGGTGTGCAAAGGGTGCTCCTGGGAGCGTTCCCAGCAACATCCATGGCCTTTTGACACTGCCCCAGATTTATGAGAAATCGTAAATCTGAGGCAGTGCCAAAAGCTGGCATAAGGGTGGCGCAACGAGGAGAAATATTTTTATTTCTCCTTGTTTTTCCCTTTTTCTTTGTGTGCTGCATTCTGCAGCACACATAGAAAGAGGAAAAGCCTCTTGTGATTATTTTTGTACAGAAAGGTTTCCCTTCCTTTACAAAAATAATCATCCCCTCAACGCAGGCACCCTTGCACCATTGTGCAAAGGTGCCTGCGTAGGCGCACGGCAGCCCATTACGCGCCGGCGCAGGGGAAAAGGACAGGAATGCGCCGTATCTTATAGGTACGGCACATTCCTGCCCTTTTACTTTTGCCATAGGGAAGCGCAGCAGGAAGGCCTGCTGTGCTGCCCTATGGCAAAAACTCATAAATGGGGCCCTCAGTGCTTTGCTCACCAAATTCCGCATGTACCGGTATTAATAACTTGTCCTTTCTCTCCCGCCCCTCCCCACTCCCCCACCTCAAACGTTTGGAAGGTTTAATCTGGTAACTACCACAAAACTCGTAATTCCGATTCCTTTGCAAACAGTAGTTTGCACAGATCAGAAAATAACTGATCCCTCGTAATGAGGGCCTATGGGTCTTCTGTATTGAAATAACTTGCAGAACAGCAGCCCGTAATGCTACTAAACTTCCACTAGAGGGAGAGCTTCGCATATACTTCGAGTTGCAGAATCCAAACTTTATTTCTCAGTGTCTGTTTTTGTTTGCTTGGTTTTCTAACTCTTTATGGAAATAAAAAAAACTTGACTGAATTGTGAAATTCCTTTGGCTGACCTGACCAAAGAGTATCTGCTCCATTGAACAACTCTCATCATCATCCCTTTGGGCGCCTGTGGCCCTCAACATTTGATTGTACTTGCCAGAGCTGGAAAGTAGGGGGACAGCACCGGATTTCGGTTCCAGCAGCTATTTCTGCCCATATCTGGGACTGCCTGACACCAGGATAAATTCCAGCAGAGCCCCCGTATTGTCTGCATTCCTTTCAGAGCAAGAACAACTTGCAGGTGGTGATGGGGCTTGTTTAATTTTCTTTCCCAGCTGGGCCCAAAACAAAGACCTTATTTAAAGAGCTATCAGCCCTGCTTCTGTTTGAGTATGATACTGGATGAAAGTGTCCTGGATCCTAACACCTAAATGCCAAAGCGATGGAAGGAAACAAAGGTACACACCATATTTTCACTTCAAAAGTGTTAAGAGAAAATATGACTTGGAGGCAGTTTTGTAACTTTGTTCAACTCCCTGTGCAAGAGATGTGCTTCTACTGTAAGAATGCAAGATGTATTTGTCGTTATGGGAACAAAAGGATCGATGTAAATGACACCTACTATTTTTTTATTTAATTTTTTTTTGCACTACTTATCGCTTTAAGGATGTCGGAGCGCTCAACATCACACACAGAGCCACAATAAATCATGCACATGTGTAAATCAATGTACAGGAAGTGGTACATAAGACAATGTGAGTTGTGATTAATATGGTATAGGGATCACATATCAACCATACTTGTAGACATTATGGGCCCGATGTAGGTAATTAGTATTTACCGATTCGTAAATACCGAATTTTACCGATTCGGTATTTACAAATCGGTAAATGCTATGTAGGTATTTTTACCGAATCAATTACCGAATCGGGAATATTCGGTAATTACTGAATCGGTATTTACCGATTCGGTAATTGCCATTGATTCCTATGGGCCTCAAGGCCCATAGGAATCAATGGCAATTACCGAATCGGTAAATACCGATTCGGTAAAGTTACCGAATTGACAAGGGGGACAGGGTGTCACTTTGACATCCTGTTGCACCCCTGATTCAGACTTGTGTGCTATGTGGCACACATACATGCCCTCAGGGCATGTATGTGTGCCACATGGCGCAGGTGTACATGCACAGATGTGCATGTGCACAGGAGTTCGTTATTTACCATGCAATAGTATTACATGGTAAATAACGAATTCTTAGGGGCCTGTGGCACTGTTACCAGTACAACCTACATATAGATTTACCGATTCTGTAAAATTTAGGCCCCCTACATCTCAATCACCAAATACCGGTCGGTAACGGCCACAATCGGCCGTTACCGACCGGTATTTGGTGACCTACATCTGGCCCTAAATGTTCAGAGTGAATGGTCAGGAGAAACACAAAGTCAGGATATAAACCCTAATGCAGTGATAATGGTTGTCTGTACTAATAAGACTTTATTGCTTTCCACAGGCATCCCTCTTTGCAATTTTAAAATAGGAACAGATTGAGAAAAAGACCAATAAAGACCTAAACCCATGACTTACAATTTGCATACAGCTCTTTGATGTGGGTAACTAGAGCACTGTGATATGTTAGAAGGATTGCAAATTATGAACTGTAATTAAGGAAATGATCTCAGTGTTCAAGGCAGTATACCACTTACCTATCTAAATAAAGAAACACATTACATGATCTGCTTTTCAGTAGCATGTTAACCCTCTATGTTACTTTATGAGTCATGGCTGTGACTGGACAAAACACAGAACTCTCCCAGAACTGTTTTAACAACTAACGTTATCCACCACTATTAAAATCCCAAACTTTCTGGTCAACAATGATGTCTGCAGCAGGTGTCTTAACCCTGTAAGATATTTTTAAATGCAGACTTTTTGTGATAAATTAAGTAATCTAGAACAGATTTACTGTCACAAATGTTTTTTTTGGCCAATTTCTTTGCATCAGATTTTTTTTAAATAAATGTTCACGTTGACTGACAAGACTATTCTTTTCAAGCTCTTGCCCTCATGCCTCCACCTTCTTCCTATGGCATTACTTTCCCCAAATGTATGGGTTCTCAGTGTAATTTTTTCCCAATTCCAGCGCTGACCTGCCAAAATCAGTCAAGTTAATAGAATGTGGTAGAGGACATTTTAGTGCATTAGGGGCAGATGTATCATTGTAGCAGTTTGTGAGTCCTTAAAAGCGATATTTAGCGAATCGCTATTAAGGGCTCGCAAAATGCTATGTAGGTAGGAATTGCAATAATATTTGCAATTTCTAAATATTCCTTAATTGCGAATCGCAAATGGCAATTCTCAATTAAGCAATACGTTCCCATTCATTCCTATGGACCTAGTGGCCCATAGGAATGAATGGGAAGACATTCAATTTCAAGGGTGTCAAAAGAACACCATGTAGCACCCCTGAAATATGTATGCATACACATGTGGTGAAAATACATGCCCTAAGGTGCCGTGTGCCACATGGCACTTTGAAAAATGCTAAAATGTGCATTTTACCACGTAATCGCAAATTACCACCAACTTGAAGTTGGTGGTAATTTGCAAGTTCTTAAGGACAAATTGCTCAACTTGGGTGCTTCCTGCATTTCATTTAAGGAAGTAATTTGCGATTCCTTAAATGCAGTCGCAAAATAGGGAATTGCAGGTTTGGTGATTTCCTAATTTGCAAGGGCCTTTTGGGATGATACATCCCAAAAGGATTTTTCCTGTTCACTAACAGGCCAATTCTGAGAATCAGCCTGTTTACGAACAGGAAAAGGGCTTCGTACATCTGGCCCTTAAAGTCTTAACTGATGAAAGACCATTGCATTGTGTGGCTTCCTGGCAAATATATGAAGGAATGCGTCTTCATTCTGTAATTGTGATTATCTGCCAATAATTACATTTTCTAGTGAAGGCCAATAGTATTGTCATTCAGGGGCATATTTATGTGAGGATTGCGTCACATTTGCACCACCCAACATGGTACATGCGTGACCTCTAAGTCAGATTTCTTAAGCCACACAAAGCCACTTTTTGTGGCTATGAGCGATGTAAAAAATCTGGGGTAACACTACACAGCGCAAATTGCTGTGTTGCTTTACTTTGCCATGGAAAGGCATTCCGTGGGTGTTGAACAGGTTTTCCTGTGCAACTACCATACATTTCAATGAATCCCCAGATTCACAAGAACTTGTAAACCTGGGGATGCTCCAAAATCTTACAACTTCCCAGGGGAGGCGTAACAAGGAGATATATCTATATATCTCCTTCTTTCTTTCTCTTTATATATATATATGTGCAGTGTACATACAAAGGGGAATATGCCTCCCAGGATTGTTTTTGCGCAGGAAGGAGCCCCTGTTTGCACAAAAATAATTCTGCATTTAATGCAGGCACTCTTGCACCATGGTGCAAGGGTGCCTGTATTTGTGCTAGGCTGGGAAAAGGGCACCAGCGCAAGTGAAAGGACAGGAATGCACCATATTGTCTTAAATACAACTCCTTGCTGCCCTTTCACTGCCACAGAGTGCAGCACAGATCAGCAAGGTGACTTGTTGGGCTGCTCTGCGTGACTTGGCCATAAATATGTCCCTCAATGTTTATGGTAGCTTGTACTGCTACCTACCTCACTGGTAAAGTCAGCCCTCCTCCTCGGGATCATAGTTAACTTTGGTGCAGCAGGTGCATTGGCACCAGGACCCAGGGCCTTGAGGGGCTCTTTGAACCCTGATTATGGATTTATTTTACTACCCAAACTGCAGTCCAAGGGGTCATGCCCCTTGCTTGCATCAAGGCTCATGGCATCCTTGCTCTGCTACTGCTTTTCCTCCCCCATTTCTGATATTTAAGTGGTTTTTCGCTCTGAAAATTGTGCTAGTTAGGCTCATATTTGATACTTAGAGGACATCTGTCCTTAGTGTGTACAAAATATGGAAAAAATTATCCCTTCCCATACATTCATTATTTTGCTTCCGTAATAACCATACATCTCCCGTAAGCTAGAACGTAAAGTCTGAACTGGGCAATAGGTGTAAAAGCCTAACAACCATAGCTTCCCACCTTAAACCAGGTTTGAATCCCTTCGTCAGCTCCACAGCCTGTGATTCTGGCAAATCACTTAGGGCCTGATTACGAGTTTGGTGGTGCGGGAGCGGACTGCCACGTCAGCAGCCTGCTCCTGCACCGCAAACCTGTTTGCCCACCACCCGCCTGATTACGAGTTTCCTCATGTCTGGCGACTTTTTTTGGTGGTTCCACTGCGGTGCCTTTGAAAATTGTCAACACAATGGGAATCCCAAAAGAAGTTGCTGCACGCATGGACTGTAAAGTCCATGCTGTGCAGGAACTAGGGTACATGAACAAAGGGGGGGGCACATGTTGTGCCCCCCTGCATGCATCCCCATGCAAATAGGCAATAGTGAGCCCTGTAGGGACCCCATTGTTTCTAGTCCGCCAGCCTTTTCATGGAGGAAAGACCTCCATGACACAGATGGTGGTCCTAAAACTCATAATATGCACAGTGGTGCTACAGCGGCACTACCAGCATATTACTGAGGCCCTGATTGCGGCACCACCGCCAGGGAACATTGGTTCCCTGATGGCTGTGAAGGTGGAATGGCGGTCCGACCGCCCAACTTGTAATGGGGCGGTCAGACCACCAGACTCGTAATGAGACACCTAATCTTCTTTCACTTGAAATGTGGGACAATTCGCCTCTCATGCAATGCATCCAAATTTCCTTACGAGGATTTCGTGGTACATAAAACAAAACAAAAATCAGGTTGAGAATGATGTGACTGCCCCTATCCCATCTACATGGTTCTTTCGAGGGATGCTGATCGTTGACTGGTGGAGGTGTGGCTCAACGATTAGAGCGGCAGACCCTGAGGCAGAGGTCTGGCCCGGGACCAGGGTTCGATTCCCTACGCGGCAGGGTCTTGGGCTCAATGTCCACGGACTCGCTAATTCTCGCATCGGCGCCTACTCTAATCATGGGTCCCATGCTGCAACTCTGGGCAATAGCTTGCTTAATCTCCACAACGGCCCCTAAAGCGCTAGGATGCCTGGCCTCACCTTGGGGGTGCCCAGTAGGGGGCATCTCACAAGGAAAGCCAGGAAGGGTTCCACAGCGGTATACAGCGCCAGGATGCCTGAAAGGTGATAGTGCGCTTTACAAGTAGTATACATACATTTACATTTACATACACTTTGTCCCAGTTCTAGCAGTTTTTCAAATTCTACAACGTTATTGGTTGCCACAGGCACTGACCTTAGAATGCATCATCATCTCACTGCCCAGCCCACTATGCTCTTACTCCCCTCCTGTTACCTCCCTTGCACAGCATTCAGCCAATGAGCAGTGATTAGATTTGCATATAGAGGGCTGTTCTCCAGCCCTGCAGGAGGTTTAAGGGTGACCTGAGGGTCCTAACCACAGATCTGTCTGAGTCACAAAGCGGGGATCTACTGGACACTGCACCATGGCACGAGCTAGCTCCCTCCTCGTGTTCAGCGCAATATTAGTCCGATGTAAAAATTTATTTTTAGATCACTTTGTTATTTTTTAAATTGATCAGATCTTTTAGTTATTGTTTTTTGTTTTGCATACCGTATTGTTTAATGATCTCGTGTTTTCTGCTCAGTTTGCAGCGCTCAGCAGCTCTCTCAGCCGCCAACAATGTCTGTCTCCCCGGGAGGGACCGCTCGACTCCCCTGCACCCTGTCCTCTGGGCACAAAACTGTCAGCAACAGAGTACGTTGGCACCAGCAGAGGCTTGGTGGCGTGCCAGTGTTTGTTTACCAATACTACACCAGCAGTGACCAGGGCAGAGGATCAGGGATCCCAGACCGGTTCTCTGTGACCCCTGACACCGCTGGAAACCTCTGGACTCTGGTCATCACCGGTGTCAGGACGGAGGACGAGGCTGAGTATTATTGTGGGGCTTGGCCTGGCAACGATTACACAGTGAATCAGACCTATGGGGAAGTGAGCCAAGATCAGTGTCTGCTCGCTCAGCCATCTCCTGATCTTAGCGTCAGCCTGCGTCCTCCTGTAAACACACTGTGGCAGATTTACAAGCCCCTTGCGCCACGTGTGCGTCACTTTTAACATGGGGAAAGTGATGCAAGGGGTTTGAAAATCTGCCCCACTGACTGCAGCAGGGTCAGTCCCCCACTCAAGGTCACTGATTGCAGTGGTTTATTCGCTTCCAGGGTTCACGTCATCACGATGTTCACTGAGTCTCTTGGTTTCACCACTTCTGAGTGAAATATTGCTTGCTAAGCCAGCGCCTCATGAAACACTCCGGACATCTGGGTGCTAAAGAATGCTAAAGACTGTGCCACAATCAATCAGGGGCAGGGCACAGGTCATGAAGGTCACAAATACACTACTTATATCTGGGTGGATTTCTGATCTAAGTGGTTTTCCGAGGCTCCATCAGTATCCAGCTGCGCCGTAGTCTAGCACAAGGTGCAGCTGTGCATGCAGTGGGGTTGTTGATTTTTGTAGGTATTTTTCACCCGTGCCTTGTGAATGGCACAATATCGTTTGGCTTTAACCCTGGCATCAGTAGGCAACAATCATATCACTTTCCAGGTGGGCATAGTGTGGCTGTCTCTCCTCAGATTCCAGCACAACCTGGAGGGTTGTTCTTGAATAGGCACAGGCGGAATTTAAATTACGTAAGTGTAATTGGTTTAATTACTCTAATTTTATATTACTCGTTTTAAGTGAATATTTCAAAACTACGTGTTGTAACTTCTCCCCCTCTGCTCCTTATGCACCCCTCTCCTTCTCTCCCTCTTGGTACGGCCCACCCTACTTCCTGGAGTGTGTGTTAGAATGTTGAGAGAGTCGTGACTGCCGCCAAGCTGGGAGCACCTGTTACTTATGATGAAATAAAGTCATACTTGGAAACCCCTAAATGTAGTGGTTCTTTACTACATTTATTGGCGACGAGGACGAGGAGCTGAGCCAGGGTCAGCTGGGTGTCTATCCCCCCTGGACACATTTTGAAGCTTGAGCGGAGTGGTTAATTGAAATGAAGGACTCATTGATTAAATTTGAAGTTCACTGGAGAGCAGACCGGTAACCAGACTGTACCCTAATGTGTTCCCATTCGGGGGACGTAAGATTCTCGATTCTGCAAAGTAAATGGAAGTCGGGTGTGAAGTTTGGGTAAACGAACTGGTGCCGTGTGGTGAAGGAATAACTGTTTCCTCCTGATTTGATGTCTGCTGGTGTTTCTGGTTCGAACAACCAGTTTCTGAAATGAAATGAAGAAATGAGTGAACAAGCTGCGTCGGGCGTTCAAAGGAGACTCTGAAGCTGAAAAGGAGTAAGACCCGAGTGGATGAACCCTGAACGAAGAGGAGGTTCGTCAGGTGAGCAGCTGAAGCTTTTGTGGAAAGCTGAGCGGAGCAGGAGACGAAATTGATGATATCGTTCTCACCGCGTACTGAAGTGAAAATATGAGCCTTGGTTATGAGGTAGTAGATGAAAGTACGTTACGTTGAGCAACTGAGGCGAATGAAGATCTAGGTCGGGCGTTCCAATGAGAATTAGGAGGTGAAGAGGAGTAAGACCCGAAATGTGGGGCTTTAAAATTGGCGAATTATCGTGAGGAGAGCAGTGGGAACTAAGGATAAAAGCTGAGCGGAGCACAGGATAAGGTGAAAGTCCGTGTGTAAGGGGAAGGAGTGTGACCCAATTCGCGGCGGAATCCTGTGTGGGGAGCCGGCTAGGGGCATGTGAAGAGCTGGGCTCAGTGGTGGACGACAGAGGTGATTGTTGAAAAAATAAGTACATTGAGCTCAGGAAAACGCCAAAGTCCTCACCTGAGGATAGAAACTCCTACCCGAGAACACCGCCGCCATTCTTCCGAGCATCGCGTCATTTCCCTACAGCACTAAGCAGGGCGAAGACAAAGAAAGAGGACTAGGGTAAACACCCCTGAGTGTGTAGCAGCGGAGTTTAGGCTGCGGAAAGGGGTGGAATATACGGGGTGTGAACCTAACCTCTCAAAGCGGAGCGGGAGATGAAATGACAGTTGATTGTTCCCACCGCATTGTGAAGTGAATTAAAGAAAAGCCTTGGTCAAGAAGTAGAGGATTCGGCTCTTAAAGAGAAATTCATGGAAAGTAGCAACGGAAGTATTTGGAGAAATGATCTGCATCGGGCGTTCTTTTGAAAAGTGAATGTGTGAGGAGAAGTAAGACCTGAGTCGAAGAGCTGTGACAGAGACGAAAGCTCGTGGGGTGATCAGTTGTTACTGATGAATTAACATAAACTGGTTCAATAAGTGGAAGAGAAAACAAAACGGATTGAAGCGTAGGAATACAAAGCGGCTCCGCCGTGGGATAAAGCTCTGTTAAGAGGTGAGAGGTGACATGCGGAAAGGCATGTAGGTCAAGCCGGGGCAGTTCCTAGTCAAGTGGACACTGAGAGCCAGCTGAGATCCTGGGTGAAAAATAAAACGGGGGATTTCAACAGAGAAATGGAAAAGGTTGAAACACGGCCTCTGCTGTGAGCTGTGCTGAGGAGACGGTGTGCTCGGCGCCTCTCTGAGAAGCGTTCTCTGACATAATCTGTTCCAGGGAGGGAGCCTGTTGGTTGAGGTAAGACCTTGTGAGGAAAATTTGTGACTAGAAACAAAAGGTTTTATGAAGATGAAATCGGGGTGAGCTAGTCCCCTCTTCCTAGAAATTTAATTTCACGAAAGTACACTAGTAATTATCTGAGTAAGGAAGAAAGTATTGTGTGAGGAATCTCGGAGGAAAGTGATCGTCATTGGACCTTAGCTTTACTTCACAGTCGCATTAAGCCTTGGAAATGTTGGGAGGAGCGGGGAATGTACCACGTTATGTGGTAGTCAAAAGAAGCTGAACAGCAGCAGTGCATTGAGCTGTGTGAGGGGTGTGCAGTGAACCTCTGTGGTGGAATCATTACTGACTAGAGGCAGTACGTCCTTCCAGGGACACCCCAATTCCCTGCATCTGTGACAGTGGATTCTCTAGAGCCATTAATCTACGGACGGCGCGTTCAACTCTTATTCAGTGATTTCAGAGAGGGGGAACAAGTAGGGCAATAGAAGGTGGAGTAGGTAACTTGACCTTCACATTTTAGAACCCCCAGCGCTCACAGCCAAGGCATTACTATCAATTGGTTCAGGGCGACAGAGAGCTCTTCCAGGTGCACTTCTACCGCCACTTCTGTCTGCTCGAGGTGGACATCACATCTCCACGTGAATTCCCGGATATAGTTTAGAAAATAACATGGAGAGAGCCCTAAGGTATAATGTAGCTCTCATACCAGAGGAAAGGGCTGAAACAGCCTTTCACAGTCTAGGAACTGAAGGACGAAAGATGTACTGCGATACGAGGAAAATGCTCACGAAGGGGCCACACAGAAATGTGTATAAAGACATCTCGTGCGCACGGGATGGTTATGGAAAACAAGTCTCGCGGGTAAAGGCACAAAGGGTTGATGTGATCAATGATAAAATAGATAACCAAGAGGAAGTTAACACTAGGAAAATAAACCCGGAGTGTACCACCTCCCTTGGCGGAGTGAAGACAGAAATGGTCTCAGTTCCAGGAAAGCAATATAAGTTGGTTAACAAGAAAGAATGGAATAGAGAATTAGCAAAAGAAAATGGGGATGAATTTAAAGAGACCAACATATCCCTAAAAACATACACTGAGAAGAACTTCAACGTAATAGGTTACACAGTAAAGGGTTTAATGCACAAGGGAAAGGATACTTGGAGTACCCTATTTATAACGGAAAGAGGATCCACCATGCCAGGGTGGAAGGATCTAAAGAAATTGAAAATAAAAGATAAGGGAAGAAGTAAAGAACATGAGACGGAATGGGCGCTGATACAAAGAGTACAGGGAACTAAAAGTGAAGCACAGAAGACTCATGCACCGTCATCTAAGGGTTCGTGTGATATGGAAGAAACTGCATACAATAAAGAGTTTGGAAAAGAAGTTGAGAGACATGAGAGAAATGACAAAGAAGGAATAGTTGGGAAAAAAGGAAATTTGAAAAGAAAAGGTGAAAATGTTATCACCAAAAATAAGGAACGGCAAAGGATAGAATGTAAGGGTAACCCATCCAAGCACAAAGGGACGTGGCTAAGAATCACATCGTCAGAGTCCAGGAACAAAATGATGGAGGAATATGAACTCAAATGTGAACAAGAAAGAGTTATCGACCCCCACAGACAGGGGCGAGAGAAAGCAGTTAAAGGGAGAGTGCCCGACATGGTTACAACCAATGGTGAAACATGGATCGCTCACACGGCAGGCAATAAAGGTTGTGGAAAAGTAGTAGTAAAGGATGTACTAAAAAGAAAAATGGAGACGGACCAAAGCTGGGTGGATGAAAGAGAAATACGAAAGAAAGGCGAGAGGAAAGGCGGAGGAAGTGAATTTGCGAAAAACGGAGAATTCAAGAGAAAGGGAGAGTCCACAGAAAATGAAACCTTCGATCGAGGGAAAATAGAATGTAAGAATAACCACTTTATTTGCAGTGAGATGAGGCAAAGTTCCACATTGGATGAGTTCATTTTTGAAATGAGGGATGAAATTGCGGACTATGGTGGACTGAAAAGAGCAATGGATTTAAGTTTGCCGGAGGGAAAGGATGAGGATAAAGCTAAATATTTTCCATGGCATCACGGTGGTGAGATGAAGAGTGAGAGTGGGAAAAGGCAGGAAATGCTAAAAGGTATCTCGCTAAAAGGCATGTCAGGGAAGAAGGGTCCACTCGATGACAATCTCAGCAAGCGGGAATGCAGTGGCCCAGGAAATACAACAGAGTTCTTCCAGGGGACTCAAGGAAGTGAGCAAGATGACAGACTAAGGTCAGCTGAGGCTGATGACAACGATCGGAACGGTTTGAAACGGAGTAAGAAAAGGTCTGGACTCTGCCTTCTGCAAAGGTAAGGAGGGTAGGAGAGGGACCAGACTAGTCAACGTGGATGACATTGAGAGAGAGAGAGCCCTATCAGGTCTGATGGTTCAGGCGGGGTGTGTCGGGGCCCAGTTACTGCCAAGGACTAATACAGTGGTACTGCCTAGACACCCTTCCTGATGGATACATGAAGACTTGTGGAGGAGCACAAAATTTCAAGTCGGAATACTCCGCACATTGTGTTCACACTCAGAGGAGCCTAAGGGAAACATTGAGGTTGCACTCTTTCTTGCCTCCCACCCCTGCCTCCAGACTCATCCCGCTGTAGGCATCGAGGCGGGGTGGCAGAAGTGGACTCCAAGGGACCGGCCCCACTGGCCACACCTACCGCATTATAAGAGGTGTTCATACTAAGGGGAGGGGGGCAAGGTCAGGACCCGTTTTGGTTCCTAGTGGACCAAAGGGACCATACGCCTTAGACTATTTCATGCCAGTTCCACACTTAAGTTTTAGTGTTAGTACCACAGTTAGTTGTCTTCTGGTTGCTGTGATTAACTCCTGCTTTCTTTGTACTCCTCCCTCATACCCGCCTCCTCCCCACCACTCTTCCACTTCCCCTACTTCCACCCATTTCACCCTGCATCCCTGCTGTCTTCCCTTCTCCCCTGCCGGGAGCCTCTTATCTCCCTCTCCTCTGTTTCCCTTAGGGGGGAAGGTGTGTTGTAACTTCTCCCCCTCTGCTCCTTATCCACCCCTCTCCTTCTCTCCCTCTTGGTACGGCCCACCCTACTTCCTGGAGTGTGTGTTAGAATGTTGAGAGAGTCGTGACTGCCGCCAAGCTGGGAGCACCTGTTACTTATGATGAAATAAAGTCATACTTGGAAACCCCTAAATGTAGTGGTTCTTTACTACACTACGCCATTACACCACATTGCATAGTTAGTTACCGTCTGCAGCAAAAGCTTCCATGAGCGGCGGGATTAAGACGAATGGCCTGAACGTGTCCTGATGTTGCCCTAAACAGACATGCCAGGACCCTTCTTCACGCGAGGTGAGTGGTACAGCTCCAAGGCTGGCAGTGTGGTGATTTCAGCCCCCCCCCCACCCACACACCTCCATCAGCACCAGGATCACAGTATGGATCCCTTAATGCCAAGGAAACACCTCCCCAGTCACAGAGACACGTCATCTCAGGAGATGGCCTGGGCTGGTTGGCTATTTATAGATGGAAATGGATGTGTGCATCATTGGGGGACCTTTAGAAGTTGACCAGTGAATGCAATTTCATAAACGGAACCCCCCAACATTTGTTGGTTCAGGGGAATTAAAGAGAACAGAGAGCTGTGACAAGACAGAAATGCAGGGCCGTTTGAATGAATTACTCTCATGTATACAATGTCAATTTGATTCATGTTACCAGGCTGACGTGTGTTGTTTAAGAAAAAGATTTATTAAAAAAAGAAATGCAGGGCCGCTCCTACTTTGGGGATTTCTCAGGCAGGCTGTTGATAATTATCTCACTCTTTAGTGTATTCCATGAAGCAATGTATGGTGTACTGTAGGGTAAAGAGCAAGAGGCCCCCTGCTAATAGGACGATCGTTCCTTAAGGCAGCGATCAACGAATCAGTGCCCAAGACGTTAGGCAACTAATTTCTTGGTCAACAGTACTGAATTTACAAAGTACAATGAAAGAACCAGAAGATACTTTTTTTATCCACAAATATTAAAGTTACTTTTATTCATAACGGTCAATATATAAGACACTAAAAAACTCACTCACACAGTCTCACTCATGTCCACATGCGTACCTCAAATCAAAACATTGTTTTAGAAATACAGCATACAAAAGCAGTCACAAAAAACTTTTGGTATATTTTTTAGCAGGAGCTAATCTATTCTGCTCCAACACTGATTGAAAATGTATGTGTTCCTAGTGAATCACTAGACCCATCCCTGTGGGCACTCCGTTTCCCCATCGGCGAGAAATGAGGGTTTCAACACAGTTTGCTTATTCCAATTCTTTGAATGTTTATTTCAAGCGATTTAAGCAATTATTATTCATTGCAAGGTCATCAATTCTTTTCCATGATTTTTATACATGAGGCATTATTAAAGTCAAATCCAATGCATTTCGGCCCTTCATCAGGGAATAACACTAGAAACAATAATAGAAAAAACGATATGAATAATTTATATAAAAATACCAACACTGATTGAACCATTATTTGCAAATATACATAAAAGTTGAACATTCCCTAATAAAGCTTTTTGCATAAGGACTGACAGTGTGGCGCAAACTCTGATGATTTCCGATGATTGTACATTTGCACACGGACATGAGTGAGACTGTATGAGTGAGTTTTTTAGTGTAAAATATATTGACCGTTATGAATAAAAGTACATTTCAAATTTGTGGATAAAAAAAAGTATCTTCTGGTTCTTTCATTGTGTTTTGTCAATACGGTACTGTTTAACAAGAAGTTTGTTGCCTTAAGTCTTGTGCACTGATGTATGGCTTACTGATCATTCATCTTCAAAAACTATTATTACTTTGTATTACTTTCCTTCTCTTTATCTGTGAAGGTACGTACATGTATCAAGCCTCTCAGACGCAATAATATAGCCATACCTACATATATACCCATATCATTTATGTCAGAGACGTATTTATCAGCTCTGTTGAAGCCCTTATCTGAGCCGATAAAAAAACGAACAATGTCAGATTACAATATGAGTAATAGGCAATATTAAGACTTAAACACCTGGATGGACGGTGCGTGTGCAGCATGCGGCGCTTGTTCCAATGACTGTTAGCTGCTGACGTTGTCAGCTGTAGAGCAGCCTGCATGTGGAGGGGCGTGTCAATGCACTTTCTGCATATTTCTTCTGTGTTGTGGAGTATTGGCCTGGACTAGGGTTTACACTTATTGGTGTTGTTCATTGCTACGCAAACAAATGATGGACGGAATGCTGAATAAATCATACATTTACCCCCAGTCGAGAGATCTGAGTTAAATCCATCATTCTTTTGCGCTCCATGCCACTCCAGTTTATACCCAGTCATATGCAAATCAGTCTTGACCCTTTACCTCCTAGGAACAGTCCAGATTGAACTGCCAAGCAAGGTCTTCCATGGACCGGAAACAAGCATACTGAGACCGGTTTCTGTGTATTACCTTTCACCAGCCAGGCTAGCTTGAATCCAGTGGCACTGTATGCTAGGGACCCACATCTGGGCATACCTATCCCACTTAGGGTGAAAAGTGCTAAGCAAGCAAATGATGCTCAGAATGCTGAATAAATCATACATGCACCCTCAGACAAGAGATCTGAGTTAAATACATCGATGGATTTAGGCCCAGATCTCTGTACTGGGGTGAATTTATGAAATTGTTCTGCATTCTGTCCATCAATTGTTCTTTTTGCATTTGTCATCCCGAGTGGGACAGGTATTCCCAGAGTGGGTCCCGTGCTCTCAATGCCACTGGAGTCAAGCTATCCTGGCTGATGTGGGCTAAAAGCCCGAAACTGGTCCTAGGATGCTTATTTCCAATCCAGGGAGGACCTGGCTTGGCAGTTCGGGCTGGACTGTTCACATTGGGTGCAGGGTGAAGACTGATTTGCATATGGCTGGGTCCAAACTGAAATGGGCAAACAAACAATGGATTTAGGCCCAGATCTCTGTAATGGGGTGAATGTATGACATTGTTCTGAATTCTGTCTTTCAATTGTTCTTTTTGCATTTGTTACCCCGAGTGGGACGGGTATGCCCAGACGTGGGTTACTTGTTCTCCATGCCACTGGAGTCAAGCTATCCTGGCTGATGAGGGCTGAAAGCCCGAAACCGGTCCCAGGATGCGTGTTTCCAGTATAGGGAGGACCTGGCTTGGCAGATCGGGCTGGACTGTTCCCATTGGGTGAAGGGTCAAGACTGATTTGCATATGGCTTGCTCCAAACTGGAATGGCGTGGTGAGCAGCAAAAAAACAATGGTTTAGGCCCAGATCTCTGTACTGGGATGAATGTATGACATTGTTCGGCATTCTGTCCATCAATTATTCTTTTTGCATTTGTCACCCCGAGTGGATGGGTATGCAAGACCTATTGCATTTGCACCCACACACAGAGCCACACACATAAAGTCAGCCACACACACATACAGAGCCACCCACGCAGACCCACCCACGCAGAGCCACCCACACAGAGTTATTCACATAGAGCCACCTACACACACACACAGCCACCCTCACAGAGCCACCTACACACACACAGAACCACCCTCACGCAGACCCACTTACACACACACACACAGAGCCACCCTCACACAGACCCACCTACAAAAAAAAGCTACCCACACAGAGCCACACACGCAGCCACACACACACACACAAACACACAGCCACACACACAGACAGAGCCACACACACACACAGACAGAGCCACACACACACACGCAGACAGAGCCACACACACAAACAGAGCCACACACACACAGACAGAGCCACACACACACAGACAGAGCCACACACACACACACAGAGAGCCACACACACACAAAGACAGAGCCACGCATACACAGACAGAGCCACACACACACACACAGACAGAGCCACACAGAGAGAGCCACACACAGCCACAGAGCCCCACACACAGATCCCCCCCCACACACAGAGCCCCACACACCCAGAGCCCCCACACACACAGAGCCACACACACACACAGAGCCACACACACAAACAGAGTCACACACACACACAGAGCCACACACACACAGAGCCACACACACAGAGAGAGCCACACACACAGAGCCACACAAACACACAGACAGAGCCACACACACAGAGCCACACACACACAGAGAGCCACACACACACACACAGAGCCACAGACACACACAAAGAGCCACACACACACAGAGCCACACACACACACAGAGCCACACACACACAGAGCCACACACACACAGAGCAACACACACACAGAGCCATACACACACACACACACAGACATCTCTCAATCTAGGTCAGCCACACGCCCATCTCTGCCCAGTAACGCCCCAGAGAACAGAGGCAAGAAAAAAGGCTCACAAGCAGGGAACAGAGGCCCTAAAAATAACGCTCACAAGCAGGGAACAGAGGCCCTAAAAAAACGCTCACAAGCAGGGAACAGAGGCACTAAAAAAATGCTCACAAGCAGGGAACAGAGGCCCTAAAAATAACGCTCACAAGCAGGGAACAAAGGCACTAAAAAAAACGCTCACAAGCAGGGAACAGAGGCACTAAAAAGAAACGATCACAAGCAGGGAACAGGGGCACTAAAAATAAACGCTCACAAGCAGGGAACATAGGCACTAAAATAAACGCTCACAAGCAGGGAACACATAAGCAGGGAACAGAGGCACTAAAAATAAACGCTCACAAGCAGGGAACACACACGGAGGGAACAGAGGCACTAAAAAAAATGCTCACAAGCAGGGAACATAGGCACTAAAAATAAACGCTCACAAGCAGGGAACAGAGGCACTACAAATAAATGCTCACAAGCAGGGAACAGAGGCACTAAAATAAACACTCACAAGCAGGGAACAGAGGCACTAAAAATAAATGCTCACAAGCAGGGAACAGAGGCACTAAAAATAAACGCTCACAAACAGGGAACAGAGACACTAAAAATAAACGCTCACAAGCAGGGAACAGAGGCACTAAAAATAAACGCTCACAAGCAGGGAACAGAGGCACTAAAAATAAACACTCACAAGCAGGGAACAGAGGCACTAAAAATGAACGCTCACAAGCAGGGAACAGAGGCACTAAAATAAACGCTCACAAGCAAGGAACACACAAGCAGGGAACAGAGGCACTAAAAAGAAACGATCCCAAGCAGGGAACAGAGGCAAGAAAATGATCACAACCAGAGCACAACGAGGGGACTCACCTTGGCTATGGCCTTCCTGTAGCGGGTCACCGCCTGTTCGATGAGGTTGGAGACCTGTAGGGCACCACCACCCAGGTCCTCCCTCCCGCCCGCAGCAGAGTAGAGGCCTAAAGACAGGGGCGGCCCTAGTTGGGGGTCTGTCGAGGCTGGCATCCATCCTACCAGCCTCCCCTCAGCAAAAGGACGGCGACGGGGGGCCCTATCCGCCGCACACAGCCCAACACCTACGGCCCCAGTTTCACTCGGTGACTTTTCCTCGACAGAGAACTGCCGGCACGGGCCGCGCGGGACAAGGACCATGCTAGAGGACTTCTGGGCCCCTTTGCCACTGAGCTGCGGCAGGTGGTGGTGATTGAGGTGAGGCCTCCCTCTCTCCTGCTAATTTGTTTCTGTTAAATCTTTCCTGTTTTTCTTCTCTGTATTACTCAACGACTCCTCAATTAATAACCTTGGATTTGTCCCAGCTCATATTTAGCCTAAAAAGGACTGCTTCCAGGGTAGTACTAGCAATATACAGCAATTATAAGGGTTCAATGGTGGTAGCTACACCCCTGCATTCCACCGACCGGGACGTCAGAGATGTAGCTGATTGCCGAGTAATCCTCTCTAGACTGCTCATAGAGCGCTGCACTGCCTAAGGTTGAAGAAATGCCTTGAAGCACATTACGAATACAAACATATACATGACTATCTCGCACAGGGGGACATATTATGTATCCAGGAGACTTGGGCGAGGTCCACTTCACCAATCGCTGGCTTCCACGAATATTTCAAATCAGCAACCAAAAGGTCGATCTTTGGTCGCCCGTGAGGGGGTCTGTCAATCTTCGTAAGCCACGCCTGCAAATTTAATGTAAAAGAACTATCTCTGGAGCCACCCGACCTACAAGCTATCTCAATAGAAGGACCGAGAGCGGACCAAACAACCCGCCCGCTTTTATTAATCAACTGTTACCTCAACCCTGCAAAACTTCTCTCCCCACACGGCTTGGAATCATTCACCACCGCCCTGGAAGATCTATTAATAAGCCGCTTGCACCACGATGTAATCATAGTCGGTGACTTTAACCTGAGAGGCCTGGACCTGCTACCCATGACAACACCTAGCAGGAAGTCAGCTCAACTGATTGAACTTTTAGCAAATTACAACTTGCAATCCACCCACGGGATACAAAAAACGCGCAACTGCGCATGGACCGCTTATCCGACCTTCAGGAACGTCTCCACTATAGACTATATCTTCATCAATGCAGGACTGGCTAACAAACTTCGCAACTTCACTGTGGACGACAGAGCCGAAAGCGACCATAGGCCCCTTCGTGTCACATTCAACCTGGCACGAGAACAGGCGGACCCCTACGCCGTAATTGGTATGACCACAGGGGAAGAACACCACTTAGTCCTTAAAAGAATAAAATGGTCGACCAATCTTAGCCACAGACTTAATGCATTCGTTGCCAACAGGGTGACAGTACCAAGGCCACAAGATAGTGAATGTATAATACACCTATGGGAAACACTGACCAATGACTTATTGAAGTGCCTGGGCAACACTCACCAATCAAGAAGCGGTCAAAAAAGTGTCATCCCAGGTCACCAAAAAACCCACAGTCTTAAGCTGGCTAAGCAGGCACTTAACAAGGCAATGAGAGCAAAAAAGAAGTGTATCTACCCGCCAGGGGGGCCCCCCATTGCTGTTTTGCGAGCTAAGTACAAAAAGAACATTTGGGATCTGAAAAGAAAACGGATTGAACAGAATTGGCTGACAGTGTTTTCCATAATTAAAGGTAAAGATAATAGCAAGCTATGGCGTTACATCAACAGCTTGTCAACAGGAGGCGTACACAAGGTCAACAGTGTTGGAGGAAAAGTGTGGGAACAGTATGCAAAGGGGCTGTACACCTGTGAGCCAAAGCGGATGTCTCACTGCATCACCGGGTGGTCCAAGGCGGCGGCAGCTACCATCAGCTATGAAAGTGCTCCCAACGAAGAATCAAGTCCGACCCGACCTGGAAAATTCTCAGAGGCGGAGATTGCAAAGCACATCAAAGCCATCAGAACCGATGGTGCCCCTGGACCTAACGGGATCCCCGCACAGGTTTTTAAGAAAGATCCTGCATTCTTCGCTTCCAAACGTACTCCTCTATTCAACCACGCATTCGCAACCGCAAACCTGCCATTTTCCTGGAAAGGCTCAATCCTCTTTCCTATTCACACAAAAGGTGACCACTCTAACCCGGCTAATTACAGACTGATAGCCCTTCTTGACATCGAAGCTAAGGTCTATGCCCGCCTTCTACTTATGGACCTGGAAACTTGGGTGGATAAGAACGGCATACTCCCGCCCTCACAGACTGGCTTCAGGGCTAACTGTTCTATGCTGGACAACAGCATAGCGCTTTCGTACCTCGCTAAGAAAGCCAACATGCGGAATAAGCTGCCCCTGTTCTGTCGCTTTTTCGACTATTCAACGGCCTTCGACCGTGTGAACAGAAGCCGGCTCTGGGCAAAACTAGAGTCTTGGGGGATCCCTAGAGATCTTCTAAAGGTCATAAAAGCACTTTACGAGGGGACCTGGGTTCAGGTGAAACTAAGCGCCAAATCTGCAACCACAAGAATTGCCACTAGCTCTGGATTAAAGCAGGGGTGTGTTCTGGCCCCCCTGCTTTTCAACTTGTACACTGCAGACATGGGGCACGTCCTGAAAGATGCCAACCTAGCACCGCCAAGACTGGGGAAGCTGGCACTGGGTACGCTCCAGTACGCAGATGACACTGTAATTATGGACCATACCTGGGTAGGCCTCCAAAGAGCCTTAAACAGTCTCGCCACGTACAACAAGGAGAACGAGCTACATATTAATGTGAGCAAGACCAAGATAATAATCTTTGGCAAACATCCACACAAAACAAAAGCTTCATGGTCTCTGGGGGAACACCAAATCACCACGGCCCCATCCTACAACTATCTGGGCACATGGGTATCAGAGAGGGCCACTGCATTCAAACATCTGAAGACGCTTAAACCAAAAATTGACAAAATAATTACATCTCTAAGACGTCTAAGCCACGGCCTGGCCAGTCCCTCTGCAGATCCGATGCTAACAGTACTCAGGGCTAAACTGATCCCCGCCATCAAGTACGGCCATATAGCCTATCCAGGGGCTTTTGAGAAAGTGGTCCAAGCGGCACAGGTGAAAGCATATTAGATGGTGCTACGAGCCCCCAAACAGGCACGGAATAACAGGGTGAGACTGGAAATAGGCCTGAAACGTCCTGAATTGGTACTATTGGGGGAGTGGCTAAAATACTACATCAGAGTTCTGAAGTCGCCCGACAACACCTTGAAGCACTCGCTAAAAACCATCTTGGGGAAGCGGGCTCCCCATGGCAAGCAAAGGTGGAACTAGCAATTGATCTTCTGAAGATCGATGGGCGGAGTCTGCACTTACACGAAATCCCATATTCCGCCTGGGCAAAAGCCGTCAAGCGCCAAGTCCAGTCTATTTCGTTTAAGCTAGACCTTTCCTCGCTCCGGCCCAACCCGCTAACGTTGCCTTGGACAAGTCCTACACTCCCGGTAAACCTCAATCATACTTACAAGACTCACTAACAATCGAAGCAAGACAAAAAATTCTGTTTATGCGCCTCTTGGCCCTCAGAATAACGGACTTCAACCCACGTTGGGCACGCTCGGACGGAGCCACTGCCTGCCGACTTTGCAACTATCGCAGAGAATCCTGGCTACACTTGCTATGTTGCTGCACTAAGCTGGCCAGTGACCGTCAGCGATTACTACGTCCGGCACTACGCATCTTGGGCCACAGAACTTGCAGAGAGGCCTCGGATTGGTGTTTCTCTGAAACCACAACATGTTTATTAGCCAGGATAGGCAAGTTCATCCATCAAGTTAAAATGGCACTCGAAAACCAACTAAAGGATACCATCCCAAAGAGCCCTGTGACCCGCCGCCCTAAAGTTGGCAATCCACAGATAACACAGGGAGTCGCCGAAAAGAAAATGGTCCCATCAGTCAGAGGTATCCAACTGGGGCCGACTAAGGGTCCGATGAAGCCCACAGTGCAACTGAAGATGTCGAACTTTTACACGCCTTCCAGACTCTAGTATGCGAGGTCTCATGCTGACTCTAAAAACTTTAATTATTTTTAATAATGTATAGTACCAGTGAACATAGTCAGTATCGAGACCACATAGCTGCACCAATGGTCCCTGACCGGTGTAGGTCGAGGGGGGTGGGTTTTACTGTATTTTACTGTATTTTATTTGAACCAAACTGCACTTTTTATACTGTAATGATTTTAAGTAATCGCACAGTTCATTAATAATAAACACTCATTATACAGGTAGCATTACGATCAGTACAGCTGTATCAAGTAATGTCTAGGGGCACATCAGGGTGAAGAATGGAGAGGGTGCCTCCTGCCCCAACATGGATTCAAGGCCTTTGAAAGAAGTTTTAGCTCAGTGAGTAGTACCGAATTTGCATCGACTGACAAGCGCGGGAAAGGACTATTGCTCACACTGGTGCTAATTAAATGAATACCCGAACAGCTGAAACAGAGGCACTTTCACTGTTCGCACGTGCCCTCCCCCGCCAGGGCGCCTCAGGCCAGGCACTCACTTCCATGCACGTGAGGACACGCCGAGACATCCCTGTCATGCTCCCGCGTGACGCGCTCCCTCGCTGAGCAAAGGCCAGGGCCGTCACCTCCACCACACGACCCTCAGGCACTCTGCGCCGACTGGAGCGGTGTCTCCCCTGAAGCCCTCCCAGACCCGGTCGGTCACTTGACGTGGTAATCTGCCTGCCTCCACAATAAAGCTTTGTTGTACCGCTACTTTCTGTCATAATCTTCGGAATTAAGCCCACTCTCTGTTTACGGAGACGGGATGAAAGGAGGGGGTGGCGGGAACAGAAGGACCTTCTGGTACACACATCGGGGGCTATTTTGTTTCTGTTAAATCTTTCCTGTATTTCTTCTCTGTATTACTCAATGACTCCTGAATTAATAACCCTGGATTTGTTCCAGCTCATATTTAGCCTGACCCAAGGCCTGAAAGTGACAGTCACACAGAAATGCCAGTGAAACTGCCCTAAATGTTTCCGCTACTGACACTACATTGGCGCTGCTCGCCTGCCCCGTCGGCCCTGTCTCTGCCGATGGCCCCTGGGAGTCTGCCGGCCAGCCTGCCATCAAGAGACCTCCTGGGCTCTGCATTGGTCCACTGCATTGCGGGGGGCTCAGTGTACCGGAGCTTGGCCGTGCGTCCTGGAAGTGAAAGGCGATGCTGCTAATGCGGAGACAGGGCCACCCTATCCAGGCTCCACGTGCTGCACACCGGTATGCCGCCACCGCTGTGGCGGGAGTGCGCTTCACACGAACTTTTTCATCCTCAGCCCAAGTTTGTACGTTGTGCTGGGGAAACAGCGTAAGCACAACGGAAGTAGAGCTGTGCTGCTGGGTTCCTTTGCGTGGCCCTGGTACCGATAATGGGGGGGGGGGGGGGATACACAGAGGAGACACGGGCAGCAGGAGTCTGTGAGCCCCATCCTTTTCGGATTGGGGGGCATGTTTTTCTTTCACCCCTCTTCTCCATTGGCTGGAGGAGAGGAAGAAACAAAAAAACTGGCCCCTCAATCCGAAAAGGACAGGGCTTACAGCGAAAAGAGATGTCACAGAAACTTCTTCTCCAATGGCTGGCCGCCGTTTAGGAGGCCAGCCAATGGAGAAGAGGGGCGGGGTTTACCCTCACAACTCTGAGACATGAGGTCTCGCGGCAAGACTACGCATGCGCGCAGCCTACACAGGCCGAGACCTAAAAGGAGATCCAATCATGAGGTAGTCAACTCAGCACACGAGGTAATGATCCCTCTACAAATAGCAAATCATAAGTGTGCATTCACTAATAAGAAAATAATCTCAATTTTCTTCAGACTCCTTTTGTAAAAGACTGTCGACGCGTGCGTGTTTCGGCCTCCTACTCCTTCTTGACCTCCTCAGGACAAGGGAAGACACTTCTCGTATCCAATCCAAGTGCCCTGCAACCAGAGCTCCATCCACCGACGGTCTCAAACTCACTCGGACACCCACTTCGTTACTTCATTGTCTCAATAATCAGCAGGGTGTCACTCAATATATAGATGTTCTCACCCAGCTAGTTGTGAATTATTACACTATTTTGTTACACTGGGCGTGTGGGATCCTAATTCACATGCAGATCCAATGTGGGGATGATTCAGTAGTGATGATGATATGTGTGCATCTGTTCTTTGAATTTTTCTGTTGCCTGTCATAAACTGATATCGTTTTTGGTCAGCACAATGTGCTGGGCGGAATTCTTGATTTAATTTTAACCAATAGTAATCATTCTCATTAGCATTCCCAAGCAGGAATCCATCATAAGGAAATCAGTCCTACCCCCCACCTCCCTCAAAGAGACAGTAAAGACTGAACTAACAGACTATGCCCCAGGAGAAAAATTTTGGCTTTCTGTGGCCTCATCACTAAGCTGCAGCTTGGAGCCTGCGGCACAGTGACCATGAAAGTGGGTTCTTATATCTTCCTTAAGCCTCTTAAGTTCTGATTTAACTTGCTGACATCAGCCACTAATACTATCTTATTGCTCCAGAGGAAAACTTTAGCATATACTTTTAATTTCAGAATCTAAAATAAGTATTTCATAGTGCATGTTACAGGGCCGGACTGGGAACTGAAAGCAGCCCTGGCAAATTTTTCCAGACCAACCCCGTCTGGCGCGTAGTGGGCGAGCGCAATGATCGAGCCCGACCGCTACTAGGGGAGTTTGGGGGGGTCCCCCCCCAGAAAACTTTCGAAAACAACAGACCAAAATTGTGAACTTTACAGCACAGTTTTCATTACATATTCAATTGTATCAACTTTTAAAGCACAGTAAATAGTAGATGATGACCTTAAAGAGCCCCAGGTTACCGACCCCGTCATATTTACCCATAGACATAGTTTCAGAGAGCACCAAAAATAGACCCAATTAGTGAATCAGAGAGAACAAAGTAAAAGTGAAAGTAGCCCCCACATGGTGTGTAGCAAGCAAGCGCAGTGAGCAATCACTACTAGGGGGAGTTTGAGGGGTTGAACTTGCCAATTTGGTGTAAGCCAATTTTACCATGTTTGAAAGGAAAGAGCGCAAGCACTTTAGCACTGGTTAGTGGTGGTAAAGTTCACTAAGCCCTAAGAGCCAACAATAATTGCCTTTTTTGATGTAATAAAGCAGATCAGACTGGATTTTAATTTGGAGGAATCGGAGGCTGACAAGGACTTATTTAACCATGCCTCAGCATTCAGTATGAACAATATGTAGCTAAAAACATTTTACATGTGCTAATGGTGTTGGGACTTTTTCTGAGTTAGCTTCCTTCTATATCTTCTTGGGTGCCTGAAGAAAAGAATGCAGTTTAGAATGCAGGCATTTATCATCAGTTATTGTCCTTTCCAAGTTCAATCATGGAATTAATTACTTAAATTATTTTTCAGTCCACGAAGAAAATATGACATTGTGTCTTAATTTTTGGGATTTTTTTACCAGAAAGTGGCAGCTAGAGTCCAACATATATTTTGGTGCACAGAATAACTACTCATGCGCCCTTACAAAGTAGATATTTCTGGATCTATGTGTTAAATCTAATGCAAATTACTCATGCCATCCTTGTTAGATCATTAAACATCGTTAATTCAATAGTCAGGGTAGAAACAAAGCACCCAACAGACCTTGAGCATATAATCAGTTCTTCCCTCTTACTTGAACCATACTGAAACCTGACGTACTCCTCTTTGTAATAATAGATGTAGTGTTTTTGATGGTTAATGTAAAGTTTCTTTTTCCATACAACTTTAGATTGGAAGCTGGAAAGAATATGTACAAAATTGGCAACACTCTCAGTTTGAATATTAAGTCTATTAAACCATATGCCATGCTTTAAAAATCATATCCATGTGCCATTGTACACCCATCATTCTTAAGTCATGGTGCCTTATCACTGCAGCACAATTTGTTCCTCGTCTGGCTCCCAATTGTTTTTCTTCTATGCTCTGTGTGCTACCATGCCTTAGTACCCAAAGGCTGTGCGACAAAGTCTCAGACAATAAGACTTACATTACCCTCACTGGCCGGTCCCGTGTTTTCTACTCTGGAACAGGAAGCAGGCAGCTTACCTACCCTCACCTAACCCAATCAAAATGCTGCAATGGCAGCTATGTGATTGGTCGGGACACCGACCAGCCAGGCGTCTATGGGGAGACCATTTTCTCCATGAATGCCAAATTGTCAGCTCCCTCAGCAGTGCGCAAATCACTCCTCCCCTGCCCTGGAGCAGACCCGTCCACCCGCTCGCCCCAACCAAACCCTTCTGCTTTCCCGCAGTGTGAGAAGCAGAAATATAAAATGGTATTCATAGTACAATTGTAGGTTTTTGCTTCTCACACAGTAAGAAAGCAGTGGGGCGACGCTCCTCTGCCCACATGGAGGAGCAGCCCCTGGCAGGAGGGTTTATGATGGAAAAAATACCCCACTTTTTGCTCAGATCTTACTTTTTTTTATATCTAGTCAAATCTTACCCCCATTAGGTTATGTGCATGCCCTTCGCAAAGGTTTACTTGTCATCTTTTCATTGCTAATTGTTGTATTTGGGTGCTAAACTAGTACTAATGAGGTGAAATATTTTCTCAGAGAGTATTACCATGTCTAATAATGACACAATACTGAAGTCAGACAATCACAAAATGTACCAAATTATGCCTCATATTTTGGCTTACTTGCCGCATAGTTTAGCCTACTGTTTTGCATAATTTGGTGCTCCTTAGTTGCTCAATTCCAGTTGCTCTGCTTATAGCCATGCTGCGTTTGCACAGATAAACTTACCACAGATAATGTATTCCACGAGCTCAGAAAACGCTACTGATGATAACTGCTTCTACGTAAATATAGGCATCATATTTCTTGCATCAGTACAAAAAAATACTACTGATAAAATCTCTCTCTGAACACTAAATGAATTTACCTGAATTGCTTGAACTACAACCAATCTTTAGATAAGGACTTCAGGGAATCTTTTACATTTTTTAACACATCCTGGGATCTCATTCATGGCTAGAAGGCTCTCTCAATAGTTCAACTAATATATTTGTTGAAACTACTATTGCAGGCTCCAAGCTCTCAGTCTCTGTTGACTCGCCCTCTCCATTTTATCCCTGGGAAAACCTCCGCCAGTTGCAATACTAGCACACACAAAGAAGGTGGTGTCTTCTCTTTTATATTATATGATTTAATTGGCTGAGATCTAGTCATTTCTGGTCACTTCACCTGGTCCAGCTCTGGCAACTGTCAGTAATAAGCTATTATTATTTAGGGGTCACCAACATCAAAGCAGAGGATTACAGAGAATTATACTGTAAGATGTAGTTTTTCAATGAAGAGAAATTGCTGGAGGAGGGCAGAAAATGCAGGGGGACAATGAGGGACGGGGAACATCCTTTACAATGCAATTTTTACCCCACACTACCATTACAACGCAAGTCGTTAAAACGACTTGCGCTGGAGGGTGCTGTAGGATAGGGAATAGTTTAATTTTCTATCCAACACCTTCCCTACTATCTACGGGGACTGGAGTTGGAATAAAAAATTAAACTATTCCACTATCCAGCACCCCCCAACGCAAGTCGTTGTAATGACTTGCGTTGTAAAAACTGCGTTGTAATGGCATGCCGGGTAAAAGCATGCATTGTGATGACATACAACCAGGAGGGACTGCATCCTAGTATTGTTCCCCACTAGGGTGATAGCTGAGCACCTGGGGACACTGTAGGTGGAGAGGGCTGGTCACACCTCTTTTTATTGCCCTGAGTGGGGCGTCAGGAGGGGAGGTGTAAGGCCAAGGGGTCATATAAAGGAATATCTTCCAGGGCTAGGCCTCTTTGGCAATTGGCATTTACCCCCCCACCCTTCAAGCGACTTATATATATATTACCTACTGGTGATAGCCAGTAGGTATATATAGTAAGGACCTAGTTTCCATAGGAAATCCACAACATTCGATTGGGAATAACTTTGGCGTCGATTGAGGAAATTGCATGAAATTTTACAAAATTTGCTCAGTTCTGCTCCTTCCCTGAAAGTTTTAGGGGGATTTGTCAAGCGGGGGTCGAGAAAAAAGGGGGGTCCCAAAACGTGTTTTCCCCATGTTAATTTCCATAGGACGGATAGACAAGGCTACAGCCCGAACCGCTGAATGGAATTACACCAAACTTTGCAAAATTGTAGGGACTGGTACGCAGAAGTGCCTTTTCTATATTTGGTGAAAATTGCTCCAGTGGTTTTTATGAAAATTAACTTCAAAAACACATATATATCTGGGCGGAGCCTAACCACACATCTCATCGTGAGATCTGATTGGCTGTCAGCATTTCATCCAAGAAGTGTTGGCAGCCATCTTGGGACCAATATACATGATAGCACCTCATTAAAAAGCATTTTAGTTAATAGAGGGTTTTAGGACTTTAGTTACATTATAAATCATTTGTTGATGGTACCATACTCTTTTTAGGAATTGTGGTGTGTTCTAAGGTGATTTTACCATGTGAAAAAGCCTTCTGCTGGGATATCATGAATCATGTTTGAAAGAAAACTATTATCTCATGCTTTTCCCACAGTGGTTTGGAAGGGGATCTATAAGCTAAACTGAAAGCATATTTTCTGTAAATTCACATTATCTTTCTCAGTCATGTGAGAATGAAGTCTGACATTCTCAGTAAAACATGTACATCCAACAAGGACAGAGACTGTCAGTTGATTCCTTTGTGTTCTACTGCAGCCTCCTAGAGTGTTCTAAAGAACAACTAGAGCGCTAACAGTCCTACTTATTACAAAGGTATGGCACACCTGAAGCCATCTTGATTGGAATAAGGTGTAACTCTTAAAACATTTAATTGAAAAAGGACAAAATGAGGGGGTATATTTTGCCATAGAAAGTATGATTAGTGCTTCAGAAAGAAAAATTAGGGCACATTTTGAGTGACTTCTCAAATCCTCTTCTATTTCATTAAAACAATTCTGACATGCAGACTGAAACATGCACTTTGAATACCAGCAGCAGACTTCCCTGGTGAGCAATAGCTTTACTACAGTGATCTAATGAGCAACTAACATTCAGAATTTATGGAAAATGTGTGACACATCTGAATGCCTTCTTGATGGAACCAAAGTAAACATGCATTGAAAATGCAATAGATCTCGCCCTCGTTTAAGTTAAAGCCATTCTGTTTGTAATGAGGTGGCTTTTTAGCTTTGCTTTTATTAGTGTTTTTAAAACTTTCATGTAAATAACATGCATATGTATGCATATATGTATATGTATGCATGCATTTATATTTGTATTTATATAGATATGCAGATTATATATTTTTATATATGTATGTATATATATATATATATATATATATATATACATACATATATATAAATGCATATGCATATATATGCATATATATATGTGTATATGTGTGCGTGTAGAGAGAGGTAGAGAGGTAGAGGTGTAGAGGTAGAGAGGTAGAGGTAGAGAGGTAGAGACTAGTAGAGAGAGAAGTAGAGAGAGGTAGAGAGGTAGAGAGTAGAGAGTGAGTAATAGAGAGTAGAGAGTGAGTAGTAGAGAGTAGTAGAGAGCAGTAGAGAGAGTAGCAGAGAGTGAGTAGTAGAGAGTAGTAGAGTGAATAGTAAAGTGAGTAGTAGAGAGTAGTAGAGAGTGAGTAGTAGAGAGTAATAGAGAGTAAGTAGTAGAGTGAGTAGTAGAGAGCAGTAGAGAGTGAGTAGTAGAGAGTAGTAAAAAGTGAGTAGTAGAGAGTAGTAGAGAGTGAGTAGTAGAGAGTGAGTAGTAGAGAGTGAGTAGCAGAGAGAAAGAATAGTAGTGAGTAGAGAGTGAGTAGTAGACTGAGTAGTAGAGAGTAGTAGAGAGAGTAGTAGAGAGTGAGTAGTAGAGTGAGTAGTAGAGAGTAGTAGAGAGATTAGTAGAGAGTGAGTAGTAGAGAGTAGTAGAGAGTGAGTAGTAGAGTGAGTAGTAGAGAGTGAGTAGTAGAGATATTAGAGAGAGAGTAGTAGAGAGTGAGTAGTAGAGAGTAGTAGAGAGTGAGAAGTAGAGTGAGTAGTAGAGAGTGAGTAGTAAAGAGTGAGTAGTAGAGAGTGAGTAGTAGAGAGTAGAGAGTAGTAGAGAGTGAGTAGTATAGAGTAGTATATAGTGAGTAGTAGGGAGTGAGAAGTAGAGAGAGAGTAGTAGAGAGTAGTAGAGTAGTAGAGGATGAGTAGTAGAGAGTGAGTATTAGAGAGTAGTGGAGTAGTAGAGAGTAAGTAGTAGAGAGTAGTAGAGAATATTCCAAAGTTTGGCACAGCACCACTTGCACAATAAGTCCAATCAAATCATATCACTTAGAGTCCTTATTGAAGCACTGAATCTTGGTGTATATTCAAATGCTTTTATTTTTCTTAAGTGTATGTACCACAGCCAGCCGACGTGTTTCGTTCTGTACAACAGAACTTCTTCAGGGCGTTCTTATTTCCTTCAAGTTATGTCAGTATCCTGTTGTCATATAACTAGATATTTCTTCCAAATGTTAGACGAGACGTAAGTACATTCTTATTCAAAGTGACTAGGTATCAATTTTACCCACACACTTCGGGCAGACTTGAGTAATTTGTAGCATCCTCAAAGTCAGTCTTTCAAAAATTCCAAAGTATAGGACATGATAATCCAAATCCAAATGTTTCTCAAGAAAAGTCATTTTCAATCGTTCGGAATATCGGCGTTTGGGCAGATATGACCCAGGGACCCCCAGTATGCAAGGGGAATTAGTCCCCCCTCTGCAAACGCGCCAGTGGCCTGCGTTGCAGAGAGGTGTAAAAAGGGGCATAGCCTCATTACACCTCTGTGCAATGCAGCCCCCTGGCGCATACTGGAGGTTCCAGGTGGGCTAGTTGGCCCCCAGGGACCCCCAGTATGCAAGGGGAATTAGTTCCCCCTCTTCAAACATGCACGGGGGCTGCGTTGCAGAGAGGTGTAAAAAAGGGTGTGGCCTCATTACACCTCTCTGCAATGCAGCCCCCTGGCGCATACTGGAGGCTCCTGGTGGGCTAGTTGGCCCCCAGGGATGCCCAGTATGCAAGGGGAATTAGTTCCCCCTCTGCAAACGCACCAGGGGGCTGCGTTGCAGAGAGGTGTAACAAGGGGCATAGCCTCATTACACCTCTGCAATGCAGCCCCCTGGCGCATACTGAAGGTTCAAGGTGGGCTAGTTGGCCCCCAGGGGCACCCAGTATGCAAGGGGAATTAGTTCCCCCTCTTCAAACATGCACGGGGGCTGCGTTGCAGAGACGTGTAAAAAGGGGCGTGGCTTCATTACATCTCTCTGCAATGCAGTCCCCTGCCGCATACTGGAGATTCCTGGTGGGCTTTCAGGTCTTATATAGTTAGGAATTAGCATTAAAAAAAACTTTGAAATTCACTGAAAAAAACATAGGTTTCAGGTCTTATATAGTTAGGAATTAGCATTTAAAAAACCTTGCAAATTCACTGAAAAAATCATGGGTTTCAGGCCTTATATAGTTAGGAATTAGCATTTAAAAATCCTTTGAAATTCACTGAAAGGCCTTATATAGTTAGGAATTAGCATTTAAAAAACCTTTAAAATTCACTCAAAAAACTATAAGTTTTAAGGGTGTTATAGTTACCTGGACATTTCACTCATACAAAACCATTGAAATTGCTCCTATATAGTTAGTTGTACTAACTATATTTCGCGCACCCGCAATCCACTGCTGATGATGTCACATATTACATCATTCATGACATGGTCAGTGACATCACTGATGACATCTCAAATGACATCACTGATGACATGACTGATAACATCATCCACGTGGCAATCACATACACCTTTTCATACACTAGTAAAATCTTTCATCACTCTTTGTAAAATACAGAGTATCATATTTGAATCCATTGTTACAGCAATACAAGTATCTAAAAACCCACTCAGTGATTCATAGATGTATACACACATATAATCACTTACCTGTAGATGGTATAACCAAGGAAAAAACAGTTCAGTAACATATTCAAGGACTTCTTTAAGTTGTACAAGGTGGGTGTCACAACTAAAGTACTTAATTTCAATGATGCTGCTAAATCAGGAGCATATTCAAGTGCACTAAATAAAGTAAACAATTGTACCAAGTGTAGGCCAAATATCAAAATGTCAGCGCCCATTATGTAGTTGCTGACTGATAATGCAATCATGAGATTAAATTACGTGCACATGATAGACCATGAAAATCAAATTTAGACGGTTAATCTACACTCCAATTGGCATCGTTTAGAAAGCTTATAATTCAAAACAAACGAAAATTGAATTAGACTAGTGGCACTTGTATAAGACTACATTGTAATCCTGAAGGCCTGTAGTTCAAAAGTCATACATAAATATTGTTTCCGCCAAGTGGCAAAGGTATGAGGCAGTCCATAGTCAACATCAAACAACATAAACACATATTTGATCAACCATTTAAAGATCCAATTATTGATTCGAAAAGTGGATAAAAGTTCCTTATTTTGTCCTGGTGCAAGTCCGAGCCAATGGAAGAAAAGGGTAGGGAACCCGTGAAGTGTCCATCCTGTGTGATGGGTCCCTTCCTTTCCTCCTGTGAAAAGACAAAAGTTATGGAACAATAAACTAAGGGTTCGTGATGACACCTATTGTGAATAAAATGTGTTTTTACATACAAATAAAATACAATTATAGTTTATGTACTGTTCTAGTGAGTAAACTGAAAATCGAAACATAATGGAGACATGAAAGACATAAAAAGTAGAGGCTCACTCAATTTTCATGCAGATGAGTTGCTAACTCCTCATCTACATTATGGCCCCCTGGGAACTGGGTTTCTAGATCAAGAATCCATTTGCAATCTCTCTTGCGCAGGGCTGACTCCCTGTTCCTGTCTCTGTGTCCCATATTGATCTGATCAATTGCATAGAAGCAAGGAAAGGAGTTTAGTGACATTCTTGGAAATACCTGGCCATCGGATAATGGATATCTCTGTTAGTGATGGCTCTGAGGTGCTCTAAAATCCTCTTTTTGACCATAAAGGTTGTACTTTCAATGTACGTTTTTCTACATGGACATTCCAAGACATAAATAACAAAGCTGGTGCTGCATGTCAAAAACTGTGTTAGGATTTTGTTTGCGTTCAAACCTGGTACTTTAAACTCTTTTACCATGTGGCTAAATTTACAGGCCTTACAGTGCCCACACGGAAAGAAACCTTTCAGATTATGTGTGTTGGCCATGCGCTGTTTTGTAATGTCTCCCCACACTAGGATGTCCCTGAGACTTCTCCCCCTTCTATATGTGATCATATATCTGGCATTAAGTGTAGGACGTCCCACAGTGGAGTCTGTCTTCAGTATGTCCCAGTGGTCTACCAGCACTTTCTGTACTTTCCATGAGTTCCTGTTGAATGTCAAAATGACCCTGATATCATTATTAGTGGTTTCTTCTCAGATGTTTCGAGAGTTTGTTGTCTATTTATCTTGCTCATTTTGTTAATGGCCTTGTGTAGTACCCAGTCCGGACACACACATGCTTGAAACCTTGAAATCATGATTTTTTTTTTTTGCAGAGTTTTATATAGCGCGCACTAGACCCAAACCGAATCGGGTATCAGAGCGCTTTACATAGCACCAGTTATGTTACATGAGGACACACATTCATTTTAGGCTCGGGGAGATTAAGTGATTTGCCCAGAATCACAGGTGGTTTTGGTGTCGTTACCGAGACTCAAACCCAGTTACCCAGGTCCGAGGTCAAGCGCCCTAGCCTTTAGTATTACAGTTTCTACTTGCCCTCAGCAGCTCCCCATATGGGATGCTCAACTTGAGAGCATCTGGGTGGATGCTGAAGGTATGAAGAACACTGTTACCCGCTGTTTCTTTCGGAAGAGGATGGTAGTCAAATTGTCCTGACATACTTCAATTCTAACATTAAGGAAATCAATATGTTGTCTGCTCAAATTGTGGCTAAGTACTATATTGTAGTAAATGATATTGAGTTTCTCAATAACGTGGGTAGCCTCTATTTCACTTCCTTTCCAGACAATAGATTGTCTATGTATCTCATCCAGACTACTACTTTCTGAAAATAAGATTGGAGCAAACTTTCCTTGCGGATTTCCTCCACCCACAAGCGCAAGAAAAGATTTGCAAAGCTTTGCGCAAAGCACATGCCCATTGCAGTGCCAAGCACTTCCCTCTAGAGATCTGCATTAAACATGAAAATACTATTAGTTAAGCATAACATCATCATCTTTGCAAGCATCTTGGTGTGTTCAAAGTACCTTATATTTTTGGTGTTTAAAAAGTGCATGCATGCTCTTATATCCTGGTCATGTTCCATGATGGTATATAGGGAATTCACATCCGGGGTGATGAGGATATATTCCTTATCCCAAAAAATGCCTTCAATTTTGCTTAAATAATCCTTTCTATCCCTCACATGAGATGGTAATGGGTTACAAAATCTCTAAAAAAAAATTATCCACGTATTTAGGTATGTTTTCGTACACGCTCCCTATTAACTGACCATCAACAAATGGATCTGACTTAAGCTAACCCAATCTTTGTAATCAATAAACTTGTGAAAAATGTATACACAAAGAGTGTCACTCTCATTTATTATGTTGGATGCATTGTATTTTTGTAATTGTCAAGGATACTCACATCCTCAAAGGTCTAGAGTAGCAATGCTATGTTACTGTTATCTAAATTGCTATTAAGATCTCAGGGCGATAGATGGCCAGCACCAGATAAACATCGCAGTTCTTACACCATTAAGGCATATTGCAAAATGGCATCTTCCAGGGAGGTGACAGGATTTTCTTTTTCATGGACAAATTACACAACTCCATGTGGGTATGGCCTTATAGTCATTGATTGTAACTGTGTTTTTGTATCTTTCGGTTAGTGCCGCTCGGATGACCTGAGCAGTGACCCCCAGCCGCCCAAAATAACTGAACCTAATATTTTGTTTTGTTAGTGGGTTCTGCCTGGCATGCAAGGTGGCCCATCACCTTCCATGTCACTCAGAATCTGGCATCACTTTAATTCCTGTTAATTTTACACCACAATAAATAGGATAAAGGGTGCAAAGTCCAAACCAAGATCTTATAAAGTAAACATTTTTTTTTTAAATATATTTTTTATTTTAACAGTAAGACAAGAGTAGGCAATACAGACATCAGGTGTTTCGCAGTGAAATACAGAACAGGGCCAGGCGTGGGAAATATACAAACAAGAATCACTGTAAAAAGTAAAAGGCCCATCACGGGTACACGTAACGGAAAAAGGAAATAAGCAATCCATCAATCAATCAAAAGCAATCCCACCCGCGCGACCTCGTCCACAATGTTACAGGATAATTAAGCCAGCGAACACACCCAGACAATAAAGGATTCGTGAAAAATAAACAGCCCATCTCTCGTAGAAGGAAAGGAAAAAGACAAAAGGGGCCATAGAACAAAAGAAAGGCAAAATAAAATACCCCACCCCTAACCCCCCACCCTGCACCCCTGCAATGGCTACGGCCTAACCCCAGTAGCAGTGTGCCTGTCGCCCAAGAACTACACTAAAGGAAGGGAAAAGAGAAAGCGGAGGAGGAGAAAGCAAACACACTCCCGGTCTCCCATACCCCCCGCCAACAGCGACCACCCCGAGACATGGTAAAATCAATATTTAGCAATTATACAAACCAGTCAGGGGAGGATAAACAACAACCACCCAATTCCCGTCACAATATAGGCACAACCCCGGCATTGCCAAAAGCTATTATATCGGACCCCATCGATAAAGTTCAGCCCTGGCCAGTACGGTCCGTCAGAAAAGTCTGTACCACTCGAGCCGCCATTTTGATGGTAAAGGCAAAGCGTCCATAAAAGTTCTTGACAGCACAGGAGGATCGAATACAGGATAAAAGTTCACGGCTCGAACGAGGAAAGGTGTCCAAGAACAGCGAGTATCCGGAACCATCACCAAGGAACTCGTAGCCACATGGAAGACCGTCTATAGATGCGTTGGGCGGCCGCAGGGTCAGGCAAGAGACGCTAGCGAGAAGCACGGGCTGGCTCGTCGGTAACAGGGGACCGTCAAGGTTCATGAATTCCGGGTTATGCACGGGGACCTCGACCTCTGATAGGCAATGCACCGCTGGTACCACCTCTAGCTGGAAACTAAACGAGGTGTCGTCCTCAGGTTCCAGGATACCGTCCACTTTCACCATCAGTGTCCGGAACACAGCGACTGTGTGCGAATGGAGCGCCCCAATGGCGGCCACAATGGCCTGTTAGGAGTGGCGTGCCTTCCGTCCGCTCCATCCCCTCTCAGTAGGCGACAGAGCCGGACTTGAACCCCGGAGGCCGGCTACTCCGGAGTCGCAGGCCACGCAAATCTGGTATCAAATAATGGGCGCTCCTTGTCTTACACCTTCGCCGTCAGAGAGGGCCCCAGCCCGTCGACCCCGGGAAGGCAGCAAGGTCTCCGGGCACCGGGCCCCCACCACAGCAGCCGGCGTGACATGCTGGCGTGTCCCCGGTGTAGATCGTTCAAAGGATCTTCACAAAAAGAAAACAATTCAGGCACTCTTCGGGAGACCGGGCTCAGTGCAGGTCTCACGGCCGATGTTGTTCAACTCTGACCCGGGTAGTCCAGAAATCGAGGCCCCGGCTTCCACACGGTGTTAGGCCGAGAATGGAAACACGGCGTATCTTCGTCAGCCGATGAGGTAGAAATCTCGGGATTGCACCTTTAGAAGCAGTAGACCTTCATAAACAAGGAGATCAGGCGTAAAGTCAGGATTGAAGACAGGATAATCGAGCTGCTGGCGGAGGTCGGCGGAGCCGGGAGCTTACGTGGCCATCTTGGTTCGTAGCGTAGCTCCTCCCCATAAAGTAAACATTTATTAGCTAACTACCACAAAATACTAGAGCCCTTAAGGAACCAAATGTTTTCTATGAGGAAAATTGGGAAAAATCAACATAAATAAATGGTGTGATTTGTTTTATTAGCAGGACTGCAGCAAAATGTAGGCCGTCTTGTAAGTGCACTGTCGAATAATCAAAGGCGTTTGTTGGATGTAGTTGCTCTCAAACATGCATATTGGGCAGATGGTTCTATGGTCTGCACAACAGATGCAGGTGAGCATGCTAACTCACAGAACCAAATACACACATACAACAGACAAGAACACACTCATTAACCCCTTGGCCGTGGCGTGAATTTTGCATCGGCGCAGGGGGTGGGGTGTGAGCGCGGCGCTTCCATGCTCATGACGGAACTATGCCGTCATGAGTCACGGGCGGCATGTAGTGTAGCTCCTATCATCCCAATAGGCTCTGCGCATTGGAATAATACCTACAATAGTAAAGGCCTAGACCAGACGTTAACTAGGTCTACTACTGTCAATATTAGACTTAAAGTTTTGGGTTTGCCAGCTTAGCTCAGAGTTCACTAGAAACTTTCTCGAATGTTCAGGAAGGACTTAACTTCCCTGATTAGACAAGAAGGGATTTAGTTTCTGACAACCATAGAACATGACAACTTTGCTCTCCCCTAATCAAGAGTAAATCTCGAGAGTCGTGTGAACAAAAGGCAATTTATTTTACTCAGTCAGTACGTGCATTCTTAGTCTCATCAGATTGTAGAGAAAAGGAAGAGACGGGCGTGTTCAATAAAAAGGTGTTATTTATTGATCAGTCTCTTTTCTCATACAAGAGAAATGGATCGATATTATTGCAATACTTATAGTTAAGTAAAGTGCATACATTAAAAGCAATATTATAAAATAATACTGTAAAAACATTGATATGGTTTCTAAGCCATATGATGTTTAAAATGAATAAAATATATTACATACACATATTCATTTGACTAAACGTACTCAACTGGTGTTTCTAGATACGCCTACCCCGTGTACCTGACCTAAGTCTAATACGTGGGCGGGAATAGAAAGTTACAGTTTAAGTTAAGTTTGTTTTTGCCAAGTGACTAACTTAAGAATTCTCTGTGAGGGGTTATTCAGTTCTGTACCTGGAAGTTAGGATGAATGAGGAATGGTATCTCTTTCTCTGGTCTCGATATTCCAGGCTGCCTGCGAGGGCTACCCAGAAGCGCCGGTGCTGGATTTCTCGGCAGGAGAAAGCAGCGCGTCTCTCAGTGCGTCAGGAAGGCGGGGCTGCGCCAGCGGGGTCTGCTCTGCTCTTCGCTTCGGCAAGTATGGCTGCTTCGTCTCGTCACCACGCGTGTGTTTGCATAGGGCAAGATCGGTAATATTTATACCTTTAAGGTGCCGAGATTGACGTAAGGATGGACATAGATACGTCAATAAGGATGTCATACGACTTGCTCGTTAGCACATTCTTTTGCTGAAGTTCTCGGTGAAATCAAAACAATGGCCGCAGGGTTTTGCCCAGGTTGTCATAGGTTTGATTTGTTATGAGAACTCCGTATGCCTTATCAGGGGCTGGAGGAATATCGCTTGTCTAATTAGATCGCAAGCGTTATGACCTAATCAGATACCACGTTCCTGTGCCGTAGTGTGACTGCGTCAGATAACGGTATCTGCATCATGGGGATTTTCTGCCTCATGGGCTGATTACTAGTTAACTTGTTAGTTTGCTAACCAGAATAGGGTCAGGAATAGGGGGATCGATTCAGAACCTATAGGAATACATCACACCCACTCCACGCTAACTATGGTCATATTTACTAATCTATGCATAGTATAACATAGTACAACATACTATAGAGTATAGTGTATACCTTACCACCCCAAAATACATAAATGCATTTTGAAATTTTCAAATATACGGAAAAATTGCAGTCATATGTATTGTATGCACTCAAGCTGTAGAATAATGCCAAAGTAATCACGCATTTGTATACATTATTGCTTATTTGCTATATGAGAAATTACACATGAAATGTCTCTCAATACAGAAAAAAGTTCGAGACCATTCCATCACAGAATAAAAAAATTTAAGAACATACCAGCGGGCAGCTAATGTCTATAAGCTATCTAAAATTTGAAATTTTTGTTCTTTAAGAATAGTTCTTACTTTAAGCAGAAGATAGTGTCCCGAAAAATATGCAAAAATATTTTGGGGCTGCTGAAAAATTGCTGTCCGTGAACTGGAGGGAAAATTGTTCATGTGACTTTATTTTTAAAGTTGAAGGCCGAATTCAGGGAACGCCGTGTGCGAGCTTGCTCAAAAGTCTCTATTTCTGTTCCGGCGAGAACATCATATCATTTAGGCTTTCGAAAAAGCTGTCAACAGCTTCCTGGGAAAGTTCCACTAACTCGGAAATAGGTGTAATCATGCATTGGTGCGCATGATTGTCTCCATTGACATTCTGATTCGCATTGCTGACAGAAGGTCGTACCTGATCGATGCTGCTTTCATCTTGAACTTCACTACCCATCAATCGTAGTGGTGAAGCTTCCACGAATGCCGTCATCAGGATTGGTAGCCTTTGAGGGCAGCACAAAGCATGAACCTTGATCGGGCTCAACAATGTTTCTGCATCCATTGGCGCATCCGATTGTAGCGTCAGACAGGTGTCTACCACGCATTCTTCTCCGCATAGCAGACACCTTAATACAGGTAAAACACATCTTTGCCACATTGGTCGAAATGATAGAAACCAAGTCATGTTCAGGTCTCTAAGCCGGGAGAGTCCCAGGATTTTTGATATCCGGTCCCGGTATCCAATGGCTAGGATTGTTTCTTCCCTTGTCGCAAGAGTTTTGTCTGTGACATGGGTTGCCATAACGAAAAATAAGGACTAAGAATAGGATTCCTGCAATTAGTCCCAGGATCAGGGGAAGTCCGCCAAAAATCGAATGGACGAAATCTGGAAAAATACCCAGTATGGCTTTGAATGGTGTTAATGCCATCGAAAATACTGTCTTAAATACTTTTGAGACCCCATTGGTATCAGAAATATTTAAGATTTCATTCAGGATTTCTGCGAAATGTATGGGGGAATTAGTTGATAACAATGAATGTATCTCTGCAGTCGTCCTTGCGACTTGTAGATCATATGTTTCTTTTGATGACGAGAGCCTTGTAGGCGTCTGAAGAAGCACTGTTTTCATTCTGCTTAAAGTATCTATTCGAATAGAAGTAATTTTCAAATTGGGCCATGCCCTTGCCTCCCTGTCTGGAAAGGAGCTGGGGAACAATGAGCGTCCACAGCACTTGACCTTCGCAGTCGTAGTTACGAGATAAGGAGTCCCGGGCATAAGACTACAACATCTGCGGTCTACAATTAGAATGTAACTCCCATTATAGAGTCTTTGAAAGAATGGTTCTATCTCAGTTGCAGGTGCGCCTTGCTGGTGACATGAAAGGTTGTATGAATTCCCTTCACAGGCTCCATGCAAACTAATTCCGTTACACAGAAGTGTGCCACTTAGTGACATCGCACAATTGTTGCCACTAAGAAACACTTTCTGTCCTTTATTACTGACACATGCATGTGAATAGGGCAGGTTCCATGTTGTTTTAATGTACCCCTTTCCCAATTTCTCGTACATGCCAGCCTGTATATATTTTTGGCAGTATTGAAACCTGAAGGTTGAGATTGGAATATTAATTATCCCATGTATTATCCATTCACTGACAGGTCGTTCTGACATTGTCACTGGTAATCTTTCTAGTTTTTCAATGCTCAAGATTGTATAATCAGCACCCTTTTGCACCATACTGATTTGTCTATCAGTAAGGTTAAAGATTTGGAATAGTGACGTTGTGTTGATTAAACGCCAAGGCACATAGCCTGAACGCAGATTTTGTAACGTCCAGCCAAGCTGTACAATAGAACGCAATTGAGACTGACCGTGTTGTAATAACAGTAAGTCTTGCGATAATATGTCGATTGCTGAAGACACAATGCTGTCCAAAGAAAAAATTCTGGAGGACAGAGTCATTAACCCATTGTCCACTACAGAAAGTGATTTTTCCAAATTAATACGGTCAATTTCCCGTATTCTCTCTGCTGTCTCAATTTGAGTAACCTTCCAGGCCTCATTGTATGCTGCATATACAGAGGCTGCTATGAAACGTTTTTGACGCTGTTTGCGTGGTCCCATAATGAAATCACGCAAGTCAGCACCATCAGTAAGTAAAGTTAGGTGTTGCTTAATTTCTGCCAGTGTGGAAGTTTGTAGCCATTGAACCCATAATTTGCCCACACTGTAGGTTGTTATTATCCCTGGGTGATGTCTTTGGGGATATCTAGGGTCTGGCCTGGTCATCTTGAACCCCTGTGTTTTGTTCAGGAATCTGTCTTGACAGTTATTAGTATCTGTGGGCCAGATCAACCATTGTTTCCAATCAGGATGTGTTCTGTTTTGGCTTAATATATGGTTTACGTCTATCTCTTCATCTGTATCAGAGCTATTGCTAAACATTGTTGGCTTTGGAATAGACGGTTTATTTAAATCTTTGATTTTGGCTAGGCCAAGACAGGTGGTTTGTTGAACAGTGTCATTTAAAAATATCATTTGTTCTGGGATCATGCAGGCTCTAAACAAAGCTTCTATACCCTGTACTTGCCAATCTTTTGTACCCCAAACACTTTTCAATTCAACATTTTTGTCCCAATAATCAAATCCAAAAGTATTCATTTGTTCAAAAAAGGAATCTGAATAAATCAATTTTGTGTTTGTTATCATGGTCTTGGTCCCTGTTTTGTTTGACAATTTAAAATAAAATGTTTCAGCATTACTTGTGTTAAAACCTGAAAAGTATGAATATTTGTCATAGAAGGTTCTTTAGCTTCCTTTTGGGGGAGTTGCACAATGTTCCCATTGATTATAATTTAAAACATTTCTAGGTTGTGCAGATTTATGTAGAAAATGGTTACCATAGTGGTTATAGCAATACATACTATCATAATTTGTAGAACCCTGCAAATAATCATGTTTGGTAAATTTAGCAGACATTACTAAGTCAGACATCATATTATTAATGCTTTCGAAGTTCCAATCATCAGCAAATGAGTTTGGTTTTACAAAGTCACTGAAGGAGATCTTAATTTGGTGTGGATATTTCAGGAGCTGTGAAGTTGGCTGAAGAAAGTTCTCTTTTCTCGACGTGTGAAGTTGTGTGTGGTTTGAGGATCAAGTTGATTTTCTGACTTGCTGTGTCCATTTTAGCATATTTTCCCTCAATGAAGCGTCCCAAAGTAAGTACCATGATGAGCCAAAGTATGAGGATAAATGCACCAAAACCCACCCAAAATTCAATCCATGGGGAAATCAGATATGTTTCTTTCAGTTGTTTCAAAAGTTCTTTAGCTTTATCTTTAAAGGTTTTTGATGATGGCTGTGTCTTTGATTCACTGAAGCCTTCAGAGGAATCATCGAAGTTTATGAAGTAGCCGGATGCAGTTCTGTCAATTGTTCCAATTGCTTCAGGATTTCTGTTTCTTGCATGTTCACTTGGTACTTCACTATAAATTGGTGTGTCTTTGCTAAATGTTTTTATTTGGGTTTTCAGAGGTCTGAGTTCTATTGCATTGTTGCATAGTCCATGTCGTTCTTCTGTAGGCGTTTCGAATGTGATGAGCCTCTTCGATAGGACCTCTGTACTGGTAGCAAACCTTGGTGTTCTGCTACTTATTGGGAGTCCACTTGGCCTACTGTTTGTTATCGGCCACATGATTGTGGTTTTACCAGGTCGATGGATACAACTCGGTTCTCCTTTTTACCAGCAAGTGGCGGTAGTACAACTCATCTTGTCCCGTTGACAGACAAGACAGGAACTGCTTTTCTGTAAGAAGGCCCAAATTCCTTCTTTACCGCGATCTTTTCTCTGACTAGATCCCCGATTTTTGGAATCCAGACAGGTCTTGCTGGGACAGGTGGTGGTTCTTCAGTGGTTGTTGGCTGTTGTTTCAACTTTATGTTGCTCAGGTCTTTTCTTGTTTTGTTTAAGTCCTGCAAAATAGCCAAACGGTCTTTGATATCAAAGCTTTTTTCTTTCACCACTGAAGTCTGACTATCAATGTCAGAGATCATCATCCTAGTTCCAAATAATAATTCGTACGCACTGAATCCCTTCAGAGAATTTCTTGGCAAGTTATTTAGACTACGTTGGACACTTATTAGATGTTTGACCTGTCATGTATTCCTATAGGTTCTGAATCAATCCCCCTATTCCTGACCCTATTCTGGTTAAACTAACTATCAAGTTAACTAACAGTCAGCCCATGAGGCAAGACAAGCCCCCATGATGCAGATACCGTTATCTGACGCAGTCACACTACGGCACAGGAACGTGTTATCTGATTAGGTCATAACGCTTGAGATCTAATTAGACAAGCGACATTCCTCCAGCCCCTGATAAGGCATACGACGTTCTCATAACAAATCAAACCTATGACAACCTGGATAATCCGTGCGGCCATTGTTTTGATTTCACAGAGAACTTTAGTAAAGAATGTGCTAACGAGCAAGTCGTATGACATCTTTATTGACGTACCTACGTCCATCCTTACGTCAATCTCGGCACCTTTAAGGTATAAATATTGCCGACCTTGCCCTATGCAAACACACGCGTGGTGACAAGACGGAGCAGCCATACTTGCCGAAGCCGAGAGCAGAAGCAGACCCCGCTGGCAGCAGCCCCGCCTTCCTGACGCGCTGAGAGACGCGCTGCTATCTCAAGCCGAGAGACCCAGCACCGGCGCTTTCGGGCAGCCGTCGCAGGCAGCCTGGAATATCGAGAGCAGAGAAAGAGATACCATTCCTCATTCATCCTAACTTCCAGGTACAGAACTGAATAACCCCTCACAGAGAATTCTTTAGTTATTCACTTGGCAAAAACAAACTTAACTTAAACTGTAACTTTCTATTCCCGCCCACGCATTAGACTTAGGTCAGGTACACGGGGTAGGCGTATTTAGAAACACCAGTTAAGTACGTTTAGTCAAATGTATATGTGTATGTAAATATATTTTAATCATTTTAAACATCATATGGCTCAGAAACCATATCAATGTTTTTACAGTATTATTTTATACTATTGCTTTTAATGTATGCACTTTACTTAACTATAAGTATTGCAATAATATCGATCCATTTCTCATGTATGAGAAAAGAGACTGATCAATAAATAACACCTTTTTATTGAACACGCCCGTCTCTTCCTTTTCTCTACAATCTGATGAGACTAAGAATGCACGTACTGACTGAGTAAAATAATTGCCTTGTGCTCACACGACTCTCGAGATTGACTCTTGATTAGGGGAGAGCAAAGTTGTCATGTTCTATGGTTGTCAGAAACTAAATCCCTTCTTGTCTAATCAGGGAAGTTAATTCCTCCTTGAACATTCGAGAAAGTTTCTAGCGAACTCTGAGCTACGCTGGCAAACCCAAAAATTAAGTCTAGTATCGACAGTAGTAGACCTAGTTAACGTCTGGTCTAGGCCTTTACTGCTGTAGGTATTATTCCAATGCGCAGAGCCTATTGGGAAAATAGGAGCTACACTACATGGCGCCCAACGTGTTTGGAAAGGGCGATAAAACTAACGTAAGACATTTAGAGTAACTCAGTCGTGCTTTCTCACTCAGACCCCTTTTCCCATTATACTCCAAAGACGTCTGGAGTGGGTGAAAGGTAATATCCTCCAAAACCTCGCAGGAGGGAACTCCTATGTATGGTTCTTGGTATAGTCAACGTTGAAGGATAAACAGTTCCAAAATATTGTGCATCTAATCTTTGTTCCATAAAGAAACCTGATCTGCAAACAAACATAATACCATCCTGTCTGTAAAATGGCAGAGAGTGATGATGAAAGAGAGGCAGTTAGATTAGCAACTGAAATTGCAGATGCTGATGCTACCATGCAAGCAGCAGACCCGAATATAACACTCATTCCGGTCATTAAAAGGAGATCTATAACCTTAAAACTTATAGAAAATGGACTGACACCTAGAGGTGGCACAGTCATATTCGTAATTGAGGCACACGAATATCGGCAGACAGAGGTATACTATTCATGGATACATTTTCCGGCAGCAAATGCTGTAACAAAGTACTTCCACTATTACAAAGTAGAGGAACCTCCTGAAACGTACACTCCTTTCGAGGAGGTGGAAGTACCACTCAAATTCCAAGAGCATTTGCTCTTATTTGATGGCGCCCTAAAACATAACAATCACATTACAAGGCTCGGTCCTTTAGGAAGACCAGGAGCAACGTGGCCGGTCTTAGCCGGATACACACCACATCCAGACATCGAAAGAATGCCTGCAGCAGAGCTGTTAATACAGCTAAAACAACTACTAAAAATTCATAGACAATTAGTTCAGTATGTAATGCGGACTTCAACAATTCAGCCAGCGATTAAACTTCCACAGCTGACCCCTCACCAGGGGAACACAAATAAAATTACACCACAGAACATCCAATCCTGCCTAGGTAAAGTTCCAGCTAAACGGGAACAGATACCATTCTGGTTGGCACAGAAAATTACCCAAATAGAGGCGGTGTTTCCTGACACCACCCCATTAGAAAAACACAGGATTCTGACTATATGTCTCCCAATGGGAATCGCACCACACATTGAGGACTGTGACACTTGGGGTACAGTCTTTGCTTCCATCTACACAAAAACGCACGGTGTTCCATCCATTTCGGTAATACCAGATGTGCTAAAACAAATTCAAGATGAATACGGTCCAGAACCTGCTTTAACTCTTGGTATGAAATTACTAAAAGACTTCAAGCAGGTCTCGGCTATATTATTAGCCAACATAAAAGGTGAAGCAGCAAACGTGGCGATCCGCCAGAGGTTAAAAGAGACAGATATAGCAGACCAATCAGCTGAAATTGCCAGAATCATAGAAAAATCCTATGAAGAACTAGGCAGAGATAGTCTAGGTGGAATACCAGTAAAACCGCAACTGACTAAAAGTCCAGAAAAAATATTTTTTAATAATAATAATTCACCAAAAAAGAACTGGGATGGAAACAAACAATCCAATCCTAAAGAAAAGAAATTCCAGTCCCGAGGAAGGTCTCCTAGGTGAAGAGAGAAATCTCCAAACCAAAGACAAAGGTCACCGCAGAGTGACCCCTCTGGGAATAGATATAACCTTAGAAATAGGGATAATATTAAAAAACCTGATAGATATCAAGACATTGATACACGTCCCTCTCAATCTTTTCAGAATTCCTCGCAGAAATCGGAAAGAAGAGGACGATCAGAAGAGCACGCCAAGTCCAAAGACAAGGAACCTGCTCAACAAAAAAAGAAATTACAATTTCCAAAAAAGAAGGTAGCCAGTATCAAGGTAGTTAAAAATGCCGAGAATACTGAGGACACAACTGAAAAACGGAGAATGGGCTCAGACAATGCTAGACAGCGCAGCAGAGGTGAGCATAGCTCGCAAAGTCCTTATGAATCATCTGGAGACAGTGGACACGAATGAATACCTTCAAGTGGAAACTGCAGACACCAGAGTTAGCAAGCCCCACAAGATATACGAGATAACATTACGTATAGAGGGAGATAAGACTAGGAAAATAAGGGGACTATTTTGGGATAACCTCTCAAAGGGTTATGACATCCTTCTAGCTGAAAAAGACTGGCCACCAGAGTTTGTCAGGGAGTGCCCTCATGGCGAAGAAGTAATTATGCCTGCCTTCTCGAATCAAATCCCGATTCATAAAAAATACACACTTGCTAGAAAGTGGGCAGTGGCCTTAGCACCTGCTTTATATAAAAATCATGTAGGATGGGATGAGGATTCTCCTCCTCACAAAATCCAGTTAAAATCACAACCTACTGCACAAAGGCAGTACCCAATTAAGCAAGAAGCTAAAAAACAGGTAAATGAAATACTAGATCAGCTAGAATACCAGGGGGTGATTGAAACTTGCACCTCACAAATGAACAATCCTTTGTTTCCGGTCTCCAAACCAGACAATTCATATCGTCTAGTTTTGGATTACCGACACCTTAACACATGTTGCAAAACCTTTGGAGTGCAAAACTCACACAGTGCTGCACTAATGAATAACATAGTGCGCAAAAAATACAAAACAACCTTGGACATCTCCAATGGATTCTTTTGTCAGAACATAGCACCAGAGAGCAGATATTTAACTGCATTCTCAGTAAATGGCACTCAAAAGCAATTCTGTCGGTTAGCCCAGGGGTACAAGAACAGCCCGGGGGTATTCTCAGCGAGAGTAACAGAATTACTACAACTATATGATGATGAAGCATTATCTTATGTCGATGACATTTACTTAACAGATGATGACTTGGAGACTCACTTGAAAAGGGTGAACACCATAATACTTGGGTTCGCTGCAGAGGGTTACAAATTCAACTTCAAAAAGTCCAGAATTGCCCATCAGACAGTCCTATTCTTAGGATATGAGTTATCAAGTGAAGGCAAAAGCCTGGCAGACAATTTCCTAGAGAAATGTGCCGTAATCCAAGCCCCTAAAACACTAAAAAACCTACAGTCAATTCTAGGCTTCCTAAATTTCGGAAGAACATACATTGCAAATTACGCAGAAAGGGTCAAACCCCTTTATGATCTAATTAAACCAGACTTTAAAAGATCCAATTGGACTCAAACACACACAGAAATTTTGAGATCCTTACAAACAGACATGCTAATTAAAACAAAATTAGAAACACGTGATAACACACGCAACCTTGTGATCCGAGTCATCCCAGGCAGATGCGGATTCACATACCTGACCTCTAATGAGGGAGAAAAGGTACCAATTGCATTTAAATCACACTTGTACACAGAAGCTGAACAGAAATTCAGTAATACAGAAAAAATCATTCGTGCAGTTCAAACCGCAATAGCTAGAGAAAAAGAGATAGCTGACGGCAGACATATCACAGTCAGAACAGCAGAATCAGCCTTTGAGGCACTAACAACACCGTGTAATTTACCAACAACAACATTGAATCCAGAATGGATACAATGGGTGAATTCAATCACAACGGACAAAGTAAACTACTACTTTGATCCAGAACTAGAAGAATTAAAAAATCTAAAATATGAAAAAACGTATCCTCTGCCAATCGACATTCTTCCTCTACGACATTACGCCTGTGTAATCTATACAGACGGACATGCTCAACCCTCCGTTTGGGGAGAACATGCATACAATCCCACATGTGAGATTACAAAAGAAGTGTGGCGCGGAGGTAAACTAAGACCTCTATTAACAAAATCACACTCAGTAGAAACAAATTCAGAACTACAAACTGAAATAATAGCTTTGAAAATGGCGCTAGATAATGCGGATCGCGAATTCCCGACACTTATAGTGTCAGATTCATATTACTGCGTCAAAGCATATAACAAGGATTTGCAGACATGGATTCAGAACGGTTACAAAGATGACACAGATGCACCAATAAAGCAGAAACTGCTCTGGGAACAAGTAGCTCTTTTGAAAAAAGAACTACCAAAGACTCACGTGACTCACTCACTGAGTCACCAACGTGATGGCGTTCACGTTGTGGGGAATTCATTGGCTGAAGCAGCCGCAGCGGCAGCCACTAAACCGGCTCCCGTAGATCGAAAAAAGCGTACATTAAAATACATTGACGGTGAAACATTGCTGGCGGTGAAAACGTCATCAAACGGCGACTGCTCAGCACTACCGATCAACTATCCACTCAATTATACATACATAATCGATGCAAACTCCGTCCCTTTTGCTCGAATCCCTGGAGTGGGGGATAGAGTGATTCCAAACATGGACAGGAGAAACTTGTTAATCGCAGACGCACACATGGGCGAGGGTCTCAGACACCTTAAATTAAAAGATTCTCTGGAAGAATTACAATCACGGTACTGGTGGCCAGGCATGAGCCTGCACTACACCATGTTTGTAAAAAACTGCCCAAACTGCAACAGAGATCGCAGTGGGGAGAGAAGCAGTTTAATACCTCGTCGTATCAAGGCAGATAATATTACCAGCAAAAAGAATGGCTTGCGATTAACATATACAGGCTAGTTTCCACTTATAATGTAGATCACCAGCACTCGGCTGACGTCCGGACTATTATACAAGATTTGCGAGTCTAAATGGCATATACGCTAAGAGCATGCTACGTTCGACCATTGTTTTCACTCAGGCAATCCAGCCTGGGGGGGAAACATGGCCAAATGAGCACAGCCCAGCGGGAATCTTCTCACTTCCTTCCTGAGGGTACGGGATGGTGTAAAGAAAAAACCAAGGCAGAAAGCAATCTATAATGGAAAGGATATTAGGTTCGGGAGCTGGGTGGGTCAAACATCTAATAAGTGTCCAACATAGTCTAAATAACTTGCCAAGAAATTCTCTGAAGGGATTCAGTCCGTACGAATTATTATTCGGAACTAGGATGTTGATCTCTGACCTTGATAGTCAGACTTCAGTGGTAATAGAAAAAACCTTTGATGTCAAAGACCGTTTGGCTATTTTGCAGGACTTAAACAAAACAAGAAAAGACCTGAGCAACATACAGTTGAAACAACAGCCAACGACCACTGAAGAATCACCACCTGTCCCAGCAAGACCTGTCTGGATTCCAAAAGTCGGGGATCTAGTCAGGGAAAAGATCGCGGTAAAGAAGGAATTTGGGCCTTCTTACAGAAAAGCAGTTCCTGTCTTGTCTGTCAACGGGACAAGATCAGTTGTACTACCGCCACTTGCTGGAAAAAAGGAGAACCGAGTTGTATCCATCGACCTGGTAAAACCACAACATGTGGCCGATAACAAACAGTAGGCCAAGTGGACTCCCAATAAGTAGCAGAACACCAAGGTTTGCTACCAGCACAGAGGTCCTATCAAAAAGGCTCATCACATTCGAAACGCCTGCAGAAGAACAAGAAGGACTATGCAACAATGCAATAGAACTCAGACCTCTGAAAACCCAAATAAAGACATTTAGCAGAGACACACCAATCTATACTGAAGTACCAAGTGAAAATGCAAAAAACAGAAATCCTGAACCAATTGGAACAATTGACAGAACTGCATCCGGTTACTTCATCAACTTCGATGATTCCTCTGACGGCTTCAGTGAATCAAAGACACAGCCATCATCAAAATCCTTTAAAGACAAAGCGAAGGAACTTTTGAAACATCTGAAAGAAACATATCTGGTTTCTCCATGGATTGAATTTTGGGTGGGTTTTGGTGCATTTATCCTCATACTTTGGCTCATCATGGTATTTACTTTGGGACGCTTCATTGAGGGAAAATATGCTAAAATGGACACAGCAAGTCAGAACATCAACTTGGTCCTCAAACCACACACATCTTCACACGTCGAGAAAAGAGAACTTTCTTCAGAACTTTCTTCAGCCAACTTCACAGCCAATCCTATACCTGGTGGGGTAGCCTGGGACAACACTGACTATGAAATTTATGGTCCGGTCGAGATCCTGAAATATCCACACCAAATCAAGATCTCCTTGAGTGACTTTGCAAAACCAAACTCATTTGCTGATGATTGGGACTTCGAAAGTATTAACAACATGATGTCTGACTTAGTAATGTCTGCTAAATTTACAAAACATGATTATTTGCAAGGTTCTACAAATTATGATAGTATGTATTGCTATAACCATTATGGTAACCATTTTTTGCATAAATCTGCACAACCTAGAAATGTTTTAAATTATAATCAATGGGAACATTGTGCTACACCTCCAAAAGGGAGCTCTAGAACCGTGTATGACAAATATTCATATTTTTCAGGTTTTAACACAAGTAATGCTGAAACATTTTATTTTAAATTGTCAAACAAGACAGGGATGAAAACCATGATAACCAACACAAATTGATATATTCAGATTCATTCTTCGAAAAAATGAATACTTTTGGATTTGATTATTGGGACAAAAATGTTGATTTGAAAAGCGTTTGGGGTACAAAAGAATGGCAAGTACAGGGTATAGAAGCTTTGTTTAGAGCCTGCATGATCCCAGAACAAATGATATTTTTAAATGACACTGTTCAACAAACCACCTGTCTTGGTTTTGCCAAAATCAAAGATTTAAATAAACCGTCTATTCCAAAGCCAACAATGTTCAGCAATAGCTCTGATACAGATGAAGAGATAGACGTAAACCATATATTAAACCAAAACAGAACACATCTTGATTGGAAACAATGGTTGATCTGGCCCACAGATACAAATAACTGTCAAGATAGATTCCAGAATAAAATACAGGGTTTCAAAATGACCAGGCCAGACCCTAGATATCCCCAAAGACATCACCCAGGGATAATAACAACCTACAGTGTGGGCAAATTATGCCTTCAGTGGCTACAAACTTCCACACTGCCTGAAATTAACCAAAACACCTAACTTTACTTACTGATGGTGCTGACTTGCGTGATTTCATAATGGGACCACGCAAACAGCGTCAAAAGCGTTTCATAGCAGCCTCTGTATATGCAGCATACAATGAGGCCTGGAAGGTTACTCAAATTGAGACAGCAGAAAGAATACGGGAAATTGACCGTACCAATTTGGAAAAATCACTTTCTGTAGTGGACAATGGGTTAATGACTCTGTCCTCCAGAATTTTTTCATTGGACAGCATTGTGTCTTCAGCAATCGATATATTATCGCAAGACTTACTGTTATTACAACATGGTCAGTCACAATTGCGTTCCATTGTACAGCTTGGCTGGACGTTACAAAATCTGCGTTCAGGCTATGTGCCTTGGCGTTTAATCAACACAACGTCACTATTCCAAATCTTTAACCTTACTGATAGACAAATCGGTATGGCGCAAAAGGGTGCTGATTATACAATCTTGAGCATTGAAAAACTAGAAAGATTACCGTTGACAATGTCAGAACGACCTGTCAGTGAATGGATAATCCACGGAATCATAAATATTCCAATCTAAACCTTCAGGTTTCAATACTGCCAAAAATGTATACAGGCTGGCATGTACGAGAAATTGGGAAAGGGGTACCTTAAAACAACTTGGAACCTGCCCTATTCACATGCATGTGTCAGTAATAAAGGACAGAAAGTGTTTCTTAGTGGCAACAATTGTGCTATGTCACTAAGCGGCACGCTTCTGTGTAACGGAATTAGTTTACATGGAGCCTGTGAAGGGAATTCATACAACCTTTCATGTCACCAGCAAGGCGCACCTGCAACTGAAATAGAACCATTCTTTCAAAGACTCTATAATGGGAGTTACATTCTTATTGTAGACCGCAGATGTTGCAGTCTTATGCCCGGGACTCCTTATCTAGTAACTACAACGGCGAAGGTCAAGTGCTGTGGACGTTCTTTATTCCCCAGCTCCTTTCCAGACAGGGAGGCAAGGGCATGGCCCAGTTTGAAAATTACTTCTATTCGAATAGATACTTTAAGCAGAATGAAAACAGTGCTTCTTCAGACGCCTACAAGGCTCACGTCATCAAAAGAAACGTATGATCTACAAGTCGCAAGGACGACTGCAGAGATACATACATTATTATCAACTAATTCCCCCGTACATTTCGCGGAAATCCTGAGCGAAATCTTAAATATTTCTGATACCACTGGGGTCTCAAAGGTATTTAAGACAGTATTTTCGATGGCATTAACATCATTCAAAGCCATACTTTCGTCCATTCGATTTTTGGCGGACTTCCCCTGATCCTGGGACTAATTGCAGGAATCCTATTCCTAGTCCTTATTTTTCGTTATGGCAACCCATGTCACAGATCAAACTCTCGCGACAATGGAAGATACGATCCTAGCCATTGGATACCGGGACCGGATATCAAAAATCCTGGGACTCTCCCGGCTTAGAGACCTAAACATGACTTGGTTTCTATCATTTCGACCAATGTGGCAAAGGTGTGTTTTACCTGTACTAAGGTGTCTGCTATGCGGAGAAGAATGCGTGTTAGACACCTGTCTGACGCTACAATCGGATGCGCCAGTGGATGCAGATACACTGTTGGTTCCTACCAAGGTTCACGCTTTGTGCTGCCCTCAAAGGCTGCCAATCCTGATGACGGCATTCCTGGAATCTTCACCACTGCGATTGAAGAGTAGTGAAGTTCAAGATGAAAGCAGCATCGAACAGGTACGACCTTCTGTCAGCAATGCGAATCAGAATGTCAATGGAGACAATCATGCGCACGAATGCATGGTTACCCCTATTTCCGACTTAGTGGAACTTTCCCATGAAGCTGTTGACAGTTTTTTCGAAAGCCTGATTGATATGATGTTCTCTCCAGAACAGAAATAGAGACTTTTGAGTAAACTCGCACACGGCGTTCCCTGAATTCGGCCTTCAACTTTAAAAATAAAGTCACATGAACAATTTCACTCCAGCTCACGGACAGCAATATTTTTCAGCAAGCCCCTTAAAATATTTTTCTACATATTTTTCCCGGGACACTGATCTTCTGCTTAAAGTAAGAAACTATTCCTAGAGAACTAAAATTTCTATTTTTAGATACTTTATACACTTTAGCTGCTCGCTGGGATGTTCACAAATATTTTATTATGTGATGAAATGGTCTCGAACTTCCTTTCTGTATAGCCATATTAAGAGCCATTTCATGTGTATTTCTCATATACCAATAAGCAATAATGCATAACAATGCGTGTTTAATTTTGCATTTAATTCATAGCTTAAGTGCATACAATATATATGACTGCAATTTTTCAGTATATTTGAAAATTTCAAAATGCATTTATGTATTTTGGGGTGGTAAGGTATACACTATTCTCTATAGTATGTTGTACTATGTTATACTATGCATAGATTAGTAAATATGACCATAGTTAGCGTGGAGTGGGTGTCATGTATTCCTATAGGTTCTGAATCAATCCCCCTATTCCTGACCCTATTCTGGTTAAACTAACTATCAAGTTAACTAACAGTCAGCCCATGAGGCAAGACAAGCCCCCATGATGCAGATACCGTTATCTGACGCAGTCACACTACGGCACAGGAACGTGTTATCTGATTAGGTCATAACGCTTGAGATCTAATTAGACAAGCGACATTCCTCCAGCCCCTGATAAGGCATACGACGTTCTCATAACAAATCAAACCTATGACAACCTGGATAATCCGTGCGGCCATTGTTTTGATTTCACAGAGAACTTTAGTAAAGAATGTGCTAACGAGCAAGTCGTATGACATCTTTATTGACGTACCTACGTCCATCCTTACGTCAATCTCGGCACCTTTAAGGTATAAATATTGCCGACCTTGCCCTATGCAAACACACGCGTGGTGACAAGACGGAGCAGCCATACTTGCCGAAGCCGAGAGCAGAAGCAGACCCCGCTGGCAGCAGCCCCGCCTTCCTGACGCGCTGAGAGACGCGCTGCTATCTCAAGCCGAGAGACCCAGCACCGGCGCTTTCGGGCAGCCCTCGCAGGCAGCCTGGAATATCGAGAGCAGAGAAAGAGATACCATTCCTCATTCATTTTTTTATTTTTATTTTTTTTATTTTTTTTATGTATATTTTTATTGCAGGAATTAGTAAATCGTTACAAAATCGACCAGCATAATAACACAAGCAATATCAGCGAAATACAACCCTCTGTCCCCGCACCGTAAGTTCCGTACATAGCCTTCCGGCCCACAACCCTGGGGTCGGGCGGCGAAATGCAATGGGGGCTCAGAAGGATGTCAAAGCTGGTCCGGATGATCCACTGTCCGTCATCTGCTTTTCCAAACAAGCCTATAAACCCAAAAGAAAGACCCCCACCCTCAAAATACTACTAACCAAAGTAAATCCCACCCAACCCCGCCATCAGCGCCTGAGAACAACCGCAACAGGATCTACTATGGGACCCACGGGGAAAGCAACAGGACTAATAGTGCAAATGTTTTAATGGGACTCGGGGCGAGTCGCTTCTTCACCTTCAGAGTCGCTGGGGGCGCAATAATCCCTGAGGGCCTGCACTAACATTTCCCACTCCAACGCTGCCTCCTGCGCCTTCTCATTACGCTGCCTCCCAGCCAGTTGGTATCTCAGGGTGCTCTCCCCCGCCGCCCACTTCAAGAGCTCGCTGTGCCATCGACTTCCTGTCGGACCAACTCGTGCCTTCCAGTTCCTGGTCACCTCTCGCTTAGCAAGAAGGAGCCCTAGGTCGATAAATTTGCTGGAGATTTTATTCTTAGGGGTATGAGGGAACCAGTGTAGGAGTCCCACCGCCGCATCAAATGATAAGGATCTCCCCGTCACCTCCTCCAGGGTCTTCCCCACTTCCACCCAGTAGGATGATAATCCCGGGCAGGCCCATAACATGTGGAGGAGGTCTGCCTCCTGAGCCGGGCACCTAGGGCAATCCGCCGAATTCGTGGCAAAATATCGCTTAATTTTCACTGGGGTCAGATATGCTCTATGGAGAACGTAATAGTGGACCAGCTGAAAACGGGCATGGCGCGTGCCCCTCCAGGCTCGCCGCACCAACTGGGACCAGGTCGTCTCCGGGATCTCCCTGCCAATGTCCTCCTCCCAGCGGTTTCTCAAAGTAGTGAGAGGAGCCAACCCCTCGTTGATCAATCTGCCGTAAAGGCAAGTGACCGCCTTCACCGTGCCCGCAGACATCATCACGTATTGGCACACCGGAGATAAGGCGGGTTCCTCCTGCCCGCTCTTCCAGTGCGCCTGGATCGCTCGAACAATGGCCGAGTGCAACAGAAAGTCACCACGGGGGATCTCGAAGCGGTCGATAAGATCCTGGAAGTGCAAGAGCGCCCCGTCCTCATACAGATCCCCAACCAGCTGTAAGCCAGCGTCCTCCCAGGCCGCCAATCGTGACCAATCGCCTCCATGGGGGAGGGCCGTCAGCATCCCCAAAGGTATTTCGGGCGCATATGGTGTTCTCAGATGGCCTCGGGCGTGAGCCCGATTCCAACAAAGGCGGACGGTCCGCTCCTCCAACGACAAATCCCGCAGGGCCAAACGTTGTCGCAGCGCTATGAAGGAGAGAACATGCCTGGCCATGCCCGTCCCCCTTCTGTCTTCCGGGCCTCGGAATTCCCGGGCGATCGCCTGGGTGAAGGTCTGGAGCTGCGCCGCCAGATAATACTTTTCGAAGTCCGGCACCGCAAGCCCCCCCTCATCCTTCGGCCTCATCAGGGTCTTGAGGGCCACCCAACGGCGGCCCGAGCCCCAGAGGAATCCGACCACCATAGATCGTAATAGTCGAAACGTGGCCGGTGGGACCCAGATCGGTAGCGTCCGGAAATAATATAAGAGCCTGGGAAGCGCCACCATTTTAAGCAGAGTGATCCGTCCCGCCACCGAGAGCGGCAGCGTGGCCCAGAAGTCCATGCAGCCTCGAAGTGCTCGAGTGCTGCGGGCAATGTTCCCATCCAGGAGGTCGGATGGGTCGTGATAGACGAATACCCCCAGGTACTTAAAGCAGTCGGGCTCCCATCTAATCTCCCTACTTAGAGTAGGGGCGGGGGCACCCTTACGAACCGGGAAAAGACAGGTCTTGGACCAATTCACCCGGAGGCCCGAAACCTCCCCAAACTCCGTGAGCGCCGTCGCCGCTCCATGTAAAGCGTCGAGGGGGTCCTCTAGGAAGAGCAACAGATCGTCTGCATACAGCGAAACGTAGTGCGGGCCCGAAGGCGTCCACAGGCCCATATAGTGGGCTCCCGATCGAAGATGCAGCGCGAGTGGTTCCACCGCCAGTGCAAAGAGAAGTGGGGACAACGAACACCCCTGCCTCGTGCCTCGTTCTACCGGATATTGCGAGGAAATCAGTGGTCCCGCCCGGACCCTGGCCGATGCAGAGGCATAGAGAACCGCGGTCCATCTGATGAAGCCCTCACCGAGGCCGAATCTCCGCAGCACCGTGCAAAGGTAGTCCCACTCCAGGCTATCAAAAGCCTTCTCTAGGTCCACCGATAAGACAACCGGGGACGGGGCATCCACAAACGGTTCCCCTAGCAAACGGAACAACCTGCGAATGTTCATAGTCGTGTTACGCCTTGGGATAAAACCTGCTTGGTCCTCATGCACCAGGGAACTCATGTGTCCCAGCAGCCTCGAGGCCAAGATACTGCTCAGTATCTTATAGTCCACCGTCAGCATCGATAAGGGACGGTAAGACCCCGGGTCTGACGAGTCCCTTCCTGGTTTGAGGAGAGGAACCACCAACGCCTCACACATCGAGCTCGGGAGCCGCCCCAGCCTCTTCGCCTCTCTGTAGACCACCAATAACCTAGGGGCTAGGAGGTCAGCATAAGCTGCATAAAACTCCAAGGGCAGGCCGTCCAGGCCCGGGGTCTTATTTCTCGCCATCCGTTTAATGGCACCGCGGATCTCCCCCAATTCTATGTCGGACCCCAGGGCTTTCGCCACTTCGCGCTCCACTGTTTGGAGCTCCAGTGGGCGTAGATAATTATCGAGCCGGTCAGGGTCTCGGGCGGAGCGACTGCGGTATAAACTTTCGTAATAATGCCGGAAGCAGCTGAGAATCTCCGGTTGAGTGTATACCTCGGTTCCGTCCGCCTTACGCATACTTGTCGTCAATGAGGACTGACGCGTAGGGTTGGCCAGCCATGCCAACAACGCGCTCGATCTGTCCCCCTCCGCGATGGACCGGACCGTGTAGGCCTTGTAGTCAAAACAGCGAAGCCGTTCGACCTCCGCCGCCACCTTCTCCCTCGCCCCCGCCGTGTGTACCTGTAATTCCGGGCGCCCGGGGCGGCGAACTTCCAGCTCGCGGAGTTTCCGGTCCGCTGCGTCTAAGTCAGCTAGGATAACTCGCCTCATGCCCACCTTTTTAGAGATGCAGTAACCCCTCACCACTACCTTAAAAGCGTCCCACTCTAACGCTCTTGTACTCGCGGTGCCGCTGTTGGACGCAAAATATTCCGATACCTTATCCCCCAGGTCCGCCCTGAAAACACTGTCCTCAAGAATCTCGGGTCGTAACTTCCAGGTGGGCACCGCCGGCGCCCCGGGGAGCCAGCGAAGGTCCAGCAGGAGGGGGTTATGGTCTGAAATGGTCCTGGACAGGTACTCAGATCGGACCGCTGCCGAAACCAGTTCGGGCGAGCCAAGAAATCCATCCAGTCTGACATGCAACTCATGTAGGCTCGAGAAGTATGAATAGTCCCTAGATGTGGGGTGGTGCGCCCTCCAGATATCCGTCAGACCCCAATGGGTCTGCCAATCCTTACGACCCTTAGCCGTGCGACGAACCGGAGAATCGGGAATGGGTGGATGTGAGCGGTCAGTGTCTACGTCCACTACTGAGTTGAAATCTCCTCCAAGCAAAAGGGGCCCGGAAAAGAAGTGGGCCAACAAGCCCGATAACCTGGAAAGGAAGGCAGTCTGGTCTATATTAGGAGCGTACATACAGCAAACGTTCAAGTCCCTCCCTCCTAAAGTGCCCGAAATGGCCACGTAACGCCCCTCTGGATCTATCACTGTGTTCGTGACCTGGAAGGGGACCCCAGCTCTAACCCAAATTAGCGCCCCCCTGGCATACGCGGAGTACGATGTGTAGAAGACCTGCCCCCTCCATCTACGCTGTAGCGCCGCCCCTTCCGCCTTGTTCAGATGAGTTTCCTGCAGCAGCGCCATTTGCACTCCCCTACGCATTAAATAAGCGTGGACTTTGTGGCACCTGGACATAGTATGAAGCCCCCGCACGTTCCAAGTAACACATTTCAAATTAGCAACATCAGCCATTGTCCCATATTGTTCTCGCACAGTCTCCCCATCCGGGTCCCCACAAAAAAAGTACATCATACATCCCAGCACTGATGGCGGCCATTTTCCCCAACCAAGGCCAAACAACCCAAGAACGAACCAAACCCCCACCCACCCTCCCCAGAACAGGACCCAAACAGCACCATCCAGATCCCATCCAAACCTTGCCCTCTAACAACCCAATAACCCCTACTAATCCTGCGGTCGCCACCGTAGGAAGGCCTTAAGGGCCAGGTGCGGGCCGGGCGGAGGCAGTGGGCCCTCGACGCTCAGGCTACCAGGACTAAAACAAGCCCAAAACAGTACCAAAGACCCTCGGGGCAAAAACAGGGGCACCCCACCCTCCCCGACCTCGTTGTCAGCATCAAGTGACGGCAACCTCCTCCCCCCTGCCGGGCCCCCTCCCAAAATGAGGTAGCTTGCCCCGTTACCCCTGTCCATCCAGAAGGTCTTCCGCCGACTTCGGTGTGATCACCGGTGTATGGGCGCTATCGGTCACCGAGTCCTCGGAGTCCGACGGTGCCCCCTCGTCACCCGGGTCCGCTTCCTCTTCAATGGCATCGTCCCGTGCGCCAGATAACTCAGATAACACCTCCAGCACTCCCCTCCGCTCCGTCGACGTCTCTGCAGTTGAGGGCCCCCCTGAGCGGCCACGGCGATTCCTAATCCTCCTGGATCGCCGTCTCTGTTCCGGCCCCTCCGCCTGTTGGGATGAGGAGCCGAAGCCATCTTTCCCTGCTCTGTAAAGCTCGAGCCAGGCACAGACATCCTCCGGGGTGTCGAAGAATTGAGTCTTGTCATCGACAATGATGCGGAGCCTAGCAGGATAGAGTAGCGAGTACTGGATGCCCTCGCTCCTGAGCTCGCGCTTGATCGCCAGGAAGGAGAACCGCCTGCGTTGAGTTTCGTAGGTGTAATCCGGGAAGATGTTCACCTGACTGTTCGCCACTTTGAATGGGCCATTATGCCTGGCGGCATTGAGGATGAAGTCTCTGTCCCGAAAGTGTAATAACCGCGCCACCACTGGTCTCGGGGCACGTCCCAGCTGCGGTGGCCGTGCCGGGACTCTGTGGGCACGCTCCAAGGTGTAGAAGGAGGATAGCCCCTCCGGGGCCACCGTGTCACGGAGCCAGGCCTCCAAGTATGCCACCATGTCGCCATCCTCGATCTTTTCCGGAAGGCCCACCACGCGGATGTTGTTCCTCCTGTTGCGGCCTTCCGCGTCTTCCGCTCTCTGCTCTAGGGTCGCAATCCGGGATAAGGCATTCTTCATAGTCGCAGCCAAGGTTCGCTGCGCCGGCTCCAAGGTTTTCACCGAGCTCTCCACCTCCTTGACCCGGTCCGACAGTTTGCCGTGGTCCGCTCTGAGGAGACCAAGGCTCGTCGCCACCTGGGCAATGTCCTGTTGGAGGGCCGATCGCGTGGTCGCTATCGCCTCCAGGACGCGGTCGAACTGCTGTTGCATCGACGCACCACCAGAACTCTTTGGGTCCCCATGTTCCTCTTTGTCCTGGGTCTCCGAGTCTGAGGCGGTTGGGGTAGTCCCCTTGGCTCCTCTAGGTTTCCCCATGTCGCCGGGGGTACTCCGTGATGGTCCAGGAGCATGCGTCTCCGGGAGCAGATGCCGACCGCGACCCTCCCGGTCACTGGATCTTAAGTCGAATATCGGAGACCTCCTTCTCCAGGGCCTGTGGGAACTTCTCCGCTTCGGCTCGCGCCACCACCACGGCGTCCGAGGGCACCGAGAAGGGGGCGGAGACAACCGCCGCCAGGTCGGGCAGGCCCGCACAGCCGCTAAAGTCCCGGGGTGAGGGTCACCAACTCCACCGGACGATTTGTGGCGCCAGAGTGTCGCGCCTCCCATGGGAGTGGACTGGCCAGGAAACTGTAGCTAGGTGCGGTGTCGTGAGTGCGGCCACCGCCTGGTTCACCAGACGTCCGCTCACGGAATCCACTATAACGTGGCCAACCGCCCGGTTACCCAACCGAGTGCATTCTCGTTGTAGAAAGTCCGATCCGACCGATATCCAGTGCACAAATCAGCAGGGGATGGCAAAGCCGGGGGCGAGACGCCGCCGGCGACGCTCCTCCAGTTCAATGGATTCGGCTAGGGGGACAATGAAGTCCGGGCGCCATGTTGGGTCCGCAAACTTCGGTTTTACGCCGGATCACCACTCGTCCGAGCCACATCAAGGGCCCTGGCAGGTCGTCGTCGGTCCGTCCAGCAGAATGCGGGGTCCGGGGTGCCCCGCAGCCTCCGATTTACAGGATAATCACGGGCTCAGTCCCGGAGCCGAGCTCTCAGGCGACCATCGCCATCGGCGCCCAAGCCACGCCCACCATTCCTCATTCATCCTAACTTCCAGGTACAGAACTGAATAACCCCTCACAGAGAATTCTTTAGTTATTCACTTGGCAAAAACAAACTTAACTTAAACTGTAACTTTCTATTCCCGCCCACGCATTAGACTTAGGTCAGGTACACGGGGTAGGCGTATTTAGAAACACCAGTTGAGTACGTTTAGTCAAATGTATATGTGTATGTAAATATATTTTAATCATTTTAAACATCATATGGCTCAGAAACCATATCAATGTTTTTACAGTATTATTTTATACTATTGCTTTTAATGTATGCACTTTACTTAACTATAAGTATTGCAATAATATCGATCCATTTCTCATGTATGAGAAAAGAGACTGATCAATAAATAACACCTTTTTATTGAACACGCCCGTCTCTTCCTTTTCTCTACAATCTGATGAGACTAAGAATGCACGTACTGACTGAGTAAAATAATTGCCTTGTGCTCACACGACTCTCGAGATTGACTCTTGATTAGGGGAGAGCAAAGTTGTCATGTTCTATGGTTGTCAGAAACTAAATCCCTTCTTGTCTAATCAGGGAAGTTAATTCCTCCTTGAACATTCGAGAAAGTTTCTAGCGAACTCTGAGCTACGCTGGCAAACCCAAAAATTAAGTCTAGTATCGACAGTAGTAGACCTAGTTAACGTCTGGTCTAGGCCTTTACTGCTGTAGGTATTATTCCAATGCGCAGAGCCTATTGGGAAAATAGGAGCTACACTACAGACCCACCCAGCTCCCGAACCTAATATCCTTTCCGTTATAGATTGCTTTATGCCTTGGTTTTTTCTTTACACCATCCCGTACCCTCAGGAAGGAAGTGAGAAGATTCCCGCTGGGCTATACTCATTTGGTCATTTTTTCCCCTCAGGCTGGAGGGCTAGAGTGAAAATAATGGTCAAACGTAGCATGCTCTTAGCGTATATGCCATTTAGACTCGCAAATCTTTGTATAACGATCCAGACGTCAGCCGAGTGCTGGTGATCTACATTATAAGTGGAAACTAGCCTGTATATATTAATCGCAACCCTTCCTGTTTACTCTTGATTTTTTCTGGAGTAAAACGACGAGGTATTAAACTGTTTCTCTCCCCACTGCGATCTCTGTTGCAGTTTGGGCAGTTTTTTACAAACATGGTGTGACGCAGGCTCATGCCTGGCCACCAGTACCGTGATTGTAATTCTTCCAGAGAATCTTTTAGTTTGAGGTGTCTGAGACCCTCGCCCATATGTGCGTCTGCGATTAACAAGTTTCTCCTGTCCATGTTTGGAATCACTCTATCCCCCACTCCAGGGATTCGAGCAAAAGGGACGGAGTTTGCATCGATTTGTGGAAAAGTAAATTTTGCCATGTTCTGTGTCCCTACGTGTCCCCCATCTTATGTTATGTGTGCATGATTAATATGCATATGTATTCCCCATGTTTGATTAAAGACGCAATTACAGTTGTGTCCATCTCTAGTATGCCATTTTCCAGTTCTCGTGAAAGCTACGAGTATTAGGCCTATGTAAAGTTACGTTGCCACGTTTCTCAGTGTGCACGTTATTTCATTGAAAAGTCCCCGTTTCTAGGCCTCAAAAGGGCCCGGACACCAGATTCAGCTCCTGTCTCCTGAGCCCTCGCTGAGGAGCGATACAGCCCCCACCTGTGTTCCTGACCCTTCACTTACTTCCTGCCTCACAGTGCCCGGCTCGGCCTGGCTCTGCCTCTGAGTCTGCCAAGAGTATGTTATGATTCTAGTTATCAGTCCAGCCCTCCTTCTCTGCATTCCTAAGCTACTGAATCGCATCAATAGTTTCAGTCATCGTCTAGTCTTTACGTCTCCATGTAAGAGAAATACTGCATTTAATGGTCATTTATAGTCCTCAACACGCACTACATGTAGAATAATGCATGCACCAGTCTTAGAGTCTGTTAGCCTTTACCCCGATAACTTTTGGATTCTATCAACATGTTCTCCAAACATCAGATACTAGATAGTGTTTGGGTACATGTCGCCCTGACTCTCCAGACTTCAGTCTCTGCTCCTAGCGCAGAAGTCTTAGCCCCAGCTTCTCCTAGTAATACGTCATTGTCAGTTTACGCGCACCACTAGGTTAGAGGTCCCGGCTCCTCAGGTAGCCCCCTCCATGTTTCCGCCCCATTTATGACATATTCTGTTACGTTTACATCACATGTCTATGTATACGCCTCCTGTTACACCTACTTTCACCCTTATCTTTCGCGACTGCTATGCACCACACCCACTGCTCCGCCTATTGTATGTACTGCAATGAAACTGTTTTAGTATATATGCTTGTGCACTGTTATTAAAGGTGTGCTAGCTAGCCATCCCAGATCTTGCAGGTTGTCCTGTTCCTGTCCTTATGCTGTATTAAACCTGCAAACTCCTACTACCTCGAATCTTGACTCTTATTTATTGAGCTATCGGTTATTACTATATCCAGTCAAAAATAGATCCGGTATTATTTATTTATATACCACATAATGGCGCCCGAATAGGGACTTGCCCTTTCCCCACGCGCCGGTGAAGCCACGTATGCCCCCTGATCCTCTGCAGCCGTGACGGAGCCATACCGTGCACGTGCAGATATTTCTGCTTCAAGTATCCCTCAGGCCCACGGAGGAGACGGAGGTTGCGGTCCAGCATCCAGACGAGGCGGTGGAGGAACGCGGCGAGTCCCGACCAGAGCCCAAGCCGAGAGTCCAAGGTCCGAGGTATCCGGAGGCCCACCCGTAACAGAAGTCCGAAGTGTGTCCGTCCGGCGTCGAAGCAGTCCAGTCCAGTCCGAGGCCTTCCGTTCTTGCTGCCCGGTGAGTACCGTTGCTGGGGAGTATCTAGACAGGGTCAATCTAATTGTCTCTGGTCCGTGGGGTTTGGTGGTACACAGATCCCAAAACGAAGTGTCCACTCCGGTGGATGCGGGTCCTGACGTGTCTCTTTATGAGACCGGTAAGTTTTGTGCTGTTTCAGCAGTGCATCTAGTTTCTGTTCTAGTCAGTTCTGTTCTCAAGAAGATTCATGTATTCTGTTTTCCGTATTCCAGGTAGTATTCTGTCCGAACTGTTATTTTAAATGTTCTTCATGTATTTTAATGTCGTGGTATGAAAGTGGTGTAATTATCGTGTTCATTGTGTATTGTATTGTGTCTAGATTACAGTCCAGTCATGCCGTGGTTTTCCAAACTACGTCAGTTAAAAACTAGAAAAGGTCTGTTAGAAGAAGCAGTTCCTGTCCCGCCTATGGACAGTCCAGGTCATTTTATGTATCAAAAGCATGGCATAAGTGCCATATTGTATCTAGATTTATGGGTGGAGTACACCAAAGAGTTAGAGGAAAAGTATAGATGGCCCGTATCAGGTACGTGGGATGCCGAGTGCATCATGCGAGTAGAAGAAGCATTATGGAAAAAGAAAGCCAGACAGTCACAGAAAGATGCCATCGAGTTATGGCGCAAAGAATCTCATAAAAGAACCGAAAAAGAAATCAGAAAGTCAGAATTAAGTAGAGAATCCTTAGAACGAGCCCAAGAAAGGGAATTAATCGAGATAGGTGAACGAGTTAAAACCGAACAGTCAGACAGACAGAGGCATGCCCTTATTAAGGGTATGTATCCTCTTCTTGCCGAGGGCTTGCCAAAAGCGACCCCGGAGACATCCAGTAATTTTCCGCCACCATTAGTTCCGACCAAGCTACGTCACAAACCGACCGCAGCTGATATTTTTCTCTCGTCCTATTTGGACGACACAGTCCCAGAATATGCAAATCCTGTTCCACCAGCTCCTGTAAATAATGTAAATCCTGCTCCTTCAGTCACCGGGGCACCTCTTGCAGTACCTGCTACGGTACCCCCGGTCCAGCCAGTAGTACAAATCCCCGCCACATCAGTCACTCTGCCAGCACGAAGAGTATCAGTCGATGATTCCAGTATAGGGGCCGCAGGAGGAGGTCCTCCTGGTACCCCGCCGCCAAATAGACGTCTAGGAACAATCGAGTTACATGAACGTGCGTTACAGCGTACGCCCAAATATAAGTCCGTTGCAGAAATCAGGCGAGCTCTTACTGAATGCGGTTATGATCCAGTTCCAGGCGAGGATAGTATGGTTCTATATTCCATACGTATAAGACAGGTGTCCGAGTATTTGGTCACCCTACCGAACATGAAAGAAGATTTAGACAGAATGTATCGTTTCATTCGTACAGGACAAGATTCAGAAAGTATTGGTGAAGTCATGTCTCTCAGAAAAGCTGAGATCCAGTTGATGTTATTAAAGTTTCTGATTAATTGTTTAATAAGGGAACAAGATTACCCGTCCAAAGATCCGACAGAAATGAGAACCCTGACAAGGTGGAGTGATAATATAGCCGAGGGTAAGCACAAGACACTCAATAGTATAGAGAGTATGTACAAGAAAATACGTAAAGAGATAATAAGGTTACACGAACAACGTAAAGAAGCACAAGTAAGCGAGAAAGAAAATGACTCTTCTACTGAAGAGGTAGACGACGAGAATACCGCCAGAATAGCGTATGTAGGTAAATCTAGAATTCTAGACCGACATTTACGCCTAGAACACAAGAAAACTGTTCATCTCCCAGCACCAGAACAAGGTTCTCTAGAACAAGTATTTCAAGCTACCGATCACATTTTGAAATCACGAATTGGTTATAGTGAGTTAAGTACTATGCATGAACAAGAACTAGCCCGATCAGCAGTCCGATGGACTACTGATTCTACCACTTTTCCAGACGAAATAGTGGCACAAATGTTTCTGAAACTGCCCCCAGCCGAACAGCGACTGGTGGGTATGTATATGATTCAGCACCTCATCACATTGTATGAGGGTCAACATTCTGATCCAGGTCCGTTACATGATGTCCTGAACAAATTACTCCAGTATAGATGGAAAGGTTTAGGTACCGATTTAATTAGTGTCATTCTAGAACAGCGTCATAAATATAGTATGTTTTTGATCCCGCATTTTGATCATGTCTCACCTCCAGAAAGTAAACCATTTTACATAGATAGACAGAATCCGTTACGAGAAGTACACCCGGTCAGGACAGCAGATGGTGAAATGCAACGAGTATTTGTTTACACCCCGATTACAAAGATGGAACTCTTAGAGATGAAGAAATTAATTCCTTGTCATGACAAAGATCCAGCAGGGTTCCACCGAGAATTAAAAGACATGCTCCGTATGGGAGAATACACGTATCCAGATATTATTAAAATGTTAAAAGTCCTGTTGCCCGCAGGTGTATACGAAAAACTCAAGGAAAAAGAATGGGAGGTGGGAGAGAAAAAGATCGATTGGGCAGTTCTAGAAGCTGAAGATAAGATACGAGTACCAGGTACCGGTCTTGGAGAGAAATGTAAAGAATTACCAGAACTGTTAATACAAGTTTTGCCCAGATTATTAGCCACTAAAAAGGAAGACTGGGATGCAATCTCAGCCTGTAAACAGAAACAAGACAAAGACACTAGTGATTTTTATTCTAGATTTGAAAAATGTTTCATTATAAACAGTGGACTGAAGACGAGTAGCGAGTCATACCCTCATCTTTTTGTTACTAAATTAGTCGAGAATTCAAGTCCACAAGTTAAGAATCGAGTTTTAAAAGTCGAAAGTACATGGCAAGCTAGTACCCCGTCCCAGATGTTACAGATGCTCCAGTACCACCAGAATAGAATTAGAGAAGAGCAAGAACACGAGAGAAAACGTATGAAAGACACGAAAATGAAAGTACTAGTTGCACAATCTGTCCCACAAGACAGTCAGAAGAGGGGTCCGAATCAAGCCAGTCATCCTGCAGCTCCCGTTAAAGGGACATGTAATTATTGTAAACAGCCAGGTCATTTCATAAACGAGTGTGCAGTTCTGAAACATAATATAGCTACCGGTAAAACTAAAGAAAGACCACGTCCGCCTAGACAAGAACAAGTTTCACAGACTTCTCAGCCACAGAATGCACAACAGACAGTTCCAGCACCGCAGCCTATTGCTGCAACACAGCATGTTACACAGCAGATGTACCAGTATGCACAGTCCGAGTATCCAGAGTACCAGCAGTACTCATGAAACAGCCTAGAGAGGGAGGTAGGCTTGCCTCTCATCGAGATTCCTGTAGATCAAGAAGGTCCCTATATTCATAGTCAAGTATTAGGGAAAGACAGAAAGTTTCTGATTGATACAGGGGCAAGTAGGACTACCATAAGTCACGCCGAGGTTCCAGGGGCTCCGCTCTCAGGCTCTAGAAATGTTTCCCTTGGATTTTCAGGAAAGCCTATAGTAAACGAGATATCTAAGCCAGTTACTCTAGACGTAGGTCCATTGTCCCGTACTACTGATCTATTACTTACGAAGTCATGTCCAGAAAATCTGTTAGGCATTAAGACACTGAAAGAATTAGGTGCAGTTATATGTTGTTCCCCAGAGGGAATACGTTTGTTTTTACGTGACTTCAAGGGTCACTATGTATTACGAGATTTTGATCCAAGATTGTCAAATGTTCCGCAGCATCTATGGGCGCAAGGTCCAACTGATGTTGGTTTCATGCAAATCACACCCCATCGTGTGACTCTCAAGCAAGGTGTAGTGTTACCACGAATCAGACAGTACAGATTGCCACCTGAGGCTGTAGCAGCCTTATCCAAAATTATTGACGAGCTCATGGCTCAAGGAGTAGTTGTAGAAACTGACTCCAATGTATGTAATTCTCCGATCATTCCAGTCATGAAACGTACTGATCCAAATGCACCCCCAGTATATCGATTAGTGATTGACCTTCGAGAACTCAATAAATGTATTATTCCCCAGTACCCAGTTGTCCCAGATATCTCTTCCCTATTGACAGCCATTGAATCCGAAGCCATATTTTTCACAGTCATAGACCTCAAGAACGCGTTTTTCAGTGTCCCCATTCATCCAGACAGCCAGTACCTTTTCGGTTTTTGTTTAAATGGAAGGAGCTATAAATTCACACGAGCTCCTCAAGGTTTTACAGAAAGTCCTAGTATTTATAGTCAAGCACTTAAGAGACAACTAGACAACATTCACATGCCAGCTGACACTGCCCTGCTCCAGTATGTCGATGATCTACTGATTACAGCCCGTTCTGAACGTGCTTGCGAGCGAGCATCACTTACAGTCTTGTATTTCCTTGCCGAGATGGGGCACAAGGTGTCCCCTTCGAAGCTTCAATTCTGTGTCCAGCAAGTGATCTACTTAGGCCACTTACTGTCCAAGTGGGGTAGGCAGTTGACACCAGACCGTATCCAGTTAATAGCGAGTCTTCCTCAGCCCAAGACACAGAAGGAGGTACGTGCTTTTATTGGCCTCACTTCTTATTGCAGACAATGGATTCCTCAGTATGCATTTCTAGCCAAACCACTGATACAGTTAACGACACAGAAGACAGCCGTATCGACTGTCCTCCCTTGGACATCTGAACATACACTTAGTTTCAATGAGTTAAAGAAAGCTTTATGCCAAGCTCCTGTTCTAGCTACACCGAACTACAGTAAGCCTTTTACACTTTTTGTTACAGAACGTGATGGTACAGCATTATCTGTTCTCACACAAGATCAAGCAGGACAATACAAGCCCTGTGCTTATTTTTCGAGCACATTAGATCCTGTAGCCCAGGCTCTGCCTGCGTGCCTCAAGTCAGTTGCAGCCACAGCACTAGCTATCAGACAAAGTGATTCCATAGTATTAGGACACTCTCTGACAGTACAAGTTCCACACTCCGTGGAAGTTCTTTTAAACCGAACACAGACTCAGCACTTGACAATTGCACGTTTGACAGGTTATGAACTGACACTGTTCCAGCCACACATAGAAATCAGACGCTGCAACGTTCTAAATCCCGCTACACTGTTACCGTCAGTTAATTCAAATCCTGCCACACACGACTGTGTGGAAGTAGTTAACATTATGACTAAGCCAAGACAAGATCTGGCAGATATTCCATTACCAGATCCTGACCTGACACTTTATGTGGATGGTTCATGTATGAGAACAAGTACAGGAGAACTAGTAGCCGCGTATGCAGTGACTACTGACACTGAAGTTATAGAAACACACCGTATTGACACCCTGTCTGCTCAAGCAGCAGAGCTAGTTGCTCTGACACAAGCCTGCATACACGCCAAGAACCTGAAAGTTAATGTTTACACAGATTCACGCTACGCATTTGGAGTCGTACACGACTTTGGAGTGCTCTGGCAGGAGAGAGGTTTCATGACTTCTCATGGAACCAAGATTCAGCATGGTCTCCTTATTCAAGCTCTGTTAGATGCTATACACTTACCGACATCTATTGCTATCATGAAATGCAAAGCACATACGAAAGTTACTGACATTATTTCCCAAGGTAATGATCTAGCAGATCGCACAGCCAAGCTTACAGCACAGACTCCAGACATTTCAGTTAACAAGACACAGACACATACTCCAGATCCGACTACCTGTATGACAGTTAAGGACCCTACTCAAGATGTCATAGATATCCAGTTACATGCTACTCCCGATGAAATCAAGAAATGGTCCGAACAAGGAGGGGTCCAGACAGATCAGGGATGGGTAACGAAGGGTAGAGCCACATGGTTTCTCCCCGACTCTATGGTTCAAGTCATTATCAATACCGCACATAGTCCAGCACATTTAGGAGAAAAAGCTATGTTAGACAGTATCCAGAACATTTGGTTCAACAAGCATTTACGAGCTGCAGCCAAGCAGAAAGTCCGTACCTGTATGATATGTTGCCAATTTAATCCAGGTAAAAGTGTCCCGGTGGAACAAGGTGGATTCCAGCCCCCTGACCACCCTTTTGAAGTCCTCCAGATGGATTATATTCAGATGGAGCGATGTCGAGGTTTCAAGTATGTCCTTGTAGTTGTATGCGCTTTGTCCAGGTGGACAGAAGCCTATCCAGTTCCAGATTACACAGCCACGACCACTGCCAAGCAGTTGGTTCGTGAATTCTTCCCCCGTTATGGACTCCCTAGGGTCGTATATTCTGATAACGGCCAGCCATTTTCATCTGAATTGATGAAACACGTTTCCCTGTTGTTGGGGTACCAGTGGAAGTTCCATTGTGTACGCCATCCTGAAGCAGCCGGTCTCGTAGAGAGACATAACCAGACCCTGAAAATCCGCATTGCCAAAGTCTGTCAAGAAAAAGGTGTAGACTGGCTAGTAGCTCTGCCAGTCACCCTGTTTTATATGCGCATGGTTGCACATTCCAGATCAGGTCTGTCCCCGTACGAGGTCGTATTCGGCCGCCCCCCTAACATGTGGGGTACACCTAGACCCCGAAGTATTACCGATGTTTCAAGTAATATGCTGACAGATTACCTAGCTTCCTTGATGTCTGCCCTACATTCTTGTCGTTCACAGGTTGCCGCCGCATTTCCAGACAATACCGAGGTGGCACCGCATGAAATCGTTCCCGGAAGTCTGGTTTTTGTAAGGAACTTTGATCGTTCAAGTCCGCTGGAGCCTCGCTGGAAGGAGCCAAAACAAGTGCTCCTGGCCACCCGTACTGCCGTCAAGCTGGAAGGCAGGAAGGGCTGGGTGCATTTGTCGCATGTAAAGAAGTTTTATGGACTAAAGACTGTTTCCAAGAACATTTCCCAGGATTTGAAAGACTGCCAAAGTACTATTCTTAAGGACTGTCCCGCAAAAGACAATGATATAAATCCCTCCCTGTTAGAGAAAACTCCGCAACAGGAGTATAAGAAAAAATTAAGGTCTAGTAAAATAAGTCAGCCAGTTTGATTGTCTAAGTCCTCCCCTAGGTGAAACGGTTAGACCGGTTTCTGACATGTATAAAATAGACCCCCATAGTGAGAGAGTTAGTCAAAACTCAATCCGATGTATCGTTTTTCTAAGTTTCATATTGTTTTTCAGCCTTATGACTACCTGCACAAGTTATGCATTTTATTTGTATTTTCCTATTTCTCATGTAAATAAGTCTTCTAATGTTACGGTAGAGCACACGTTTAGTGATCTGCCTCCTCATGAACTTTCTTATCGTCTTGCTATGCGTAATAACTCATTTATCCGCATGTTACATTATTCACACCAGACCAGCAATGCCACTAATTGTTGGGTGTGTGGTCGACTCCCCCCTTTCCAGACACCGAAGGGAGTTCTGCCACTCTTTCCTTATCCATTTTCACATAACGGTTCGTGTGGAGCATGGTCCACGTTAACGTCATCCTCAACAGATATGTCCTTTCTTAACAGTACATGTTTTCCAGACAAGCAAGGTTTTCCCCACGGAACAGGGTTAGATCTAGAAAATGAAGTTTATAATTTAGGTAATTATTCTTCGAATTTCATGGTCCTGAATGTTCAGTCTGATACTACTCCAGACTTACCTGCTATGTCAGTACTACCCGTTAAAGGTGAATTATGTGTCCGAAAGAATGGTTCCGTACATGTAGGACATAGTGATTGTACTACTATTGTCAAGTATAGTGACAGTAGGAAATCTATTTTCAAAGCTTCACGTCATTCTTATTTTGTTTGTGGTCAGACCGCATATGTTCGTCTGCCCCTCGATTGGGAGGGAACCTGTTACATTGCATTCCTTCTGCCACCAGTTTTCCTAGCCCCACCTGACTATCATAGGAATTCCCACCTAGTACATACTAGACACAAGAGAGACCTCCCGATTGTCGATTATACTGAAACTGCTCTAGAACAATACATAGATATCAATAAAGGTGTCTTCCCCTATCTAGGTACTGTCGTAAATAGTAAACTGATACGTAGATTAACCAGAACACTTGAAGCAGTAGTGATTGAGACTACTTCTGCTCTAGGTAACTTAACCGAAGAGCAATCCTCTATGAGAATTGTCGTGCTCCAGAATCGTCTCGTCCTTGACGTCATACTGGCCGATAGGGGCGGGGCATGTAGAGTCATCGGATCTAGTTGCTGCATTTTCATTCCTAATAACGCGCCGTCCGTTTATTCAGCTATAACCAGACTCCATAAAATTGCCCATCTGTTACACCAAGATCCAGGCACCTGGACATGGTCCGATTGGTTCTGGAATATAATTTCCGCCTGGGGATGGAAAGTGTTGTCCTTTCTAGGTATTGCAGTAGCGATCATATTTAGTTGCTGCCTCTGTATACAATGTGGCCCTGCGATTTGCGGCATTTGTGCTACCTCTTGTATTCCTAGTCCCAAGTCCCGTTCTAAATCCCGTTCCAAGAAAATTCGAGACGAGCAAATGATACTATATGAAATGATAGATGGTATCATGAATATTGATGTTTCCTGATGGAAACGTAGTGACAAGGAGGGAATGTGGAAAAGTAAATTTTGCCATGTTCTGTGTCCCTACGTGTCCCCCATCTTATGTTATGTGTGCATGATTAATATGCATATGTATTCCCCATGTTTGATTAAAGACGCAATTACAGTTGTGTCCATCTCTAGTATGCCATTTTCCAGTTCTCGTGAAAGCTACGAGTATTAGGCCTATGTAAAGTTACGTTGCCACGTTTCTCAGTGTGCACGTTATTTCATTGAAAAGTCCCCGTTTCTAGGCCTCAAAAGGGCCCGGACACCAGATTCAGCTCCTGTCTCCTGAGCCCTCGCTGAGGAGCGATACAGCCCCCACCTGTGTTCCTGACCCTTCACTTACTTCCTGCCTCACAGTGCCCGGCTCGGCCTGGCTCTGCCTCTGAGTCTGCCAAGAGTATGTTATGATTCTAGTTATCAGTCCAGCCCTCCTTCTCTGCATTCCTAAGCTACTGAATCGCATCAATAGTTTCAGTCATCGTCTAGTCTTTACGTCTCCATGTAAGAGAAATACTGCATTTAATGGTCATTTATATTCCTCAACACGCACTACATGTAGAATAATGCATGCACCAGTCTTAGAGTCTGTTAGCCTTTACCCCGATAACTTTTGGATTCTATCAACATGTTCTCCAAACATCAGATACTAGATAGTGTTTGGGTACATGTCGCCCTGACTCTCCAGACTTCAGTCTCTGCTCCTAGCGCAGAAGTCATAGCCCCAGCTTCTCCTAGTAATACGTCATTGTCAGTTTACGCGCACCACTAGGTTAGAGGTCCCGGCTCCTCAGGTAGCCCCCTCCATGTTTCCGCCCCATTTATGACATATTCTGTTACGTTTACATCACATGTCTATGTATACGCCTCCTGTTACACCTACTTTCACCCTTATCTTTCGCGACTGCTATGCACCACACCCACTGCTCCGCCTATTGTATGTACTGCAATGAAACTGTTTTAGTATATATGCTTGTGCACTGTTATTAAAGGTGTGCTAGCTAGCCATCCCAGATCTTGCAGGTTGTCCTGTTCCTGTCCTTATGCTGTATTAAACCTGCAAACTCCTACTACCTCGAATCTTGACTCTTATTTATTGAGCTATCTGTTATTACTATATCCAGTCAAAAATAGATCCGGTAATATTTATTTATATACCACAGATTATGTATGTATAATTGAGTGGATAGTTGATCGGTAGCACTGAGCGGTCGCCTTTTGATGACGGTTTCACCGCCAGCACTGTTTCACCGTCAATGTATTTTAATGTACGCTTTTTTCGAACTACGGGAGCCGATTTAGTGGCTGCCGCTGTGGCTGTCTCAGCCAATGAATTCCCTGCAACGTGAACGCCATCACGCTGATGACTCAGTGAGTGTGTCACGTGAGTCTTTGGTAGTTCTTTTTGTAAAAGAGCTATTTGTTCCCAGAGCAGTTTCTGCTTTATTGGTGCATCTGTGTCATCTTTGTAACCGTTTTGAATCCATGTCTGCAAATCACTGTTATATGATTTGACGCAGTAATATGGATCTGACACTATAAGTGTCGGGAATTCGCGATCCGCATTATCTAGCGCCATTTTCAAAGCTAATATTTCAGTTTGTTTTTCTGAATTAGTTTCTACTGAGTGTGTTTTTGTTAATAGAGGTTTTAGTTTACCTCCGCGCCACACTTCTTTTGTAATCTCACATGTGGGGTTGTATGCTTGTTCTCCCCAAACGGAGGGTTGAGCATGTCCGTTTGTATAGATTACACAAGCGTAGTGTCGTAAGGGCAGAATGTCGATTGGCAGAGGGAATGTTTTTTCATATTCTAGATCTTTTAATTCTTCTAGTTCTGGATCAAAGTAGTAGTATACTTTGTCCGTAGTGATTGAATTCACCCATTGTATCCATTCCGGATTCAATGTTGTTGTTGGTAAATTACAAGGTGTTGTTAGTGCCTCAAAGGCTGATTCTGCTGTTCTAACTGTGATATGTCTACCGTCAGCTTGATCTTTTTCTCTAGCTATTGCGGTTTGAACTGCATGAACAATTTTTTCTTTGTTGCTGAATTTCTGTTCAGCTTCTGTGTACAAGTGTGATTTGAATGCAATTGGTACCTTTTCTCCCTCATTAGAGGTTAGGTATGTGAATCCGCATCTCCCTGGGATGACTCGAATCACAAGATTGCGTGTGTTATCACGTGTTTCTAATTTCGTTTTAATTAGCATGTCTGTTTGTAAGGATCTCAGAATTTCTGTGTGAATTTGAGTCCAATTGGATCTTTTAAAATCTGGTTTTATTAGATCATAAAGGGGTTTGACCCTTTCTGCGTAATTTGCAATGTATGTTCTTCCGAAATTTAGGAAGCCTAGAATTGACTGTAGGTTTTTTAGTGTTCTAGGTGCTTGGATTACGGCACATTTCTCTAGGAAATTGTCTGCCAGGCTTTTGCCTTCACTTGATAATTCATATCCTAAGAATAGGACTGTCAGATGGGCAATTCTAGACTTTTTAAAGTTGAATTTGTAACCCTCTGCCGCGAACCCAAGTATTATGGTGTTCACTCTTTTCAAGTGAGTCTCCAAGTCATCATCTGTTAAGTAAATGTCATCGACATAAGATAATGCTTCATCATCATATATTTGTAGTAATTCTGTTACTCTCGCTGAGAATACTCCCGGGCTGTTCTTGTACTCCTGGGCTAACCGACAGAATTGTTTTTGAGTGCCATTTATAGAGAACGCAGACAAATATCTGCTCTCTGGTGCTATGTTTTGACAAAAGAATCCATTAGAGATGTCTAAGGTTGTTTTGTATTTTTTGCGCACTATGTTATTCATTAGTGCAGCACTGTGTGAGTTTTGCACTGCAAAAGTTTTGCAACATGAGTTAAGGTGTCGGTAATCCAAAACTAGACGGTATGAATTGTCTGGTTTGGAGACCGGAAACAAAGGGTTGTTCATTTGTGAGGTGCAAGTTTCAATCACCCCCTGGTATTCTAGCTGATCTAGTATTTCTGTTACCTGTTTTTTCGCTTCTTGCTTAATTGGGTACTGCCTTTGTGCAGCAGGCTGTGATTTTAACTGGATTTTGTGAGGAGGGGAGTCCTCATCCCATCCTACGTGATTTTTATATAACGCAGGAGCAAGAGCTACTGCCCACTTTCTAGCAAGTATATTTTTTATGAATTGGGATGTGATTTGAGAAGGCAGGCATAATTATTTCTTCGCCATGAGGGCACTCCCTAACAAACTCTGGAGGCCAGTCTTTTTCAGCTAGAAGGATGTCATAGCCCTCGGAGAGATTATCCCAAAATAGTCCCCTTATTTTCCTAGTCTTATCTCCCTCTATACGTAATGTTATTTCATATATTTTGTGAGGTTTGCTAACTCTGGTGTCTGCAGTTTCCACTTGAAGATATTCATTCGTGTCCACTGTCTCCAGATGATTCATAAGGACTTTGCGAGCTATGCTCACTTCTGCTGCGCTGTCTAGCATTGTCTGAGCCCATTCTCCGTTTTTCAGTTGTGTCCTCAGTATTCTCGGCATTGTTAACTACCTTGATACTGGCTACCTTCTTTTTTGGAAATTGTAATTTCTTTTTTAGCTGAGCAGGTTCCTTGTCTTTGGACTTGGCGTGCTCTTCTCTTTGTTCTGATCGTCCTCTTCTTTCCGATTTCTGCGAGGAAGTCTGAAAAGATTGAGAGGGACGTGTATCAATGTCTTGATATCTATCAGGCTTTTTTATATTATCCCTATTTCTAAGGTTATATCTTTTCCCAGAGGGGTCACTCTGGGGTGACCTTTGTCTCTGGTTTGGAGATTTTTCTCTTCGCCTAGGAGACCTTCCCCTGGACTGGAATTTCTTTTCCTTAGGATTGGATTGTTTGTTTCCATCCCAGTTCTTTTTTGGTGAATTATTATTAAAAAATATTTTTTCAGGACTTTCCGTCAGTTGCGGTTTTACTGGTATTCCACCTAAACTATCTCTACCTAGTTCCTCATAGGATTTTTCTATGATTCTGGCAATTTCAGCTGGTTGGTCTGCTATATCTGTCTCTTTTAACCTCTGGCGGATCGCCACGTTTGCTGCTTCACCTTTTATGTTGGCTAATAATATAGCCGAGACCTGCTTGAAGTCTTTTAGTAATTTCATACCAAGAGTTAAAGCGGGTTCTGGACCGTATTCGTCTTGAATTTGTTTTAGCACATCTGGTATTACCGAAATGGATGGAACACCGTGCGTTTTTGTGTAGATGGAAGCAAAGACTGTACCTCAAGTGTCACAGTCCTCAATGTGTGGTGCGATTCCCATTGGGAGACAGATAGTCAAAATCCTGTGTTTTTCTAACGGGGTGGTGTCAGGAAACACCGCCTCTATTTGGGTGATTTTCTGTGCCAACCAGAATGGTATTTGTTCCCGTTTAGCCGGTACTTTACCTAGGCAGGACTGGATGTTCTGTGGTGTAATTTTATTTGTGTTCCCCTGGTGAGGGGTCAGCTGTGGAATTTTAATCGCTGGCTGAATTGTTGAAGTCCGCATCACATACTGAACTAATTGTCTATGAATTTTTATTAATTGTTTTAGCTGTGTTAACAGCTCTGCTGTAGACATCCCTTCGATGTCTGGATGTGGTGTGTATCCGGCTAGGACCGGCCACGTTGCTCCTGGTCTACCTAAAGGACCGAGCCTGGTGATGTGATTATTATGTTTTAGGGCGCCATCAAATAAGAGCAGGTGCTCTTGAAATTTGAGTGGTACTTCCACCTCCTCGAAAGGGGTGTACTCATTAGGAGGTTCCTCTATTTTGTAATAGTGGAAGTACTTTGTTACAGCATTTGCTGCTGGAAAATGTATCCATGAATAGTATACCTCTGTCTGCCGATATTCGTGTGCCTCAATTACGAATATGACTGTGCCACCTCTAGGTGTCAGTCCATTTTCTATAAGTTTTAGAGTTATAGATCTCCTTTTGATGACCGGGATGAGTATTATATCCTCGTCTGCTGCCTGCATGGTAGCATCAGCTGCTGCGAGTTCAGTTGCTAATCTAACTGCCTCTCTTTCATCCTCATTGTCTGACATTTTACTGTCCAAAAGGTTATTTTGTTTGTTTGCAGATCAGATTTCTTATGGAAACAAAGATTAGATGCACAATATTTTGGAACAGTGTATCCTTCAACGTTGACTATACCAAGAACCATACATAGGAGTTCCCTCCTGCGAGGTCTGGCGGATATAACCTTTCACCCACTCCAGACGTCTTTGGAGTATTGTGGGAAAAGGGGTCTGAGTGAGAGAGCACGACTGAGTTACTCTAAATGTCTTACGTTAGTTTTATCGCCCTTTCCAAACGCGGCCTGTGCTCATGACGGCTCATGACGGCATGGTTCTGTCACGGCCCCGCCCGCTCGTTAATTCGCCCGCACAGGGGGGAATTAATGCCGCGTGGGCAGAGCGGGCTCAGCATGACAGAATCACGCCGTCATGCGCTCACGCCACCCGTGGCTCATGATGGCATGGAGACGTCATGCACACGCAAGGGGTTAAATGGGATCAAGGAAGGTGCACAGGGAAAATGTTATCAAAAGGACTGCGGGATGTTAGCTGCATAAACATAATAGATGAGTATCATTTCATTGGATTCTCATAACATCTACTATTTACAGTGCTTATAGAAGCCAAAACCGCAGAGCAATGAGCTATCTAAAATAACTTATTGTATGCAGAGCCTTAGTTAGAGTTTGGTGGTTGGAATACTCTGTCAAAACGTGGCGGATATCTCATCTTCCATATTACACATGCAGCAAGCTATAATGCACTTATCTAATGGGGTTCCGGACATCAAGTACATTTGTGATTTAGTATCTTGTACATCAAACTTTAAATTAGACTCTTAGTTATTATTATTCTTAATTCATCTAATAGTTGACAGAACAGTACTGGGTGTGAGGTATGGCTAAAGGTTTTCTACACCTCTTGGGAATTCACTATGAAATGCCTGGCAGACATAAGACCATTTACAGAGTGTATATGTCTGCCATGAATGCAGAGATCACCAGAGGGTTCGCTCGGTTCTCAAACTATGATTCAATTAATTCCCATTATGGAAATGTTTGGATACGTTGTTTACTCCAGCTCGGGCTGGAATAACTCTCTATCCAGGATGGGAAGGAGAGCGGACCATTCCCATGATTGGAGGTTGAGTACGGGAAGGGTTTTCTCCATGGGACGAAAATATTTTCCCTGCTGAGAAAAAAAATATGTAAATGTACATACAGAAAAATGGAGCCCATTCCCCTGCAAAGAGTTCACTGCCACTGAATACTCTGTAAAGACTGAATGGACATAAAATGTTTGGAATGACATGATCCCTACTGGAATGTGCATGGGAACCCCAGTAAGGCACAGCTGTCTCTAATTCTAACAGACACCGGTGAACTCCAAAAAAGTAATGACACCCACAGATAAAGATTTTCTTCCGTTTTAAGGCATGGTGCATGTTTCCATACACATGCTTTAGGAAATCACGTGCAAATGATCATTCAGTTTCTTTTTTCTGCAAAGGGAAAATATTTTTCCCTGCAAAGAAATCTCTTCTTAACACCCCAACACACCTGGGGTTAATGCACATTACCTCCCACCTTGGAAATGGTATGTAGACCAGTACTTGGCTCAATTAAATATACATGGTAAGTGTAGGAGAGTAGGGTCTGCAATCCTATGATCACCCAGATTTTTGCTTTTTGCTGCACTGGTTTACGACTTTCCCTGGCTGTGTGCCTGCTAATCAGACCCACAGCCTAGCTGTTCTCTCTATCCAAATTGTACTCAGGTACTGAATTGGCCCTGGGCCCTCTCCAAGTCCCTGTACCCAGGGCTGAGGTGCACCCAGAAGTCTCCCAGGGGCTGAAGCATGTATTGTGCCACCCCTGGATTGACTAACTAAAACTGACACAACTGGCTGCACGACAGCTGGGGCAAGGTGGTGTACTCACCCTTTGCTTTAGATATAGTATACCTATATCTAACCCTAAAATGGACACACAGGTCTCCTATCAGTCACTCCTATGGCAGGCCTTAACAATCCTGAAGGCAGAGTGCTTGGAATCGTGTGAGATAGTGCTCTGGCATGAGCTGAGCCTGTCTGCGGCTTTCGGGATCCATCCCTTAGCCGTTTCCATGATATCGCATACCATATACTCTTAAGTGCATTATAATCCTCGCGGTTATGTGCCAACTCTGGTATCGCTTTATCAAAACATGTCGAGTAAGGTGTCATACGAATTGGAATACTAACCCCTCGCCAATTCTGGCGACGGGGTTAGCATTCCACCCTTCTAGAGGGACACGACATGCCTGTAACCTATAACCCGGTTAAAAGTCAGACAGAGCCTTAGCATCCACAAAATGGATGCTGCCACCGAGACACAAGTCTGCCCTCCTGCTGCTGGGAGTCCTCCCAGAGCAGGAGATAAGGACAAAGGGTTTCCTGCCAGGGGCGGTGCCAGCACCGTCCCAGACAGGGTTTTGTGTATTGTAGGTAGGCAGGGCTTTAGAGGAAGGTGACTGCACGTGGCACCCCGGTGCTCACTGTGCATAGGCTGGCTGGAACCAGTTCCAGGGTCACTCCAGACCCTGTGCTGGGGAAAAGCCCGCCAAGGAAGTGGGTGTAACCACCCCCCTCCTAGTCCCACCCATAGGGCAGGACTTAGTCGCGTGCCAGCCCCTTTTTACAGGATAAAGGTAGAGACTGGCCCCCTTCCAAATCAGATCATCTTTGAATCCTGAAACTACTTTCTGCGAAAGGAACTCAAGACTTCTTCCTAAGATTTCTCCCTTGTGACTAAGGAGTAGTCACCCTGCATCCGCAGGCACCATCCAAGAACACTGCGGTCTGCTGTAAGTCCTTCCTCCGGAATCCGACTGCCCAGCTCGACGAGAACCGGCTTCCCTGGCACCTCTGACCTCTACCCGCCTCTACAGCCCAGCTGAGAACCGTGGGTGCGACGAGACCTCAAGGGACCGGCCATCTGCAAGACTGCACGACTTCTTTCCAGCAAGCCCGCCGAGTAATCTACTGGTGAGTGCTTTGGGGTCCGAGAAGCCCCGACTCTGAGCAGCTCCAGCTCCGAAGTGCAGCCCCCCAGCATCTCCACGATCTGCGTGGGGCCCTTCTGCTTTCCGCTGCTCACCGCGTTGTTTGGCTACTAGCCCGTTGGCTTGTGGCCTTCCTGACGACGCCCGACGACATTTCTGCTGCTGGTCTGGTTGCTCCAGACTGGCCCTTGCTCCCTTCCCGAAGAGGAGCACCCTGGACCCTCCTGGTCCACTCAAGACGCCATTTTGAGTCCACCGCGTGGGCTTGAATTAGCCAAGGCTTGTTGCCCACTCCTGGGTAACTTCGACGCCGACGACTTCAACCTTCGTGGGACAGCTCGCACCTCCATCCTGGTCGCCGACAACGCCTCCTGGTCCGAGAGACTGCAGAGCCCAGCAGTGCCCACTCCCCTGACTGCGGTGACTTCGCCCGGTGCCATCCTGGTGCCCACTTAATCACTGGCTAGTGATTCAAGAACTTGGTCCCCTCTGCTTTCAGGTTTTCTTCTTCCTTGATCCAGGCTTGGATCCATCGAACTTTTCTTCACTGGTCGCCTGCCAGCAACTTCTTCCTTCCAGGCTCCTGGTCCGGCAACGAGATCCCCGACGTCTTTTCAGACCTATGCAGCTGCAGCCCCTGGGCTAGGTAACTTCGGCACTCCGGTGTCCCAGCATAGCCTCACTATCCAAGGGTCAGGATCCACTGTCGTTTTCTCCCTACCAGGTCGGGTTCGCCCGTGAACACTAACTTTGTGAATCCTAGCTTCCATAGACTTTGTCCCGCATCCCGCGTGAGAGTGCACACTCTGCACCCGAGTCCCCTAGGCCTCCTAGTAGTAATCTAACGATTCCCTAGTCCAGTCCTAGCGATTCCAAAGCCTATTAGAACTGTTACTTACCTGCTAGTAATTCGCATTCCACTTTTAAAGTATATGGTTTTTCGTGCCCCTCGGGCATTTGTGTATAACGTGCTAACTTAAAGTATTTTCGTAAGAGTTTTGTTGTGTGCTTAGCTCCCTGTCTCATAAAGAGCCAGGGTAGTCTTGTTATAAATAAATACACTGTTTATTTTCATAACAACTTGTGTGGTGTCCTTTCACTGGGTGTTCAAGGGGTAATGTGATGGTAAAACAGCTGGCTTAACACGCCCTCTAGAGTCTTAGCCTTAGACTGCTCGTATCCATGCTACTAGGATAGCTGGTCTATAAGGTTGACTTACAACCAATCATCAATAAGGGTTGTTTGGACTGATATATAGTGATCACTAGAATAGTGAGCACTGCACATCAGGCCAACTTCTCACAGTAAGGAAAGTGAAATTGCTTTTTACTGTCATAATGTGTGGTGTCCATCCTTTTCATGCAGGGTCAGTGCTTGCAATTTCATCATGGTGTTGGGGTTCAATGTGGAACAGCCAACCACTGGCCTTCTTCATCTAGTAGGCAGCCTGCACACTCCTCCTCCTCTGCCACCAGCACCTCTTCCATCTCCTGCTCCTTCTCTGCCTCTTCCTCTTTTGCATCCTTGTCCTCCTCCTCCTCTACCAGGGCATGTTCAAGTAATATTGTCAACTGTGAAGGGTTTGAAAGGGTCCTGCGGTCACCTGCACACTGAGTGGCCTGAGTGTGTGCATCCATGGCTGTGTTGTGGTTTAATGTAGTAATGCCTGGAGTGAGCATCGGTCTCTGTAGTGTCTGTTGACAGAGTTCAGTCTGACCAGGCCTGATGTCGGATTCATAATAAACGCTATTAGACCCTGCCAGTGCCTGTGCAATACATAGTCCTGTGCTTACACCTTCTGTGCCCTTCACCCAGTGATAAACTCATGTGATCAGAATGTCCCCTTCATCCTTTAGCCCCCACTATAAAACAACCTTTCATGTGTGCATACCCTGTCATCCTGTGTAAAAAAACTATGGGTCAGATTTATCAAATTGCCCTTGTGTCCTGCAAGGTAACACAAGTGCAACGTAACACTAAAGTCGAATTTACCAAGCCACGCAAGGCCACCTGGTGTAGCCCTGCGGTGCTTGGTAAATCAGGAGTAAGGCAAGGCAGCACACGTTGATGCAAGGCAGCGCAAGTTAATGCAAGGGATTGCAAATAAATCCAATCGAGCACAAGTTAATGAAAGGCAGCGCAACTTAATGCAAGACAGCGCAAGTTAATGCAAGGCAGCGCAAGTAAATGCAAGGCAGCGCCAGTTAATGCAAGCTAGCGCAAGTTAATGCAAGGCAGCGCCAGTTAATGCAAGCTAGCGCAAGTTAATGCATGGCAGCGCCAGTTAATGCAAGCTAGCGCAAGTTAATGCAAGGCTGCGCACATTATTGAAAGGCAGCACAAGTTTATGCCTTGTGTTACTTTGCCCCAGGGAATCATTCCATTGGTGGATCGTGGGTGTTCCCACTCATCAACACATGGATTTTGGTGCATTCTGACATTTACCATGAGTGGTAGACCGTGGAATGTGTAAAAATGCTACACCATCCCAGAGAAGGCGTAACAAAGACATGTAGAATAAGGAAAAAAGCCTCAGAGGATTGTTTTGTGCAGGAAGGTTTTCCTGCCTGTACAAAAACAATCTTGCCTGTATCTCAGGCACCCGTACGCCAAGAATGCAAGGGTGCCTACATTGGCGCTAGGCAGCCAAAAGTGTTCCAGCTCGAGGAGAGGACAGGAATGTGCTATATAATGTTAAATATGGCGCATGCCTGCCATTTCACCCATCGCAGCAAGGTATCTTGCTATGTTACGGTGTGTGAAATGTTGATAAATCTGCCCCTCTGTGTATACTATCAACAAGCACATGTACTTGCAGGCTAGATTCCTGTTAATGGTGGTAGCAGCTGTAGTTTTTTCGTTATGATACGTTTGTGACTTTCAATGTGAACTCTTTAAAGAACTTTTCCTGCTCGCAGTTCTTCAAGGGTGACACTGATGGCAGAGGGGATGATGCACGAGATATATAACTTCTGCTTTACAATCTCTCCTTTAAAATTTTGTTTCTGACTCCACCGTGGCAGCTGCGGGCAGATTTGCATAGAGGGACCGCCCACGTCCGCCGCAGGGGGTTTAAGGATGCGCCGGAGGGTCCCACCAGAGATCACTAGATCTGAGCTCTGCTGACGCTGCACCATGTCCTGGGCTCTCCTCCTCCTCGCGCTCAGCGCCCTCTGTGCCTGTAAGCAGAATTACAACACACCTTTCCCCCCACGTTACATTTCTTTGTGACAGGTCACTAGCACGATGTCTTGTGGGTGTATTTATTTTCTTCAAGTCTCTGGTCAGTTTAACTCCTATTCTTGCTTGTCCTCGTTTCTGTTTCAGGTGCCAGCTCGCAGGCGACGTTGACTCAGCCGTCCTCTCAGAGTGCGCCCCCTGGAGGGGCCGCCCAACTCCCCTGCACCATCAGCAGCGACAGGAGCACTATACACTGGTACCAGCAGCGAGTGGGGAGCGCTCCCCGGTTTATATTATATGGCAGCACTGGCAGGGGCCCTGGGGTCCCTGATCGCTTCACCGGTTCCACCTCAGGCAGCCTTGAGCACTTAACCATCACCAGCGTCAGAGAGGAGGACGACGGGGTCTATTACTGCGCGATGTGGTACAGCAATACGTGCACGGCGACCCGCTGCTATGGAGAGCCGAGACAAAAACCTCCAGCCTATGAGGAGCGGAGACAAAAACATCCGGCCAATGGGGAGCCGAGACAAAAACACCCCGCCTTCTTCCGTCAGCATGTGGGGTCTCGCGGCTGTAGGGGGCGCTGCCGGCTTCATTAATTCCGTGGACACCCCCAGGCTCGTCATTCTCACCTTTCTCTTCAGGAAACGAGTGTGCGAGTTGTACCCAGCGATGGCTTTTATTGTGCAAATATTAAATGTGTGAATGCACTGCGGCATGGCTAGAGTCATACTGCTGAATTAATACAATAAACCACAAATGAAAAAAGAAAGACCCCACCTCTCGTTAAATAGCCCAGTTGCCCATCTTACTTATCCGCGAAAAAGGCGGCCCCAGGGCACCTTTGCTACAGAGAGTTAAAGACAAGCTCCGGTTACAGGTGAGTTCTTGTTCAACTCCACTGCTAGTTATCGCTCCCAGATAATAAAGAAATGAATGCAAATTTATGCAACTAATGTAACTGAATTAAGGTATGACTGCTGGTTAAGAGGTGGTGAGGAGATGGCTTATGTAATTAACCGCTACAATTATGCATCGGTGGAGGTACACATTGCGCACCTGGTTTAACAAAATTATCCTCAAAGATTAACAGAATATTGTACGATTACAGGTAAAACATGCACACATTCTGTGACATTACTATTTACATATTCTGACCATTTCACACCCGGACACCCAAGGGTTACTTACTTGAGCTGTTAATAATACATAGGTTTCTTAAGAGAGAAAAATACGAGCGTCAGAAGATCATATTAACACGTTATTCACAATTATTAATCTGATTTTACCAGCAATCCGCAGGATGTTACTAATATTGTGCTTTCGAACTCACAGGCCAAGATTTAATAAAGTTGTGTGCCGGCACTTGCGTGCCACAGTAATGCTAAGTGACACTGACAGTCACGTTTGTCTCCGTGGTAACCTTGTGCCGTTTTTCCCCTCAGGTCCCCTTGCCTTCTGTGACTGTGTTAGGTTTGTTTTTTGTTTCCCCCCCTTTTTTGCCTTCTGTATCCATATTGTATTGTGACCCCCTCGCTCCCCCTTTTGCCACTGTGCCCCCCCACTTCCTGCCTCGCCCTCTGATTCCGGCCACTGCTCCCTGCGGCCCCGCCCCCCCGCCGCTCCCATTCCCCTCCCAGCTGCTCCTCCCTCCCTGAGCCCCTCATATGGAGGCCGCCCGGCGAACGTGCAGCGTTCACACGCAGCGGGTGCGCCGATTGTGCGCTGAAGGCAAGCCCGTCTACGCCCGTCCGTGCCTGGACCGCGCCCACGCCAGAACCCCTGGCCCCCGCCGTTGCCAGCCCACCCGATGGACCTACGACGCCGCCGCCCTCAACGCACTCAACGCCGGACGGAACACCGCCTGCTACCGAGGCACCCCGAAACGCACCCACGGACCCTTCACCTGCCAAGCCTGCAAGTTCACCTGCCTCCGGACCTGCACCGCACCCGCCAAGCCGAGCACCAGCAGCAACCACCTCAAGTGCATCCTGCTCAACACACGCTCCGTCCACAGACACGCCGTGGAACTCTGGAACCTGCTCGACACAACATCATCAGACGTTGCCTTCCTCACGGAAACCTGGATGAACGCCTCCTCAGCGCCCGTCATCGCCATTGCCATCCCGGAGGGCTACAAGATCACCCGGAGGGACCGCGTCAACCAGACTGGAGGAGGCATTGCCATCGTACACAAGAACACCATCCGCATCACGACCAACTCCGACGACACCCTCACCGCCGCCGAACACCTCCACTTCCAGATACACACCGACCCCAAGACCACACTCAGAGGCACCCTCATCTACAGACCCCCGGGACCACGCACACAATTCAGCGAAGACATCGCAGACTTCATCAGCTCGCACGCCCTCCCCTCCGCTGACTACATCCTCCTAGGGGACCTCAACTTCCACCTGGAGAACAACAAGGACAGCAACACCACCACCCTGTTGGACAACCTCGCCAACCTCGGACTCAAGCAACTGGTGAACACCCCCACCCACTACACCAGCCACACGCTTGACCCAGTCTTCTCCACCAGCAAATACATCTCCTTCAGCAACTCCACCGGACTTCATTGGACTGACCACAGTTGCGTCCACTTCAGCTTCAGAAGAACCACGACCCACCACCACCCGCAACAGGTTCCTCGCAGGAGCTGGAACAAGATCACCGCCGACCAGCTCACCACCTGCCTCAGCCAGAACCCTCCCGCCAGCACAACGGACCCCAACGAAGCAGTCAGCGGCCTCACACAGTGGATCACCAACTGCGCAGACGACCTCGCACCACTAAAGACCCCTCCCAGCAGACCCAGCAGCAAGAAAGCCTCTTGGTTCACCGACGATCTTAAGAACTCCAAGAAGAACTGCCGCACCCTCGAGAAAGCCTGGAGCAACGACCAAACCACAGACAATATGACTGCCCTCAAGCACGCCACCCGCAAACACACCAGCTGATCCGCACCACCAAGAAGACAGCATTCAAAGAACGACTGGAGAACAACGCCCACAACAGCAAGGAACTCTTCAGCATCGTCAAAGAGCTCTCCAACCCCAGCGCCGGAATCAACGACATCACTCGTCAACATGCAACTGGCCCGCCACCTGCAAGACAACAACATCTTGGACCCGTCCCAGTCCGGGGTCAGATGAAACCACAGCACCGAGACAGCCATCATCGCCGCCACAGACGACATCAGGCGCCAACTAGACAATGATGAAACATTAGCCCTCATCCTCCTAGACCTGTCAGCCGCCTTCGACACGGTCTGCCATCGCTCTCTAAAGACACGCCTCCTAGAAGCCGTAATTCAAGAAAAGGCCCTCGACTGGACCATGCCTTCCTCTCCGGCAGAACCCAGAGCGCCGCCTCCCGCCCTTCCGATCTGAGGCTACCGACACCATCTGCGGCGTCCCCCAGGGCTCATCCCTCAGCCCGACGCTGTTCAACATCTACATGGCCCCCCTCGGCACAAGTGGCCGGCTAACACGACCTCAACATCATCTCCTACACCGACGACATCCAGCTCATGCTCTCACTCACCAAGGACCCGCACACCGCCAAAACCAACCTCCACGAGGGAATGAAGGCCGTCACCGACTGGATGAAAAACAGCCGTCTGAAGCTGAACTCGGACAAGACGGAGGTACTCATCCTCGGACCCACCCCCTCAGCCTGGGACGACTCCTGGTGGCCGACCACACTGGGAACAGCACCAATACCCACCGACCATGCACGCAACCTAGGATTCATCCTCGACTCCTCCCTCTCCATGTCTAAACAGGCCAATGTCGTATCCTCCTCCTGCTACAATACCCTCAGCATGCTCCGCAGGATCTACAAGTGGATCCCGACTGAATAAAGAAGAACAGTGAAACAGGCCCTCGTCAACAGCAGACTGGACTACAGCAACACAATCTATGCAGGAATCCCAGCCAAACACCTACGACGACTACAACGCATCCAAAACGCCTGCGCCCAACTGATCGTCAACGTCCCCCGCCACAGCCACATCACCCCCCACCTGAGAGACCTACACTGGCTCCCTGTCAACAAGAGGATCACCTTCAAGCTCCTCACCCACGCACACAAGGCACTTCAGAACACCGGACCAGCCTACCTGAACAGCAGACTCAGCCTCTACACCCCTACCCTCCAGCTCCGCTCCGCCAGCCTCGCCCTCGCCGTTGTCCCCCGCATCCAACAAACCACCTCCAGAGGCAGATCCTTCTCCTACCTCGCCGCCAAGACCTGGAACACCCTCCCTACCCACCTACGGCAGACCCAAGACCTACTCGCCTTCAGAAGACTCCTCAAGACCTGGCTCTTCAAGCAGTAGCGCTACCCCCCCCTCAGCGCCTTGAGACTGTCACGGGTAAGTAGCGCACTTTACAAGTACTATGATTGATTGATGATTGATAGTCTGCTGGTCTAATAGTTCAATTATGCTAAAATAGCTCATGCTTGGGACCTTGCACACATTCTAAGGTTGATAAAATGTGTTCTGTTGGTTGGTATTTGACTCTCATTAAGGGCTTAATTACCAATCTGGCGGTCTGAGGTCCACCAAGCTTGTGTTGGTGCAGCGGTGGTGGTCATGCAACTGTCACATTACGACCCTAGTGGTCGTGCCAGCTTGGGACCTCTGGCTCCGCCAGGGAAGTGCTGTTCCCTGGCGGCTGCATGGCGGTCAAGAGGCATCTATAGCTTGGCAGGATCGCTGCGCTGAGGTTTTTCCTCCATGAAAACAATCATGGAGTTTAAAGAAAGGGGGCACTTGTGGCTACAGCCTTGTGGATGCACACAGGGGGGCACAACATGCACCCCTCAAGCACAGAAGTTCCCGCACAGCATGCACTTTCGAGTCCATGTGGTGCTGGAACTTCCTGTGACGTTCCCATTGCGGTGCCTATTTTATAGGAACCGCCGTAGGAATGACAAAGGAATCGCATGCCAATGACAAAAAAGCAATTGTTTGGCGGGTGGTTCTCATGTGGGTTTAGCAGTGCTGCGGCAGGGCGCTCCCGCCTCCACACCGTCAAACTCGTAATCTGGCCCTAAGTGTAAAAAGCCATTCAGTTTTATTTGTCTGCTACATGCATAGTTATAAATAAGTCCCGTAATGATTTGGGTGGATTTCAGTGCAGAGATACCTGGTGGCCGGAATCTACAATGCAGGCTGGAATCTCTGCAGCATCATCCACTGATTATGAATTAATCCACATGGAATGGAAGGAAATGTGGGTTGTTCGCTAAATAGCATACTGGAGTCAGTGCTTAATTTGAGTCGCTGGTTTAAGGTGGGGACTGGCACTTTTGTTTTCCTCAGAAAACGATGGGCCTGACTCACAAAGATAAACTTACACTTTTGTGCCGGACTAGCAACCAACAAGCCTTGGCAGTGCTAAGCACAGCAGATAGTTACATCGACATCCGTAGGTCCCAGTTAACACAGAAGGTGCCTGAAAAGTCATGGAGGGTAGAACTACAGTTCCCACAATGCACTAGACCATCTGTACTTGGGTGAACCCTTGGAGTCGCCCAATGGCCAGCAATTAACCCTGGGCGAAGCACTACGCTACGCTCGCGTAGTTTGCGAAGTTTGCGCAACTTCGCACTAAGCGAGCTGCACGTAGCACAGTGCGAACACGCGTAGCGTCATTTTTTGCTTGTTCGCGGTCCTCAACATCATGTTCGCGACCGCGAGCAAGCAAAATTACATCCCGGTGAGACTCTCAATGCCGGGAGGTGAGGTTGCTCATTGCGAGTGGTCGTGCATGCTCGCGACCGCTCGCGATGAGAAACTACCAGTTTGCGTTGAGAAAGCTGCCGCTCGAGTAATAATCTACTCGAGTGACAGAAAAATACAGCTCGCACTGTGCAAGATGCCGCTTTCAATGATTGCACAGTGCCGGATGCTTGTTCGCACTGTGTAATTATTGAAAATGCATCTTGCACAGTGCGAACATGCTACTACGCAGTTCGCGTAGTGCTACGTGAAGTTCGCGTAGTGCGAAGTGCACTTCGCATAGCTTCGCGTAGCGCTACTTGGCGAACTACGCCCAGGGTTACCAGCAATTCTTCGGATCCAGATTGCTGTTTTACCTTCCGTTTGCAGGTGACTAGTGCCAGAAGTCCAGGGTAGTCTGGTGATGCCTTTGGCTCTCAAAGGGATCCTCTTACTGGGGGAAACATCAGATTCCTAGTAATTAACTGACTATAGTGGTTCCAGCGTACTTGTCTATCGCTTGGTCCGTTGGATATGAACTGTTGGGTAAACTAATACGATCGCAAAAAGAGTATTAGAGTTATAATAGCGCGGCTGAAAAATGACCACATCTAGATGTATGTTTTTTACTATCTTTATTTAAACAATACAGGTACTGATCCAGCGTTGACATTTATTTTTATGCGTTATCCAAATGCGCATAGTTACAGTTAACTGACTTCAAACCTCAGTGTGACATATGCCCCATTAACCTTATTGATTGAGTACTAGATGTACCTTAAATGATAAACAAGTCCTAGGCTATATTTTCGCGCTCCAAGCTTGTTTTTTATAAAAAAAAGTAGTGCGTTTTTAAAGTGATGCACTTCCTTTTTTAAATTCCCGATGTATAACAGTAAACAAGTTCTAGGCCATTATGTTTCGCCCCAGGCTCGTTTCTTATAAAATATAGTGCAATTTTAAGTGTATACATTCTTGATGCACTATGGCTTTTTTACTGCCATAATAATATATCACATCTTCGAATTAACAAAAGCATAGGCACACATATGTATGTTTTTCACAATACGGTTGGATCACTTTAGCGTGTGCTCATTTTGTCTTTCCATCCTTTCAGTGATCACCCTATTCCATAATTTGAGATGACCATATAACTTTGAGGATTATCTAGAGGATTACTTGTAACAACGCACGAAGTGAGGTAAACATTTACAAACATTTATAAAATAATGTTTACACATAAATCTATACATCTGTTCACAGCCATATAATATGATGTTATTTTCCTTCTAGCTTCAATATTTGTGCATACTAGAGACATATCAGCCTGGATGGTCTTTACTTGGACACTTGGGAACAATTACCAGCACTTTATTGAGTGACTTATATATGGATCTTTCTTCCATATTGGTTTTAGGTAATCGCCATCCCTCTACCCAACGTCAAATTTCTATGTAGGAGTCATATATAGATCGTATTCATTTTGTATCTTTAAAACAAAGTCTTTATCATTCTATTAAATAAGCACCTTAATTTGTCTTTCATAGTAGACCATACATTTAAAATAAACTAGATTAAATGTGTACCAATATTTCTAGTTTCCAAAGGCTAACTTCTGATGTCATTTTCTCACTTCAGTGTAGGTGATTTATGTACCGTTTTTGTATCCTTTTTGGTTCCATCTGTACAATGATTTAGGTAAGCACTTTGTATACATTGTTGGACCCATTTCCTGTTACATCTGAGTTTTCATGAGGTTCACAAACATCTGGGTTTAAGATACTTCTGGCATTCCAAGCCTCCATTCATGTTTTTCGGTGAGGTTTAAGGGTGTATATCCGTATTACAATAATCTATATACATTTATCATACCTTTTCACCTTTGTCTAACATTGGCTGTATACAGTTTTTCTATTTTGTTCTCTTCTAAACTTATAATGCGTTGTAAGGGCATGCGTTGTAATGGTATGCGTTGTAATGGCATGTGATGTAAAGGCAGTTGAGTTATAACAGTTGCGTTGTAAAGGTAGGTCGTTGTAATGACTGAGTTTTAATGGATGTTTCCCGTAGACTCCAAATTCACACTCAAAGATAATCTAACCAAAAGACGAGCCCAGGTGAACAAATTACGTTTTGCACTAAACACTCCAAAATTGAAATAAATTTACCCATCTAACTCCTATCTTTTAAAAGTAATTGCTGCTAAGTTTATACTAACTCTCACATATGACCCTGAACTATGCAAAGGCAAAGACGCGAGTTTTTTGAATCTACAACAAACCAGTCTCTTCAAACAAATTTGTCGGATTCTGCAATTTACATCCCAGGCACAAGTTCGCCTGGAATTTGGGCTACTCAACCAACTCCCAGAAAGGCTAGCAGCAATAATAAAATAGTGCTGGAAAATGGGAGCAGCCCAAATAGAATCCTTGTTAGATCTCTGCTGGACGGAACTGAAGAACCAGCCAAAAGGCAAGAAAGACTGGCCTACCGCGCTGAGCAAGCATTAAACACTCTCAACTTGCACAAAGCATAGGGCACAAACTAAAGCTTCCCGGGATTTAAAAAAATAGCAAACAATGCTGCCCAAGATAAACCAAGGCTATTGGATAAAGCAGCGCTTGCAAAGAAAAAACATGGATGGATGGTATTATCTTCGTACAGGGTCCAGTTGCCGCTGACGTATCTTGTACTTCACATATCTCCAACTATACAGCACCAGCTGCTTTTGATCGGAGCTTTTTGCTCAAAAGATCAGGTCCTAACATGGAAACGAACATGGCCAACCAGTCTCTGCCATCTATGCGGACATGTGGAAGAGTCAGTTTTATACTTCTTGTGCATTTTCCCAGCCGATAATAACTGGAGACAGCATTTCCAAATTCCAACTCTCTATTCTCTTCAGATTGGATAATGTTGACCCGCCGTAATGGCATTACTAAACAGCTAGTCGCTACAGCTCTCATGCAGGGCAGCCAAGTTCTTGCAAAAAGTCAGCAAACTGTTACAAACATGAAACCCATAGTGCTGAATATATGCCCTTGCCTTTGGCTCCCTACACAGTAAAAAGCAAGCACATAGTCATTGGAAAACGTTTAACGGTCACTTAGCATAGATCGCACACAGATCCAACTCCATTGTATTAGATGGAAATATACTCCATTCCCAATTTTTAAGATTGCGCCCTTTACTATAAGTTTGCTACATTCATCCGCACATTTGCACATGAACTTCAATCACGCGGCAGCCACAAAGGGCACAGTGCAGGAGTACATGTCATTGTAACGGAGTACAGCTGATATTTGGCACTTACTTGCAGCCAGTTCGTTTTCTTCCTGCTTGTAGATGCATATTTCTACATTTTTTAGATTTTTATTTTGGAATGAAATTATTTACTAGCAGAGATCCTTCTTAATAATGGCAAGAAAAATGTCGGGACCGGCCAGGTGGAAGACAAAAATTGATCTGACCTTCCTTACAATCATTGTGATTGTAGTCAGCGGACACTTCCACGTTTTGGATATAAAAGCATTGTCTTGATTTTAGACACATCATGTTTAATTCCTCATTTTAAGGTGACTGAACGAACCTGCAACTTTGCACAATTCAATGTGTAAATAAGAATGTCGTCATATTTGATGTATTTTATGCTAAAACTGTAGTGGTTTAAATTAACTACACAATAAAGTCATTCTCATATCTGCTACAGCATGTATTTTATTTAGTTTTTCTCTATTTATTTTGTTTATTTAGCATATTTTTAACCTTGTTTTAGAAGGCAAGTGGGACTTTGTTTTGATGCCAGCACACTTCATCACATAGTCCACAAAGATCGTACTCACATAGGGCCTCATTGCTGCATAAAAGCAGCGATGCGTCACTTCTCAGTGCGCACTCCTTGCGACATGATTGATGCGTCATATTTACAGTATGACGCATCATGTCGCAAGGAGTTACAGATACGTCAGTATTTCTGACGTATCTGTAAGCGCAAAAGTGACGCATTGCTGGGGTGTGTCACAAAAGTGACGCAACTCCAGCAATGCGTCCTTTCACATGGGGCAAGCCCCATGTGAAAGGGCTTGCGTCAGTCTTACGCCTGCTGTGAGGCAGGCGCAAGATTTTGATGCAACAGCATCCTAAAAGTGACGCAGTGAAATCTCATAGATTTCACTGCGTCACTATTACGATGCCTTTTGCGGGGGAACGCCCCCTCTGCATACATTAGACGCAGGTATAATGTAGTGCAGTGGTTTACAAAGTGACGCACCTGCTTAGATGCGTCACTTTGTAAATAGTGCCCAACAGGAGGCATGTTTTACGCCACCGATGCGTCACAAAAAGTGACGCATCGGAAGCGCAAAACTGACGCAAGGCCTCATAAATAAGGCCCATAGTATGTAGTGCTGATTCAAGTGTAACTGATGTGAGATTTAAAAACCTCATTCAGACTTCAGTGTAGCTTACTTCAAGAGCTTTGAATTGCACAAGCGGACTGATGCACCAGGTAATCAACCTAAATCTCCTTTGCCACTATCTGTCCAAAGTCTGTTCCTGCCTATTGAGGGGTGCACCTGTATGTGAGCAGTGGGATTTTGTGAAAGCATGAGAGTATTATGTTTTGTAAGTGCATTGTGAGGAATGTGCATGTGGTAATGCTGGATTAACATTGTCTTTTGTGGGTGCAGGGTCATGGGTCTATACGCTGAAATTTGGGCCTGTGTGAGTGCAGAGCGTGGCCAAATCCTATGTTAATGAAGCATCAGGTATGTGCCTATTTGAGGACAACTGTGTGAGTGTGGGGTGCCTGCATATGCTTTTTATGCATGCACTTTACAATGGCCCAACATATTGGATTTTGTAATGCTTTCTAGAGTTATGGCTTTGACTTACAGAAATTCAGCACAGGGAGTGGAAATACATTAGTGCCGGGGTGGAGTTTGCGGAGTTCCGTAGCGGAACTCCGCAAATTGACATAATTCCTCAAGCAGCGGAGTGCAGTGCTAACTGCAGTTTGCGCTGATCTTCCTGTCACTAGGGTAGAAGTTCTACCCGAGTGGCAGCTCATGCTCGCCAACTTAAAGTTGGAAAGCAAGAGCGGGCAAAAACTCTGCTCCTCCATGTGGAGCTGAGTTTTCTGCACTTCACTAACTACACGGAGCGCGGAGTGCAGAAAATTCCGTGAACGGAGGGGAGTTCACCGCCCAGGCCTAAAATACAATAGTGTGTGTAGGAGAGAGAAAGTGAGTTTTGATATGGCAGATGCAGACTCTGTCAATTAAAGGAGGTTGAGAAGTATTGGGCAGCTGACAAAGTGGACGGCTTCCTAGTGAGGGGGCCTTGTGACTTTGCTTGCAGTAGGGCCCATGGCACTCCAGCTACTCCACTGCAACCATCATCGTGGGTTTACATCTACTTCGGCATTTAAGGCCCCCTTTAGAGGGACAGAGAACAGTCAGTGACCCATGTCTGCTTCTGAATTGTGGTCTCTCCACCGCATGTGCTAACAGCTAAAAAACACATGCTCTAGAAGCTGTATCTTGTTTCATCCAGATGCACAGCTCTTGGCTGCAATGGTACCTAGGTTCAGGCCAGGGTGGTGATGCCAATATTTAATTACCCCTTCAACGCTGCCTGGGACCAGAATAATGCATGAGCATTTCTTTCTACTTTTGATCAATGTGAATGTGAAAAGCCAGGTACTTCTGAAACTGCAATTGGCAGTTATGAACAGCAGGTGGCACTATTTCTCCTTGAAACCAATTGAGCGTTTCTCCTGCGATAGACACTTTACACTGCCAGCCATGCAGGGCAGGTTTCTGACAACTGCCTTCCTCTGTGTACTACTTCCTCAGCACCTGCTTAGGAATCAGCTGCCATCTGGCGGATGTGGTTTGTAGTACGACCGCCAAACTGCACCGTGTTTTTCTACATCTCTTTGACAAGATTTCGTTCTGTCCACCTGCAAACCCTGGTTTGAAGTGCTGGATGAAAGGGAAGGTCTTTAGATCTGTCCTAAAGAGACTGAGGAGGTTGTTCCAGAGCTTTAGGGTCTTGTAGAAGAAGCTACTTCATGAAATGTGACAGTAAGGATAGAGCCATTGGAAGATCGGTTGGTATGACATGCCGCCATTTTGAGTCCATATCGGTAGGAATAGCGGACTGCTTTGTAGGAGCATAATGTATGTTTTGATACCACGTTATGTGGTGTGCGCTCTAGTCTACGAGCGTGAACGCGATGACGCGTCACGTCGTAGAGGAGAGCGGAAGGCGCGCGCATGCGCAGAGTGAGTGGCAGTGAAGGCGCGAAACGGAGAAAGACGGAGTCAGCGACCGGAGCTCTGCTGTTCAGACGCTCGGCGCTTTATGCTAGAGATAACTCTATGTTCACTTGTAATAAATAGTTCTTCAACTAACCTGGCTACAGTGAACTCTGTGGGGGCAAGGAAGGAACATTATATTGGCGACGAGGCTGGGATACGAACACCACCGAGCACAGTGGAAAGACGCACCACCCCCACCAGCCCACACCAGCCGGCAGGAAGATAGCAAACTCACCGGCAAGAGCATAAAGCGTGGCAGCAGCGCAACAGCACGACGGGCCAAGACTCCAGCCACAAAAGGCGCCAGGTCAGTGCTACATTAAGGACTACAGCCCAAAACCCAGCACCCTGGCAACCAAGGGCACCGCCCCAATACCAGAGGAGGGGGTACAAACAGATAACCCCACGCAGGAAATAAGGGACAACACCCCAGGCAGTCCCAGAGGCCAAAGTGAAACGGCAGAAAGCGCAGGAGCAACCAGAGTGCCTGACCAGGCCAGAGCTCAGGAAGCAGAACGTAGAGGCGAATCCAAGATGGCGAACCAAACTTCATCCCTGATGGCTCCCATTCCATTCCTGCCCAGACCAGGGGAACCCCAGTTAAAATGGGAGGATTGGAGGGAATATTTTAAGAATTACATAGAGGCACGTGAGGATGACAATGGGGAAGAATACACGCCAGAAAGAAAAAAGAGACTGTTACTCCACAATTTAGGCCCTGAAGGGGTGAGAGTGTTCGCAAACATTGTGCCCAAGGAAAGAGGTGCAACTGAGACGGACGTCTTCAAAAATGCTCTAGATGACCTGGACAACCACTTCCGCCCCGCAGTATGTGTCTCAATAGACCGCTATAATTTTCAACAAAGAAAGCAAGAGGTAGGCGAGTCAATAGATGACTACGTGGCGGCGCTCCGACGCCTGGCCATCACATGTCGGTATGGGCCTCTACAGGAGGAGTATATCAAAGACCAGATAGTCATGCATACAACTCACAGGGCTGTCCAGGAGAAACTGTGGTCGCAGAATGAGACCTCACTCAAGGATGTCATAGCGATGGTTAAAAAGGCAGAAATGGCTAAACGCTGCGCAGAAGCGGCCAAAAGAGAAAGCACACAAAAGCAGATGGTCAACAAGATAGAGGAGGCCTCAACATCCTACAGACAAAAGGGAGCGTATGGAGAACAGAGGAAGGAATCCAAAGGGACTGGGAAACAGACAGGCCGCTTCAACTCAGATGGCAAATTCTCTTGCTACAGATGCGGCAGCGCGGCGCACTCGGCTCAAGATAAACGTTGTCCCGCGTTTCGCGCCAGATGCGCGTTCTGCGGCCTGATGGGCCACTTTGAGAAGGTATGCCGAAAGAAGGGTGGGAGAACCACTGTCAAGTGCGTAGAATCGGCGACGTTGGAAGCAAGTGAAGATGAGGACCAAGACGACGGAGACATGGTATTGTGTGTTGAGGATCAAGTGTTGGAGGTGTCAGGGAAACGCAGAGATAAGCCCCGCACGGATATGCACATTGGAGGTGTGAAAGTACATGTGGCGGTCGACTCAGGTTCTCCCTGGACCATTGTACAAAAATCCATATGGGAAGAAGATTTTGCGCCTGTGGTTGGGCCAGACCTATGGCCACCGGACATCAGGCCTATCTCGTACACGGAGAATGCTATTCCCTTGGTCGGCTGCCGAGACTTTGAGTTTGAATTCAGGGGAAGGTCAGCCACCTGCACATTGTATGTCGCGGAAAAAGGCCCATCGGTGCTTGGATGGAGAGATGCAGGGGATCTAGGGATCATACTCAATCCCGGTGGAAAAGAACAGATACTCCTAACGGATGAGTGGCCCCTCACGAAAGAAAATGATTGGAAATCGGCCTACCCCAAAGTATTCGAAGGAATGGTAGGAAAACTGGACAAATTTGTCCACAAGATGGTCCTCAAAGAGGGAGCAATACCGGTGACGCATAAAGTCAGGAACATCCCCATCTCCACCAGCGAAGCTGTGCGACAGGAACTGCAGAGACTGGAGGACCAAGGCATCATAGAGCCGGTGGACAGCTCAGAGTGGTTGTCCCCCTTGGTGGTGGTCAAGAAACCGAATGGGAAGGTTCGTCTCTGCGTGGACCTTCGGGAGCTCAACAAAAGCCTGATCGTGGAGAAGTTCCCACTTCCCAGGATAGAGGAGATGTTGGCAAGAACAAAAGGCATCTCCCATTTCTCCACCATAGATCTCACATCTGCATACCATCAGATTGAACTGCATCCCACGAGTAGAAAGTACACCTCTTTCATCACACCCTTCGGGTGTTATCAATTCCGCAGGATGCCCTTTGGGCTGGCATCCGCAGCTGCTGTATTTCAAAAGTTGATGCATCGGTTGTTTAAGGACATATCTGGAGTACAGTATTTCCAGGATGACATCCTGGTGATGGGCTCCACCAAAAGGGACCATGACAGCAAGCTAACCAGAGTCCTTGAGGTGTTACAAAATAGAGGCTTGACAGCGGAATGGAGCAAGTGTAAAATTGGGATGCCCTCTGTCACATATTTGGGACACGAAATAGGAACACATGGTATATCCCCGAAGGAACAAAACGTGAAGGCCATCAAGGATGCCAAAGCCCCAGGTACAAAGGAGGAGGTGCGGTCATTCCTTGGCATGGCCGAATATTATAGTAAGTTCGTTAGACACTTTGCCACCAAAACGCACAGAATGCGACAGCTCACCAGAGACAAAGTGAAGTTTGAGTGGGACATGGAAGCGCAAAAGGAATTTGAGATGGTGAAGGACTGCATCAGCCAAGCGGTCCCCTTGCAAGGCTTTGTATCCGAAGACAGCACTGTTGTAACAACGGACGCAAGGGACAAAGGCCTAGGGGCGGTGCTTGCACAGGAAAGGGTGGATGGATCAGTGGAAACCATCAGCTTTGCTTCACGTGCTCTATCCCCGACGGAACAAAGGTACAGTGTCATCGAAAAGGAAATGTTGGCAGTCACTTGGGCCATGGGCAAATTTAGACAGTTCATATGGGGAACCAGGTTCAAGCTCCAAACAGATCACAAGCCCCTGGTCAAGGTGCTGACATCTTCGGGCCATGAAACAGCGACACCCAGAATTGCTAAAATGACATTGAAACTACTGGATTACACGTATGACGTTGAGTATTTGCCAGGAACGCGAAACAGGGTGGCGGATTATCTCAGTCGAGCTGCGGCGATGGAGGAAGCCCCGGAGGTGGTCCCTGACAAGGAAGAGATGGTAGCCTGTATGGAAGATCATGAGAAGACGATTAGCCGTCAGGAATGGGCGGCTGCTTATGAGCAAGACATGGAGAAGGAAGAAATTAAAAGACACCTTACGTCTGGATGGCCAGACAAGAAGAAACTCACAGAAGGAATAAGGAGGTTTTACGAGATGAGAGAAGAGCTGTCTTTGAGTGACTCTGGAGTCTTTCTATACAGGGGAGAAAGGGTAGTACCACCGGAAATCCTGATACCCAGATTATTGAAACAGTTACATGAAGGACATCTAGGCATTGTAAAGACAAAGGCGCGAGTCAAGCAAATGTATTGGTGGCCGGGCATGGATGCACAGATAGAAAGGCAAGTAAGAGAGTGTGGGCAGTGCCAAGGAGCGGACAAAATTCTTCGACCTCTCAGACCAGCCTTGGGAAAGTTCGACACTCCCCAAAATCCCTGGGAGAATGTGGCTATTGACATACTAGGGCCCGTCCTGGACAGCAGAGGAGTGAACAAGTACTTGTGTGTAGTCATTGACAAGTATTCGAAATGGCCTGAAGTCGATATACAAGAATCTATGGACACAGACACAGTGCTACGTTTTTTGACGTCCTTGTTCCTACGAGAAGGTATACCAAAATCCATACTCAGTGATAACGGACCGCAGTTCGTCTCGGAGAAATGGAGGCGATTCATGGAGAGGAATGGTATTGAGTCGAAACATACAGCCATCTACCACCCAGCGTGCAACGGCCAAGCGGAACGGTTCAACCGTGTGTTGATGGGCTCCATTCAAGCAGCCATCTCGCAAGGAAAAGACTGGGAGACGGAAGTGATGAGCATGATATGGGCGTACAGGATCACCCCCACGGTGGTGGGGTACAGTCCTTTTCAAGTGTTGAGAGGCCGCCTCCCCTTCACCAAGGACAATGTTGTGTGGAGGGAGAAAACCATCACCAGCAAGTGGTCCCCGGCTGTGGTTCAGCACAACTTGGAGAAGGCCCAGAAGATCTATGCGGCCCATTATGACAAACGACGCAACACAAAGGAAACAGCACTGGAAGAAGGAGAATGGGTCAGGGTCAAGTTGCCCACCTTACAAAAGAAAGGAGAAAGCAAGTATAGTCAACCCCTGCAGGTCAAGGAGGTGCGAGGCAGGGCAGCCCTCCTCAGCGACGGCAAGGTATGGTCACAAGACCGCATGGCCAAAGTCAACAAGATTTTATCTTGGCCCCAATCAGTGAAGGAGGAGATACAGGAGGGGTCTGATGAAACCAGACTTCCCGCTATACGGGGTGCAAAAGGATCATGGGAAGGAGTGAGTGAGGACAGAGAAATGGAAACTCCCACCACATGGTCGACCAATGAAGTGGACTCTCCTGCCTACGAAGAACAGGGAGAAAAACAGTGTGACGGTGAGAGATTACAGGAGGAGAAAGAAAAGGAGGAAAGGACACCGGTAAGATGCACCCGCAGTGGCAGAGTGGTTAAGGTGCCGTCCAGATATAGAGACTTTGAAATGAATGGACACTAGAACATAGACTGGCATGGCTTATTGTGATAAGGCTAAAGGGGGGAGATATGTGGTGTGCGCTCTAGTCTACGAGCGTGAACGCGATGACGCGTCACGTCGTAGAGGAGAGCGGAAGGCGCGCGCATGCGCAGAGTGAGTGGCAGTGAAGGCGCGAAACGGAGAAAGACGGAGTCAGCGACCGGAGCTCTGCTGTTCAGACGCTCGGCGCTTTATGCTAGAGATAACTCTATGTTCACTTGTAATAAATAGTTCTTCAACTAACCTGGCTACAGTGAACTCTGTGGGGGCAAGGAAGGAACATTATACGTTACTGTGGGGATTGGGGGTACTGAGTGATCCTGTCAACCATATTTTAAGTGTCATACGCAATAATCCTCCTGCAATGCATTTCTAGCACGGCAGACAGGACCAGGCCCGGACCAGGAATGTTAACCAGCCCTGGCCGATTGCTTCTGCTTGGACCTGTACTGGGGAGGGGGGGGGATGGGGGGCTAGTGAGAAGCACCATTCCCGCTTTAGTTACAGGGGGCCGATATTGAAGCACTGCTGCAAAAACGGCACCCAGTAACAAAACCGGCCCACATAGGCACAAAGCGGGCCTCACCCCTCCAGCCCACTGGGGAAACACCCAGTGCCCGCTATGGCCAGTCCAACCCTGGACAGGACAACTGCTAGGTTTGGGAATCAGTAGTATCTGACTGCCTTGTAGGAGCATAATGTATACAGGGCCGGACTGGGAACCAAAACCGGCCCTGGCAAAGTGCTCGGCTGGCCCCCCTCCCCGGGGTGTGGAGGGGCTGTGGGTGCTGCCGAGCTATTTTCCAGGGCTAGCTTTCAGCCGGTTTTGTTACAGGACCGATTTTAGCTGCAAAAACGGCCCTGTAACAAAAATGGCCCTAGGGGCCCAAACTGGCCCCCCACCCATGCGGCGCACCGGGGGATTGCCCAATGCCCGCTACGGCCAGTCCGGCCCTGAATGTGTATCATCATTTCACTGCAGGGTTGGGGGAGGAATTCTGTCTACCATATTCCATATGCCAGAAGTTACAATGTCATAATTACCTACCAGTTATTGTATTACTCTGAGTCTTATTCCCTGACTTGCAGCCATTACATGTGAGGCCTCCTTCCACCCTAGGCCCAATCCCTCTTAGTTCTGTTGTATAAAAGACCCTCTCCACACCACACAGCTAGTTAGTAAGCATCACGACAACCAACACAATTGTCAGTTGCTCTGTGGGAAGGGTGGGGGGGAAGGGTTAATGGCTAAAAGTAAGGGGATAGGACTCAGAGTAGTGCAATTGCTGGTAAGTAATTTTGACATAACCTCCTGGTCCATTCCCTCGCTTGCAGCCATTAGATGTGAGAAGTAGCAAGCAATATAATCAGAACAAATGACAAAGGCTGCTGAACACACAAATACATTTTAACACATGACATCAGGGTTCTTCCTATTTTGCCATCGAAGAAAGCACCCGATGACCAAACACATCAGTGATACATTGGACCTCAACAAGTCTGTAATGCTTAGTAATTGAGGAGGAATCAGCCTGCGTCGCAGCCCTGCAAATTTCCGAAATTGGTGCTCACTGTAGACACTCCGGGTAGACCTACCCTGAACCGAGAAAGGTGGAACCTGACCTTGAACCTTCAATGCTTTGGAGACCAACAATCTGACCCATGAGGTCGCTGTAGATGTCACAGGTTGCGCTCCATTCCTGGCTGGGCCAAACATCACAAACAATGACTCTAACCTACAAAAGGGCTGAACCCTCCTGCAAATAGACCAGATTCGCCCGTCTGACATCTAGACAATGCAACTGCTTCTCCTCTAAGCACCCTGGGGAAGGGAAAACTTGTGGAAGAATCAATTCCTGCTGCAAATGAAAAGAAAAGTTGACCTAAGTGGTAAAGGCTGGCACCGGTACCAACACAACTGTGTCAGGAAACACCCTGCAGAAAGGAAACTTAAAGAGACAAGGCACCATTCCTCCAACCTCCTAGCTGAGGTAATAGCCACCAAGCAGAGCATTTTAAGCATGAGGAATTGCAAATTAATCTCTTCCAAGGGCTCAAATGGAGCCGACATGAAGGACTCCAAAACCGCTGACAAGTCCCAAGAGGGGATGGACTTAATCGACCTTAGACAGTTCCTTCAACAGATGGTGCTACTAAGTTGTCTTCATCCAACAAATTCTTCCATGGACCCCCAATTGCTTGAATAGCTGGCCACTGTACTTTCAACGGTGCCATCGCCAGGTCAAATTTTGAACCCTCAAGCAAGAATTAATTTACCATCAGCAAGCTCACATTAGTAGGATTAAGACCCCTGAACCCACACCATATGGGAAAAAAACTCCAATGCCGGGTACAAGAGCAACAAGTAGACCACTTTCTAGACACCTGTAAGGAAGCCAGTAAGGCATCTGAAACACCCTGGCCTTTCCTCCTTCTAACCTCCTGGCTATCAAACAGAGTTTCCATAGACTCTTTACCCTCAAAATGAGGAACTCCAGGGGGGACAGAACCAACGTGAGAAGCCACTCTGGGGCTTTCTGCATCTTCAACAGCACGGGAATCCAATTGGTACGCGTCCATCGTGAGCCACCAAAATTATCTCGTCTCCCACCTATCATACTCTCACCAAAAACGCACTGAGGAGAGGAATCAAAGGAAAGGCATACAATGGTCCCGGCGGCCACTGACATGACAGAGCATCAATCGCCTAAACCTGAACCACCCTCTCCTTGGTACCGTGTCTCGGAACCTTGGCATTGGTCAGGCATGCAAAAAAGTCCACAAATGGAAGACTCCTCCAGCAGTCAAGTTAGAGCATACCCTCTGATCCAGAGAAAAGTCTCTCAAAGTGGGAATCTCCCAGCTGTGCAAATCGTCTATCACATTGGTTGACCCCTGAGATCAGGGTCTCCTGAGCCCAAGAAAACAATTTGCGAGAAATAATTTCCAGACTACTGGCCACTGGCCCGAGTCCCTCCCCCCCGTTTGTTCACCTAGGCTTTTGTGGGTCCATTGTCCATCATGACCAGCACTGACCTCCCCTGTAACTGAGCACTGAAAACAATAATATCTCTTCTTATGGCCTCAAGTTCTCTCCAATTTAATGAATGGTTTACCTCTGTGCGAGTCCAACAACCCTGTGCCTGCAAATGGCCTACCCAAGTGCTCCATCCTGTCAAACTGGTGTCTTTGGTAAGTAGCACAGCATCAGGAGGATCTAGTGGTACCCTGTGCAACAGGTTTGTTTGATCTTACCACTATGCTAGATCTTTCCATGACAATTGAGACATTAGAATTGAGATTGCCATGTCCCGTGACCCTGGATCTAACTTGCTCAGAGTCCAATAGACCAAATTGTAAAGATGGAACCGAGCCCATTGAACCAGAAAGATTGTAGATGCCATGTCTCCCTGGACCCTGTGCCAAGATTCCACCTTTGGATTGTAGTGGGCCATTTGACTCCTGATGTGACCCTGCAGCTTGGTCACACATGCTTCTGGCAAACTAAATCAACCCTTTCGAGTCCAAAAATGTTCCTCAATAAATACCAGATCTTGGGATGGCTTTAATGAATGCTTCGCCCAATTGAAGTGGAACCCATCAGAATGCAGGACTGCCAGTACTGTCTCTGTATGGGACATCAACACTTCCGCCAAGGAAGCCTGCACCAACCAGTCGTCTAGATACGGGTGCCCAAAGATGCCTCTAAATGTAGAATTGCCTTTAATGTGGCCAGCACTTTGGTGAACACTCTTGGGGATAATTTGTGCCCAGCAGGAAGGACCAGACACTGATAATGGGCATTCTCTAGGGCAAACTACAGGAACCTTTGATGAGAGGACTTGACAGGAACATGAAGCTAAGTATCCTCCAAGTCTATAGATGCCAACTAATGTCCTGGCCTTATCATAGGAATAATCGACTGTACTTTTACCATTTGAAAAGGGAGAGTCTGGACCCAAGCATTGACGCACTGTGAATCCAGCATCAACTTGTATGCACCGAAAACGTTTGAACTGGAAAAAGATTGGAATTGCCCCTAAGCTTCTTTCTCCTTGAGGAACCTGAATAAATGCCTTCTTTTGGAGCAGTAGGTCAATCAATCAACATTTGTAGAGCGCACTACTCTCCTGTGAGGGTCTCAAGCCACTGAGGGGGGGGGGGGCTGCTACTGTCGAAAAACCAGGTCTTGGGGAGTCTCCTGAAGGTCAGCAGGTCCTGGGTCTGTCGCAGGTGGATGGGGAGGGTGTTCCATGTCTTGGTGGTGAGTTGGAAGAAGGATCTGCCGCCGGTGGTCCTTCGGTGGATGCTTGGCATGGGTGCTAGGGCGAGGTCAGTGGAGTGAAGCTGGTGGTTTGGAGTGTAAAAGGTGAGTCGTTTGTTGAGGTATGCTGGTCCGGCGTTGTGGAGTGCTTTTTGAGCGCTGGTGAGGAGCTTGAAGATGATCCTCTTGTTGATGGGGAGCCAGTGCAGTTCCCTCCGGTGGGCAGTGATGTGGCTGTGAGGGGATGTCGAGGATGAGGTGTGCGGAGGTGTTCTGTATGCGTTGAAGTTTCTTCTGGAGTTTGGCCATGGTTCCCCCATAGACGACGTTGCCGTAGTCCAGCCTGCTGGTGACGAGGGCCTGGGTGATTGTCCTTTTGGTTCCAGTGGGGAGCTTGTGAAGCATCCGGAGGGTGTTCAAGCAGGAGGAGAAGACGGTGTTGACTTGTCGGGTCATTGACAGTGATGAGTCCAGGATGAACCCCAGTTTGCGTGCGTGGTCGGTGACTGTCGACGCAGCTCCCAGTGAGGCCGGCCACCAGGAGTCGTCCCAGGCAGAGAGGGTGGAGCCGAGGATGAGGACCTCTGTCTTGCTCGAGTTCAGTTTCAGGCGGATGTTCTTCATCCATTCGGTGACAGCCTTAATTCCTTCATCGAAGTCGGTTTTGGCAGTGGTGGGGTCCATGGTGAGTGAGAGGATCAGCTGGGTATCGTCAACGTATGAGATGATGTTGAGGTTGTGCAATCGGACGATGTTGGTAGGCGGTGTCATGTAGACATTGAAGAGGGTTGGGCTAAGGAATGATCCTTGGGGTAAGCCTGCTGGAGCAGTGCAAGACGTTTTGGTCCCCCTGCTGACAGAAGAGTCACCTTGACCTCCATTCACGGAGTAGGTTTTTCGAATTTCATGTTTACCTCATTGACCACACTGAGAGCCCACTTGCCTGTCAATCAATCAATCAATCAAGGAATTTGTATAGCGCGCTACTCACCCGGAGGGTCTCAAGGCGCTTTTTGGGGGGGCGGGGGGGTCCGCTACTGCTCGAACAGCCAGGTCTTGAGTTGTTTCCTGAAGGAGAGGTGGTCTTGGGTAAGACGGAGGTGGATGGGGAGGGAGTTCCAGGTCTTGGCTGCCAGGTAGGAGAAGGATCTTCCTCCCATGGTGGCTCTTCGGATGCGTGGAACGGCGGCAAGGGTGTGGCTGGTCGATTGAAGTTGGCGGGTGGGAGTGTAGAAGGTCAGGCGGTTGTTGAGGTACCTGGGGCCTAGGTCGTGGAGGGCTTTGTGTGCGTGGGTGAGGAGGCGGAACGTGATACTTTTGCTGACGGGGAGCCAGTGCAGGTCTTTCAGGTGTCCGGAGATGTGGCTGTGGCGGGGGATGTCCAGGATGAGTCGTGCGGAGGCGTTCTGGATGCGTTGGAGTCTTTTCTGCAGTTTGGCTGTGGTTCCGGTGTAGAGGGTGTTTCCGTAGTCCAGTCGGCTGGTGACAAATTCCTGGGTGACCGTCTTCCTGGTTTCGGTGGGGATCCAACGGAAGATCTTTCGGAGCATGCGTAGGATGTTGAAACATGAAGACGAGAAGGCGTTGACTTGTCTGGTCATCGACAGGGAGGAGTCCAGGATGAAGCCTAGGTTGCGTGCGTGGTCCGTTGGTTTGGGTGCGCTGCCTAGAGCCGGGGGCCAACAGGAGTTGTCCCAGGCAGATGGTGATGGTCCAAGGATGAGGACTTCTGTCTTGTCTGAGTTCAGTTTCAAATGGCTGTTCTTCATCCACTCGGCTACTTCTTTCATTCCTACGTGCAGGTTGGTTCTGGCGGTGGCGGGGTCGTTGGTGAGGGAGAGGATCAGCTGGGTGTCGTCGGCGTAGAAGATGATGTTGAGGTTGTGTTGGCATGCGATGGCTGTGAGCGGGCTCATGTACACGTTGAAGAGGGTGGGGCTGAGTGATGATCCTTGTGGTACGCCGCAGATGACTTCAGTGACGCTGTGACTCCAAATCTCCACAAAATGATGCAGCCTCCATTCAACCGGAAAGCCACTTTAATTTGTCAGGAGAATTTCTGCCTTGACCCCTTCTTTTTTAAATCCTTATTTGGTAAAAAAAAAAGCCATGGCTGATACTTCTACTTGAGTGTAGAGTATCCCTTGAACTCATTGCGAGTAGAAAACCTGGATCTTTTAGCCCAGAACCTTTTGGAGTAAGACCTACCCTTACATGGCAGGGTATGTTTCCTGTCCTTAAAAGCCTTGGAAATCATGGAATCCAGCTGCTCACTAAACAACATATTCCTCTGAAATAGAATTTCATCAAGGCAGACTTCTCCACTGCTTCAGCCTTCAAATCCATCATCCAGAGCTGCTGTTTGGCTGCCACCAAAATTAAAAGCATTGCCATGGCAGAGGGTTTAGTGTACTGTGGAAGTAAGTCCTCATTCTCATTTCCCAATCGCAAAGGAGGAAATCCCAGATTCTGGCAAATCCGAGACAGCGTGCCCCACATCTCCTCTCTCTGCAGATATTTGACTGATGATGAAGATTCTCGAGACTCATGAGCATGATAGGATCTGTCCCTCAATCATATCTTGAACTTCTGACTGCGACAGTGATGGAGGCAATGGACCTGTGTAGCTCCTCCAAAAGAAGGCACTTTTGCTGGAATCTGGTCACCTTCACCTTAGGAAGACGAAGAATAAATGACATGCTTCCTCTTCACAGTGCGCTTCCTAGACATCATTTCGTGTTGAAGTTAGAGACAAAAACAAGCAAATAGTACCCTTAAATGGGTAGAGTTCCAGCATTCATCCAATGACAGACACTAACTAATCCAATGGAAGCCCCTGAACCTGGGTGTTAGATTTGGGGGTCTCTAGTTGGCATAGGTAGGTACTTGTGACAAATAGGGACCCTTTCCTCCATCAGGGTAAAGGGGTACACTCCTAAAATAACCCCTGCTCGCCCCCTTGGTAGCTTGGCACGAGCAGACAGGCTTATCTCAGAGGCAGTGTGTAAAGCATTTGTGACCACATACAGTAATCCAGGGACAACACTACAGATGGACACCACACAGGTTTTATATAAAAAAAGAGTATTCTTTATGTAGACTTATCACAAGACCAAAAACAACAAAAATCCACAATACTGTACTTAAAATGGTAGTTTTCGCATACTTCTGTTTAGTCGTTAAAATGCGACACTTTAAGTCAATGTACCTTCTGATGCGTCACGCTTTCACAACAAAAGTGTTGCAGCGATGGAAATGCAGCAAAGTTTTGGTGCAAAGAAATAAAGACGTGAAGATCTTTCAGATGCGCCACGCTTCTCCGATGTTGCAAGAAGTCTCGGCTCGATGGCGTCAGCTGCAGCGGTGACACCCTTGTTCAGAGATGCAATGACGGGCTTCCAGCTCCTTGCAACATGCAGACCCTCAGAAAGCCCAAAACAGCAGCAGGCACTTTCCAAGGAACTCTGAGGAGCTGAGGGTTGAAGTCTGTTGTCCCTAAGACTTCAGCAGGAGGCAAGCTCTTTTCCAAGCCCTTGAAGATCCTTACAAGTTGATGAAAGTACACAAAGTTCCCTTCTCCTTTCTTTGGCAGTCAGGCAACCACTGAAGGCCAATCCCCCAAGCAGCACTTCAGCTTAGGGATAGTCTCTCCTCAGTTTTTTCTGGTTCCACTCCTCAGCAAAGGTTTATTCTAGTTGTCCAAAAGTGATGTAAATTCTTGGGTAAACATCACTTACAACGAAACTTTTACAACGCACTACCATTACAACGCAACCATTACAACGCAAACTATTACAACACATTGATCCGGGGGGGGGGGGGCGCTATAAGATAGGGAATAGGTTAATTTACTATCCAATAACCTTCCCTAGTGTCCACGGGGACTGGAGTTGGAATAGTAAATTAAACTATTCACTATCCAGCACCCAAAAGCACTATGCGTTGTAATGGTATGCGATGTAAAAACCGTGTTGTAAAGGCAGGCGTTGTAATAGCCTGCATTGTAACGTCATACATCCAAATTCTTGGGATCAGGGTCCCAATACTTATCCCCAAAATCCTTTGTCCTATGAGGGTAGAGGGGCCTTTGCCTAGACCAAACCAGTTCTGGAGCACTCTGTTTACATGACTCCTTCTTTCCTTTCACAGTGCAGGGCAGAAACATCAGACGCCCCAAAGGAGGTGGAGCCAGTATTGTGGAGGCAAGGCACAGCCCTGGAGCACTCTGTTGACATGATTTATTCTCTCCTTTCACAGTGCAGGACAGAAACATCAGACGCACCACAGGAGTGGAGCCAGCACTGTGGCGTGCAGGCACAGTCCTATTCAGGTCCCAGGTGCAACTCCTCCCTCCCATCTAGATGCAGATCTCTCTATTCACTGCTGGGCGGACTGCCCCTGTCTCCTGGAATCCCCTGGCCCTGTCACTCCAGACAAGGAATACTCAGCCTAGCAGAGGCAAACTTGGATAGTTAGACAAGAAAATACCTACTTTCTAGAAAGTGGTATTTTCAAACACAGAATGTTAAAACCAACTTCACTAAAATATGTATTTTCTCATTCTGAGAGCAGACATACTAAACTCGAATTTCTACTATGTTCCCTGAGCCAGTTAGGATTATAAAATGTAATAATCTAACTGCCCATTCTGGCCTATGGAGAACAGGTAGCGTTGCAATAGTGAAAAATCAAAATGGCTCTAATTCACTCTTAGGACATGCCACACACACCAGGGCATGTCCTACCTTATACTTACAATGCACCCTGCCCATGGGCCTACAATGGGGGTGTCTGATATGAAGAAAAGGGAAGGTTTAGGGACTGGCAAGTGGGTGTACCTGCCCAGTCAGCATGACAGTACCAGACTGCACACAAGCTCTGCAATGGCAGACCTTAGATACACTTTTACAGGCTGCTTCTGTGGGTGGCACAACCAGTGCTTCAAACCCACCAGCAGCATTTGGATTACCAGCCCTGGGCACTCCTGGTGCACTGTACTAGGGTCTGACAAGTATACCAAACCAGCCAATCATGAAATCACTAATTCATACATTAATTTACAATAGTGAGAGCATATGCACTTCAGCACTGATCAGCAGTGGTAAAGTGCCCAGAGTCATAAAATAGCAAACGACAGGTCAGAAAAAATATAGGACAAAGGCAAAAAGTTCAGTGATGACCCTGCAAAAAGGGCCAAGTCCAGCACTGGGTGTTTTATTTTCACCCATTTATACATTGCCAAGAATCAGGGCAAATACATAATGTGTCCCAAATGGGAGATTACCGGTTTTGGCAGGGAAGCACAACAGGTTTTTGCACATTCTTTGGATTTACCACACTTTCCACATAACCCACCAAATGGTGCATCATTTCTAGATTTCCATCTCTAATGGATTACTAATAAAAGTGCTGTATTTTGTGTTCCACACTGAAAGACCAATGCTGTCATCAGGCATTCAACTAATAATAATTAGGTGAAACATTTGCCATGACATTATTTTTGTGCGTAAACATTTTTTATTTTTTAAGAGAAAAATATGGACACAATGTGCAGCTTTGCACCACATCCTTTACCTTTTCTAGTTACATAAATTAGTCAATCTGAACACAAAAGTTGATTCTTCATTACCACATTTCTTCAATAGTCCTGACATTCGGCAAAACTCAGCATTTTATGTGCTCTTTATAGCTACCTTTCTACGGACAGATTGCAACATCAGAATCTTTCTAATAATATTATAGATTTGGAATAAAAATATATTTAAGCATTGTGGAAGTATATGTAATATTGTTTTACTTTGTACACTCCATTGATATACACTGCTTGTAATAATTTATATGTATTGCTGTACACTTATTTTTCTGTTCGAGACAAGGAACGAAACTTAATCTAGCCTTTCCAAGGTGGTTTTCCTAATTTCCCGATTAATGTTTAACACACATTTTTTTCTCTTTTGACTTCTCCACATTTCTTAAATTAATTTTTGCTTTATAAGTTTCGCAATTAAGTTTTTATGGAGTAACATACCAAAATGAATTCTTCCTGTGACGTGGCTTTTGATTCTTTACTCTGTTCTTGAGTTGGTAAAATTGGTTACAAGTTAGTAGTTCTTATGCTAACAGAGTTATACCATCAAGGAAGATAACAAGTACTGTATCTTTGAAAGATGTATAATCTCTGCTTCGTACCTGTTAGTGAGATAAAAATGTAATCAGTTAATGCTATAATGTGGCTTACTCCTGGGTGTCTGACGCTGATCCGTGATGAATTCATGTCAGAGATTCAGGACACAAATTATTCCCACCTAGATTATGGTATAAACTTTTGTCCCAACTGGACTTCCTGAAAATCTGGCCTTGATCCAGCAGGGCTTGCTTAGACTTGCTGCTTCAGTGTTACATTGTATTCAATTTGTTTGGAGTGAATGGTGCTAAATATTTGTCATAATATCACATTACATGTGTTCCTACAGAACACATATCTTGGCAAATAATGAGAACTAATCACCACTCCTTTCAAACGTTAAAGACTAGTTAGAGCGAATCGGAAATGTCATCCTGTCTTTCATTAACTCTTTGGCTATATTACTTGGCTAGCTGTGAATGCTGACTATCGCCAAACCATTTTTAGGTTTCGCTGGAGGGCGGAGCTCTTAGCTCCGCCTCCAGAGAAATCTCTTGATTTCAGTAAGGACTCTGGAATACGCCCCCCTGTCCCATTGGCTAGCTCCATAAATGGAGGCTAGCCATTGGAACAGAGATCTGTCCGTCAAGGCCGGACCAGATTCGGGGGCGTTCCCGAGATTTTTTCCCAGGGCGGAGTTACGTTTTTTCCCGTTCCCTCCCCTTTCACTGAAAGTCTGTCCATTCCCGCCCCCTCCGTGTGCCTTTCCGCCCCCCCCTCGCTGTCCTGTGCACGTTTCCCGCCGTCCGTGTCCTCTCCCGCCCCCTCCCGCCGTCCGTGTCCTCTCCCGCCCCCTCCCGCCGTCCGTGTCCTCTCCCGCCCCCTCCCGCCGTCCGTGTCCTCTCCCGCCCCCTCCCGCCGTCCGTGTCCTCTCAGATGGCGCTGGCCAGAAGACTAACTTCAGTAAATGAGGGCTGCAGTCAGTGTCACACCCTCTTCAATACAATCACAGTAAATTGTTGCTGTCAAGGTATTTCCACGCCTCCTTCCCACTTTCGAGGCACATCAGCCATCGAGATTAGATGATGCAGTTTCTGAGCCTGCAGCACACCATGCGCCGCCTTGAGTTCTCCGGCATTACTTGCACAGCAACAAGATACGCCTCGTGGCAGTGCTTGCGTACCTGAGTGGGCGGGCACTGCAGCAGCGACAACAGTACAGTCGGGGCACACGGAAGACAGACACCAGCGCAGGACGCATCGCCAGTGTTGACACGCCAAGCGTCGGAGGCAGCTTGACTTGGAAGCAGAGGATCACACGTCTCCTGCGTCCTTTCTTCAGCATTCTCGAGATGGCGCAGCTGTCCACGATCTACAAACTGTCTCTGCTGCTGAGTGCTGCTGCGGGTGAGTCTCTGCACTGGGGGGGACTTAATTTCTGGGTGTGAGTATCTCTCCCTAATGGTCGTTTTCAAAGCCGCTTTGCTGTCTGTACCCTGGCTGCATGTCTCCTTGCCTCATGGGGTGTCTGTTTGCCTACCCCGGTGTCTCTACATAAAAATGAATCTCTCAGTCCCTTGGTGGCCGACTCATCCCCAGCATGGCTGTCTCTTCCTGTTTCTCAGGTCTTATGCCCACTTGAACTGCATTTCCTTTAAGGCGGGTGTCTGTTTCTCTGTCTCGTACAACAACAGGGGTCTCTTCCACCCCGTGGCCCCGCCCCTTCCTGGGCTTCTCTTTCCGTCCTGTCTCCGAGTGTCTCTTTTCCCCTGAGTCCCAATGTCTCTCAGATAAGTGCTTTCCAGCTGGAGATTTCTGCCGCCTTTCACTTTCACTTTTGAGTTGTTAATTGATCTGCCCCCCCCCTTTCCCCCCCCTTCTTGGAAGACAGAGATCCCTGAACTCCAAACCGAGCACAAGACCGCGAAGATGCCCCCTCCTCCCGTACACCTGCCCATTTAACGTGCTTGACCAAATTCCATTATAGGATGTTAGCCGTTCAGGAAATATACTTTGTGTAATAGTACTAAGATGTAACTACAAGAACAAACAAGCATTTACAATGCAACAGTTTCGCCTTTGGAAATGTTTGAGCTATTGGCATTGTAAATGAAAAAATTTGTATTTATGTGTTGGTTTTGAAAACAGATAAATAAATGGCATTGTCCTTTACATTGCCAATAGCTCTAACTTTTCCAAAGGCGAAACCGTTGCATTGTAAATGCTTGTTATTCACTTTGCTCGCAATCAGAGTTTGGACGGAATGTCATTATTGAACTTATTGAACTAATACCAACTCCACGATGTGACATAACATAGTTGTACCCAAACACTTCAATGAAGGAAACATGGCTGTGACGTGAGAAGGGCAGCAGCCAATGGGCTTTGCACACATTTGCAAGCTGGAGGGGCTCTCCCCAGCCCTTCAGGGAGTAAAAGGGAGCGCTGGTGGGTCCCACACAGAGACCTGTCTGGATCAGTGCTCAGAGCTCTGCGGACTCTTCATCATGTCCTGGAGTCCTGTCATTCTCGTCCTCTCTGTACTCTGTGCAGGTCAGATCTGAAACACTAAGGGGCAGATTTACAAGTCCCTTGCCCCACTTTTGCGTCATTTCTAACATGGGAGAAGTGACGCAAAAGTGGCGCAAGGGGCTTGTAAATAAGACCCTAACTGTTGGTCTTCGATAGTTTCTTTTTGGTGAATGTGTTTAGTTAATCTCTTGTTTTCCAATGTTTCAGGGTCCAGCGCCCAGCCAGTCCTGACCCAGCCCTCCTCTGCTTCCGTTTCCCCAGGGCTGAACGTGCAGTTGCCCTGTACCATGTCCTCTGGATACACTTCAAGCAGCTACAGGATTCGCTGGTACCAGCAGAGGCATGGCAGTGCCCCTCGGTTTGTCTATCATTACTATACCAGCAGCAGTCAAGAGAGAGGTGCCGGGATCCCCGATAGATTCTCTGTGACCCCTGACGCCTCTCGTAACCTCTGGAATCTGGTCATCACCGGGGTCAGGCTGGAGGACAATGCTGATTACTACTGTCAGACGCATGATGGAGGCACAAACATACACAGTGGGACAAGCAGACAGGAAACTCAGACATCATCATTGACAGTCTCACTTCCCTCAGCCCCCCACCCCTCTGCAGAGCTGCAGAGCCCAACAGAAGGTTTCTAGAACGAGGTATTCTATAAGATACCAGTGCACTTTTTCACCTAAAATGGAACTGACGCGGTTACGAGCCCCTGCGGGAAAGTCTGAGACTTGCGGGGCTGATTTACAAGCCCCTTGCAAGACTTTTAAGCCACTGTTGCGTCACTTTTGTGATGCAGCGGCGGTGCAAACCATGTGCCACTTTGCACCTTATTTACAACGTGACGCATCTAGGGAGATGCGTCACATTGTAAAGCCCTGCGCCACATGAAACCTGTGTCAGGTTTCATGTGGGCGTTCCGGCGCAGGGTGGGCGTTCCGCTGCCGGAACGCCACGTAAAATTGATGTAGTGAAATGTACAATATTTCACTGAGTCTCTTTTATGGCCATATTGCGTCAAAACCCTGCGCCTGCTTGAAGCAGGCGTAAGGAGTGACGCATCATGTTGTGGCTAGGCCAGGTTGGGACAGTGCTGGAGTTGCATCTGTTTATCCTTGCGCCATGGTGCGCTGCATTGTAAATGCGGCGCATCTGTGGTGGCACAAGGGTAAACTTGCGCATGCATCTTTCCTGGATCATCCCTGCTGATTTTCAGGGATGTGCCAGGAAACGTAAATATCCCCAGCGGTCTCTGAGACTGACAGACATGGGAATGATTCCCTGCACCGTGCTGGCCATGCTCCGTGAAAGGGCACTGCTATGGTAATAACTTAACTATCCAATTTTAGTTTTTCAATTTTGGTACCTTAAACGGTTCTTACTTGAGACAATCTTTGAAGTAATTGTGAAAATACTTCTCAGTTTCCACTTCTCACCCTTCCCAGAGGCAGCATCCGAGCCTATTCAAGAAGGAGCCTCAGGCTGGAGAGAAAGACTCTGTGGAAGATTAATGATCTTTAACTTCCAGACCCTGTGGGGTCAGTGGTGTGCCAAAGTTCCCAAGATAGACCTTGACATTCCTATTTGCTTCCAGAACTCCCTGGAATGACCGAGGAAGTAGGGGACTGTCGGTAATCTTCATTCTTCCATTTCATCCTTCGGCTCCCAGCCCTACTTCTCGAGCCGTGCCCCCTCACCAGAAGGATGTTGGTTGCTGATGCAAAGCAGCCCTAATCAAATAGTCTCTTTTCGACTGCTGACTACCATAGCGCTTCAAGGTACCAAAATGCGGCATCCACTCTGAGGACTCCTTGAGTCAAAGTCAGAGTTAACTTTATTCGGTTAATTTAAAACCATCAAAGTGCATGACACAGAGCATAACAATTCAAAGCACAATCAGATTATCACACCTTTTTAAAAAATTCCGATGAGCCATCATGTATTAGACACTCCTACCCATCGCAATATCCCCTCGGAGTTAAAATAAATATATAAAATAGGAGTTTGACCTGATCAGGAGTCAGCCATTTACAAGAAAATAAAATAAAAAACAATATAATGACTTAATAGATTCATTTAAAACACTATGGTTCTGTGAGCCTATTCCTACACCTAATTGCTTCTATTATATAGCTTGCAACCCCAAAACACACCACTGGAGATGCCAAAATTTGCAAGTATGCCAGCGCTGGCCTGACTTGTTCAAAGTTACCCCCTCTTAGGAGTGGAATAATACATTTCCTACGTAGCGAAACATAAAAATCACAGAAAAATATCATATGAAGGGTGTTCTGTTCAGAGAAGTTGTCACAAGGACAGGGACTTAACGACCCTTCTTTAAAAGACCCTTTCTGGAAAGCTAGCAGTCAGGGATGTGCTTAAATCTAATTAAAGCAAATAGATGGTAAGGTTTGTGTATGTAAGTTAAATATGGTTGCAACTGTCTACCTAGACTCAACGTGACAAAACTGCTCACAGTAGGTTTCACTAATTCCCTTTCCTCCCTTATTGACATAGATCTGTCCAAAAACTGCACTTCAGATCTCTAATGACCGACTTACCGAGAGCTCTAGGGCTCAAAAATAAGTCAGGACAACCAAGAGATTCCGTCTGAGTCCTAATGTAGCGGACCCATATTATATTTAACCCTTTGTCTAGGGAAATGCAATCTTGGATGATCAACTGGTTTAAATTTGGGGTCGGTTGAGCCCATATTCTCAGCCAGCACAATAGGAGGGCAACCGCAATCTGGTCTGAAATAGAACCAGCTCCAAGGTCCTCATGGATGTTAAAAACTGGGGTAGAGGCCGGGACCGACAGCAATCTACGGAAAAAAGTGTTTTCGACTGCCTGGATTTCTCCAGTCTCTATATATCCCCATATGTCGCTCCCATAGGTCACCATTGGGAGACACTTAGCATTGTAAATCTTCATGAGTGCCGGGAGTGGTTTAGAGCCAATTCTTTTTGCAAACTCTAAAATAGCCCCCGATGCTCTGGCTAATGTGTTCTTTTTGTGTGAGCGCTGCGTAAACCACGAACGCCTGTCATCAAAAAGTACGCCTAGGTATGGAAAAGCAGACACTTTAATTAATTCCATGCCCTTACAATAGAATTTGGCCTTTCTCGCTCTACCTGAGCCAATGGACATTGAATGTGACTTTTTTAAAATTCATAATCAGGTCCAGAGAGTCCATAAAATCAATAAAACAATCTAAAAGAGATTGCAGCCCTCTCGCGGTCCTTGCCACCAACACCGCATCGTCGGCATAGAGTAATGCTGGTATAATTTTTGTGCCGGCTCTTGAGATGTCTTTGAAGCAGGAAGACAGGGCGTCCCCTAGTTCATTAATGTAGAGTGTAAACAACAGGAGTGCTAAAATGCACCCCTGTTGAACCCCTCTTTTGACAGCCCAGGAATCAGTTAGGCTGCCATCCTCATTATAGATCACTGTGGCTGTGGTATTTTCATGAATAGTCGCTAATAAGGAAATCAAATCTACATCTAAACCAATACTATGAAGGGTCGCTCAAAGCTTTGATCTGTTCACAAGGTCGAAAGCTGAGGTTAGGTCCATAAAGGCCAGATGGAGATCCCCATGCTTTGCGACCGGGTACTTCCCAATCACTAGATGAAGATTAACACATTGACCCAATGTGAATAATACTATTTTGATCTAGCCAATCTGTTAGGCGAGCGAGGACGACTTTTCCCATGATTTTGGCCACGGAGTCCAAGAGTGAGATTGGCCTATAACAGGTCGGATCATCTCTGGCTCCCTTTTTGAAAATCGGAATAATAACCGCTTTTGCCCAAGACGAGGGAAAGCCGAGCTGGCTGGCAGCATTAAAAACATTAGTTAGAATTTTTGCCCTTAAAATAGGATCTGCTCTGTAAAGATCGGCCGGTACAACGCCGGGGCCCGTGGCTTTCTTCCTTGATGTTGACTTCATTGCCTCAATGACTTCATCCAAGGAAATGGACAGGGGGTTCGAGACACAACCACTGCCAACTGGCCATACAGAGGATCCATCACTCACCGCTGTATACAGCCCCAAAGTGTTGGACCCAACTCTCAGGGGAAATGAGACAGTCTTTGACGGAATGAGAAGATTAATCAAATGTAGGAGTGTTCACCACACTCCAAAACCTACTGCTGTTTGACAGAACACTCACTTGGCTAAGCTCGTCCCATGCCATTTCTCTTAACTGCTTCTTCCTACTATCAACTGCAGCTTTATATGCCCTCCTAGCATGCTTGACCCTATCAACGGCCCTAGGTTTCCCATTAAGCTCCTCCATGAGTGCTCTATGGGCACTCATGCAGGTTTCATCAAACCATTTTTAATGTTTAGAGGGCCTTGAATTGCAGGGTACCGTCAAGTTGACCGCTACTTGCTTTGTAATTCGGTCAAACACACCTAAAATTATTGGTGGATTGGAGTCCTGGTCCATACAGATACCAAACTCCTCTGCACAATCATTAATTCAATTTTCAATAAAACTGTCAGAAGTGATTACTTCCCATTTTAACATATGTGCTTGATCTTCTGGGGCAATGTTAATATTAGTTATATGAGCCAAGGGTTTAACTTTCTTGGTGGTAACAGAAATGTTAATATCCAATGTCAGTGGTTACTAAGGCAATTATGTGTTACGCCAAATGTGCCTAATAGGTCCATCAATGAGCCTGAGACTAGTATATAGTCAATGGTGCTTTGGTGGCCTTGACTAATGTATGTCGGTATAGGAGGTGACATAACCGACTGCATTGGGCAGATCAAATTATGGGTCGATAAAAAACTCTCTAGAAAGATCCCAGAGGTAGTATGTTCAAGGTGCGTTAACCCCTGCGAACCGTACTTCTCGTCTAATTTTGTTAGCCATTTGATAGGACAAACGTGAATATTAAAATCTCCCGGGACTAATACGTGGTAGTACATGTCAACCTTGGCCTCATAGTCAGCCAAAAAGGCAGCGAGGGATCTTAAATGCTCTAGGTCATCATATCTCATAAAAGAATTATAAAAATTGACCACTAAAAAACTCGGTAAATTATTCCCTGTTAATTCAACTGCCAAGATATTGGGTGAGCATGAGTCTGTTTTCTTAGCTTTGTATAATAGTTTAAGATTGATTAACAGCAAAAGCCCCCCACTGGCTCTACCCATCCTTGATGTTACGGCATATTTGCAAAAAGATAAAAACCCATCCAGGAAATAGGATTCTTTGGAATTCCATGTTTCCTGGAGGGCTATGATATGGTGGCTAGCAAGGAAGAGTTCCCAGTTAGTATCCCCCCTTTTGGTCCACAGGCCTGCTATATTCCATGATAAAACTTTTAGGTGGGGTCCCTTAATTGACCGCCAAGTAGAATTAAATTCGGCGGATCCAGCAAAGGTGGGAAGTGGTTATTTAAGTTAGTAAAGGCTAGTCATAGGAAAATGTGTTTCTTCCTCGGCCATTTCCCCTGGATTCAATATATCCACTACTGCTATGTTTGTAACAGGTAGTCAGTCTTGAGCATCTAAGCCAGACAGAGCCTCAAACCTGTTTAAGACCGGAATGTAAGATACTAACTCTTTCAGGGTTCTCAATGGAGGTTTATAAAAATAGCCAAGTGGCAGGGCCCAGATAGAAGTGGCAGATAATGGGTACTGATCCTGGGCCTTTAGGATCATTTGGGTGACAGCGGGGCTTCGGAAGTGAACAACACAATCCCCCCCAATATTCTTTTGCGACTGCCAGACCCACGCGACTCTGCACACCATTAAAATATTATTACTCATGGCTGCCCAGAAACCTTTATGTCTGGATAGCCAATAAACAGTTTTGTTTCTCAGTTGGGTCCAGGATTCTGTTTGGTCAGGTCTGAGCGGGGAAACACTGGCCAAGACCACAACAAAGGGACAAGCCGCTGGTGCCAAATCTAAAATATCTTGCGCTGGCTTGGTAATCACATGGTTTATAATACTAGGACCATCTCTGTATCGGTCAGGTTAAGCCGTTAATACCCTTTGCGGGCCCTCTGACGTTGCCAAATTCTGAACACCTGAATAGGGCACAATTGCCTGCCCACTCATCCCTTGGCATACTGAGCTCAGTTGCAGGAAAGACCCCCCTGGGCCTGGTGTTACATGCAGCACTTGCGGTCTTAGTGTGCGTATCTCTCCAGTTTGATTTTTCGCCGCCCCATAGGTCATATCCCCATTTCGATCCCCAACAGGGCCACAGCTTCTTGGCCGGGCAGACGCCACAGATTCCAATGCTGCTATGAATCCCAGTTACCTCTGAGTTAGCCATCACTTGGGCACCTTTTGAAAGGAGAGATCATTTTTCTTCAATCGCCCCTAGTTTATTCCAAAAGGGTGCTAGGAGAGTGGTAATTAGGGTCTCCAGACGCTTCCAATAATCTGAGTTATCTCCATGTTCCACGAACTTGGACGTGTAAGTATTAACAATAAGAGGCAAACCATTGTCAGGTTTCCGGGACAACTTCCCATTTACCCCTGAGGTTTGATGTTTAAGATTATCTTTAGCTTTGCCCCTCAGTGCTACTCCACCCCTTGTGCGTTTTGCTGGCGGTTCCCTGAGTCCTCCCTCATTATTAGTGACCAACCCCGACTTAAATGCACTAGCCACCCCTTCGCTTTCTTTGACAGATCTTTTGGATCTAGTGGCTGGATCACCTTTGACTGCCCGGGGTATATTCAGGGAGTGGGCTTGGGATAGAACAGGGGCAACAGGGTGGTCTAAATTGTGCAAGTGAGGAGAACCCACCGAGACCCCATGGACGCTCAATCCTGGAGTATGAGTGGATTCCGCAGCACTCAGATTGACCACCTCTACAGTCCCTAAGTCAGAAATAGGATCCGTATCAACTACAGTGGCCATGCCTACTTTTATTGACTCCGTACTTAGGTGAATCATGGTTTGCGTAACAACCACTGGTGATTTAGCCATTCTTTAGCCCCCAGGTTGATCTTTTTTGTTCCACATATGACCCCAAGGAAAGTCTTTTTTTCTGTTGGCTGAATTAAATTTCATGCTGGAGGACAGATTCAGCCCTAGATAAAAACGCATCCAGCATTCCTACCACACACCCCCCCCTCTGCCCTGTAAGTGCACGTTTAGTGGCCATTGAGGAACACAAAATGATATTTACTCAGACAGTCAATGTCAGTGTAAAAGCAATGTTAGAACAGTTCCCCACAAGACCTGCAAACTTGTGCTGGCAATGGTGGTGGCTGGCAAGTTGAGGTTAGAGCTAAAAGAAAAAATTTAAATTAAAAATAAAACCACTAACCAAGTCCTTAAAGGTAGTAGAAGCCCAGTGAAAGAGGGGTGGTCCAGCCCTGCCTCCTCCTGGCTTCGACGGGTGCGGACGGTCCCGCCCTTGGCCTGGGCTTTGCCCGGGTGAGTTCCGGGCACGCCCGTGCCGTCCCGCACTGCCGGTGCCCCCACATCGTTATGAGCGCCTCCTGGCGCGCGATACTGTGGTGCGCGACGTGAACCGCACAAAATGCTGGGGATGCAGTTCCAACCCATGCAGACAACCTGTGTAGTCGAGCGAGTGTCTGTCAAATCCGGCGTTCCAGCAGTGGTTCAGACTCTCCTCGCGCCTTCCCAGCAATGTCCTAGGTATGGCAGCAATTTCCCAGGTATGGCAGCAATATCCCAGGTATAGCGGCAGAGTTTCGGGCTGTTAGGCTTTACAACGGAACAAGAAAAAACAGCTCCTTGGGTCATTGCTCAAACTGATCAAAGATTTAGAATGTAGAACCTGTGGGAGAGATAGTGTGAGGGGTCATAAACATTGGTGCGAGAAAGGGAGTAATGAAAATAACTGGTAAGTAATCTAAGCATTTCCTCTTCACCCCTTTCCTCGTCCCACTCAATACTTCAAGAAGAAGTATCAAAGCAGATTTTTACCTTCTGGATCCAACTGATGATCAACCCAATACATCACTTTTCTCGACGGATGCTCCAGTTTCAATGGCCATGTACATATCTTTGGAAAAAGACTGGCAAAGAGAAAGAGAGGAATCACCAGAGCAGAACACACAGGAACCCGTTTTTTTTAGGATTACTTGGCATTAGGCATCAACGTGGATGTGTCCACCTGTGAAAGACCATGCAAAGGGCAAGTTAGAAGGCCCATCATTGGAAGTTACATAAACCATTTCATTGTGCAACACTAAATACAACTGCTGAGTAGGTGTAGCGTGACTGCCAACAAAGATGGCCATTTAATGCAGAGTCTCATGGATGCCGAGGGCTCCTGGAGAGAAATCCAGCATGACCGGATGGAAATCACGCCCCAGCATGTCATCGCTGAAGCACTGATACCATGAGTAGTTCCATGACCGCATACAAGGCGGGAATGAAGAGTGCGAAGGAGTAAGTGACTCCTCTCTCCACCAGCCCACTGGCTCCCTCGAATAGCAGCAGGGACTTCTGTCTCCATGAAGGAAATTCGCTTCATCGAGACACCCCTACGGCTCTCTTTTGTTGCAAGCCACAAAACTCTCTGGCCTTCCCTGGACCCTACTGCTCTACTTCAGGTGCAACGAAAATTACCCAGCATTGGCCTGCATCCCATCACTAGGGGACTACAATATGTGTCCCTGCCCCACCTTCAACAGGACCTGAGAAGACTGAGAACCCAAGTGGCTCCCCCTCCTGTCTGCCAGCACCTGAGGAGGCCATGGGGCATTCCGACCCAACAGCAAGGCTACGTGTTACATCCTCTGATATAAAGTTAGTCATGTTCCTTTAATTAGATGTTCCATGCACATGCTCTGGCATGAGCTCCTGCATGAGCTATGTTATTCTTTGAATGTATTCCATATTCTGATGCTGTGGTCTACAGCATAGGATTGTACAGTTAAGCATTGTAAGTTAGCCCATTGAAGGAGTTGGACCTGTGTAACGTGCTGCAATAAAGGAAACATATAAAACCATTTATATTTTATGATTTCAACAAAATTTGGCGACGAGGGACACCACTCTGCAGCACGTTTAAGGAGTGGTGATAGAACCCATGTGTGAGGATTTTAACCATTTTCTGGAGAACTTTGGTATGTACAACTTTATACATTTGTACTCTTGATTGTACCAGCCGCTGTCCCTTTAACCGTAACGTACTTCTGATTGTACCAGCGGCTGTATTTTATACCTCTCCTTTCACAATATTTTACTGTACATTTCCATAAATTTTTGTCCGTCTACAATTTCTCAACTACGCTTCGATTTCTCTTGGCCTATACCGCTTTTGTGCCTTTCCGATTCTGGTTAAACATATTTTGCTATTTCTTACATTTTCCACCTAATATTTTTTGAAAGGAAATACCATCGTTGCTATACCGGGATTCTACGTCGCATGCAGATTTGACGACATCTTCGCAACCTGGTAACGATCTACATTCCATTTGTTTCTTCTTTCACGTCTTGCAGTGCGCAGCGTGTCACGTCACACGTACACGTACGCAGCGTGTCACGTCACACGTACGCCGTGCCACGTCATTCGTTTTCCACCATTTTAGAATCACCTTGGCAACGCACTTCAGCATCGGGAGCGTTTTTTCCTACGATGAACTTCAGTAAGTTTATTACTTAACATTTAAACGATTAACGGAATTAAATGTCTCTTCTACAAACTACGAACATTTTTACAATATTTACTTCAACTATACAGTTAATTATTTTATTTTAAACTATGGAAAACATTTACTACAATAGGATATTATAAATATATTTATATACTGCTATATACATTGTTGGAAACTTACCATAATACTGAACTATGCAGTTTGATCCACCTGCAAAATTTCTTCAAATAAAAGGAGATCCTCCCATGCCTTGGTCAAGATGGAAGGAGGAATTTGTTACATATATGAAAGCTATTGACGGAGAAAGGATGGGTTCTGAAAGGAAAAAAAGTATTTTACTTCATTGTTTGGGTTCTGAAGGTCAAGTCATCTTTAGGTCTCTTCCCCAAATTGTTTCTCAAAATGATGGATCTGGTGATTCTCTAAATGTTTACACAGAAGCACTGGCTAGACTTGAAAAGAGATTTAAACCGAATGTTAGCATTGCCTTAAATTGCTTTAAGTTTTATACGAGGAAACAAAAGGAGGATGAGTCTTTTGATGATTTTTTAACTTCTCTTAGATCTCTTAGTGTTCACTGTAGTTTTGGCACCATGACTGACGAAATGATAAGAGACCAAATTATTGTCCATGTTAAATGCAAAAAAATTCAAGACAAGTTATGGGTCATGGGAAATCCGAATCTAAGTGAGACTATTGCCACTGCTAAAGCCCAAGAACAGTCAGATTTATGGATGGATACAGTCAGGAAAGATCCTATCAAAAAATCTCAAGAAGAAGAGATCTGTGCTCTTGGGAAAAGATTTGACTTAAAAAAAGACAACTTTATTCCAAGATCAAATTTTAACAGATCAAAATTTCCACATCAGGGGTCCACTTCTCAAAGTGTGTGTTTTAGGTGTGGAAATAGGTCACATTATGCAAATTTTCCTGGATGTCCTGCTCTTCAAAGAGAATGTAAAATTTGTAATAGAGTTGGACATTTCAGTAACATGTGTAGAGACAAACGTCCTTTTAATAAGGGTTCGGTTTCTTTCATTTCAGAGGAGAATATCAGTATAATTCCTAATGTTCATAATGGTTCTGATAAAGGTTTTGTTGTGTCTATCATAGATACTCAATCAAAATCAATACTTAGTTCGCCCAAATGTATTTTTCAGGTACTAGGAATTGATTTGTTGCTAATGGTCGACTCAGGTTCACCATGGACCATTATAACTCTTGATTACTATAATATCACTTTGTCAGATGTTTTGCCAATTATTAATCTCAAAGAATCTGACATTAATGCCAGTGGTTTCTCCGGAACTAAGATTGATTGTATAGAATTTTTCCATGTTAATTTAACTTTCAGACATAGGGAAGCTGATATAAAACTGTACATCACTAAGAAGGGCGTCAATGTGTTGGGATGGTTTGATCAATGGAAACTTGGCATATTGCTTAATCCACGTGCCAAAGAACAAATATCGTTATGCGACGACAGCTTAATGAACACTATTTCTACAATTGAAAATTCTAATGTTTCTACTAATTCTGAAAAAGTTATTAACATTATTTCCTGTTTCCAAAATGTGTTTTGTGATAAGTTAGGTAAACTTAAACATTTCTCACATAAGATAGTTCTAAAGGAGAATCATACACCCATTGTGCAAAAACTTAGAAGTGTTCCGATCAACATCAGAGAAGAACTTAAGAGTATGTTAGATGAATTACTTAAAGAAGATATTATAGAGCCAATAGAGTCATCTGAATGGGTTTCGCCAATAGTTTTGGTACGAAAACCGGATAAAAAATTGAGGGTGTGTGTGGATTTGAGAGCATTAAACGCAAATATCGTAATTGACTGTCACCCGTTGCCAAACATAAATGAATTGGTATCTCTGTTTGATGGCGCGAAAATTCTCTCTACCTTAGATCTCCGTTCTGCTTATCACCAAATAATGCTAACAGAAGACTTAAAGAAATTAACTGCTTGTATAACTCCACAAGGTCTATTTCAATACAAGAGAATGCCATTCGGTCTCGCATCTGCTGCCTCTGTCTTTCAGAGAGTAATGTTTCAGATTTTTAGAGATTTGGACAATTTTGTAAAATGTTTCCAGGATGACATCCTAGTTTTTTCAAAAGACACTATGGAACATGAGAAACATTTACATATTGTGTGTTCAAGGTTGGAACAAAGTGGTTTAACACTCAAGGCACACAAGTGCAATCTGTTTAAAAAGTCTGTTGAATATTTAGGGCACACCCTTTCGGGTGAGGGTGTTGTTCCAAAACAATCTAATATTGAGGCAATTATTAAGGCACCAGCTCCAGAAAATAAGGATCAGTTACTTTCATTTGCCGGGCTATGTGAATATTATAGCAAGTTTGTCACCAATTTTGACACAAAAATGGAACCTTTGAGAAAGTTACTTAGACAAGGAGAAAAATATGAATGGTCTGAGATACAACAGCATGCTTTTGATGATATTAAACATGACATTATACATGCTCCTACACTCAAACCTTTCCGCATGAACAGGGAGTGCATAATTACTGTGGATGCAAGTCTATATGGCTTAGGTAGTGTCTTATCTCAAAAAGAAGGTAAAAATGAGTGGAATGTTGCCTTTGCTTCAAGAACGCTTAGTGAATGTGAGCGCAGATATGCTGTGATTGAAAGGGAGTTACTTGCCTGTGTGTGGGCCATTGAACATTTTAGACTATTTGTCTGGGGTTCAAAGTTCACACTTAGAACTGATCACAAGCCATTAGTAAATATCTTGTCAGTGGGTGGAGAATGGAATGCAACGGCAAGGATAGCTAGATTAACATCTAGATTGCAGGATTATAAATTTACCACTATTTATGTCCCAGGAAAAAAAAATGTCACCGCGGATTGTTTATCACGCTTACCATGTGTACAAGAAGAAGTGAGTTCTATTAGTGGTGTTGATTTTGTGCTTTCAGTTCAAGACGTGGTTTGTGGAAAATTTCAGGAAATTTCAGAGACATTATGGGAAGAAAGTGTGCAGAAAGACCAAACGTGGAGAGAGTTAAGGGAATGTGTTAAGAAAGGTTGGCCAAGAAGGGATTTGGTGCAGCCAGAATTGATTTCATTTTATAAGGTTCTTGAAGATTTAGAATTAGATGGTGAGTTTGTTTTTAAATCAGGGAAATGCATTCCACCAGAAGGCATGTATGAGGTAATCGTACGCATTGCACACAAGACACATCCTGGTATTTCTTCTATGAAGAGGTTGGTGAGAGACTATTTTTGGTGGCCAGGAATTGATAGATTTGTGGATAGAGTGGTCAGAGAGTGCGCAGAATGTTGTTCTAGTGAGAAAATGCTCAAAGTACATACTCCTCCCATGAAAATAGTTAAATGGCCCTCTCATCCTTGGGAGAAGGTAGCTTTTGATATATCTGGTCCATTTCATATGTTGCCTGAGGCATCACGGTATGCTATGGTTATGATTGATTATCATTCTAAGTGGCCAGAGGTGAAGTTTGTCCCAAAAGCCACCACTGAAGCTGTGATTAACTTTTTCAAAGACATTTTTACTAGGGAAGGTTGTCCGTTATCCTTAGTGACGGATAATGGTGTTCAGTTGACTTAATTGGAAATGCGTGATTTTCTTAAAGAGTGTAATATTATTCACAGGTTGACATCTGTTTATGAACCACATGAAAATGGTCAAGTTGAGAGATTTAATCGGGTTTTGAAGAACTTTGTGGTGGATTCGATCAAGTTTGGTGTGAATTGGGTAAGTGCTTTAAGAGAACGTTTGTGGAATTATAGAATGACACCACATTCAACTACACAAGTAAGTCCGTTCAATTTGTTTAAGGGAAGGAATCCTGCTTCTAAAGTTCTACCCTGGTGGCTAAGAGAGAAATCTCACTATTTTGTTGGTGATAAAAACTGTGTTGATGATATTGCCAAGCGTATTGAATGTAAACAATTCAAAGTAAAAAAGTGGTATGATGATAAATGGAGAGTTAAGACACAATGTTTTCAAGTAGGAGAGTGGGTAAGAATTCGTAAACCTGGTTTAATTAGTAAAGGTTCGGACAAATACAGTGAACCAATTCAACTCAAAAAAGTCTTTATTAACAGTGCCATGACTCAAGATGGCAGGATATGGAATTTTAGAAGGTTAAACAAATGCCATGCACCTGATGTTTCGTATAAAGATGTCTTGCATAAGAATGTACAACTTGGGAATGACAGTTCAATTGCTTCTAGAGTCAAGGAAACCAAACGTATTATAAATGTTCCTAAAAGGTTTATACATTCAGGTTGACTGTTGCTAGTTCATTATTGAATCCCATGCATTTTGTTTCCACATTATTTTTGTTTCGTTATTTTCCTCTTTTGTTTTCTTTTGGGGTTATGTACATATGTTTTGTTAATGGGGAGATGTGTTACATCCTCTGATATAAAGTTAGTCATATTCCTTTAATTAGATGTTCCATGCACATGCTCTGGCATGAGCTCCTGCATGAGCTATGTTATTCTTTGAATGTATTCCATATTCTGAAGCTGTGGTCAACAGCATAGGATTGTACAGTTAAGCATTGTAAGTTAGCCCATTGAAGGAGTTGGACCTGTGTAACGTGCTGCAATAAAGGAAACATATAAAACCATTTATATTTTATGATGTCAACACTACGTTTCTCCACTGCTCAGTGGTGGGCCTTGCCCATCACTGAGGGTTAACCCTTCAGCCCAGTCTAGCCTGCACCAGCTCACTGCCACATGAGCTTGGACCTTAGGAAAGACCTCCATCAACTGTGCTCTGGCTGGACACAAGCCTCTCCGGCATCATAGGGCAGGCTAGAAGGGCTCACATAGCTCAGCCCCCCACAGACCCACCAAGCAAGTCAAACACCCCCACCCCCATACTATGAGGCAGAGGAGCTGGCCCCCCCTGACTACTGGTCTGCGTGAAACCACAGCTATGACACGCAGACCCCCCACTGAGCAGGCCCCCTCCAGGGAACCACAACAACTCTACATGCCTCCTCGAGCTCCACTGGCCAGAGCCCTAGTTCTTTGCCGGGGGCCCCACAGCCCCTTCCATTCTTTGGCAAATCCCATCACATCCAGATTGGCCACCCTTCATCTCATCCCCCCAGCACAGCGCATGTCGCTATGAAATTGTACCTGCCCTGGCCCGACTCCCCTCCCTATTGCGTCAGAGGTGCTGCTTTGAACAGTTCCCCATGGGCCTGGGATGCTCACTAAGAAGTCTTTCATACCGGATGAAATGAATACCCCATCAGCCTGGGTTGCCCCCTTCATCACAGCTTTATTTCTACAAGCCTCTCTGAAAAAAAACTCTCCAAACACCTACTAGGACAATCCCGGGTACACCTGGTGCCCTTGGAACAGGCCCTAAGGACTAGAGAGCCTTAGCCCTTGGGACGTGGATGATTGGGGTCCTGACCCAGCTCCAGCATCCACAGCCGCTGAGGATGACCTCTGGACAGAAACTTTGGAATCTCATTCATTAGCGGTGACCATCGCCCATGGTGTCCTGCAATGTGAAATGAGTTAGCCTTCACTGAGGTCACGACCCAACACAAATCACCCGCATCACCACAGGCAGGGTGCCTGGATGACGATATGGACCACATCCCACAGGACATCACTGAAGTGAGTCACAGGCTAGAATCAATGGTTTCCCAAAAAATGGGTCTCGCCACTGACACAAAGTCAATCAGAGCTAGGATTGGGGCATTACAGGGTCGGCTAGATGGCATCAATACTTGACTCACCATATTGGAGTCCCGAACGGCACAAATGGATTCCTGGGAACCAGAACTCTGGCACCTTCGACATAAGATCACCAACGTGGAGGACAGGAGTTGAAGGAAACATACCTTTTTTGGCTGCCCCAGGAACATTGAGCAGGTCGCCATTGGGGGCTTCCTGCGTGACCTATTAACTTGTGCTTTTGACCTGACCTTTACCCCACCCCTGCAGCTCCAAAGAACCCACTGCATCAGCACCTGCAGGCTTGCTACTGCAGATAAACTTCACCCTCTTGTTGTGTGCCTATTGAGTCACAGCTGGGTCCGACAAATCCTAGCTTCTGCCCGTAATCACAGACCCTAAGGCTACAAAGGCCATGAACTCTGAATATCAGCTAATTTCTCCAGAGAGCCGAATGTAAAGAGGGGGGCTTATTGTCTCTACGGCTCATGCTGCAGACATGGGACATCAGATATTGTTGCTCAAACGTGAATGAATGTGGATCACCTTGAATGGCTAGTCCAGAGACTTCCTTGAGCCAGAGGACTTGTGTGCATTTTTGGACAATCTACAGGACTCCACCATGGGCACAGCACCCCTTCCCTCTCCTATCGGAGACATCCCCGTCCCCAGGAAAAATGGAAGATTCCACTCCATGGGCAAGTTCCAGGAGCAGGTATTTCACCCTCAAAGCGGGCAGTACAGAGCACTCAGAGTGGTGGATGAACTTATGAAGGAAGCAGGATGTGACAAGCCCTGCTCACTGCTGAAAACAGCTGGGACTACTGACCGAACAGAAGCTTCCCTGTGACACTAATACAAGCAATACAAGCTGGATGAGTACCTTCAGTCTATAGCTCAGTCCCTGCCTCCGTATTTGCATTACCATGTGCAACTGTCTCTTCTGTTCTCTGTTCTTTGATTCTGTATGATGCTATGTCAATCAAGCAGTCAGCATTTGTAGAGTGTTACCTCAAACGGTATCTGGGCACTGGGGTGTGAGGTATCCATCATGCCAGATCCCCCTGTGACAGATTTTGAGGAAACAGTGGGAAGAGTGAAGAAATGAGCAGAAAAAAGGCAAAAAGAGGGCAGAAAAGGCAAAACAGAGGCAGAAAAACAAGCAGAAAAAAGGCAAAACAGAGCATACAAGGGCAAAACAGAGGGCAGAAAAATGTATAGAATAGGCCAAATGGAGGGCAGAAAGATAAGCAGAAAAGGCAAAACAGAGGGAAGAAAAACAAGCTGAAAAGGCAAAACAGAGGGCAGAAAAACAAGCAGACAAGGCAAAATGGAGAGCAGAAAACGAGCAGAAAAAGGCAAAACAGAGGGCAGACAAACAAGCAGAAAAGGCAAAACAGAGAAGAAGAGGACAAAAAAGAAGGTAGAAAAATGAGAAGGAAAGGCTATTGTTAGACGGTGACCCGGAGGGTCGGCCGAGTACTGGGGGAGAGGCCTCCGCGGAGGGCCGTCTCCAGCGATCGTACAGACAAGTCACTTCCCTCCCCACAGATAGACACCACACAAGGATGAGATCAACACTCTTTATATAGGGTTCTTGCGGCAAGGTTATCAGCGGTACAGGCGATTCAGGACTCGAGGGTCCTCTCAATTCTAGTCTCTGTAGGGAAAGGGGTAGCGGGACAGTCCTGGTACCGGATTGGTACCGGGGGTGGCAGGAGAGAAGCTCACAATCCTTGAGCTTAGGAGTCTGCAAGGACGGGCCGTGGTAGCGCCAGCCGGCTGAGATGAAGGTCTACAACGAAGGGGGCCGCGGCAGCGCCAGCAGGCCAAGGCGATGGTTCAAGTGTCAGGGGGCCGCGGCAGCGCCAGCAGGCCAAGGTGGTAGTTCACGTTGCAGAGGGCCGCGGCAGCGCCAGCAGGCCAAGGCGGTAGTTCACGTTGCAGAGGGCCGCGGCAGCGCCAGCAGGCCAAGGTGAAGGGTTCGCAGGGCAGGGCTGCGGCAGCGCCAGCAGTCCGTCAAGGATGAGTTCTTCTCGGTGTCTCTCGACTCCAGGATACAACTACTTTCCTGGTCTGGCGCTGCCCCAGTTATAGGTCTGGTCCCCTTTGATGTCCGGACCCTCGCGTCTGGAGGTCGGGAGGTCCGGAATGGGGGAGTCCAGACACCCAGCAGGGGGGTGGAGCCAGCGCCCAGGGCGGCCAGGGGGTGATCGACACCTGGCGGAGGAGAGCCGTTGACGACTCCTTCTTCCATTGACCTGCCAAGTGGTCTCTCTACCTCCTGGGTGGAGGTTGGTGCCTCGATGTCGGGGCCTGGCCAGGCCCAGGGTTAGGGTCGAGTTGAGGCCACGTGGCCTCGTGCTGTAGTGTCCAAAGATGGCGGCTGGGCCGGGGCCATGGTGCGGATGGGGACCAGGGCCAGCCGGTACGGGAGGGTTCAGGAGCTGCAGTCCCGTTGTGGACGGGTTGGGGATTACTTCGGGGGGTTGCCGGGGTGGCCCTTGCTGGGGATTCAGGGAGAGCCGGGGTCCGGGCCCCGTTGTGCGAAGGGGGGTCGGCCCAGGCACGAGGCCTGTCCAACATGCGTCCCCCCCAGCTGAAGGCAGGGAGAGTCAGCCATCCTCCTGGGGACTCTCCTCGCCGAGGCGGAAAAAGCGTGACAGGCCGTCTGCGTTGGCGTGGTCTTGGCCTGGACGATGCTCTATGGTGAAGTCCATCCCCTGCAGGGAGATGGACCAGCGCAACAGTTTCGGGTTTTCCCCCCGCATTTGCATCAGCCATTGCAGGGGTCGGTGGTCTGTTTGTACCCGGAAGTGGGTGCCGAAGAGGTAGGGCCGGAGCTTCTTGAGGGCCCAGACTACGGCGAAGGCCTCCCTTTCGATGGTGCTCCATCGCTGTTCTAGGGCCAGCAGCCGCCGGCTGATGAAGGCCACTGGTTGATCGACTCCCTCGGTGTTGAGTTGGGAGAGGACGGCCCCACGCCATGATCGGAGGCGTCCGTCTGTACAATGAATTCCCGGCCGTAGTCGGGAGCCTGGAGCACGGGGGCAGTGCACATGGCGGCCTTCAGCTTCTCGAAGGCCGATTGGCAGTCCGGAGTCCAGTTGACTGCCTTGGGGCTCTTCTTGGATGTGAGCTCCGTGAGGGGCCCCACGATGCTGCCATAGTCCTTCACAAACCGCCGGTAGTACCCGGTGAGTCCCAGGAAGGCCCGGACCTCGGTTTGGGTCGTAGGGGGTTGCCAGGCCTGGATGGCAGCGATCTTGAGCTGGAGGGGGGCCACCAGCCCGCTTCCCACTTGGTGTCCCAGGTAGGTCACGGACCCTTGGCCAACCTGGCATTTGCTGGCCTTGATGGTGAGCCCGGCCTGCCGGAGGGCGTGTAGAACTTCCCGCAGGTGGCGGAGGTGGTCGGTCCAGTGGTGGCTGTACACAGCGATGTCGTCCAGGTAGGCGGCGCTGAATTCTTCGAGGCCCGCCAGTACCTGGTTCACAAGTCGTTGAAATGTTGCCGGAGCGTTTTTCATGCCGAATGGCATCACCTTAAAGTGGTAGTGACCGTCCGGGGTAGAGAAGGCGGATCGTTCTTGGGCCCTAGGGGTGAGGCCGATTTGCCAGTAGCCTGCTGTTAAATCGAAGATGCTCAGGTAGCGGGCGGCCCCCATACGGTCAATTAGCTCATCTGCCCGGGGGATAGGGTGAGCGTCGGTCCTGGTAACGGCATTCAGTCCCCGGTAGTCCACACAGAACCGGAGCTCAGGGGCAACGCCCGGGGCGGCAGCCTTGGGGACCAGGACGACTGGGCTGGCCCAGGGGCTGTCAGAGGGTTCGATCACTCCTAGGGCCAGCATCTTGGATACCTCGGTCTGGATGCAGGCGCGCACCCGATCTGGTACGCGGTACGCCCTGTGTCGGATAGGGGGGCTGTCCCCGGTGTCCACATCGTGAAGGCACCAGGGGGTGACCCCGGGAGTGAGAGAGAATAGGGATGCAAACCGTTTCAGGAGGATTTGACAGTCTTGGCGTTGCTCCGGGGACAAGGCCTCGGAGAGTCTGACCCCTTCCACCGAGCCATCCTGCTCGAGGGTCCTCAGCAGATCAGGAAGGGGCTCGGAGTCCTCTTCCGTCCCATTATCGGTAGCCATCAGGAGGCTGAGTTCTGAGCGTACAAAATGGGGCTTGAGTCTGTTGGCGTGGGGGACCCGTAGGGGGTTCCGGGCGGTTTCCATGTCGATTAAATAGGTGACGGGCCCTTTGCGTTCGATCACCTTGAAGGGCCCGGACCATTTGTCCTGCAGGGCACAGGGTTCAACCGGGGACATCACCCAGACCTGTTGTCCCGGTTCAAACTCAATGGAGGAGGCGTGCTGATCATACCATTTCTTTATGTCCTCCTGACTAGCTTCAAGGTTTGCTTTGGCGATCTCCCTGAATCGCCGGGTCTGGTTGCGAAGGGCCAGGAGGTACTTGTATATGTCAGGGGGAGCTTTCTGGGGGGGCCTCTCCCAACCTTCCTTGACTAGGCTGAGGGGACCCCGGACGGGGTGTCCGTACAGGAGTTCAAATGGGCTGAAGCCTAGGGATTTCTGAGGGACTTTTCGATAGGCAAACAGGAGGCACGGGAGTAGCACGTCCCACTGGCGACGGAGGGGTTCTTCTAGGCCCATGATCATTCCTTTGAGGGTGCGGTTAAACCGCTCGACCAATCCATTTCCTTGCGGGTGATAGGGGGTCGTGAATTTGTAGGTGACCCCGCACTGTTGCCAGAGAGACTTCATGTATTTTGAGATGAAGTTCGTGCCCCGGTCGCTGACGACCTCCCGGGGGAAACCCACCCGGGAGAAGATCCCCATCAGGGCTCGGCCTACCACGGGTGCCGTCACGGTTCGAAGAGGGATGGCCTCGGGATAGCGGGTGGCGTGGTCCACCAGGACCAGGATGAACCGATGTCCTTGGGCGGTTCGGGGGTCCAGGGGCCCCACAATGTCTATTCCCACCCGTTCAAACGGCGTGGTGACGACGGGAAAGGGCTGTAAGGGTGCTTTGATTTTTCGGCCACTTTTTCCGCTGGCTTGGCAGGTGGGGCAGGCCCTGCAGTGGTTGGTGACATCCTTTCGCATTTGGGGCCAGTAAAAGTGGGTCACCAGGCGGTCGTACGTTTTGTCCTGTCCCAGGTGTCCGGCAAGGGGGACATCGTGGACTAAGTTCAGGAGGAAATCTCTGAAGCGAAGGGGCACCACCAGCACCCGACTGGCCCCCAGTTCTGCAATCCTTTGCTCGCTGTAGAGCAGGTCATTGTCCCAGTAGATCCAGTGGGCCCCCGAGGTATCCCCTGCGTTCTGGGCAAGGGCTTGCTGCCGGAGTCCCTCGAGGGAGGTACAGGTTCTTTGTTCTTGTCGGAATTGTTCCGGGGTGGGGCCCCCCTCCTGACGCCACTGTGCCAGGTCAGGGAGGCTCTGAAGCCGGTCGGGTCCTTCTTCGGTTTGGGTCGGGAGCCTTGCTTCGGGGGCGGCCTCCTCTGGGATGATCGCGGGAGGAGGCTCCGGCCACTCGGGCTCTTCTGGACTGGGGACCGCACGGGCGGTCATGGACCGGGTCATGACACAGACCCATTCGGGGAGGCCCAGCATCCCCAGGTGTTCTCTCCGTTCGACTGCTGCCCAGGGAGAACTTTCGAGGTCGTTTCCTAGGAGGCAATCCACGGGGGCATCATCGCGGACAGTCACTTTCAGCATCCCGGATACTCCCCCCCATTCGAAGGGGACGCAGGCCATGCGACACAGACTTTCTGAGTTGTCGGCTGATCGGACAGGGCAAAGAATGTTCGGCAAAATTTGGTCTGGGGTCACCAGGTGACAGCGGACTGCGGTTACACTGGCCCCGGTGTCGCGGAGTGCTTCAGCCCGGCGGCCATTAATGTTGACCCACTGGCTGTACTTCTGCGTGTTGGCGGGGAGGGGGACCCGCGGAATCATGTCTCTTTCCCCGAAAGCAAACCAGGGACATGGCGGCCGGTTCCCACTCAGGCTGGTCGGTCTCGTACTCTTCTTGGTCTTCCGGGGCTGGTTCTTCCCCCAGGGCGGCAGCCGCGACCTGGCGGGGTATAGTGTTCTGGTTCTTTGGGCAGTTGGGATCATTGGCGTAGTGGCCGGGTCGTTGGCATCGGTGGCAAATAATGTTGGCCCGAAAGCCGGGTCGCATCGGGGGGCTCCCTCTGCCGGCCGGGGGCGGGGGGTTGCTCGTGGGAGTCATCGGGCCGGTGTCTCTACCCCGACCCTGGCCTCCTCCTCCCCCCCGGGGGCGATGGGGCCCTTGGTAAGTTCGGTGTGATTCGCTGGGCCCGTTTCGGCCAACTCGTGTGCTTTCCCACCGGTCAGCTTCGGCGGCGAGTTGTCGAGGTTCCGTCAGTTTACTGTCTAGGAGGTGTTGCCGGAGTTCGATGAAGCAGTTGTTAGAAAGGTGCTCCCATACGATGAGGTCAAAAAGTTGCTCGTAGGTGGTCACTTTGCTGCCCTTGATCCACCCCTCGAAGGCTCGGCTAAAGAAGTTCACGTACTCCACCCAAGTTGTACCCGGGATCCGCTTGCAGTCGCGGAACCGCTGGCGGTACATCTCGGGTGTGAGTCCGTATCGGGTGAGGAGGGTGGCCTTCATGTGGTCGTAGGATGTCATCAGATGGTCCGGGAGTTGCAGCAGGGCGTCTCGTCCTTCGTTGACGAACCTCCCCCATAACCCGGCTCCCCAGTCGCTCCTGGGAATCCGGTGGGAGGTCATGGCTACCTCGTAGGCTTTAAACCACTGCTGAATATCATCGTTCTTGTAGTACTCCCTGATGACATCTTTGGGGATGTGGACCTTGGGATCGGTAGTGGCAGGCGGGTTCGGGCGTTCGGGGACCCCGAGCTCTTTGTTCTGTTTCTGAATCTCTAGTTCCTTGAGGTTGCGCTCATGTTCGTAGGCTAGCTTCTTCTCTTCTAGTTCTCTCTGCCTTTGTTTCTCTTCTCGCTCCTCTCGGAGCCGTAAGTGTTCCAGCGTTATTTTTTGTTCCGCCAGTTTGAGTTCTCCGTCCAAGCGAAGTCGCGCCAGTTCCAATTCATGGAGTCTGCTTTTTTCTCATTCTCGGACCTCCTCTGGGGAGAGACCCGATCTTCTTTCTTCCATCGGCGTGGGGCTTGTTTCGGGGTTTCGTGTTTGGGGTACGGTCGTACCCGTCTCCGCCCAAGATTCCAGGGCTCGTTTGAAGTCCTCTTTCGTGCTCAGTCCTGTGGTTGAAAGGCCAAGTTCTATGCAAAATTGTTTCAGTTCTCGGTGGTTGTATTCTTCCAACTTTTCCATCTGGAATTTTTCCGTTGTTCCGCTCTCTTTGGTTGTCATGGTGGTTGTGTGTCGTGGGGCGAGTGACCCTCTGTACGATTATGCGTAGGTTCGGATCGCGCCGCTGGCCACCAATGTTAGACGGGGACCCGGAGGGTCGGCCGAGTACTGGGGGAGAGGCCTCCGCGGAGGGCCGTCTCCAGCGATCGTACAGACAAGTCACTTCCCTCCCCACAGATAGACACCACACAAGGATGAGATCAACACTCTTTATATAGGGTTCTTGCGGCAAGGTTATCAGCGGTACAGGCGATTCAGGACTCGAGGGTCCTCTCAATTCTAGTCTCTGTAGGGAAAGGGGTAGCGGGACAGTCCTGGTACCGGATTGGTACCGGGGGTGGCAGGAAAGAAGCTCACAATCCTTGAGCTTAGGAGTCTGCAAGGTCGGGCCGTGGTAGCGCCAGCCGGCTGAGATGAAGGTCTACAACGAAGGGGGCCGCGGCAGCGCCAGCAGGCCAAGGCGATGGTTCAAGTGTCAGGGGGCCGCGGCAGCGGCAGCAGGCCAAGGTGGTAGTTCACGTTGCAGAGGGCCGCGGCAGCGCCAGCAGGCCAAGGCGGTAGTTCACGTTGCAGAGGGCCGCGGCAGCGCCAGCAGGCCAAGGTGAAGGGTTCGCAGGGCAGGGCTGCGGCAGCGCCAGCAGTCCGTCAAGGATGAGTTCTTCTCGGTGTCTCTCGACTCCAGGATACAACTACTTTCCTGGTCTGGCGCTGCCCCAGTTATAGGTCTGGTCCCCTTTGATGTCCGGACCGTCGCGCCTGGAGGTCGGGAGGTCCGGAATGGGGGAGTCCAGACACCCAGCAGGGGGGTGGAGCCAGCGCCCAGGGCGGCCAGGGGGTGATCGACACCTGGCGGAGGAGAGCCGTTGACGACTCCTTCTTCCATTGACCTGCCAAGTGGTCTCTCTACCTCCTGGGTGGAGGTTGGTGCCTCGATGTCAGGGCCTGGCCAGGCCCAGGGTTAGGGTCGAGTTGAGGCCACGCGGCCTCGTGCTGTAGTGTCCAAAGATGGCGGCTGGGCCGGGGCCATGGTGCGGATGGGGACCAGGGCCAGCCGGTACGGGAGGGTTCAGGAGCTGCAGTCCCGTTGTGGACGGGTTGGGGATTACTTCGGGGGGTTGCCGGGGTGGCCCTTGCTGGGGATTCAGGGAGAGCCGGGGTCCGGGCCCCGTTGTGCGAAGGGGGGTCGGCCCAGCCACGAGGCCTGTCCAACAGCTATACATAGGGAAGGAAAATGAGCAGAAAAACTAACAGAAAAGGCAAAACAGAGCTAGAAAAGAGCAGAGGAGGCACAACAAAGGGTTGCAGGTAGACAAGCAGCAGTGGGTAGTGGACTGTGGGCAAGCTGGACAGCAGAACTGTTGCAGGGAGAGCTGGCACGACGACTTTCTCTATGTGTAATTCAGTGTCCCATGTGTTCCATGCCATTAATAAAGTTTCTATTGTTGTGATGTTTACATGCCATCTCCCAGCTTGTTAGAGCTTATGCTTAACAAAAACCCTCCTGCAGCCTTTACTGCTCTTCCTAAAAGCATCACTGAAGGCTCCTGAGCCTGCTCTTCTCCTCCCCATCTAGGCATACCGCAATCCAAACCCCCTTCCTAGTAGGATTTACTGCTTCTCAGACGTCATCGCTATTCCATCTCCCTCCAAATGAGGGCATAGACTTGACCTTCTCCCCCTCTTTGGGGCTGGATGGATGCCCAGGACACAGTACTCATGACACTGTGCTCCACCGACTATAGGTTTATCCCCTCTCCATCCTACCATCAGTAGAGATCTACGGTTCTCTTCTTCCCTCTCTTTGCTCCCAACTGGATTCCCTTCCCCTTTTTTCTCCCTGGAGCTGCACGAACAATTGGCTTGACAGCACACCCTTTAAGACTGACCCCACCTTCCCACTTCCCTTTTTTAGGTTTCGACCTGGCGAAAAGCTGCGCAAGCAGCGGTTCACGCAGGCGAAATCTTTTGTGAAGAGTATGGTGCTTTGTTACGCCTCTCACTTCCATTGGCTACCTCCATAAATGGAGGCTAGCCATTGGAAGTGAGATCTGCCTGTCATCGTTCGAGGCGATTCGTGGGCGTTTCGGCGATGTTTTTCTCATCCTGCCTCTTTTCTGACGTCATGTGGCTGTGGGCGTGTTTTTATTTTTTTTTCTCCGGTGATGTTTTTGTCTTTTTGGAAGTGCCTTTAGCCAGAGTTGTCGGCGAGATTTACGTTGCCAGGAAGTTGTTGTGATTTCCGATCAGGTAAGCAGCATTTTGTTCATACTTTTGCTCCGTGTTCCGTCTTATGTCGTCTGCCCTTTGTGTGTCTCGTTGCTGTCTGTTCAAGTAAAAGGTAAGTGCTAGAGAGTGCAGAGTGCTAGGGAGTGCAGAGTGCTAGGGAGTACAGAGTGCTAGGGAGTGCAAGGGAGTGCAAAGTGCTAGGGAGTGCAGAGTGCTAGGGAGTGCAGAGTGCTAGGGAGTGCAGAGTGCTAGGGAGTGCAAGGGAGTGCAGAGTGCTAGGGAGTGCAAGGGAGTGCAGAGTGCAAGGGAGTGCAGAGTGCTAGAGTGCAGAGTGCTAGGGAGTGCAGAGTGCTAGAGTGCAGAGTGCTAGGGAGTGCAAGGTAGTGCAGAGTGCATAGGGAGTGCAGAGTGCACAGGGAGTGCAGAGTGCATAGGGAGTGCAGAGTGCATAGGGAGTGCATAGGGAGTGCAGAGTGCATAGGGAGTGCAGAGTGCATAGGGAGTGCAGAGTGCATAGGGAGTGCAGAGTGCAGAGTGCATAGGGAGTGCAGAGTGCAGAATGCATAGGGAGTGCAGAGTGCATAGGGAGTGCAGAGTGCAGAGGGAGTTCAGAGTGCATAGGGAGTGCAGAGTGCATAGAGAGTGCATAGGGAGTGCAGAGTGCATAGGGAGTGTAGAGTGCAGAGTGTCTGTTCAAGTAAAAGGTAAGTGCTAGAGAGTGCAGAGTGCGAGGGAGTGCAGAGTGCTATGGAGTGCAAGGGAGTGCAAAGTGCTAGGGAGTGCAGAGTGCTAGGAAGTGCAGAGTGCAAGGGAGTGCAGAGTGCTAGGGAGTGCAAGGGAGTGCAGAGTGCAAGGGAGTGCAGAGTGCTAGAGTGCAGAGTGCTAGGGAGTGCAGAGTGCTAGAGTGCAGAGTGCTAGGGAGTGCAAGGTAGTGCAGAGTGCATAGGGAGTGCAGAGTGCATAGGGAGTGCAGAGTGCATAGGGAGTGCAGAGTGCATAGGGAGTGCAGAGTGCATAGGGAGTGCATAGGGAGTGCAGAGTGCATAGGGAGTGCAGAGTGCATAGGGAGTGCAGAGTGAATAGGGAGTGCAGAGTGCAGAGTGCATAGGGAGTGCAGAGTGCAGAGTGCATTGGGAGTGCAGAGTGCATAGGGAGTGCAGAGTGCAGAGGGAGTTCAGAGTGCATAGGGAGTGCAGAGTGCATAGAGAGTGCATAGGGAGTGCAGAGTGCATAGGGAGTGTAGAGTGCAGAGTGTCTGTTCAAGTAAAAGGTAAGTGCTAGAGAGTGCAGAGTGCTAGGGAGTGCAGAGTGCTAGGGAGTGCAAGGGAGTGCAAAGTGCTAGGGAGTGCAGAGTGCTAGGAAGTGCAGAGTGCTAGGGAGTGCAAGGGAGTGCAGAGTGCTAGGGAGTGCAAGGGAGTGCAGAGTGCAAGGGAGTGCAGAGTGCTAGAGTGCAGAGTGCTAGGGAGTGCAGAGTGCTAGAGTGCAGAGTGCTAGGGAGTGCAAGGTAGTGCAGAGTGCATAGGGAGTGCAGAGTGCATAGGGAGTGCAGAGTGCATAGGGAGTGCAGAGTGCATAGGGAGTGCAGAGTGCACAGGGAGTGCAGAGTGCATAGGGAGTGCAGAGTGCATAGGGAGTGTAGAGTGCATAGGGAGTGCATAGGGAGTGCAGAGTGCATAGGGAGTGCAGAGTGCATAGGGAGTGCAGAGTGCAGAGTGCATAGGGAGTGCAGAGTGCAGAGTGCATAGGGAGTGCAGAGTGCATAGGGAGTGCAGAGTGCAGAGGGAGTTCAGAGTGCATAAGGAGTGCAGAGTGCATAGAGAGTGCATAGGGAGTGCAGAGTGCATAGGGAGTGTAGAGTGCAGAGTGCATAGAGAGTGCATATGGAGTGCAGAGTGCATAGGGAGTGCAGAGTGCATAGGGAGTGCAGAGTGCATAGGGAGTGCAGAGTGCATAGGGAGTGCAGAGTGCATAGGGAGTGCATAGTGCATAGGGAGTGCAGAGTGCAGAGTGAGTAGAGAGTGCTAGGGAGTGCTAGAGTGCAGAGTGCATAGGGAGTGCAGAGTGCATAGGGGGTGCAGAGTGCATAGGGAGTGCAGAGTGCAAAGGGAGTGCAGAGTGCATAGGGAGTGCAGAGTGCATAGGGAGTGCAGAGTGCATAGGGAGTGCAGAGTGCAGAGTGCATAGGAAGTGCAGAGTGCATAGGGAGTGCAGAGTGCATAGGGAGTGCAGAGTGCATAGGGAGTGCAGAGTGGAGAGTGCATAGGGAGTGAAGAGTGCATAGGGAGTGCAGAGTGCAGAGTGCATAGGGAGTGCAGAGTGCATAGGGAGTGCAGAGTGCAGAGTGCATAGGGAGTGCAGAGTGCAGAGTGCATAGGGAGTGCAGAGTGCATAGGGAGTGCAGAGTGCATAGGGAGTGCATAGTGCATAGGGAGTGCAGAGTGCATAGGGAGTGCAGAGTGCATAGGGAGTGTAGAGTGCAGAGTGTCTGTTCAAGTAAAAGGTAAGTGCTAGAGAGTGCAGAGTGCTAGGGAGTGCAGAGTGCTAGGGAGTGCAAGGGAGTGCAAAGTGCTAGGGAGTGCAGAGTGCTAGGAAGTGCAGAGTGCATAGGGAGTGCAGAGTGCATAGGGAGTGCAGAGTGCATAGGGAGTGCAGAGTGCATAGGGAGTGCATAGTGCATAGGGAGTGCAGAGTGCAGAGTGAGTAGAGAGTGCTAGGGAGTGCTAGAGTGCAGAGTGCATAGGGAGTGCAGAGTGCATAGGGGGTGCAGAGTGCATAGGGAGTGCAGAGTGCAAAGGGAGTGCAGAGTGCATAGGGAGTGCAGAGTGCACAGGGAGTGCAGAGTGCCTAGGGAGTGCAGAGTGCATAGGGAGTGCAGAGTGCATAGGGAGTGCAGAGTGCATAGGGAGTGCATAGGGAGTGCAGAGTGCATAGGGAGTGCAGAGTGCATAGGGAGTGCAGAGTGCATAGGGAGTGCAGAGTGCAGAGTGCATAGGGAGTGCAGAGTGCATAGGGAGTGCAGAGTGCAGAGGGAGTTCAGAGTGCATAGGGAGTGCAGAGTGCATAGAGAGTGCATAGGGAGTGCAGAGTGCATAGGGAGTGTAGAGTGCAGAGTGCATAGAGAGTGCATATGGAGTGCAGAGTGCATAGGGAGTGCAGAGTGCATAGGGAGTGCAGAGTGCATAGGGAGTGCAGAGTGCATAGGGAGTGCAGAGTGCATAGGGAGTGCATAGTGCATAGGGAGTGCAGAGTGCAGAGTGAGTAGAGAGTGCTAGGGAGTGCTAGAGTGCAGAGTGCATAGGGAGTGCAGAGTGCATAGGGAGTGCAGAGTGCAAAGGGAGTGCAGAGTGCATAGGGAGTGCAGAGAGCATAGGGAGTGCAGAGTGCAGAGTGCATAGGGAGTGCAGAGTGCAGAGTGCATAGGAAGTGCAGAGTGCATAGGGAGTGCAGAGTGCATAGGGAGTGCAGAGTGCATAGGGAGTGCAGAGTGGAGAGTGCATAGGGAGTGAAGAGTGGATAGGGAGTGCAGAGTGCAGAGTGCATAGGGAGTGCAGAGTGCATAGGGAGTGCAGAGTGCAGAGTGCATAGGGAGTGCAGAGTGCAGAGTGCATAGGGAGTGCAGAGTGCATAGGGAGTGCAGAGTGCATAGGGAGTGCAGAGTGCAGAGTGCATAGGGAGTGCAGAGTGCATAGGGAGTGCAGAGTGCATAGGGAGTGCAGAGTGCATAGGGAGTGCAGAGTGCATAGTGCATAGGGAGTGCATAGTGCAGAGTGAGTGCAGAGTCCATAGGGAGTGCAGAGTGCATAGGGAGTGCAGAGTGCATAGGGAATGCAGAGTGCGTAGGGAGTGCAGAGTGAGTAGGGAGTGCAGAGTGCATAGTGCATAGGGAGTGCATAGTGCAGAGTGAGTGCAGAGTGCATAGGGAGTGCAGAATGCATAGGGAGTGCAGAGTGCATAGGGAGTGCAGAGTGCATAGGGAGTGAAGAGTGCATAGGGAGTGCAGAGTGCAGAGTGCATAGGGAGTGCAGAGTGCATAGGGAGTGCAGAGTGCAGAGTGCATAGGGAGTGCAGAGTGCATAGGGAGTGCAGAGTGCATAGGGAGTCCAGAGTGCATAGGGAGTGCAGAGTGCAGAGTGCATAGGGAGTGCAGAGTGCATAGGGAGTGCAGAGTGCATAGGGAGTGCAGAGTGCATAGTGCATAGGGAGTGCATAGTGCAGAGCAGAGTGAGTGCAGAGTGCATAGGGAGTGCAGAGTGCATAGGGAGCGCAGAGTGCATAGGGAGTGCAGAGTGCATAGGGAGTGCAGAGTGCGTAGGGAGTGCAGAGTGAGTAGGGAGTGCTAGGGAGTGCTAGAGTCCAGAGTGCATAGGGAGTGCGGAGTGCATAGGGAGTGCAGAGTGCATAGGGAGTGCAGAGTGCATAGGGAGTGCAGAGTGCATAGGGAGTGCATAGGGAGTGCAGAGTGCATAGGGAGTGCAGAGTGCAGAGTGCATAGGGAGTGCAGAGTGCAGAGTGCATAGGGAGTGCAGAGTGCATAGGGAGTGCAGAGTGCATAGGGAGTGCAGAGTGCATAGGGAGTGCAGAGTGCAGAGTGCATAGGGAGTGCAGAGTGCATAGGGAGTGCAGAGTGCAGAGTGCATAGGGAGTGCAGAGTGCAGAGTGCATAGGGAGTGCAGAGTGCATAGGGATTGCAGAGTGCATAGGGAGTGCAGAGTGCATAGGGAGTGCAGAGTGCATAGGGAGTGTTGGACCCGGCCTCATGGCGTGGTCCTACCCCTCCCGCATGGCGGGCCCAGGACGACATCAGCCCTCCTCCGGACCTCGGGCGGCCCCTTCTGCCCGACCCTGCACGCCCCAACACCACAGATCTGGCTACCATCCCGGATCCCCCATCATCGGCCTGGCCCCAGCGTAGGCCCATCACGACCTAAGCACGAGGCCGTGCCCGACTCCATCTTGGGCCCACCACGTCACGACCACGTGGCCTCGGCCCCAGCCTCGGCCCCAGCGAAGCCCAGACATCGAGGCGCCAAGATCCACCCAGGTGGTCGAGTGGCCACTCGACAGATCCCGGAGGGAGAGGAGTTTCGATGGCCCTCCAGCCGTCCCCGGACGCCTGGTATCGATCGCCCTCCGGCCTCCATGGGTGCTGGCTCCACCCCCGTGCTGGGTGTCTGGACACCTTCATCCCGGCCCCTCTGACCCCCAGGCGCGAGGGTCCGGACTTCAAAGACCTCCAGACCTATAACTGGGCCTGCCCTGGATCAGGTCTTCAGTTGTATCCTGGACTGGAAGCCCTGCTGACGCTGTCACGGCCGACACCAGACGAACTCATCCTTCCTGTAACCTGAACCATCTGAGAGCCTGCTGGCGCTGCCGCGGCCTACCTTGCTGAAACATCGGAGAGCCTGCTGGCGCTGCCGCGGCCTACCTTGCTGAACCATCTGAGGGCCTGCTGGCGCTGCCGCGGCCTACCTTGCTGAACCACCTGAGAGCCTGCTGGCGCTGCCGCGGCCTACCTTGCTGAACCATCTGAGAGCCTGCTGGCGCTGCCGCGGCCTACCTTGCTGAACCATCTGAGAGCCTTCTGGTGCTGCCGCGGCCTACCTTGCTGAACCATCTTGTTAGCCTGCTGGCGCTGCCGCGGCTCGAACCGCTCGGAACCCCCCAGCTCGAGGATTGAGAGCTGTGCGTAGGGTATCCCTTCCTCCGCCCAGAGTAAGACAGTCCCGCTACCTTACCCCCCTTTACGAGACTTTCCAGATCCCTCGATCTGCTTGTACATACTGCAAAGAACCAGCAACCGTTTACTACTTATAAAGTTTGAGAACTTGACCTCCTGTGTGGTGTCCGTTTGTAGTGTTGTGATTACTCTGCTGTACGATCCTAGGAGAGGACCCTCATTCAGGAGGCCTCTCGGTAAACGCTCGGCTACTTCTCGACGGAGGGGTGGACCTAGGGGTGGTCAGTCAGACATCTTCTGTCTCCCCCGGGTCGCCTTTCTAACATTGGTGGCAAGCGCTGGGATCCGAGCCCACGCAGATCGTACAGAGAGTGATTCACTCGCTACCCAGAAAAACCCACTGCGACCATGAGCACAGAATTCCAGAAGGAGAAGATGGAAGACTACAGTCACAAGGAGCTGAAGCAATTCTGCAAAGATCTAGGCATCGCTACCACTGGCTTAAGCACCAAAGAAGATTTCAAATCGGCCCTGCAGGCCTGGGTGGACGCCGGTGAGGCGCCACCTCCGAGGGAAGATAACCCGGGCCCGAACGGAGGCCCGGAGGCCCAGCCGAACTGTTGGACAGGCCGCATGTTCGAGCTGTCCCCCCTCCCCGCAATGGGACCAGGACCCTGGCTCTCCCCGCATCCCCAGCCAGAGTCCACAAACGACCACCCGAAGTACCCTGCAATCCCTCCACTACAAGACACCAGCTCCGGACCCAGCTGGCCCGGGTCACCATCTACCCCACGACATCGACCCAGCCGCCATCTTGGGGCACTGCAGCACGAGGCCGCGTGGCCTCAACTCGACCCTAACCCCGGGCCCGGCCGGCCCCGACATCGAGGCCCCACCATCCTCCCAGGAGGCAGAGTGATCACTTGGCGAGTCAATGGGAGAAGGAATCGTCAACGGCTCTCCTCCGCCAGGTGTCGATCACCCCAGGCCGCCTGGGCGCTGGCTCCACCCCCCTGCTGGGTGTCTGGACTCCCTCATCCCGGACCTCCCGGCCCCCAGGCGCGAGGGTCCGGACATCAAAGGGGACCAGACCTATAACTGGGGCAGGGCCAGACCAGGAAGGCAGTTGTATCCTGGAGTCGAGAGACCCGAGAAGAACTCATCGTCTTGGCCTGCTGGCGCTGCCGCGGCCCTCTGCCTCGTGAAACCATCGTCTTGGCCTGCTGGCGCTGCCGCGGCCCTCTGCCTCGTGAAACCATCGTCTTGGCCTGCTGGCGCTGCCGCGGCCCTCTGCCTCGTGAAACCATCGTCTTGGCCTGCTGGCGCTGCCGCGGCCCTCTGCCTCGTGAAACCATCGTCTTGGCCTGCTGGCGCTGCCGCGGCCCTCTGCCTCGTGAAACCATCGTCTTGGCCTGCTGGCGCTGCCGCGGCCCTCTGCCTCGTGAAACCATCGACTTGGCCTGCTGGCGCTGCCGCGGCCCTCTGCTTTATGAGACTATCACCTAGGCCTGCTGGCGCTGCCGCGGCTCGATCCACAGACCCTCCAGCTCGAGGATTGTGAGCTCGCCTTTTACCACTACCTGTACCGATCCGGTACCAAGACTGTCCCGCTACCCCCTTTCCCTACAGAGACTAGAAGTGAGAGGACCCCCGGGTCCAAGTTATCCTGTATCGCTGATATCCTTGCCTTAAGAACCTTATATAAAGCCTTGAACTCGACTTGGTGTGGTGCCTGTTTGTGGGGAGGGAGGGTACTTGTCTGTACGATCGCCGGGGACGGTCCCCCTCGGGGATCTCTCCCTCGGTATCCGGCCGACCCTCAGGGTCCCCGTCTAACATTGGTGGCCAGCGACGGGATCCGAACCTACGCATAATCGTACAGAAAGTCACTCGCCTCACCACACACAACAACCATGTCAATAGAGAGCGGAACAACGGAAAAATTTCAGATGGAAAAATTGGAAGACTACAACCACCGGGAACTGAAGCAATATTGCATAGAACTTGGACTTCCAACCACAGGTCTTAGCACAAAGGAAGACTTCAAACGAGCCCTAGAAGCTTGGGCAGAAACAGGTACGGCCGTACCCCGAACACAAACAACCGAAACGAGCCCCGCACCAACTAAAGAAAGAGCGGATCTCTCCCTGGAAGAGATCCGAGAAAGAGAAAAAACCAGACTCCACGAATTAGAACTTGCCCGACTTCGCTTGGATGGGGAACTCAAGCTGGCAGAACAAAAAATAACCCTGGAACACTTACGGCTCAGGGAAGAGCGGGAAGACAAGCAAAGACAGAGGGAGCTAGAGGAAAAGAGACTAGAGTACGAACATGAGCGCAATCTCAAAGCACTGGAGATTCAGAAACAGAATAAAGACCTCGGGCTCCCCGAACGACCGACCCCGTCTGCCTCGACCGAGCCCAAGGTTCACATCCCCAAAGATGTCATCCGGGAATACCACAAGAACGATGATATCCAGCAGTGGTTTAAAGCCTATGAGGTGGCAATGACCTCCCACCGGATTCCCCGAAGCGATTGGGGAGCCGGATTATGGGGGAGGTTTGTCAACGAAGGGCGGGACGCCCTGCTGCAACTCCCGGACCAGCTGATGACCTCCTACGACCACATGAAGGCCGCCCTCCTCACTCGATACGGGCTCACACCGGAGATGTACCGCCAACGGTTCCGCGACTGCAAACGGATTCCGGGTACAACTTGGGTGGAGTACGTGAACTTTTTTAGCCGAGCCTTCGAGGGGTGGATCAAGGGCAACAAAGTAACCACCTACGAACAACTCTTTGACCTTATCGTATGGGAACACCTGTCGAACAACTGCTTCGTGGAGCTCCGGCAACACCTCCTGGACAGCAAGCTAACCGACCCTCGACACCTCGCCGCCGAAGCCGACCGGTGGGAAAGCACCCGAGTTGGCCGGAGCGCACCCAGCGAAGTATCCAGATCGTATCGCCCCCGAGGGGGAGGAGGAAGTCAGGGTCGGGGGAGAGACCCCGGCCCCTCGTCACCCCCCAGAAACCCCTCGACCCCGGTTGGCCGGGGAAGCCCTGCCGTCCGGGCCGGTTTCCGGGCCAACATTACGTGCCACAGGTGCCAGCGACCCGGCCACTACGCCAGTGATCCCAACTGCCCAAAGAATCCGAACACGACTCCCCGCCAAGTTGCAGCGGCGGCCCTAGGGGAAGACATAATCCCGGAAGACCAAGAGGAGTACGAGACCGATCCCTCTGAATGGGCACCCGCCGCCATGGCACTGGTCTGCTTAGGGGAGAGAGACATGATTCCGCGGGCCCCCCTTCCCGCCAACACACAGAAGTACGGTCAATGGGTTAACATCAATGGCCGCCGGGCGGAAGCCCTCCGCGACACCGGGGCCAGTGTAACGGCGGTCCGACGCCACCTCGTCACTCCAGACCAAATCTTGCCGAACATTCTTTGCCCTGTTCGATCAGCCGACAACTCCGAAAGCCTATGCCACATGGCCTGCGTCCCCTTCGAGTGGGGAGGAGTAACAGGGATGTTAAAAGTAACTGTCCGCGATGATGCCCCCGTGGACTGCCTCCTAGGAAACGACCTTGAAAGCTCTCCCTGGGCAGCTGTCGAACGGAGGGAGCACCTGGGGATGCTTGGCCTCCCCGAATGGGTCTGCGTCACGACCCGGTCCATGACCGCCCGCGCGGTCTCCAGCCCAGAAGAGCCCGAGTGGCCAGAACCTCCTCCCGCGCTCATCCCAGAGGAGGCCGCCCCAGAAGCCATTCCTTTGACCCAAACCGAAGAAGGACCCGACCAGCTTCGGGACGTCCCTGACCTGGCACAATGGCGGCAGGAGGGAGGCCCCACGCAGGAACAATTCCGGGCCGAGCAAAAAACCTGTCCTTCTCTCGAAGGACTCCGGCAGCAAGCCCTGGCCCAGAGCACCGGGGATACCTCGGGGGCCCACTGGATCTACTGGGACCAAGACCTGCTCTACAGCGAGCAGAAAATTGCAGAACTAGGGGCCAGTCGGGTGCTGGTGGTGCCCCTTCGCTTCCGAGACTTCCTCCTGAACTTAGCCCACGATGTCCCCCTTGCCGGACACCTGGGGCAGGATAAAACCTACGACCGCCTGGTGACCCATTTTTTCTGGCCCCACATGCGGAAGGATGTCACCAACCACTGCAAGGCCTGCCCCACCTGCCAGGCCAGCGGAAAAAGTGGCCGAAAAATCAAAGCACCGTTACAACCCTTTCCTGTCGTCACCACCCCGTTTGAACGAGTGGGAATAGACATTGTGGGGCCCCTCGACCCTCGAACAGCCCAAGGACACCGGTTCATCCTGGTCCTTGTAGACCACGCCACCCGCTATCCCGAGGCCATCCCTCTTCGGACTGTGACGGCCCCCGTGGTGGGCCGGGCCCTGATGGGGATCTTCTCCCGGGTGGGGTTCCCCCGGGAGGTCGTCAGTGACAGGGGCACGAACTTTATCTCCAGATATATGAAGTCCCTCTGGCAGCAATGCGGGGTCACCTACAAATTCACGACCCCCTATCACCCGCAAGGAAACGGACTGGTCGAGAGATTCAACCGCACCCTCAAGGGGATGATTATGGGTCTAGAAGAACCCCTTCGACGCCAGTGGGACGTACTGCTTCCATGCCTCCTGTTTGCCTATCGGGAGGTCCCGCAGAAGTCCCTCGGCTTCAGCCCCTTTGAACTACTGTACGGGCACCCCGTCCGGGGCCCCCTCAGCCTAGTCAAGGAAGGTTGGGAGCAGCCTCCCCAGAAAACTCCCCCGGACATCTACCGGTATCTCCTGGCTCTCCGCAACCAGACCCGGCGGTTCCGAGACACCGCCAAAGCCAACCTCGAGGCCAGTCAGGAGGACATGAAGAGGTGGTACGATCAGCACACGTCCTCCATTGAGTTCGAACCTGGACAACAGGTCTGGGTGATGTCCCCGGTTGAGCCCTGTGCCCTCCAAGACAGATGGTCCGGGCCCTTCAAGGTAATCGAACGCAAGGGGCCCGTCACCTATTTAATCGACATGGAGACTGCCCGGAACCCCCTACGGGTCCTCCATGCCAACAGGCTCAAACCCCATTTTGTGCGATCCGAACTCAGCCTCCTGATGGCTACCGATACTGGGACAGAAGAAGACTCCGAACCCCTTCCGGACTTACTGAGGGCCCTCGAGCAGGATGGCTCAGTGGAAGGGGTCCAGCTCTCCGAGGCCCTGTCCCCGGAGCAACGCCAAGACTGCCAAACGCTCCTGAGGCAGTTCGCCTCCCTGTTCTCCCTCACCCCCGGAGTCACCCCCTGGTGCCTCCACGATGTGGACACCGGGGACAGCCCTCCTATTCGACACCGAGCATACCGCGTACCAGACCGGGTACGAGCCTGCATCCAGACCGAGGTGTCCAAGATGCTGACCCTAGGAGTGATCGAACCCTCAGACAGTCCCTGGGCGAGCCCAGTCGTCCTGGTTCCCAAGGCAGCTGCCCCGGGCGTTGCCCCTGAGCTCCGGTTCTGCGTGGACTATCGAGGGCTGAATGCAGTTACCCGGACCGACGCTCATCCCATCCCCCGGGCAGACGAGCTAATTGACCGGATGGGGGCCGCCCGCTACCTGAGCATCTTCGACCTAACAGCGGGCTACTGGCAGATCGGCCTCACCCCTAGGGCCCAAGAACGATCCGCCTTCTCTACCCCAGACGGGCACTACCACTTTAAAGTCATGCCCTTCGGCATGAAAAACGCCCAGGCAACGTTCCAACGGCTGGTAAACCAGGTACTGGCGGGCCTGGAAGACTTCAGCGCCGCCTACCTGGACGACATTGCTGTGTACAGCCACCAGTGGACCGACCACCTCCGCCACCTGCGGGAGGTTCTACACGCCCTCCAGCAAGCCGGGCTCACCATCAAGGCCAGCAAGTGCCAAGTTGGCCAAGGGTCCGTGACCTACCTGGGACACCAAGTGGGAAGCGGGCTGGTGGCCCCTCTCCAACTCAAGATTGCTGCCATCCAGGCCTGGCAACCCCCTACGAGCCAAACGGAGGTCCGGGCCTTCCTGGGGCTCACCGGATACTACCGGCGGTTCGTGAAGGACTATGGCAGCATCGTGGGGCCCCTCACAGAGCTCACCTCCAAAAAGAGCCCCAAAACCGTCAACTGGACCCCGGACTGCCAATCAGCCTTCGAGAAGCTAAAGACCGCCATGTGCACGGCCCCCGTGCTCCAGGCTCCCGACTACAGCCGGGAATTCATTGTGCAGACGGACGCCTCCGATCATGGTGTGGGGGCCGTCCTCTCCCAACTCAACACCGAAGGGGTCGACCATCCGGTGGTCTTCATCAGCAGACGCCTCTTGCCCCGAGAACAGCGCTGGAGCACCATTGAGAGGGAGGCCTTCGCCGTAGTCTGGGCACTCAAGAAGCTCCGGCCCTACCTCTTCGGCACCCACTTCCGGGTGCAAACAGACCACCGACCCCTGCAATGGCTGATGCAAATGCGGGGGGAGAACCCGAAGCTGTTGCGCTGGTCCATCTCCCTGCAGGGGATGGACTTCACGGTGGAACATCGTCCAGGCCAGGACCACGCCAACGCCGACGGCCTGTCACGCTTTTTCCGCCTCAGCGAGGAGAGTCCCCAGGAAGATGGCTGACTCTCCCCGCCTTCAGCTGGGGGGGACGCATGTTGGACAGGCCGCATGTTCGAGCTGTCCCCCCTCCCCGCAATGGGACCAGGACCCTGGCTCTCCCCGCATCCCCAGCCAGAGTCCACAAACGACCACCCGAAGTACCCTGCAATCCCTCCACTACAAGACACCAGCTCCGGACCCAGCTGGCCCGGGTCACCATCTACCCCACGACATCGACCCAGCCGCCATCTTGGGGCACTGCAGCACGAGGCCGCGTGGCCTCAACTCGACCCTAACCCCGGGCCCGGCCGGCCCCGACATCGAGGCCCCACCATCCTCCCAGGAGGCAGAGTGATCACTTGGCGAGTCAATGGGAGAAGGAATCGTCAACGGCTCTCCTCCGCCAGGTGTCGATCACCCCAGGCCGCCTGGGCGCTGGCTCCACCCCCCTGCTGGGTGTCTGGACTCCCTCATCCCGGACCTCCCGGCCCCCAGGCGCGAGGGTCCGGACATCAAAGGGGACCAGACCTATAACTGGGGCAGGGCCAGACCAGGAAGGCAGTTGTATCCTGGAGTCGAGAGACCCGAGAAGAACTCATCGTCTTGGCCTGCTGGCGCTGCCGCGGCCCTCTGCCTCGTGAAACCATCGTCTTGGCCTGCTGGCGCTGCCGCGGCCCTCTGCCTCGTGAAACCATCGTCTTGGCCTGCTGGCGCTGCCGCGGCCCTCTGCCTCGTGAAACCATCGTCTTGGCCTGCTGGCGCTGCCGCGGCCCTCTGCCTCGTGAAACCATCGTCTTGGCCTGCTGGCGCTGCCGCGGCCCTCTGCCTCGTGAAACCATCGTCTTGGCCTGCTGGCGCTGCCGCGGCCCTCTGCCTCGTGAAACCATCGACTTGGCCTGCTGGCGCTGCCGCGGCCCTCTGCTTTATGAGACTATCACCTAGGCCTGCTGGCGCTGCCGCGGCTCGATCCACAGACCCTCCAGCTCGAGGATTGTGAGCTCGCCTTTTACCACTACCTGTACCGATCCGGTACCAAGACTGTCCCGCTACCCCCTTTCCCTACAGAGACTAGAAGTGAGAGGACCCCCGGGTCCAAGTTATCCTGTATCGCTGATATCCTTGCCTTAAGAACCTTATATAAAGCCTTGAACTCGACTTGGTGTGGTGCCTGTTTGTGGGGAGGGAGGGTACTTGTCTGTACGATCGCCGGGGACGGTCCCCCTCGGGGATCTCTCCCTCGGTATCCGGCCGACCCTCAGGGTCCCCGTCTAACACGAACCCAGCGGGAGAAAGACCCGCAAACCCAAACAAGGGCCTCTCCCACGAAGACGCCCGCGAACGAGAGAGGAACCGGCTCCACGAGTTGGAGCTTGCTCGACTCAAACAAGAAGGAGAGATCCAACTGGCAGAAAGGAAGCTAGCCCTCGAGCAGCTACGGCTAGAAGGAGACCTAGAAGAAAAGCGAAGACAAAGAGACCTCGAGGAGAAGAAACTCCTGCTCGAGCACGAGCGCGTCCTCAAAGAACTAGAATTCAAAGCCAAGGCAAACGAGACTGCCACCTCCGGGGGTAGGACCTCACCTCCCCCGGTGGACACGAAGGTGCACATACCCAAGGATGTCGTCAAAGAGTACTATAAGAACGACGACATCCAGCAGTGGTTCAAAGCTTACGAGGTCGCCATGGCCGCCCATCGAGTACCCCTCAAGGACTGGGGCGCCGGCCTGTGGGGTAAGTTTATCAACGAAGGGAGAGACGCCCTGCTGGAGCTCCCTGATACCGAGAGGACCTCGTACGAGCACATGAAGACCGCCCTCCTCACTCGCTATGGACTCACCCCCGAGATGTACCGGCAGCGATTCCGAGACTCTAAAAAAATCCCCGGTACCACGTGGGTGGAATACGTGAACTATTACAGTAGAGCCTTCGAGGGGTGGACTCGGGGCTGCCAGGTCACCACCTACCAGCAGTTGGTCGACCTCTTTCTATGGGAACACCTGTCCAATAACTGTTTCGTCGAACTCCGGCAGCACCTCCTCGACAGCAAATTGACTGAGCCACGAAAACTCGCTGTCGAGGCAGACCGATGGGCCAGCACCCGAGTTCCCTGGAACACGATGTGAGATTACGGCCGGGGGTCCCCGGGAAACTACCGACCACGAGGTGGCGGAGTAGGCCAGAGCCGGGTTCGAGACGCCCCCCAGGGGTCATCCCCTACCTCCACGTCGCCACCCCTGGGCCGGAGAGGGGGCCACCCAGCCAGGCCGGGGCCCCGCCCGAACGTTACGTGCCACAGATGCCAGCGACAGGGTCATTACGCAAATGACTCCCTCTGCCCGATGAACCAGCGACCCGGCACCACCGGGCCCCCAGCCCGCCAGATCGCAGCAGCTGCCCTAGGTGAAGAAAGAAGTGAGGAAGAGGACGACGACCACGAGCAGGCCGAGTGGGAGCCCGCCGCCATGACCTTAGCCTGCCTGGGTGCTCAAGACATGATCCCCCGAGGGCCGATCCCCGGCAACACCCAGAAGTACCGCCAGTGGGTCACCATCAATGGTCGCCGGACCGAAGCCCTCCGTGACACTGGGGCCAGCGTGACAGCGGTCCGCTGCCATCTGGTGACCCCGGAACAGATCCTTCCCAACGTCCTGTGCCCAGTCCGATCCGCAGATAACTCCGAAACTTTGTGTCAGATGGCCCGCATCCCCTTCGAGTGGGGGGGAGTGTCGGGCGTGCTGAAAGTGACTGTCCGCGACGATGCCCCCGTGGACTGCCTCCTTGGGAACGACCTGGAAAGTTCCCCATGGGCTGGCGTCGAGAGGAGAGAGCATCTGGGGATGCTAGGCGTTCCCAAGTGGGTCTGTGCGACCACCCGCTCCATGTCCGCCCGAGCCTCCGCCCCAGCGGGGGACGCTCCAACGGAGGAGCCAGAATGGCCCGCACCTCCGCCGTCCGTCGTCCCCGAGGACGCCGACACCGAGCCCGGCCCCCAAGGGCCCGACCAAGAAGATCTCACCGAGCTCAACCACCTCCCAGAACTCGCTCAATGGCGCCAAGAAGGTGGCCCCACCTGCGAACAGTTCCGGCAGGAACAGAAAACCTGCCCCTCCCTCGAGGGGATGCGACAGCAAGCCGCTGGAGACCCCGCGGGGTCCCACTGGGTCTACTGGGACAACGACCTCCTTTACAGTGAGCAGAAGATTGCCGAGCTAGGGGCCGGCCGGGTGCTGGTTGTACCCCTCCGGTTCAGAGACTTCCTCCTCAACTTAGCACATGATGTGCCCCTCGCCGGGCACCTGGGGCAGGACAAAACTTACAGCCGCCTGGTGACCGATTTCTACTGGCCAAAAATGCGCACTGATATCCAGAACCACTGCAGGACCTGCCCGACCTGCCAAGCCAGCGGGAAGAGTGGGGGGAAAGTCAAAGCCCCGCTCCAGCCGTTCCCTGTGGTAACCACCCCCTTCGAGCGAGTGGGAATAGACATCGTAGGGCCCCTGGACCCTCACACCTCGCAGGGGCACCGCTTCATCCTCGTCCTGGTGGACCACGCCACCCGCTATCCTGAGGCCATCCCTCTCCGAACCATCACGGCCCCCGTGGTGGGCCGAGCCCTCATGAGCATCTTCTCCCGAGTCGGCTTCCCCCGAGAAGTCGTGAGTGATCGGGGGTCCAACTTCATCTCGAAGCATATGCGGTCCCTATGGCAACAGTGCGGGGTCGCATATAAGTTCACCACCCCGTATCATCCCCAGGGAATCGGACTCGTGGAACGCTTTAACAGGACACTGAAGGGAATGATCAAGGGCCTCGAAGAGCCCCTCCGGCGCAAATGGGATGTCCTGCTGCCCTGCCTCCTGTTCGCCTACCGCGAGGTACCCCAGAAGTCCCTGGGGTTCAGCCCGTTCGAACTCTTGTACGGACACCCAGTTCGAGGCCCCCTTAGCCTGGTCAAGGAAGGCTGGGAGACAGCAGTTCGAGATGCCCCACCGGATGTCTACCGGTACCTCCTGACACTCCGCAATCAGACTCGGAAGTTCAGGGAACTTGCCGAGGCCAACCTGGAGGCCAGCCAAGAGGACATGAAACGCTGGTATGACCAGAACGCCTCGTCCATCGAGTTCGAGCCGGGCCAGCAAGTCTGGGTCATGTCCCCGGTTGAGCCGTGTGCCCTCCAGGACAAATGGACGGGGCCCTTCAAGGTGGTGGAGCGCAAGAGCCCCGTCACCTACCTGGTAGACATGGAATCCCCCAGGAACCCCCTCCGGGTTCTACACGCTAACCGGCTCAAACCGCACTTTGCACGCACTGAACTGAGTCTGCTGCTGGCGACCGATGACGGAGCAGAAGACGACTCTGAGCCACTCCCAGATCTCCTCAGCACCACCGAGAAAGACGGCTCCTTCGAAGGGCTCCGGCTCTCCTCTACCCTGACCCCAGAGCAGCAACAAGACTGCCGGAAGCTGCTGGGGCAGTTTGCGGATCTGTTTTCCCTCACGCCGGGGGTCACCCGGTGGTGTGTCCACGATGTAGACACCGGAGACAGCCCCCCTGTGAAACAACAAGCTTTTCGAGTGCCCGACCGGGTTCGGGCCTGCATCCAATCCGAGGTGGCCAAGATGTTGGGCCTGGGGGTAGTCGAGCCCTCCAACAGTCCCTGGGCCAGTCCCGTTGTCCTGGTCCCGAAAGCCGCCGCCCCCGGAACAGCGCCCGAGCTCCGGTTCTGTGTTGATTACCGGGGACTGAATGCCGTCACCAGGACCGACGCACATCCCATCCCCAGGGCGGATGAACTGATCGATCGCCTAGGGGCCGCCAGATATCTCAGCACCTTCGATCTCACGGCGGGGTATTGGCAGATCGGCCTCACCCCTGGCGCACAAGAGCGATCGGCCTTCTCGACGCCAGATGGCCACTATCACTTCAAAGTGATGCCCTTCGGCATGAAAAATGCGCCGGCCACCTTCCAGAGGCTAGTGAATCAGGTGCTGGCCGGACTAGAAGAATACAGCGCCGCCTATCTAGATGACATTGCGGTTTACAGCCTTCACTGGAATGAGCACCTATCCCACCTCTGGGAGGTCCTGACGGCCCTCCGGCGGGCCGGACTAACAATCAAAGCCAGCAAATGCCAGATAGGCCAAGGGTCCGTGACCTATCTCGGACACCAAGTAGGGAGCGGTCAAGTAGCTCCCCTCCAACCAAAGGTAGACGCCATCCGGGCCTGGGAGCCCCCGGTCACCCAGACCGCCGTCCGAGCCTTCCTGGGGCTCCACGGACACTATCGGCGGTTTATAAAAGACTACGGGAGCATTGTGGGGCCCCTCACCGAACTGACCTCAAAGAAATTACCCCAGAAGGTGCACTGGACCCCTGCGTGCCAAACAGCCTTTGAGACTTTAAAGACTGCCATGTGCACTGCCCCTGTGCTCCAGGCCCCCGACTACAGCAGAGAGTTTGTAGTCCAAACAGACGCCTCGGAGCACGGCATCGGGGCGGTCCTGTCACAAGTTAACCCCGAAGGAATCGACCGGCCTGTGGCCTTCATCAGCCGCCGCCTCCTGGCAAGAGAACAACGGTGGAGCACCATCGAGAGGGAAGCCTTTGCCGTGGTGTGGGCCCTCAAGAAGCTCCGGCCCTACCTCTTCGGCACCCACTTCCGAGTCCAGACCGACCACCGGCCCCTGCGGTGGTTGATGCAGATGCGGGGAGAAAACCCAAAACTGCTGCGCTGGTCCATCTCTCTGCAGAGGATGGATTTCACTGTGGAGCATCGCCCTGGCAACGACCACGCCAATGCCGACGGCCTGTCCAGATTCTTCCGCCTCGGCGAGGAGAATCCCCAAGAAAGTGGGTGACTCTCCCCTGCCTTCAGCTGGGGGGGACGCGTGTTGGACCCGGCCTCATGGCGTGGTCCTACCCCTCCCGCATGGCGGGCCCAGGACGACATCAGCCCTCCTCCGGACCTCGGGCGGCCCCTTCTGCCCGACCCTGCACGCCCCAACACCACAGATCCGGCTACCATCCCGGATCCCCCATCATCGGCCTGGCCCCAGCGTAGGCCCATCACGACCTAAGCACGAGGCCGTGCCCGACTCCATCTTGGGCCCACCACGTCACGACCACGTGGCCTCGGCCCCAGCCTCGGCCCCAGCGAAGCCCAGACATCGAGGCGCCAAGATCCACCCAGGTGGTCGAGTGGCCACTCGACAGATCCCGGAGGGAGAGGAGTTTCGATGTCCCTCCAGCCGTCCCCGGACGCCTGGTATCGATCGCCCTCCGGCCTCACTGGGCGCTGGCTCCACCCCCCTGCTGGGTGTCTGGACACCTTCATCCCGGCCCCTCTGACCCCCAGGCGCGAGGGTCCGGACTTCAAAGACCTCCAGACCTATATCTGGGCCAGCCCTGGATCAGGTCTTCAGTTGTATCCTGGACTGGAAGCCCTGCTGACGCTGTCACGGCCGACACCAGACGAACTCATCCTTCCTGTAACCTGAACCATCTGAGAGCCTGCTGGCGCTGCCGCGGCCTACCTTGCTGAAACATCGGAGAGCCTGCTGGCGCTGCCGCGGCCTACCTTGCTGAACCATCTGAGGGCCTGCTGGCGCTGCCGCGGCCTACCTTGCTGAACCACCTGAGAGCCTGCTGGCGCTGCCGCGGCCTACCTTGCTGAACCATCTGAGAGCCTGCTGGCGCTGCCGCGGCCTACCTTGCTGAACCATCTGAGAGCCTGCTGGCGCTGCCGCGGCCTACCTTGCTGAACCATCTTGTTAGCCTGCTGGCGCTGCCGCGGCTCGAACTGCTCGGAACCCCCCAGCTCGAGGATTGAGAGCTGTGCGTAGGGTATCCCTTCCTCCGCCCAGAGTAAGACAGTCCCGCTACCTTACCCCCCTTTACGAGACTTTCCAGATCCCTCGATCTGCTTGTACATACTGCAAAGAACCAGCATGTTAGAAAGGCGACCCGGGAGGAAGGGATACCCTACGCACAGCTCTCAATCCTCGAGCTGGGGGGTTCCGAGCGGTTCGAGCCGCGGCAGCGCCAGCAGGCTAACAAGATGGTTCAGCAAGATAGGCCGCGGCAGCGCCAGCAGGCTCTCAGATGGTTCAGCAAGGTAGGCCGCGGCAGCGCCAGCAGGCTCTCAGGTGGTTCAGCAAGGTAGGCCGCGGCAGCGCCAGCAGGCCCTCAGATGGTTCAGCAAGGTAGGCCGCGGCAGCGCCAGCAGGCTCTCAGATGGTTCAGGTTACAGGAAGGATGAGTTCGTCTGGTGTCGGCCGTGACAGCGTCAGCAGGGCTTCCAGTCCAGGATACAACTGAAGACCTGATCCAGGGCTGGCCCAGATATAGGTCTGGAGGTCTTTGAAGTCCGGACCCTCGCGCCTGGGGGTCAGAGGGGCCGGGATGAAGGTGTCCAGTCAGTCACCCAGCAGGGGGGTGGAGCCAGCGCCCAGGGAGGCCGGAGGGCGATCTATACCAGGCGTCCGGGGACGGCTGGAGGGCCATCGAAACTCCTCTCCCTCCGGGATCTGTCGAGTGGCCACTCGACCACCTGGGTGGATCTTGGCGCCTCGATGTCTGGGCTTCGCTGGGGCCGAGGCTGGGGCCGAGGCCACGTGGTCGTGACGTGGTGGGCCCAAGATGGAGTCGGGCACGGCCTCGTGCTTAGGTCGTGATGGGCCTACGCTGGGGCCAGGCCGATGATGGGGGATCCGGGATGGTAGCCGGATCTGTGGTGTTGGGGCGTGCAGGGTCGGGCAGAAGGGGCCGCCCGAGGTCCGGAGGAGGGCTGATGTCGTCCTGGGCCCGCCATGCGGGAGGGGTAGGACCACCCCATGAGGCCGGGTCCAACACGCGTCCCCCCCAGCTGAAGGCAGGGGAGAGTCACCCACTTTCTTGGGGATTCTCCTCGCCGAGGCGGAAGAATCTGGACAGGCCGTCGGCATTGGCGTGGTCGTTGCCAGGGCGATGCTCCACAGTGAAATCCATCCCCTGCAGAGAGATGGACCAGCGCAGCAGTTTCGGGTTTTCTCCCCGCATCTGCATCAACCACCGCAGGGGCCGGTGGTCGGTCTGGACTCGGAAGTGGGTGCCGAAGAGGTAGGGCCGGAGCTTCTTGAGGGCCTACACCACGGCAAAGGCTTCCCTCTCGATGGTGCTCCACCGTTGTTCTCTTGCCAGGAGGCGTCGGCTGATGAAGGCCACAGGCCGGTCGATTCCTTCGGGGTTAACTTGTGACAGGACCGCCCCGATGCCGTGCTCCGAGGCGTCTGTTTGGACTACAAACTCTCTGCTGTAGTCGGGGGCCTGGAGCACAGGGGCAGTGCACATGGCAGTCTTTAAAGTCTCAAAGGCTGTTTGGCACGCAGGGGTCCAGTGCACCTTCTGGGGTAATTTCTTTGAGGTCAGTTCGGTGAGGGGCCCCACAATGCTCCCGTAGTCTTTTATAAACCGCCGATAGTATCCGGTGAGCCCCAGGAAGGCTCGGACGGCGGTCTGGGTGACCGGGGGCTCCCAGGCCCGGATGGCGTCTACCTTTGGTTGGAGGGGAGCTACTTGACCGCTCCCTACTTGGTGTCCTAGATAGGTCACGGACCCTTGGCCTATCTGGCATTTGCTGGCTTTGATTGTTAGTCCGGCCCGCCGGAGGGCCGTCAGGACCTCCCAGAGGTGGGATAGGTGCTCATTCCAGTGAAGGCTGTAAACCGCAATGTCATCTAGATAGGCGGCGCTGTATTCTTCTAGTCCGGCCAGCACCTGATTCACTAGCCTCTGGAAGGTGGCCGGCGCATTTTTCATGCCGAAGGGCATCACTTTGAAGTGATAGTGGCCATCTGGCGTCGAGAAGGCCGATCGCTCTTGTGCGCCAGGGGTGAGGCCGATCTGCCAATACCCCGCCGTGAGATCGAAGGTGCTGAGGTATCTGGCGGCCCCTAGGCGATCGATCAGTTCATCCGCCCTGGGGATGGGATGTGCGTCGGTCCTGGTGACGGCATTCAGTCCCCGGTAATCAACACAGAACCGGAGCTCGGGCGCTGTTCCGGGGGCGGCGGCTTTCGGGACCAGGACAACGGGACTGGCCCAGGGACTGTTGGAGGGCTCGACTACCCCCAGGGCCAACATCTTGGCCACCTCGGATTGGATGCAGGCCCGAACCCGGTCGGGCACTCGAAAAGCTCATTGTTTCACAGGGGGGCTGTCTCCGGTGTCTATATCGTGGACACACCACCGGATGACCCCCGGCGTGAGGGAAAACAGATCCGCAAACTGCCCCAGCAGCTTCCGGCAGTCTGGTTGCTGCTCTGGGGTCAGGGTAGAGGAGAGCCGGACCCCTTCGAAGCAGCCGTCTTTCTCGGTGGTGCTGAGGAGATCTGGGAGTGGCTCAGAGTCGTCTTCTGCTCCGTCATCGGTCGCCAGCAGCAGACTCAGTTCAGTGCGTGCAAAGTGCGGTTTGAGCCGGTTAGCGTGTAGAACCCGGAGGGGGTTCCTGGGGGATTCCATGTCTACCAGGTAGGTGACGGGGCTCTTGCGCTCCACCACCTTGAAGGGCCCCGTCCATTTGTCCTGGAGGGCACACGGCTCAACCGGGGACATGACCCAGACTTGCTGGCCCGGCTCGAACTCGATGGACGAGGCGTTCTGGTCATACCAGCGTTTCATGTCCTCTTGGCTGGCTTCCAGGTTGGCCTCGGCAAGTTCCCTGAACTTCCGGGTCTGATTGCGGAGTGTCAGGAGGTACCGGTAGACATCCGGTGGGGCATCTCGAACTGCTGTCTCCCAGCCTTCCTTGACCAGGCTAAGGGGGCCTCGAACTGGGTGTCCGTACAAGAGTTCGAACGGGCTGAACCCCAGGGACTTCTGGGGTACCTCGCGGTAGGCGAACAGGAGGCAGGGCAGCAGGACATCCCATTTGCGACGGAGGGGCTCTTCGAGGCCCTTGATCATTCCCTTCAGTGTCCTGTTAAAGCGTTCCACGAGTCCATTTCCCTGGGGATGATACGGGGTGGTGAACTTATATGCGACCCCGCACTGTTGCCATAGGGACCGCATATGCTTCGAGATGAAGTTGGACCCCCGATCACTCACGACTTCTCGGGGGAAGCCGACTCTGGAGAAGATGCTCATGAGGGCTCGGCCCACCACGGGGGCCGTGATGGTTCGGAGAGGGATGGCCTCAGGATAGCGGGTGGCGTGGTCCACCAGGACGAGGATGAAGCGGTGCCCCTGCGAGGTGCGAGGGTCCAGGGGCCCTACGATGTCTATTCCCACTCGCTCGAAGGGGGTGGTTACCACAGGGAACGGCTGGAGCGGGGCTTTGACTTTCCCCCCGCTCTTCCCGCTGGCTTGGCAGGTCGGGCAGGTCCTGCAGTGGTTCTGGATATCAGTGCGCATTTTTGGCCAGTAGAAATGGGTCACCAGGCGGCTGTAAGTTTTGTCCTGCCCCAGGTGCCCGGCGAGGGGCACATCATGTGCTAAGTTCAGGAGGAAGTCTCTGAACCGGAGGGGTACAACCAGCACCCGGCCGGCCCCTAGCTCGGCAATCTTCTGCTCACTGTAAAGGAGGTCGTTGTCCCAGTAGACCCAGTGGGACCCCGCGGGGTCTCCAGCGGCTTGCGTAGCGGCTTGCTGTCGCATCCCCTCGAGGGAGGGGCAGGTTTTCTGTTCCTGCCGGAACTGTTCGCGGGTGGGGCCACCTTCTTGGCGCCATTGAGCGAGTTCTGGGAGGTGGTTGAGCTCGGTGAGATCTTCTTGGTAGGGCCCTTGGGGGCCGGGCTCGGTGTCGGCGTCCTCGGGGACGACGGATGGCAGAGGTGCGGGCCATTCTGGCTCCTCCGTTGGAGCGTCCCCCGCTGGGGCGGAGGCTCGGGCGGACATGGAGCGGGTGGTCGCACAGACCCACGCGGGAACGCCTAGCATCCCCAGATGCTCTCTCCTCTCGACGCCAGCCCAGGGGGAACTTTCCAGGTCGTTCCCAAGGAGGCAGTCCACGGGGGCATCGTCGCGGACAGTCACTTTCAGCAAGCCCGACACTCCCCCCCACTCGAAGGGGATGCGGGCCATCTGACACAAAGTTTCGGAGTTATCTGCGGATCGGACTGGGCACAGGACGTTGGGAAGGATCTGTTCCGGGGTCACCAGATGGCAGCGGACCGCTGTCACGCTGGCCCCAGTGTCACGGAGGGCTTCGGTCCGGCGACCATTGATGGTGACCCACTGGCGGTACTTCTGGGTGTTGCCGGGGATCGGCCCTCGGGGGATCATGTCTTGAGCACCCAGGCAGGCTAAGGTCATGGCGGCGGGCTCCCACTCGGCCTGCTCGTGGTCGTCGTCTTCTTCCTCACTTCTTTCTTCACCTAGGGCAGCTGCCGCGATCTGGCGGGCTGGGGGCCCGGTGGTGCCGGGTCGCTGGTTCATCGGGCAGAGGGGGTCATTTGCGTAATGACCCTGTCGCTGGCATCTGTGGCACGTAACGTTCGGGCGGGGCCCCGGCCTGGCTGGGGGGCCCCCTCTCCGGCCCAGGGGTGGCGACGTGGAGGTAGGGGATGACCCCTGGGGGGCGTCTCGACCCCGGCTCTGGCCTACTCCGCCACCTCGTGGTCGGTGGTTTCCCGGGGACCCCCGGCCGTAATCTCCCATCGTGTTCCGGGGAACTCGGGTGCTGGCCCATCGGTCTGCCTCGGCAGCGAGTTTCCGTGGCTCAGTCAATTTGCTGTCGAGGAGGTGCTGCCGGAGTTCGACGAAACAGTTATTGGACAGGTGTTCCCATAGAATGAGGTCGACCAACTGCTGGTAGGTGGTGACCTGGCCGCCCCGAGTCCACCCCTCGAAGTCTCTACTGTAATAGTTCACGTATTCCACCCACGTGGTACCGGGGATTTTTTTACAGTCTCGGAATCGCTGCCGGTACATCTCGGGGGTGAGTCCATAGCGAGTGAGGAGGGCGGTCTTCATGTGCTCGTACGAGGTCCTCTCGGTATCAGGGAGCTCCAGCAGGGCGTCTCTCCCTTCGTTGATAAACTTCCCCCACAGGCCGGCGCCCCAGTCCTTGAGGGGTACTCGATGGGCGGCCATGGCGACCTCGTAAGCTTTGAACCACTGCTGGATGTCGTCGTTCTTATAGTACTCTTTGACGACATCCTTGGGTATGTGCACCTTCGTGTCCACCGGGGGAGGTGAGGTCTTACCCCCGGAGGTGGCAGTCTCGTTTGCCTTGGCTTTGAATTCTAGTTCTTTGAGGACGCGCTCGTGCTCGAGCAGGAGTTTCTTCTCCTCGAGGTCTCTTTGTCTTCGCTTTTCTTCTAGGTCTCCTTCTAGCCGTAGCTGCTGGAGGGCTAGCTTCCTTTCTGCCAGTTGGATCTCTCCTTCTTGTTTGAGTCGAGCAAGCTCCAACTCGTGGAGCCGGTTCCTCTCTCGTTCTCGGGCGTCTTCGTGGGAGAGGCCCGTGTTTGGGTTTGCGGGTCTTTCTCCCGCTGGGTTCCGCTGGGCCTCCGGGCCTCCGTTCAGGCCCGGGTTATCTTCCCTCTGAGGTGGCGCCTCACCGGCGTCCTCCCAGGCCCGCAGGGCCGATTTGAAATCTTCTTTGGTGCTTAAGCCAGTGGTAGCGATGCCTAGATCTTTGCAGAATTGCTTCAGCTCCTTGTGACTGTAGTCTTCCATCTTCTCCTTCTGGAATTCTGTGCTCATGGTCGCAGTGGGTTTTTCTGGGTAGCGAGTGAATCACTCTCTGTACGATCTGCGTGGGCTCGGATCCCAGCGCTTGCCACCAATGTTAGAAAGGCGACCCGGGGGAGACAGAAGATGTCTGACTGACCACCCCTAGGTCCACCCCTCCGTCGAGAAGTAGCCGAGCGTTTACCGAGAGGCCTCCTGAATGAGGGTCCTCTCCTAGGATCGTACAGCAGAGTAATCACAACACTACAAACGGACACCACACAGGAGGTCAAGTTCTCAAACTTTATAAGTAGTAAACGGTTGCTGGTTCTTGGCAGTATGTACAAGCAGATCGAGGGATCTGGAAAGTCTCGTAAAGGGGGGTAAGGTAGCGGGACTGTCTTACTCTGGGCGGAGGAAGGGATACCCTACGCACAGTTCTCAATCCTCGAGCTGGGGGGTTCCGAGCTGTTCGAGCCGCGGCAGCGCCAGCAGGCTAACAAGATGGTTCAGCAAGGTAGGCCGCGGCAGCGCCAGCAGGCTCTCAGATGGTTCAGCAAGGTAGGCCGCGGCAGCGCCAGCAGGCTCTCAGATGGTTCAGCAAGGTAGGCCGCGGCAGCGCCAGATAGGCTCTCCGAGGTTTCAGCAAGGTAGGCCGCGGCAGCGCCAGCAGGCTCTCAGATGGTTCAGCAAGGTAGGCCGCGGCAGCGCCAGCAGGCTCTCCGAGGTTTCAGCAAGGTAGGCCGCGGCAGCGCCAGCAGGCTCTCAGATGGTTCAGGTTACAGGAAGGATGAGTTTGTCTGGTGTCGGCCGTGACAGCGTCAGCAGGGCTTCCAGTCCAGGATACAACTGAAGACCTGATCCAGGGCTGGCCCAGATATAGGTCTGGAGGTCTTTGAAGTCCGGACCCTCGCGCCTGGGGGTCAGAGGGGCCGGGATGAAGGTGTCCAGACACCCAGCAGGGGGGTGGAGCCAGCGCCCAGGGAGGCCGGAGGGCGATCGATACCAGGCATCCGGGGACGGCTGGAGGGCCATCGAAACTCCTCTCCCTCCGGGATCTGTTGAGTGGCCACTCGACCACCTGGGTGGATCTTGGCGCCTCGATGTCTGGGCTTCGCTGGGGCCGAGGCTGGGGCCGAGGCCACGTGGTCGTGACGTGGTGGGCCCAAGATGGAGTCGGGCACGGCCTCGTGCTTAGGTCGTGATGGGCCTACGCTGGGGCCAGCCCGATGATGGGGGATCCGGGATGGTAGCCGGATCTGTGGTGTTGGGGCGTGCAGGGTCGGGCAGAAGGGGCCGCCTGAGGTCCGGAGGAGGGCTGATGTCGTCCTGGGCCCGCCATGCGGGAGGGGTAGGACCACGCGGGGTCCCACTGGGTCTACTGGGACAACCACCTCCTTTACAGTGAGCAGAAGATTGCCGAGCTAGGGGCCGGCCGGGTGCTGGTTGTACCCCTCCGGTTCAGAGACTTCCTCCTGAACTTAGCACATGATGTGCCCCTCGCCGGGCACCTGGGGCAGGACAAAACTTACAGCCGCCTGGTGACCCATTTCTACTGGCCAAAAATGCGCACTGATGTACAGAACCACTGCAGGACCTGCCCGACCTGTCAAGCCAGCGGGAAGAGCGGGGGGAAAGTCAAAGCCCCGCTCCAGCCGTTCCCTGTGGTAACCACCCCCTTCGAGCGAGTGGGAATAGACATCGTAGGGCCCCTGGACCCTCGCACCTCGCAGGGGCACCGCTTCATCCTCGTCCTGGTGGACCATGCCACCCGCTATCCTGAGGCCATCCCTCTCCGAACCATCACGGCCCCCGTGGTGGGCCGAGCGCTCATGAGCATCTTCTCCCGAGTCGGCTTCCCCCGCGAAGTCGTGAGTGATCGGGGGTCCAACTTCATCTCGAAGCATATGCGGTCCCTATGGCAACAGTGCGGGGTCGCATATAAGTTCACCACCCCGTATCATCCCCAGGGAAATGGACTAGTGGAACGCTTTAACAGGACACTGAAGGGAATGATCAAGGGCCTAGAAGAGCCCCTCCGGCGCAAATGGGATGTCCTGCTGCCCTGCCTCCTATTCGCCTACCGAGAGGTACCCCAGAAGTCCCTAGGGTTCAGCCCTTTTGAACTATTGTACGGGCACCCGGTCCGAGGCCCCCTCAGCCTGGTCAAGGAGGGCTGGGAGACAGCCGTTCGAGATGCCCCACTGGATGTCTACCGATACCTCCTGACGCTTCGCAACCAGACTCGGAAGTTCAGGGAACTTGCCGAGGCCAACCTAGAGGCCAGCCAGGAGGAAATGAAGCGCTGGTATGACCAGAACGCCTCGTCCATCGAGTTCGAGCCGGGTCAGCAAGTCTGGGTCATGTCCCCGGTTGAACCGTGTGCCCTCCAGGACAAATGGACGGGGCCCTTCAAGGTGGTGGAGCGCAAGAGCCCCGTCACCTACCTGGTAGACATGGAGTCCCCCAGGAACCCCCTCCGGGTTCTACACGCTAACCGGCTCAAGCCGCACTTTGCACGCACTGAACTGAGTCTGCTGCTGGCGACCGATGACGGAGCTGAAGACGACTCCGAGCCACTACCAGATCTCCTCAGCACCACCGAGAAAGACGGCTCCTTCGAAGGGGTCCGGCTCTCCTCTACCCTGACCCCAGAGCAGCAACAAGACTGCCGGAAGCTGCTGGGGCAGTTTGCGGATCTGTTTTCCCTCACGCCGGGGGTCACCCGGTGGTGTGTCCACGATGTGGACACCGGAGACAGCCCCCCTGTGAAACAACAAGCTTTTCGAGTGCCCAACCGGGTTCGGGCCTGCATCCAATCCGAGGTGGCCAAGATGTTGGCCCTGGGGGTAGTCGAACCCTCCAACAGTCCCTGGGCCAGTCCCGTTGTTCTGGTCCCGAAAGCCGCTTCCCCCGGAACAGCACCCGAGCTCCGGTTCTGTGTTGACTACCGGGGACTGAATGCAGTTACCAGGACCGACGCACATCCCATCCCCAGGGCGGATGAACTGATCGATCGCCTAGGGGCCGCCAGATACCTCAGCACCTTCGATCTCACGGCGGGGTATTGGCAGATCGGCCTTACCCCTGGCGCACAAGAGCGATCGGCCTTCTCGACGCCAGATGGCCACTATCACTTCAAAGAGATGCCCTTCGGCATCAAAAATGCGCCGGCCACCTTCCAGAGACTAGTAGTGAACCAGGTGCTGGCCGGACTAGAGGAATACAGCGCCGCCTACCTAGATGACATTGCGGTGTACAGCCTTCACTGGGATGAGCACCTGTCCCACCTCTGGGAAGTCCTGACGGCCCTCCGGCGGGCCGGACTGACAATAAAAGCCAGCAAATGCCAGATAGGCCAAGGGTCCGTGACCTATCTAGGGCACCAAGTAGGGAGCGGTCAAGTAGCTCCCCTCCAACCAAAGGTAGACGCCATCCGGGCCTGGGAGCCCCCGGTCACCCAGACCGCCGTCCGAGCCTTCCTGGGGCTCACCGGATACTATCGGCGATTTATAAAAGACTACGGGAGCATTGTGGGGCCCCTCACCGAACTGACCTCAAAGAAATTACCCCAGAAGGTGCACTGGACCCCTGCGTGCCAGACCGCATTTGAGACTTTAAAGACTGCCATGTGCACCGCCCCTGTGCTCCAGGCCCCCGACTACAGCAGAGAGTTTGTAGTCCAAACCGACGCCTCGGAGCACGGCATCGGGGCGGTCCTGTCACAAGTTAACCCCGAAGGAATCGACCGGCCTGTGGCCTTCATCAGCCTACGCCTCCTGGCAAGAGAACAGCGGTGGAGCACCATCGAGAGGGAAGCCTTTGCCGTGGTGTGGGCACTCAAGAAGCTCCGGCCTTACCTCTTCGGCACCCACTTCCGAGTCCAGACCGACCACCAACCCCTGCGTTGGTTGATGCAGATGCGGGGAGAAAACCCGAAACTGCTGTGCTGGTCCATTTCTCTGCAGGGGATGGATTTCGCTGTGGAGCATCGCCCCGGCAACGACCAAGCCAATGCCGAGGGCCTGTCCAGATTCTTCCGCCTCGGCGAGGAGAATCCCCAAGAAAATGGGTGACTCTCCCCTGCCTTCAGCTGGGGGGGACGCGTGTTGGACCCGGCCTCATGTCGTGGTCCTACCCCTCCCGCATGGCGGGCCCAGGACGACATCAGCCCTCCTCCGGACCTCGGGCGGCCCCTTCGGCCCGACCCTGCACGCCCCAACACCACAGATCCAGCTACCATCCCGGATCCCCATCATCGGCCTGGCCCCAGCGTAGGCCCCTCACGACCTAAGCACGAGGCCGTGCCGGACTCCATCTTGGGCCCACCACACCACGACCACGTGGCCTCGGCCCCAGCGAAGACCCGACATCGAGGCACCAAGATCCACCCAGGTGGTCGAGTGGCCACTCGACAGATCCCGGAGGGAGAGGAGTTTCGATGGCCCTCCAGCCATCCCCGGACGGCTAGTATCGATCGCCCTCCGGCCTCCCTGGGCGCTGGCTCCACCCCCCTGCTGGGTGTCTGGACACCATCATCCCGGCCCCTCTGGCCCCCTGGCGCGAGGGTCCGGACATCAAAGGACCTCCGTCCTATATCTGGGGCAGCCCCAGAGTAGGACGCCAGTTGTATCCTGGACTGGAAGCCCTGCTGACCCTGTCACGGCCGACACCAGACAAACTCATCCTTCCTGTAACCTGAACCATCTGAGAGCCTGCTGGCGCTGCCGCGGCCTACCCTGCTGAACCATCTGAGAGCCTGCTGGCGCTGCTGCGGCCTACCCTGCTGAACCATCTGAGAGCCTGCTGGCGCTGCCGCGGCCTACCTTGCTGAACCATCTGAGAGCCTGCTGGCGCTGCCGCGGCCTACCTTGCTGAACCATCTGAGAGCCTGCTGGCGCTGCCGCGGCCTACCTTGCTGAACCATCTGAGAGCCTGCTGGCGCTGCCGCGGCCTACCTTGCTGAACCATCCTGTTAGCCTGCTGGCGCCGCCGCGGCTCGAACCTCTCGGGACCCCCCAGCTCGAGGATTGAGAGCTGAGCGGAGGGTATCCCCTCCTCCACCCAGAGTAAGACTGTCCCGCTACTTTACCCTCCTTGTCCGAGACTTTACGGATCCCTCGATCCAGCTGTATATACTGCCAAGAATCCTCAACCGTTATTACTTATAAAAGCTTGAGAACTTGACCTCCTGTGTGGTGTCCGTTTGTAGTGTTGTGATTACTCTGCTGTACGATCCTAGGAGGGGCCCTCATCCAGGAGGCCTCTCGGCAACGCTCGGCTACTTCTCGACGGAGGGGTGGACCTAGGGGTGGTCAGTCAGACATCTTCTGCCTCCCCCGGGTCGCCTTTCTAACAGTACAGAGTTGTTGGACCCGGCCTTGTGGCGTGGTGCGCGTCTGTCCCCCCACCCCCTGCGAGCGTAGGCCTGCACCCTGAGCCCCTGCGCAGCATCCCCGTAAGAGTAGCCTGCACCCCGAAGCCTGGTCGTCTCACCCCCAATAAGCCCGAACCCCCGTAATCCACGACCGGGCCCGCGTGTCCCCATCCCGCTCCTGGCTCCGAGCGCCTAACCTTGCATGCCCCACAAGGCCCGGCAGCCATTTTCCCTTCCCGAGATCCCTGTCTCCCTGGGCCTAGCGTGACCCCGGCCCCAGCGAAACCCAGACTCCAAAGGCGCTCCAGTCCCGGCTGGGGGGTAAAGGGCTCCCCGAGTGTGATAAGCCAGGCAGTTTCGATGGCCCCTTTGGCCTCCCCTGAGAGTCTGGTAACGGTCACACCTTTGGCCCTCCCCTGTGGGCCAGTTTCGATCGCACCTTTTGGCCTCCCTGAGGGCTGGCTCCAGACCGGCTGGGTGTCTGGGAAATCCCGGACCCATTTCTCAAAGGATCAAAGACCCCACCGCCGGACCTCGCCAACGACCAGCCCCAGGACTTGAGACCTCCGCCTGCGAGGGTCCGGACATCAAAGGGCCGCTGAACTATATCTGGGCCTGCCCGACAACTAGCGGGCAGTTGTATCTTGGACCTGAAGCCTGCTGATTTGATCGCGGCTCCCTCTTCACAACAAGGAACTGAACCACCGGTGCCCTGCTGACGCTGTCGCAGCTCAAGCTGAACTATCACCATCGGAGCCCTGCTGACGCTGTCGCGGCTCGAGCTGAACTATAACCATCGGAGCCCCTGCTGACGCTGTCGCGGCTCCCTCTTCACAACAAGGAACTGAACCACCGGTGCCCTGCTGACGCTGTCGCGGCTCAAGCTGAACTATCACCATCGGAGCCCTGCTGACGCTGTCGCGGCTCGAGCTGAACTATAACCATCGGAGCCCCTGCTGACGCTGTCGCGGCTCAAGCTGAACTATAAACCATCGGAGCCCTGCTGACGCTGTCGCGGCTCCTCAGGAACTTCTCCAGATCGAGCCCTGCTGACCTCGTCGCCGCTCGAGGAGTACTCTGGTCCGGCTGGACCATCGAGATCACCATCACGACCGAGCCGACCCGACGTGAGTGAAGCCGCCAGTACGCCCCTCATCTTCCGTACCCCCCGGCTCGAGGATTGAGAGCTGTGCGTAGGGTACGCCCCGTACTGGCCCCAAGGCTAAAGACTGTCCCGCTTCCCTCTCCCCGAATCCTCTAAAGACTTTTGTGATCCCTCGATCATTTGTACATAAGAGTGCTACTTTAATTTTTGCTGCTTATAAAGAACTTGTTACTGAAGTCCAACGTTGTGGTGTCCGTTCGTAAGTGTGGTGTGAGCTCAGTGTGTACGATCCTAGACCCGAAGTCCTCCCCGGCGAGGACCTCACAATAAGACTCGGCAAGATCTGTGGGAGAGGTGGGTCCTGGGGTGGTCGGGTGAGCACAACCTGGCCCTGTGAGATCGCCCCTTCTAACAAGAGTGCATAGGGAGTGCAGAGTGCATAGGGAGTGCAGAGTGCTTAGGGAGCGCAGAGTGCAGAGTGCATAGGGAGTGCAGAGTGCATAGGGAGTGCAGAGTGCAGAGTGCATAGGGAGTGCAGAGTGCAGAGTGCATAGGGAGTGCAGAGTGCAGAGTGCATAGGGAGTGCAGAGTGCATATGGAGTGCAGATTGCATAGGGAGTGCAGAGTGCAGAGTGAGTGCAGAGTGCAGAGTGAGTGCAGAGTGCAGAGTGCATAGGGAGTGCAGAGTGCAGAGTGCATAGGGAGTGCAGAGTGCATAGGGAGTGCAGAGTGCATAGGGAGTGCAGAGTGAGTAGGGAGTGCTAGGGAGTGCTAGAGTGCAAAGTGCATAGGGAGTGCAGAGTGCATAGGGAGTGCAGAGTGCATAGGGAGTGCAGAGTGCAGAGTGCATAAGGAGTGCAGAGTGCAGAGTGCATAGGGAGTGCATAGTGCATAGGGAGTGCAGAGTGCATAGGGAGTGCAGAGTGCATAGGAAGTGCAGAGTGCATAGGGAGTGCAGAGTGCATAGGGAGTGCAGAGTGCAGAGTGCATAGGGAGTGCAGAGTGCATATGGAGTGCAGAGTGCATAGGGAGTGCAGAGTGCAGAGTGCATAGGGAGTTCAGAGTGCAGAGTGCATAGGGAGTGCAGAGTGCATAGAGAGTGCATAGGGAGTGCAGAGTGCAGAGTGCATAGGGAGTGCAGATTGCATAGAGAGTGCATAGGGAGTGCAGAGTGCATAGGGCATGCAGAGTGCATAGGGAGTGCAGAGTGCATAGGGAGTTCAGAGTGCAGAGTGCATAGGGAGTGCAGAGTGCATAGGGAGTGCAGAGTGCAGAGTGAGTAGGGAGTGCTAGGGAGTGCTAGAGTGCAGAGTGCATAGGGAGTGCAAAGTGCATAGGGAGTGCAGAGTGCATAGGGAGTGCAGAGTGCAGAGTGCATAGGGAGTGCAGAGTGCATAGGGAGTGCAGAGTGCATAGGGAGTGCAGAGTGCATAGGGAGTGCAGAGTGCATAGGGAGTGCAGAGTGCAGAGTGCATAGGGAGTATATTAAATATTTCTGATACCAATGGGATCCCAGGGGTATTTAAGACAGTATTTTCGATGGCATTAACACCATTCAAAGCCATACTGGGTATTTTTCCAGATTTCGTCCATTCGATTTTTGGCGGACTTCCCCTGATCTTGGGACTAATTGCAGGAATACTATTCTTAGTCCTTATTTTTCGTTATGGCAACACATGTCACAGACCAAACTCTGGCGACAATGGAAGAAACAATCCTAGCCATTGGATACCGGGACCGGATAACAAAAATCCTGGGACTCTCCCGGCTTAGAGACCTGAACATGACTTGGTTTCTATCATTTCGACCAATGTGGCAAAGATGTGTTTTACCTGTACTAAGGTGTCTGCTATGCGGAGAAGAATGCGTGTTAGACACCTGTCTGACGCTACAATCGGATGCGCCAATGGATGCAGAAACATTGTTGAGCCCGATCAAGGTTCATGCTTTGTGCTGCCCTCAAAGGCTACCAATCCTGATGACGGCATTCGTGGAAGCTTCACCACTACGATTGATGGGTAGTGAAGTTCAAGATGAACGCAGCATCGATCAGGTACGACCTTCTGCCAGCAATGCGAATCAGAATGTCAATGGAGACAATCATGCGCATGAATGCATGATTACACCTATTTCCGAGTTAGTGGAACTTTCCCAAGAAGCTGTTGACAGTTTTTTCGAAAGCCTAAATGATATGATGTTCTCACCCGAACAGAAATAGAGACTTTTGAGCAAGCTCGCAAACAGCGTTCCCTGAATTCGGCCTTCAACTTTCAAAAATAAAGTCACATGAACTATTTTCACTCCAGTTCACGGACAGCAACTCTTTCAGAAGCCCCAAATTATTTTTTCGGTTTTTCTGGACACTTATCTTCTGCTTAAAGTAAGAAACTATTCCTAAAGAACTACGATTTCTATTTTTAGATACTTTATAGACTTTAGCTGCCCGCTGGTATGTTCACAAATATTTTATTCTGTGATGGAATGGTCTCGAAACTTTTTTCTGTATTTAAGAAACCATTTCATGTGTAATTCTCATATACAAAATAAGCAATAATGTATACAAATGCGATTACTTTAGCATTATTTTACAGCTTGAGTGCATACAATATATATGTCTGCAATTTTTCCGTATATTTGAAAAATTTCGAAATGCATTTATGTATTTTGGGGTGGTAAGGTATACACACTACTCTATAGTATGTTGTACTATGTTATACTATGCCTAGATTAGTAAGTATGACCATAGTTAGCGTGGAGTGGGTGTCATGTATTCCTATAGGTTCTGAACCGATCCCCCTATTCCTGACCCTATTCTAGTTAAACTAACCAACAAGTTAACTAGCAGTCAGCCCATGAGGCAGAAAACCCCCATGATGCAGATACCGTTATCTGACGCAGTCACACTACGGCACAGGAACGTGTTATCTGATTAGGTCATAACGCTTGCGATCTAATTAGACAAGCGATATTCCTCCAGCCCCTGATAAGGCATACGGAGTTCTCATAACAAATCAAACCTATGACAACCTGGAAAAACCGTGCGGCCATTGTTTTGATTTCACAGAGAACTTCAGTAAAAAAATGTGCTAACGAGCAAGTCGTATGACATCTTTATTGACGTATCTATGTCTATCCTTACGTCAATCTCGGCACCTTAAAGGTATAAATATTACCGATCGTGCCCTATGCAAACACACGCGTGGTGACGAGACGGAGCAGCCATACTTGCCGAAGCCCAGAGCAGAGCAGACCCCGCTGGCAGCAGCCCCGCCTTTCTGACGCGCTGAGAGAAGCTGCTTTCTCCTGCCGAGAGACCCAGCACCGGCGCTTCCGGGTAGCCCTCGCAGGCAGCCTGGAATATCGAGAGCAGAGAAAGAGATACCATTCCTCATTCATCCCAACTTCCAGGTACAGAACTGAATAACCCCTCGCAGAGAATTCTTAAGTTAGTCACTTGGCAAAAACAAACTTAACTTAAACTGTAACTTTCTATTCCCGCCCACGTATTAGACTTAGGTCAGGTACACGGGGTAGGCGTATCTAGAAACACCAGTTGAGTACGTTTAGTCAAATGTATATGTGTATGTAAATATATTTTATCCATTTTAAACATCTTATGGCTTAGAAACCATATCAATGTTTTTACAGTATTACTTTATACTATTGCTTTTAATGTATGCACTTTACTTAACTATAAGTATTGCAATAATATCGATCCATTTCTCTTGTACGAGAAAAGAGACTGATCAATAAATAACACCTTTTTATTGAACACGCCCGTCTCTTCCTTTTCTCTACATTCTGATGAGACTAAGAATGCACGTACTGACTGAGTAAAATAATTGCCTTTTGTTCACACGACTCTCGAGATTTACTCTTGATTAGGGGAGAGCAAAGTTGTCATGTTCTATGGTTGTCAGAAACTAAATCCCTTCTTGTCTAATCAGGGAAGTTAAGTCCTCCTTGAACATTCGAGAAAGTTTCTAGTGAACTCTGAGCTAAGCTGGCAAACCCAAAACTTTAAGTCTAGTATCGACAGTAGTAGACCTAGTTAACGTCTGGCCTAGGCCTTTACTGCTGTAGGTATTATTCCAATGCGCAGAGCCTATTGGGAAGATAGGAGCTACACTACATGGCGCCCAACGCGTTTGGAAAGGGCGATAAAACTAACGTAAGACATTTAGAGTAACTCAGTCGTGCTTTCTCACTCAGACCCCTTTTCCCCATAATACTCCAAAGACGTCTGGAGTGGGCGAAAGGTAAATATCCGTCAGACCTCGCAGGAGGGAACTCCTATGTATGGTTCTTGGTATAGTCAATGTTGAAGGATACACTGTTCCAAAATATTGTGCATCTAATCTTTGTTTCCATAAGAAACCTGATCTGCAAACAAACATAATAACCTTCAGGACAGTAAAATGTCAGACAATGAAGAAGAAAGAGAGGCAGTTAGATTAGCAGCTGAACTCGCAGCGGCTGATGCTGCAGCACTAGATGCAGACCAGGATATAATACTCATCCCGGTCATCAAAAGGAGATCTATAACCCTAAAACTTATAGAAAATGGACTGACACCTAGAGGTGGCACAGTCATATTCGTAATTGAGGCACACGAATATCGGCAGACAGAGGTATATTATTCATGGATACATTTTCCAGCAGCTAATGCTGTAACAAAGTACTTCCACTATTACAAAATAGAGGAACCTCCTAATGAGTACACTCCTTTCGAGGAGGTGGAAGTACCACTCAAATTCCAAGAGCATTTGCTCTTATTTGATGGCGCCCTAAAACATAACAATCACATCACCAGGCTCGGTCCTTTAGGTAGACCAGGAGCAACGTGGCCGGTCCTAGCCGGATACACACCACATCCAGACATCAATGGGATGTCTGTAGCAGAGCTGTTAACACAGCTAAAACAATTAATAAAAATTCATAGACAATTAGTACAGTATGTGATGCGGACTTCAACAATTCAGCCAGCGATTAAACTTCCACAGCTGACCCCTCACCTGGGGAATACAAATAAAATTACACCACAGAACACCCAGTCTTGCCTAGGCAAAGTACCGGCTAAACGGGAACAAATACCATTCTGGTTGGCACAGAAAATTACCCAAATAGAGGCGGTGTTTCCTGACACCACCCCGCTAGAAAAACACAGGATTCTGACTATATGTCTCCCAATGGGAATCGCACCACACATTGAGGACTGTGACACTTGGGGTACAGTCTTTGCTTCCATCTACACAAAAACGCACGGTGTTCCATCCATTTCGGTGATACCAGATGTGCTAAAACAAATTCAAGACGAATACGGTCCTGAACCCGCTTTAACTCTTGGTATGAAATTACTAAAAGACTTCAAGCAGGTCTCGGCTATATTATTAGCCAACATAAAGGGAGAAGCAGCAAACGTAGCGATCCGCCAGAGGTTAAAAGAGACAGATATAGCAGACCAACCAGCTGAAATTGCCAGAATCATAGAAAAATCCTATGAGGAACTAGGTAGAGATAGTTTAGGTGGAATACCAGTAAAACCACAACTGACTGAAAGTCCTGAAAAAATATTTTTTAATAATCATTCACCAAAAAAGAACTGGGATGGAAACAAACAATCCAATCCCAAAGAAAAGAAATTCCAGTCCAGAGGAAGGTCTCCTAGGCGAAGAGAAAAATCTCCGAACCAAAGACAGAGGTCACCCCAGAGTGACCCCTCTGGGAAAAGATATAACCTAAGAAATAGGGATAATATAAAAAAGCCTGATAGATATCAAGACATTGATACACGTCCCTCTCAATCTTTTCAGAATTCCTCGCAGAAATCGGAAAGAAGAGGACGATCAGAACAAAGAGAAGAGCACGCCAAGTCCAAAGACAAGGAACCTGCTCAGCTAAAAAAGAAATTACAATTTCCAAAAAAGAAGGTAGCCAGTATCAAGGTAGTTAACAATGCCGAGAATACTGAGGACACAACTGAAAAACGGAGAATGGGCTCAGACAATGCTAGACAGCGCAGCAGAAGTGAGCATAGCTCGAAAAGTCCTTATGAATGATCTGGAGACAGTGGACACGAATGAATATCTTCAAGTGGAAACTGCGGACACCAGAGTTAGCAAACCTCACAAGATATACGAAATAACATTACGTATAGAGGGAGATAAGACTAGGAAAATAAGGGGACTATTTTGGGATAACCTCTCCGAGGGCTATGACATCCTTCTAGCTGAAAAAGACTGGCCACCAGAGTTTGTTAGGGAGTGCCCTCATGGCGAAGAAATAATTATGCCTGCCTTCTCGAATCATATCCCAATTCATAAAAAATACACACTTGCCAGAAAATGGGCAGTGGCTCTAGCTCCTGCTTTATATAAAAATCACGTGGGATGGGATGAGGACTCCCCTCCTCACAAAATCCAGTTAAAATCACAACCTACTGCACAAAGGCAGTACCCAATTAAGCAAGAAGCTAAAAAACAGGTAAATGAAATACTAGATCAGCTAGAATACCAGGGGGTGATTGAAACTTGCACCTCACAAATGAACAACCCTTTGTTTCCGGTCTCCAAACCAGACAATTCATATCGTCTAGTTTTGGATTACCGACACCTTAACACATGTTGCAAAACTTTTGCAGTGCAAAACTCACACAGTGCTGCACTGATGAATAACATAGTGCGCAAAAAATACAAAACAACATTAGACATCTCTAATGGATTCTTTTGTCAAAACATAGCACCAGAGAGCAGATATTTAACTGCATTCTCAATAAACGGCACTCAAAAGCAATTCTGTCGGTTAGCCCAGGGGTACAAGAACAGCCCGGGGGTATTCTCAGCGAGAGTAACAGAATTACTACAACAATATGATGATGAAGCATTATCTTATGTCGATGACATTTACTTAACAGATGATGACTTGGATACTCACTTGAAGAGAGTGAACACCATAATACTTGGGTTCGCTGCAGAGGGTTACAAATTCAACTTTAAAAAATCCAGAATTGCCCATCTGACAGTCCTGTTTTTAGGATATGAGTTATCAAGTGAAGGCAAAAGCCTGGCTGACAATTTCCTAGAGAAATGTGCCGTAATCCAAGCTCCTAGAACACTAAAAAACCTACAGTCGATTCTAGGCTTCCTAAATTTCGGAAGAACATACATTGCAAATTACGCAGAAAGGGTCAAACCCCTTTATGATCTAATAAAACCAGATTTTAAAAGATCCATCTGGACTCAAATACACACAGAAATTTTGAGATCCTTACAAACAGACATGCTAATTAAAACAAAATTAGAAACACGTGATAACACACGCAATCTTGTGATTCGAGTCATCCCAGGGAGATGCGGATTCACATACCTGACCTCTAATGAGGGAGAAAAGGTACCAATTGCATTCAAATCACACTTGTACACAGAAGCTGAACAGAAATTCAGCAACAAAGAAAAAATTGTTCATGCAGTTCAAACCGCAATAGCTAGAGAAAAAGACATAGCTGACGGTAGACATATCACAGTCAGAACAGCTGAATCAGCCTTTGAGGCATTAACAACACCGTGTAATTTACCAACAACAACATTGAATCCGGAATGGATACAATGGGTGAATTCAATCACAACGGACAAAGTATACTACTACTTTGATCCAGAACTAGAAGAATTAAAAAATCTAGAATATGAAAAAACATATCCTCTGCCAATCGACATTCTGCCTTTACGACATTACGCCTGTGTAATCTATACAAATGGACATGCTCAACCCTCCGTTTGGGGAGAACAAGCATACAACCCAACATGTGAGATTACAAAAGAAGTGTGGCGCGGAGGTAAACTAAAACCTCTATTAACAAAAACACACTCAGTAGAAACTAATTCAGAACAACAGACTGAAATAATAGCTTTGAAAATGGCGCTAGATAATGCGGATCGCGAATTCCCGACACTTATAGTGTCAGATTCATATTACTGCGTCAAATCATATAACAAGGATTTGCAGACATGGATTCAAAACGGTTACAAAGATGACACAGATGCACCAATAAAGCAGAAACAGCTCTGGGAACAAATAGCTCTTTTACAAAAAGAACTACCAAAGACTCACGTGACACACTCACTGAGTCACCAGCGTGATGGCGTTCACGTTGCAGGGAATTCATTGGCTGAAACAGCCACAGCGGCAGCCACTAAATCGGCTCCCGTAGTTCGGAAAAAGCGTACATTAAAATACATTGACGGTGAAACAGTGCTGGCGGTGAAAACGTCATCAAAAGGCGACTGCTCAGCATTACCGATCAACTATCCACTCAATTATACATACATAATCGATGCAAACTCCGTCCCTTTTGCTCGAATCCCTGGAGTGGGGGATAGAGTGATTCCAAACATGGACAGGAGAAACTTGTTAATCGCAGACGCACATATGGGCGAGGGTCTCAGACACCTCAAACTGAAAGATTCTCTGGAAGAATTACAATCAAGGTACTGGTGGCCAGGCATGAGCCTGAATCATACCATGTTTGTAAAAAACTGCCCAAACTGCAACAGAGATCGCAGTGGGGAGAGAAACAGTTTAATACCTCGTCGTTGTACTGCAGGTAATATCACCAGTAAAAAGCATGGCTTGCGATTAACATACACAGGCTAGTTACCACTTATAATGTAGATCACCAGCACTCGGCTGACGTCTGGACTGTTATACAAAGATTTGCGAGTCTAAATGGCATATACGCTAAGAGCATGCTACGTTTGACCATTGTCTTCACTCTAGCCCTCCAGCCTGAGGGGAAACATGACCAAATGAGCATAGCCCAGCGGGAATCTTCTCACTTCCTTCCTGAGGGTACGGGATGGTGTAAAGAAAAAACCAAGGCAGAAAGCAATCTATAACGGAAAGGATATTAGGTTCGGGAGCTGGGTGGGTCAAACATCTAATAAGTGTCCAACGTAGTCTAAATAACTTGCCAAGAAATTCTCTGAAGGGATTCAGTCCGTACAAATTATTATTTGGAACTAGGATGATTATCTCTGACCTTGACAGTCAGACTTCAGTGGTGAAAGAAAAAAGCTTTGATATCAAAGACCGTTTGGCTATTTTGCAGGACTTAAACAAAACAAGAAAAGACCTGAGCAACATAAAGTTGAAACAACAGCCAACAACCACTGAAGAACCACCACCTGTCCCAGCAAGACCTGTCTGGATTCCAAAAGTCGGGGATCTAGTCAGGGAAAAGATCGCGGTAAAGAAGGAATTTGGGCCTTCTTACAGAAAATCAGTTCCTGTCTTGTCTGTCAACGGGACAACATCAGTTGTACTACCGCCACTTGCTGGTAAAAAGGAGAACCGAGTTGTATCCATCGACCTGGTAAAACCACAACATGTGGCCGATAACAAACAGTAGGCCAAGTGGACTCCCAATGAGTAGCAGAACACCAAGGTTTGCTACCAGTACAGAGGTCCTAACGAAGAGGCTCATCACATTCGAAACGCCTACAGAAGAACAACAAGGACTATGCAACAATGCAATAGAACTTAGACCTCTGAAAACCCAAATAAAAACATTTAGCAGAGACACACCAATCTATAATGAAGTACCAAGTGAAAATGCAAGAAACAGAAATCCTGATGCAATTGGGACAATTGATAGAACTGCATCCGGCTACTTCATAAACTTCGATGATTCCTCTGAAGGCTTCAGTGAATCAAAGACACAGCCATCATCAAAAACCTTTAAAGACAAAGCTAAAGAACTTTTGAAACAACTGAAAGAAACATATCTGATTTCTCCATGGATTGAATTCTGGGTGGGTTTTGGTGCATTTATCCTCATACTTTGGCTCATCATGGTACTAACTTTGGGACGCTTCATTGAGGGAAAATATGCTAAAATGGACACAGCAAGTCAGAAAATCAACTTGATCCTCAAACCACAAACATCTTCACACGTCGAGAAAAGAGAACTTTCTTCAGCCAACTTCACAGCCAATCCTATACCTGGTGGGGTAGCATGGGACAACACTGACTATGAAATTTATGGTCCAGTCGAGATCCTGAAATATCCACACCAAATTAAGATCTCCTTGAGTGACTTTGTAAAACCAAACTCATTTGCTGATGATTGGGACTTCGAAAGCATTAATAATATGATGTCTGACTTAGTAATGTCTGCTAAATTTACCAAACATGATTATTTGCAGGGTTCTACAAATTATGATAGTATGTACTGTTATAACCACTATGGTAACCATTTTCTACATAAATCTGCACAACCTAGAAATGTTTTAAATTATAATCAATGGGAACATTGTGCAACACCTCCAAAAGGGAGCTCAAGAACCGTTTACGACAAATATTCATATTTTTCAGGTTTTAACACAAGTAATGCTGAAACATTTTATTTTAAATTGTCAAACAAGACAGGGATGAAAACCATGATAACCAACACAAAATTGATATATTCAGATTCCTTTTTCGAACAAATGAATACTTTTGGATTTGATTATTGGGACAAAAATGTTGAATTGAAAAGTGTTTGGGGCACAAAAGAATGGCAAGTACAGGGTATAGAAGCTTTGTTTAGAGCCTGTATGATCCCAGAACAAATGATATTTTTAAATGACACTGTTCAACAAACCACCTGTCTTGGCCTAGCCAAAATCAAAGATGTAAATAAACCGTCTATTCCAAAGCCAGCAATGTTTAGCAATAGCTTTGATACAGACGAAGAGATAGACGTAAACCATATATTAAACCATAACAGAACACATCCTGATTGGAAACAATGGTTGATCTGGCCCACAGATACTAATAACTGTCAAGACAGATTCCTGAACAAAACACAGGGGTTCAAAATGACCAGGCCAGACCCTAGATATCCTCAAAGACATCACCCAGGGATCATAACAACCTACAGTGTGGGCAAATTATGCCTTCAATGGCTACAAACTTCCACACTGACAGAAATTAAGCAACACCTAACTTTACTTACTGATGGTGCTGACTTGCGTGATTTCATAATGGGACCACGCAAACAGCGTCAAAAGCGTTTCATAGCAGCCTCTGTATATGCAGCATACAATGAGGCCTGGAAGGTTACTCAAATTGAAACAGCAGAGAGAATACGGGAAATTGACCGTATTAATTTGGAAAAATCACTTTCTGTAGTGGACAATGGGTTAATGACTCTGTCCTCCAGAATTTTTTCTTTGGACAGCATTGTGTCTTCAGCAATCGATATACTATCGCAAGACTTACTGTTATTACAACACGGTCAGTCACAATTGCGTTCTATTGTACAGCTTGGCTGGACGTTACAAAATCTGCGTTCAGGCTATGTGCCTTGGCGTTTAATCAACACAACGTCACTATTCCAAATCTTTATCCTTACTGATAGACAAATCAGTATGGCACAAAAGGGTGCTGATTATACAATCTTGAGCATTGAAAAACTCGAAAGATTACCAGTGACAATGTCAGAACGACCTGTCAGTGAATGGATAATACATGGGATAATAAATATTCCAATCTCAACCTTCAGGTTTCAATACTGCCAAAAATATATACAGGCTGGCATGTACGAGAAATTGGGAAAGGGGTACCTTAAAACAACTTGGAACCTGCCCTATTCACATGCATGTGTCAGTAATAATGGACAGAAAGTGTTTCTTAGTGGCAACAATTGTGCGATGTCACTAAGTGGCACACTTCTGTGTAACGGAATTAGTTTGCATGGAGCCTGTGAAGGGAATTCATACAACCTTTCATGTCACCAGCAAGGCGCACCTGCAACAGAAATAGAACCATTCTTTCAAAGACTCTATAATGGGAGTTACATTCTTATTGTAGACCGCAGATGTTGTAGTCTTATGCCCGGGACTCCTTATCTAGTAACTACGACTGCAAAGGTCAAGTGCTGTGGACGCTCATTGTTCCCCAGCTCCTTTCCAGACAGGGAGGCAAGGGCATGGCCCGATTTGAAAATTACTTCTATTCGAATAGATACTTTAAGCAGAATGAAAACAGTGCTTCTTCAGACGCCTACCAGGCTCTCGTCATCAAAAGAAACGTATGATCTACAAGTCGCAAGGACGACTGCAGAGATACATACATTATTATCAACTAATTCCCCCGTACATTTCGCGGAAATCCTGAATGAAATCTTAAATATTTCTGATACCAATGGGATCCCAGGGGTATTTAAGACAGTATTTTCGATGGCATTAACACCATTCAAAGCCATACTGGGTATTTTTGCAGATTTCGTCCATTCGATTTTTGGCGGACTTCCCCTGATCTTGGGACTAATTGCAGGAATACTATTCTTAGTCCTTATTTTTCGTTATGGCAACACATGTCACAGACCAAACTCTGGCGACAATGGAAGAAACAATCCTAGCCATTGGATACCGGGACCGGATAACAAAAATCCTGGGACTCTCCCGGCTTAGAGACCTGAACATGACTTGGTTTCTATCATTTCGACCAATGTGGCAAAGATGTGTTTTACCTGTACTAAGGTGTCTGCTATGCGGAGAAGAATGCGTGTTAGACACCTGTCTGACGCTACAATCGGATGCGCCAATGGATGCAGAAACATTGTTGAGCCCGATCAAGGTTCATGCTTTGTGCTGCCCTCAAAGGCTACCAATCCTGATGACGGCATTCGTGGAAGCTTCACCACTACGATTGATGGGTAGTGAAGTTCAAGATGAAAGCAGCATCGATCAGGTACGACCTTCTGCCAGCAATGCGAATCAGAATGTCAATGGAGACAATCATGCGCATGAATGCATGATTACACCTATTTCCGAGTTAGTGGAACTTTCCCAAGAAGCTGTTGACAGTTTTTTCGAAAGCCTAAATGATATGATGTTCTCACCCGAACAGAAATAGAGACTTTTGAGCAAGCTCGCAAACAGCGTTCCCTGAATTCGGCCTTCAACTTTCAAAAATAAAGTCACATGAACTATTTTCACTCCAGTTCACGGACAGCAACTCTTTCAGAAGCCCCAAATTATTTTTTCGGTTTTTCTGGACACTTATCTTCTGCTTAAAGTAAGAAACTATTCCTAAAGAACTAAGATTTCTATTTTTAGATACTTTATAGACTTTAGCTGCCCGCTGGTATGTTCACAAATATTTTATTCTGTGATGGAATGGTCTCGAAACTTTTTTCTGTATTTAAGAAACCATTTAATGTGTAATTCTCATATACAAAATAAGCAATAATGTATACAAATGCGATTACTTTAGCATTATTTTACAGCTTGAGTGCATACAATATATATGTCTGCAATTTTTCCGTATATTTGAAAAATTTCGAAATGCATTTATGTATTTTGGGGTGGTAAGGTATACACACTACTCTATAGTATGTTGTACTATGTTATACTATGCCTAGATTAGTAAATATGACCATAGTTAGCGTGGAGTGGGTGTCATGTATTCCTATAGGTTCTGAACCGATCCCCCTATTCCTGACCCTATTCTAGTTAAACTAACCAACAAGTTAACTAGCAGTCAGCCCATGAGGCAGAAAACCCCCATGATGCAGATACCGTTATCTGACGCAGTCACACTACGGCACAGGAACGTGTTATCTGATTAGGTCATAACGCTTGCGATCTAATTAGACAAGCAATATTCCTCCAGCCCCTGATAAGGCATACGGAGTTCTCATAACAAATCAAACCTATGACAACCTGGAAAAAACGTGCGGCCATTGTTTTGATTTCACAGAGAACTTCAGTAAAAGAATGTGCTAACGAGCAAGTCGTATGACATCTTTATTGACGTATCTATGTCCATCCTTACGTCAATCTCGGCACCTTAAAGGTATAAATATTACAGATCTTGCCCTATGCAAACACACGCGTGGTGACGAGACGGAGCAGCCATACTTGCCGAAGCCCAGAGCAGAGCAGACCCCGCTGGCAGCAGCCCCGCCTTTCTGACGCGCTGAGAGAAGCTGCTTTCTCCTGCCGAGAGACCCAGCACCGGCGCTTCCGGGTAGCCCTCGCAGGCAGCCTGGAATATCGAGAGCAGAGAAAGAGATACCATTCCTCATTCATCCCAACTTCCAGGTACAGAACTGAATAACCCCTCGCAGAGAATTCTTAAGTTAGTCACTTGGCAAAAACAAACTTAACTTAAACTGTAACTTTCTATTCCCGCCCACGTATTAGACTTAGGTCAGGTACACGGGGTAGGCGTATCTAGAAACACCAGTTGAGTACGTTTAGTCAAATGTATATGTGTATGTAAATATATTTTATCCATTTTAAACATCTTATGGCTTAGAAACCATATCAATGTTTTTACAGTATTACTTTATACTATTGCTTTTAATGTATGCACTTTACTTAACTATAAGTATTGCAATAATATCGATCCATTTCTCTTGTACGAGAAAAGAGACTGATCAATAAATAACACCTTTTTATTGAACACGCCCGTCTCTTCCTTTTCTCTACATTCTGATGAGACTAAGAATGCACGTACTGACTGAGTAAAATAATTGCCTTTTGTTCACACGACTCTCGAGATTTACTCTTGATTAGGGGAGAGCAAAGTTGTCATGTTCTATGGTTGTCAGAAACTAAATCCCTTCTTGTCTAATCAGGGAAGTTAAGTCCTCCTTGAACATTCGAGAAAGTTTCTAGTGAACTCTGAGCTAAGCTGGCAAACCCAAAACTTTAAGTCTAGTATCGACAGTAGTAGACCTAGTTAACGTCTGGCCTAGGCCTTTACTGCTGTAGGTATTATTCCAATGCGCAGAGCCTATTGGGAAGATAGGAGCTACACTACACCCCAGCCTCCCGCATTACATCAAACGCAAAAAAAATCCCTTGCCTAGCTGAATGCTAAACGTGGACATATCTCTTTTGCAGACAATCCACCTTGCAGACAAATTCAAATGCGAATTGGTGGGCAAAGTCATCCATAGCAGCCATGCATCCCAGTTGGTTGCTCACAACACACCAATGCCACTAAATTGTGGCGCAGCTATTCTGCTAGGAAAATCTATCCCTGCACAGTTCTCAATATGTGCACAGATCCTAAGGGCAGATTTCACTTTGACATTCTTAAAATTGACAAGGTCATATCCTTGGGACCGATCTATACCCTTTCGGGGTCAAAAGCAACATTGTTCCTTCATCTCAATTACATCTTAATGGAATTGAGCACCACACCAGCATTTCTTGGGGAAGACTGGAACCCGGACACTGTTGGACCACATTGACTAGCTAGGTAGGGTCAACTATACAGACAGAGCTATACTACAGGACCATGATTTACTTGACAGTTTGCATCTTCCCTACCCAACCGAGAAGACATATGCCTATCTCTCAACGGTCCATGGCACCCAGTCCAGACTCAATTACTTTCTGATTTCCCAATCCCTCACCGGAATGGTGGAGGATGCCTAAATCCTTTGTGTCTCACTTTCTGATCATTCCCCAAACAGCTTACTAAATAACCTAGGGCTGATGCAATCTGTCCGCAAACCTTGGCTCCTTAACACCTATTACTGAATGCCTGAGAAAAAAAGTGCCCCTCAAATCCCATCTCAAAACCTTCTTAGACAATAATGCTGGATCAGTCATAGATGCTCTGGGCAGTGGTGAAATCCACCATCAGGGGCCAACTCATGTGTGATACGAACCCTCTACAACAAGCAGCGGGCAGCCCAAAAAGCCTCCCTGAAATCAGCAATTTGAGACATACTCATCCCACCCTACTAACACCATCAGATGACAACTAGACAAGGCAATGATGGACCTTAACGTCCTCTTCACATTCAAGGTGGAGTATGTGCTCCAAAATTTAAATATTGGCATTATGAGCAGGGTGAAAAGACTGGCAGATTGCTTCTGGGGCAAGTCCGACAATGAAAGGCAGTATCTGCCATCCCGGCCATAAAAGACCATGCTAGCCACCTTATTATGCACCTCCAGGGAATAACAGACACTTGTGCAGAGTCCTATAAAGACCTCAATGCGCCTTAAATTATCACTGATGAGGCCTCCATTGACAGCTTCCTAGGTAATGTTTGCCTCCCTCAACCTAATGACGATGGACGTGTACTGGACCTGCATGAGATCACCAAGAATTATATCACGCCCGCCATTTATGTCTCGCCCTGTAGTCGAGCTCCATGAGACGATGGCTTCCCCACAGAGTTTTACAAATGGACATCACCTGAAATGGCAGACTCCTTATTCACTGCCTACCGATAGGCAGATCAAATGGACGGTTTCAGACTGTTTTCCATCTAGGCCCTTATGACACTAATTCCTAATCATGGTAAGGATCTGCTGTCCTGTGGTTGCTACCGACCTATATCTCCCCTTAATGGCGACATCAAGATCATGGCCAACATATTGATATTGGCAACCCAACTGAAAAAGGTAATCCACACAATCATCCATCCCATACAAGTATGCTTCATCCCGGCCCGAACCTCCCATAACCACCTACATGCCCATACCATTTCCTGTGGCTGCCCAAGTATATGCCGGTGGAGGCACTGGCCCTGTCCTTCAATGCTGAAAAGGCATTTCACTGCATAGAGTAGGGGTAACTTTACCTGACCCTCCATAAATTTGGCCTAGCTGATCACTTTATCAACTGAGTTATGTTGTTATACAACGCTCCATCTGCAGAGGGGAATTGTGGGGGTTTCTTGTCAGCTCCCTTACCTATCCGGTGTGGGACGTGGCAGGGTTGCCCTCTCCCCCCATTTCCTCCTCACCCAAGATCCCCTTGCCAATGCCATCCACCAATCAACTGACATTGTGGGTATTCCTATGCCAGTGGGCCCCTCATTTGTACTTCTCTATGCGGACAATATTATTCTGACATTTACAGACTTCCTCAGATCCATCTTGCGCAGTTTGCAGCAATGGTGGGATACAAGGTTAACTGGTATAAAAGCGAAGCCCTACACCTCCCCATGACCGCAACGATGGCTGCCATACAGGGCTACCAGTTTCATTGGAAGCCATCTCGCCTTAAATACCTGCATGTTTTTAGGTCTCGACTATTCTATCCCGCAGGGATAGATAGGCGAGATTATACTAGGCAGTTCAAAAACTCTACCAAAACTGCGGATTAGACGCAGTTCATGTGAGACAGGCGCGTGCACAACGCCAGCCATGTCACACACCACCATTTGTCTGTGCCTCGCAATGCCGAGAGCTTGTTAAACTTAAACCTCTTCGGCAAGTGTATGCATGGGCAGCCATCTTTAAATGTTTTTGGGAAAAATCTTATTTTTAAATGCTAAGATGTCCCTGTTTTTGAACCCTTTCATAAAAAGAACATTAAAAAAATACCTGCCAGTGCATCAGCGTGGATGCCCATCTGGGATTGTTTTAAAAATACTTTCACTAAATCATTCAAGGACAACAGGCACTGGCAAACCCAACAGCTCAGCAGCAAAGAGAGAAGCGGCGACGAAGGTAAAAGATAACGTTGTGCTCCCTACACAGTGTTAGACGGGGACCCAGAGGGTCGGCCGAATACTGAGGGAGAGGTCTCCGATGAGGACCGTCTCCGGCGATCGTACAGACAGGGCACTTCCCTCCCCACAGATAGACACCACACAAGGATGAGTTCAACACTTTATATAGGGTTCGTGCGGCAAGGTTATCAATGATACAGGAGATATCGGACTCGAGGGTCCTCTCAGTTTTGGTCTCTGTAGGGAAAGGGGGTAGCGGGACAGTCTTGGTGCCGGGTCGGCACAGGAGGTGGTAGGAGGGGAGCTCACAATCCTCGAGCTGAAGGGTCGGCAAGGTGGGGCCGCGGCAGCGCCAGCAGGCCACGACGAGGGTTTCACGAGGCAGAGGGCCGCGGCAGCGCCAGCAGGCCAAGACGATGGTTTCACGAGGCAGAGGGCCGCGGCAGCGCCAGCAGGCCAAGACGATGGTTTCACGAGGCAGAGGGCCGCGGCAGCGCCAGCAGTCTGTCAAGGATGAGTTCTCTCGGGGCCTCTCGACTCCAGGATACAACTGCCTTCCTGGTCTGGCACTGCCCCAGTTATAGGTCTGGTCCCCTTTGATGTCCGGACCCTCGCGCCTGGGGGCCGGGAGGTCCGGGATGAGGGAGTCCAGACACCCAGCAGGGGGGTGGAGCCAGTGCCCAGGGCGGCCGGGGGTGATCGACACCTGGCGGAGGAGAGCCGTTGACGATTCCTTCTCCCATTGACCCGCCAAGTGGTTGTTCTACCTCCTGGGGGGAGGTTGGTGCCTCGATGTCGGGGCCGGCCCAGGCCCAGGCCCAGGGTTAGGGTCGAGTTGAGGCCACGCGGCCTCGTGCTGTAGTACCAAAAGATGGCGGCTGGGCCGGGGTCATGGTGTGGATGGTGACCAGGGCCAGCCGGTTCCGGAGCTGGAGTCTTGTTGTGGATGGATTGCGGATTACTTCGAGGGTCGCCGGGGGCTCTGGCTGGGGATTCCGGGAGAGCCAGGGTCCGGGCCCCGTTGTGGGGCCTGTCCAACACACAGCCATTGACATTCTCACACGTATGATCGGGATCGCAATAGTTAGTTTAGAAATGTCTTTAATCCAATGCATCACTTCACACGGAGCCGAGTCAAGTGTTTTGTTTCACCCCAGAATAATTCGTACAGTACATTTTTCCAATCTGCATCCAATACGGTTGTCTGTTTAACTCGATCTTTCTACCAAGTCCTCTTTTTGTGTCTACATCTCGGATGTTGGCCAGTGTCTAACTCTAACCGCGCTGCTCACTCTTTCCGCTTTCATAGACCTCTCTAGCCGCCCCTTTCTCTCTATGGCTGTGCGGCTTACGCAATGAGCGCTGTTTCTTTTACGTCCCGGATGATAGTCTAGTGACAAGCGCTGAAGGGGTGCTTGTCCCAGCACAGAATGTGGAGACTCCCGACTCTTGTGGGAAGAGGTAATCCCTGCTGTACCGCCAGACACTTTCTATCACTACTTTCTTTGGAATTGCGGCAGTTTTGCCACATGATCTTGGGGCAGGCATATGCAGGCAAAATCGCATATTTTGCAACCTGAACTTCACGCAGTTGGCACCTATCCTGAGTACATCTACTGGCATGTATTCCTCCTCCCCCTTGTACAAAGACCGTACCCTGAAACCTGCGCTCCTGCGGTCTCTTTATAATGCCCGTATTTAAATTTGAGCCACCTTGCCCCCAAAACACCGTATGTTATGTGTTCCACCCCGCCCGCCCCTTAGAGAGTGACACTTTCTCTGAATGCAGTGTCAAACCTGCAGCGCAAAATGAACAGGATCCGCGATAAGTCTACCCTGGCGTGCGTGACATATGTCCTCAATGCAACAATTTCATAAAGCACTTGCCTCACCCTCACACCACCTCACCCTCACACACCCCCTCACCTTCACACACCCTCACACTCACACACCCTCTCACCTTCACACACCCTCAACCTCACACCCCCTCACTCTTACACCCCCTCACACCCTCACCTTCACACAACCCCTCACACACCCTCTCACCCTCACTCACCCTCAGATACCCTCACCCTCACACCCCCTCAAACCCGCTCACACCCCCTCACCCTCACACCCCCTCACCCTCTCACCCTCACCCCCGTCACCCTCACCCCATCACCCTCACCCTCACACCCCCATCCTCACACCCCCTCACCCTCACATCCCCTCACCCTCACACTCACACACTCACCCTCACACTCACACAGCCTCACACACCGTCACTTTCACACCCTCACAACGCAACACCCTCACCCTCACACACCCTCACACACCCTCAATTTCAAACCCCCTCACCCTCACCCTCACCCTCACTCCCCACACCCTCACACCCCCTCACCCTCACACACACCCTCACACACCCCCTTACACCCCCTCACCCTCACACCCTCACACCCTCACACCCCCACACCCCCTCACCCTCACTCACCCTCACACCCCCACCCTGACCCCGTCACCATCACACCCCCTCACCCTCACACCCCCTCATCCTCACACCCTCACCCTCACAACCCCAAACCCTCACCCACCCTCACCTTTACACCCCCTCAACCTCACACCCCCTCACACCCCCTCACCCTCACACCCCCTCACCGTTCCACACCCTCAAACACCCCCTCACCCTCACCCCCTCACCCTCACCCTCATCCTCACACCCCTTCACCCTCACACCCCTCACCCTCACACCCCCTCACCCTCTCACACTCACACTCCTTCACCCTCACACACCCTCATCCTCACACACACTCACCCTCACACCCTCATACACCCTCACCCCCTCAACCTCACACCCCCACCCTCACCCTCACACACCCTCACCCTTACCCCATCACCCACACCCCCTCACCCTCACACCCCATCACCCTCACACACCCTCACCCTCACACACCCTCACCCTCTCACCCTCACACCCTCACACACCCTCACCCTCACACCCCCTCACCCTCACACCCCCACCCTCACCCACCCTCACCCCATCACTGAACGCCACAGCATCACTCGTTCGCCATCACAACATCACTCAGTGCCACCACAGCATCAATCTGTGCAACCATTCAACAACAGCTGGTTCAAATATGTTCTCTCAATGTTTCAAGCTTTATTACAAATGTAACAAAAATATGTTAATATTTCACTTCTGTTCTTGGATTTTCGTCACAATAACATGCACTGAACATAATCTTCACAAAAGTTATTTACAAAAGTTTAAGCTATTGCCATTATAAATTACAATAACTTTTATTTAAGTATTCATTATTAATAAAAATTAAAAGCCATTGTAATTTGTAACATCAATATAAGTCACGTAAATACAACACATTTTGCATTACAAATGCTATAGGTGTCACATTTGCGAAAGTTATAACTATTGGCATTGTAAATGACAAAGCTACTAATTATGCTATTTTCAAAAACAAAACATAAATAAAAAATGTGTCAATTACAATACCAATAGATCAAACTTTCCTAATGCGAGACCTATTGCATTGCAAATGCTTGTTGTTAATAGGGCTTTAAACAAATGACAGTGGATAATCTAGAAGCCCTCATGGAATGGGCTCTGGTTGACTTTGCAAAATGGACACACCTCAACCTCTCGCTTGTAGTAGTGTGCAGTGCATTAAAATGGTTACCCCCCCCCAGATTCAGGTATGTCCTTGGCAAGCTCCCACTCTCAGCCTTGCTACTGCCCCCTATAGACAGACAAGAATATTAAGGGTTTTATCCAGGGTACCACCTGACCGTGACTGGCACTATCCAAACTGATTGCCAGCAGTAGGCTTGGCGGCATAGGGCTCCTCTCGGTTGAACTTTATACTCATCCTCATGCAATGAGGTCTACTAGATTTCCCTCTTGGAGTCCTGATAGACAGGCATCTTTCCCAGAGCCCACCTGGATCACACTTACTCTATGCTGCACACAGTGCCCCAGCAGCACGCTGCTCTAATCCTATGATCTGTGCCATGGTCCACTCCTAGAAATAAACCCACACTTTACTTTCAACCAACCCCTACCTCCATAAGGGCCCTCTGGGAGAACACTGGCATCTGCACAGGAGGGATATGACCTAATTGGCCCCACATGGCAGCAAGTGAGCATTGAATCCATCTCTCAGGTCATTGATGATGACTCTCTCAAATAGTTTGGAGCCCTGAGAGAGAAGTGTCATCTCCCCTCAAACCAGAAATGGAGGCACCTTCCACTCCGCCATTGTCTCTTCAGCAATCTAGGTACACCCAGATGGGTGATGACGCCCTCCCTAATTGCTTCTTATCTCTGCCTCTGGGGCCACTTCAGGGGGGTAATGTCTGGTCTTTACGATCACTTGATATGGAAGAAGTACTCACCACTTCAGATGCAACAAATACAAAACGCCTGGCAGGAGAGGCTACAAATGGACAATATGGTAGAGGACTGGGCTGAAGTCCTGGAAAATATATACCTCTAGGTTGTGGGATTCCAGGATGAAATTGTGTCTTTTTAAGACGGCGCAGGATTGGTACTGGACCCCCTTGAAATTGGAGTGTGCAGGACTCCTTCACCACGTGCGATGTTGGTGATGCAACCACACAGCCTGCGACACAGCGCACAACTTATACGACTGCCCAGACATTCGGGACCTGTGGACCACAGTGACAGACACACTACGCAGAACCCTGCCTCTTTACTCCCCAATACCACAACATGTGGTACTACTACATGACACAGTGGGTGGACATCTGTCCACTGACACAACATGCATGCTGCTTACTTTCCACTGTGTTGACCACGGCCCTCAGGATCCTCTGCCATTGGCGCCCCCCTCCCACACACATACACCCAGGCATGCTGCATGGCGGACTGAGATACTTGAGACTGGTTCCTAAGAAAAACATATCCAATGATCATTGAACAGCTTGAGACCTACCAACAGGGGTGGGCACCATTCCTCAACAATGGCCCGTGACGTTGGACTAAGGGTTGGGCTTTAAGTGGGCCGGGTCTCACCGGTGCTGAGCACCAGCAGTTTTTTAAAGGGGGCCTCAAAACGGGTCTCTATTGGGCTCTGTTTTGTGCCCTGGCACAGACGGTCCATTATTTCCGAGCTGCAGTGACAGCGGGCACATGATGTGCGCTGCTCACACTGCTCACACTGCTCACTTCTCACTAGTGGAGAAGTTACGGCATGACGTCACGCCAGCTGTGCGTTGTAGAGGAAGGGAAATCCTTTAAAGAGAATCATTTTCTCTCTGGATTTCCCTTCTCTTTTTGAAACTCGGGAGCAGCAACATTGTCGTGGTGGCACCAGGGCTTTAAGTAGAAACTTTTTCAATATTATATACACGCCATAGTTGCTGCTTATTTATCTTATGCAACTAACAACCATTGACAAAGCCAATATCTCCTGACTTGTTGTAGGTATGATGTTACTTGTTGTATCATATATCTGGATGCAATGACAGAAAAAGCAAAATACAAGTTGGGAGGCACACAGCACAGACACAGCACAGACTGTTAGCTTACATGTTTTTAAGCCATGCCCTTAATTACATTGGTCACGCCCCTTTGAGAGACCACCCCCCCAGTTTTTTCATCCCACTTAAAGCCCTGACTAAGGCATTCACCGAAAAACCAAAGGTGTGATGGACGAAGCATTGACAATACAAACACTCACCCCCAGTCAACTGATCTGGGTTTAATCCATCACCGTTCTTTAGCTCACTCCGCCACCCCAGTTCAGACATGGCCATATGCAAATCAGTCTGACCCTGTGCCTCATGGGAACAGTCCAGCCCGAACTGCCAAGCCACGTCTTCCCTGGACCGGAATCAAGCTTCCCAGGACCGGTTTCTGGCATTACAGCCGTCTTCAGCCGGGCTTGCTTGACTCCAGTGGCAAAGTGAGCAAGGGACTCAAGTCTGAGCATACCCTGCCAACTTAGGGCGAACAAAGAAAAACCAAAGGTGGTGATGGACGGAGCATTGACAATACAAACACTCACCCTCAGTCAACTGATCTGGGTTTAATCCATCACCATTCTTTAGCCCACTCCGCCACCCCAGTTCAGACATGGCCATATGCAAATCAGTCTGACCCTGTGCCTCATGGGAACAGTCCAGCCCGAACTGCCAAGCCACGTCTTCCCTGGACCGGAATCAAGCTTCCCAGGACCGGTTTCTGGCATTACAGCCGTCTTCAGCCGGGCTTGCTTGACTCCAGTGGCAAAGTGAGCAAGGGACTCACGTCTGAGCATGCCCTGCCAACTTAGGGCGAACAAAGAAAAACCAAAGGCAGAAACCGGTCCTGGGAAGCTTGATTCCGGTCCAGGGAAGACATGGCTTGGCAGTTCGGGCTGGACTGTTCCCATGAGGCACAGGGTCAGACTGATTTGCATATGGCCATGTCTGAACTGGGGTGGCGGAGTGAGCTAAAGAACGGTGATGGATTAAACCCAGATCAGTTGACTGGGGGTGAGTGTTTGTATTGTCAACGCTCCGTCCATCATCACCTTTGGTTTTTCTAAGGGCATTCACCCTCAGCTGTTGCGGCAATGTGACATCTTTCCCTGGGGTTACAGAGATCTCCATTCTTGAATTCCTCCCACCGCCTTATACACTTGTCTGATCTTGTCATAAAGACCGTTCTCTCGCTTGTGAGGATGTATCACAGCCCTCGCCGCACCTTCAACTTGGTGCGCTCGCACACATATTTCCCTTCACATGGTTCGCCCTCCACAACTGTTCTAGGAACTGAACTCCTCCTCCCCCGTGTGGCTGTTTCCCAAACTGCCAAATATCATCAGATAGAATATTTGTGGCTTCGTCCACTACATTCTTTAGGTCTCGCCTACGCAGCATGCATGCACTGCATAGGAGGAGACCTTTAGTAATTGATTCACTTATGGGCCAAAAAACGTGCACGCATTGCATTGCTTTGAATGGCAACGCGTGCACGTTTGGCAATTCCCTTCATGGGGTGTGGGACATGGATCCTGTTCTCAGCACAGAAGACAGTGGGATCTAGGTTCGCAGGGTGGACCTAGTGAGCATGGTTGCCAAGAGGAAGGAACTGCTAGTTACTGTGAGTTGCTCCTTTGGGATGCATCAGCCTTCTTATTACTCTATAGGGCTTTAGGTCTTGAGATCCCTGGGTATGGGACATGGACCCTGTTCTCACATCAGAGAAAACGTGGGTTTGGGTTCATAGCATGGTTCCCATGGCTAGAACTGCCATGAAGAATATACTGCTTTTTCTATTTTTGAAGACCTGAGACTTCTTATGTAGCACAGGGGTTTAAGAGTTTCTGAGGTAGGAATCATAGTCCCTGTTCTCATGGAGGACAGAAGAATCTAATCTCCTGAGGTGGTTGCATGGTGGAGCTTCCTCATGAGAGTGATCTGCAGGTTTTCCAGATAGGAGAACGCAGCCCTTTTGACAAATCCAGTGTGGTGGTGAGTGATTTTACCTTGACCCCTCTGGTGTCAAAGCCTGGAACCAGGCCAATGGGTGCTTCTCAGTCAGGAGAGTATCAGGATTTTATGAGTGGAACATTCTTGCCGTAGGGAATATTCAGTCAGCCTGAAATGGTGGAGGTGGGGCCTGGGTGCTCTGGGTGAGGGCCAGAAGGCCTGCGAAGGGCCTTTATTTGTATTTTCAGCGTGTAGTGATTTTAATGAATGAGGGTATAGAGTTGAGTATTCTCCACCAGGACAACAGTCAGTGATCCAAAGAACACGTTTCAGACATGCCAGGCTTGGAAACCTTTGTCCTGCGGGAATGAAACTGTGCTAGTAAGAGTGAGGTTGGTGCAGAGCTGCATGACCTATGGAAAGATTGGGCCTAGACCTGCTGAGACCATGAAGGTGCTTGGTGCCCTGGATGCATCTAACTTAGAACTAGGAGGGCCCTTAGTGTAGTCCATGTTAAATATGTGTAGAGGTGTCCTAATTGTTCAGTTAGGTGGCTGGTCATTGGTGAAGGGAAGCAAGCTTAAGATATTTGTAGTGGCAGACAACTGCCACTTGTTGCAGCTGACTGGGCACGAATAACCATGAGCATTGGCCATCTTCTTCCACTAGTTTCACCTGGCAGGGGCGTATGTAGCACATTGAGTTCTGCCCATGAATCCCCCTGGATTATTCGCATTTTACTACCTGTTTTTTTTTACTTTTTGCCGTGAGCAAGTATCACAACCTGACTCTAATTCCAGCTAAATTCATGGTAAATAGGCTCAGAGTAGTGCTCGCTAATGTCTGCCTTTTAAGATTAGGCTGCATAGCTAGAGTAAGAGGCTTTGTGCTGGTTACATGTGACTAAAAGCAGCTGCACACATTTGCGGGCAGCGCATGTCAGATTTCTGTCTTGTGCAACCTAATATCTTCACGCACATATCTTAACACAAAAGGAACTCTTCAGGGATTGGGGTTGGACTAGAAGGTTAGTGGGCATTCACAGTGTAGGTCTGTAGTCCTTACTGAAGATCTGTGGTGTTTAGCCTGTATTACAATATTATAGACAACATGTGCCCTAAGTACAGCTCCAAACTACTTAGAACTATGGAGTTTAGAGAGGTACCAATCTAGATGTAAACATACACCCCGGATGTAGATTAACAATAGCTTACATCATAGCTACACTACAGGTGACTCTTTCAGATTTGTCACCTTTCCCTTGCTCAGTTCATAATTAGCTTCCAGATCCTTGCTCCCCCTACTGAACCAAGTTAATTACTCTGCTTTCCAGCAGAAGGATCAAAGACCTCCCCCACAGCCGGTACTTTAAAGAATGCAGGTCACAACTATAAACAGATGATCTCTGGTCTCTTAATCCTGGGGAAAATGCTTTTAAATTAAGCATCAAAAAGCGTATCCAACTATGCTCCAGACTGTTAGACAGAGAGATCCTAGCCAATAGGAAACACGAATGGTAAGTAATTAATTCATACCAGCTGTCCCCTCTCCTGCCACACGTGGCTTGCTCTTAATTTCTACATCTAAAACAAAGATTCTTGGCCCTCGGGATAGGCAAGTGGCTTTTCCTGAAACATCTACCTCTATGGCGGCAGACCTCAGACGACCTTGCGTGTAGAGCCTGTGGCAAATTAGACTAATCTCTGGAGCACATTGCATGTATTTGCCAAGCACTGTTGTCCCTTCGCAGAACAAAGTTGAGGCCCGAGTGGAATACATTGGGAGTCGGGGCCTGTAGGCAGGGCATCATAGCTGCCCTGAATCCAGTGAACAGGGCTTTAAAAATTAATTTTACTATTTGTATCTGTTGGACAGGCCCCACGAAGGGCTCGCTCCCTCCCCGCATGACAGGGCCCAGACACCGGCCCTCCGGGGGCTACTCACAGAAGCAACCCGCACCCCGTGCCCTCCGGGACGCCTGCTCCCGGATATCTCTGTGCCACGGGCCCGGGCCCCCGTCAGCCCCATTGCCCGGCCCAGCCGCCATCTTGGACACTGCACCACGCGGCCGCGTGGCCTCAGCTCGACCCCAACCCTGGGCCTGGCCAGGCCCCGACATCCCGTCACCACCATCCACCCAGGAGGTGAACGGACCACTTGGTATCCACTTGGCTTATTGCCACTTCAAGGTCCTCCAAGCTTCTAACGCAATGTAGTCTCATTGAGGCCCCCCACTGTTTGTTCCATCCATCAAAAGGCATAAAAATGCAGAAATCGTGGGTGCAATTAGACTGATCAGCCTGTCGCATTGCTTTAATGGGGCGCTGCCACCTTTTTACCTTTTCACAGTGATGAACTTTGCTACTTTAAGGAAAGAAATGTTCTTATGAAGAACATACTTAGAACATAGAAGCGCCAGAATTATTAATACTGAGAGGTAAGAAAGGGATAAAGTGGTAATTTGATTGTTATAACTGTACTCACTGGGGCTCATCAAGAAGAGAGATTAAAAAGAATGTTATATGTTTATCTAGATCTAGAGACTGTTGATATCACGGATAGTTTAAAGAACCTGTGGAAGAAGAACAAGGATATAAGACGCATATATATCTTGAGTGAGGTAGGATTCATTGAAAAAATATGGTGGTTGTTGATTGACTTTGCATTAACAAACCTTTGCCTCGCGTGCTCTGGAATAATAAGAGACCTTATCTTACTTTAATTTGACAGGATCACAACTGCGAAACCTAAAGGTACCGGCGTCAATTGATGTAACTTTGCATATTTTCATATGGGCTATATAGATATAAAAACACTTTGGTTGAGCCAGGGGACTAAATAGAATATTCACAACTTCACGTTGAACTGGATGTAAGGAAAAAGAAGAATGAGGAACTTTGCATTATATATTAAATGTTTTCAGAGTAGAGTTTTGTTCTAATTTGTGCTTGTGTAAGAATATGATGCACTCACTGTGGGCTTGAATAGTCCTTTTCCACAAGGTTGAAAAAATGTGGGCTCTATGGCACTAATGTAAGTGTTACAGTTTGTGATTACAAATGCGCAATTTGTATTATTTCCAGCCCTGATGAAGCCGTAGGTTGTTCCTATCACAGCGAAATGCATTGGCACAAGGGATTGGAATTTGATGACATTAAAAGAAGAAAACAACAAGAGCCCAACCCAATACTGTTGCTTTTTTGTTTCTTATACACATAATTGGATTGTAGAAGTGCATGTGTGCTCCGAAATATTGTTTAAGTATTTTTCAATCTTTGATTAAGTTTAGGGAAGTAAGGTGTTCTCTTCCCCGCATTTTGGATGCACCAAAACCTATTAATCATTGGGTCAAATCTAGTGTAATTACTATATGAGCGCCAGCATATCCTGTACACCCAACAGCAGTTACTACACCCTAGATCAGTCCACCCCTGGTGTCAGACTGAGAACTGTGCTCGAGCTCCATCAACCTATCAACCTGCACCTTCGGTTTGGGTGTTGCTTTCTGCAGCCGCGCCGAGGCTCAGAGGTTAGGCCGCTGCAGCCTAACTCACCCTGAAGAGGACTTCATCTAGTTTCAGAAAGAAGATTCTGCTGCCGGAAGCTGACCACGAACCGGGTCACATCTCAGAGCCCAGCTGTAAAGAAAGGAGGCGCGTGGGCGAGACACGTGCTGCAATAACCAGTGAGGCATGAGATAACCAAACTAGAGATAGGAGGAGTCCCTGAGGACTTATAAACAACCCCTTAACACTACCGAGGGGTCTGTGTACATCAAGAGGCTGAGCCCTGCACGATGTCCTGGATTCCTCTCTTCTTGGCGCTGTGCGCACTTTGTACACGTATGGCAGAGCATTATTACAACAAAATTCATTTAACGCAAATGAAGATGTTTCATGTTTTTATAGTTTGTTGTGAGCTTTAAATATTCTCTGACATCTGACACGTTTCTATCTAATGCATACTGATGTTTCACCCTTTCTATTCCAGGTTGCTGCTCAGAGCTTGTGGTGACTCAGCCACCCTCAGTGTCGGTGGCCCCGGGGGGGACTTGCACCCTCTCCTGCAGCATCACTGGGGGTAAAGAACTCAGTGGTTACCACATGCGCTGGTTCCAGCAGAGACCTGGGAACCCTCCCAGTTACTTATTGAGGTTCAAATCGGATTCTGACAAATACCAGGGTTCTGGGGTCTCGACCCGGTTCTCAGGTTCCAAGGACATCTCCAAGAACATTGGGTACCTGACCATCACCGAGGTCAAAGCAGAGGATGAGGGCGACTATCACTGCAACATGGAGTACGGCGGCTCTTACATGTTCCACAGTCATACAGCTCAATGAGGAAGTGAGACAAAAACCTCCCTTCTTATGACTGTAGTATTCTATGGACTAGCATTGTCTGCATGATCAGCTATATGTACGCTTTTTTTGCAGTTTTATATAGCGCCACGTTAGCCCAAGGGCACGGAAGCGCTTCATGTGAGCACCAGTTACATTACACAAGGTCAGAATTTTTTTTTTTTATATTAGGCAGAGGAAGATTAGGTGATAGGTCCAAAATGACAGGATGTTGAGTCGACAAGCCTCAAACCTGTTTCACCAGTTCCAGTGCAATTGGTTTTAACAACGATGTTTTACAAAATTTTTAGTGTCAATATTACAACAGTTTTAATCAACTATGCAAAAATAAAATACACTTGAACAGTTCCAGTGTCAGTAGGTCTGGCTGTAAGGTCACATCCTCTCCCCTAAGAATCCATACTTATTTATCATGATTGAGGTTAACTCCTGCAGCACCCATGTCATCTCTGGATTACAGTCATCAATAGTTGACGGTGCCAACATCAACTTCACCATGGTCACCACCAGAAGGGGCTTCCATAGTCTCAACTGAATGATAACTTTTATTCCTATAAATTATTTATCCAGTACTGGACACTTTCAATGTGCTGCATGCAGGTCAAAGAATTAATCATGGCACAAAACTGATGGTTTTTGGCCAGAAAATATTGGTAAAATCTAGGATTTATTCCTCAAAGGAGGCTCCATTGAGATCTACTTTTAGATCTATGTGTTGTGTGGTGCTTGGTTGTGCATCAATGCCTACTTGCTAATCCTACAGATTTAGTTTGTACACTACCGCTTTTGGGGCAGTCATACAACCCACAGATTTGCGCTATGATTTCTTAAGCTTTTTTAAAAATCCGAGGCTGGATGCAGCAATTTCTGTTGAGGTCTCGCTTCTGGGACCAATTGGCTTTGCCAATGTTTTTTAGGGATGCTGTACAGCATCCCCCTAAACTGTGCTTAATGGCTAAGAAGGAAAAGCAAGGTGCTATGATGCAGCCACGTACGTTTTTGTGAACACTCACAGTGCATGTACATGCCTACAAAATTATGCAGGCGTTTTTTCTGTCCAGTTTTTTCCTGACCTGAATTGTATTGGTAAGTAAAAAATAAGTAGCTCAAATGCATTTATTTATTTAAAGCCGAGTGGTGGTGGAAAACAACATGGAGTGGGGGAGGGGAGTGCAAAGCAACACAGAGGGTGAAGAACAGGGGGACAGAAGCAACACAGACGTGGGGGTGGGAAGAAGTAACACGGAGGGCGGAAGCAGAAGCAACACAGATGATGTGGGTAGGAAGAAGTACCATGGAGGGCGGAAGCAGAAGCAACACAGAGGGTGTGGGTAAGAAGAAGTAACACGGAGGGTGGAATCAGAAGCAACTCAGAGGGTGTGGGTAAGAAGAAGTAACATGGAGGGTGGAAGCAGAAGCAACACAGACGGTGTGGGTAGGAAGCAGTATCATGGAGGGCTGAAGCAGAAGCAACACAGAGGGTGTGGGTAAGAAGAAGTTACACGAAGGATCGAAGCAGAAGCAACTCAGAGGGTGTGGGTAGGAAGAAGTATCATGGAGGGCGGAAGAGATCGTGGGTCACCCAACCAATAAATTTCACCACTTAGGTTTCGGGCCCATATACTTTATTTCATATATATATATTGATCAGATGACCTCACAGTCTACTACCAATAACCATGAATCCTTTCGATTGTTTCTAGTGTACCCGACTTACCATCCACCGTTACGGGTACCTATGACCACGATGGGTCAGGGAGCTAGCTGTGAAGAAAGGCAGGAAAATATAAACCCAACTTCATATATACTCTGAATATTTCTAAAAATGACCACCGACAACTGGAAAGTTTAAAAAGTTTATCTAAAGTTCATTCTCAGAAATCATTAAGTTTACAGTCAAAAGACAATCAATAATCAAGATAACGAAAAACACATAACTATAGAGAAATAATGTCAGGGTAACCATTAAAATTCTAATATGAGATGAAACGAGGATATGCTATGCAGATTCAGAAGTGAGACTTTAGGATGAACAACTATAGATGGGTAAACTTATGCACGTACTAGAGTTAAACTATTAGGAAGTACCTCAAAGTATGGAATAACTTAGAGATCCTAAACATCTATTGGACGGGTAAGAAAAGGGAACACGCTATAATTCTAGACAGTTACTTCAGTCGGTTTTGTAAGAGAAAATTGTAGACCACATCAGATAATTCTAAATAGCGATGGAGAAAATGATTTCTAAAAGGTAGGGTAACATAGGAACACGCTATGGAATTAAATGCAAATGACTTTATAAATGCAATAGATGCGGAAAGCATGGAAACTTTATCATATGCAAAGGTATGTCTTTATTGAAGCAAAGACAGAAAATAGAAAGGTGCAATATAGAGTTTCGCAGCAGTATATTTACCTAGAATGGTGTAAAAACCAACCCTGGCCACGGGTCAGTCAGGACAGGAAATACCCCAAGGAAGGACAGTCATCAGTGGGACAGCCGGTGCAGAATGGACACCCCAGGACAGGACAGGAAAACCAGATTAGGATCAGGACAGGACCACCAAGGCACGACCAGCACCCGCAGTTTGGAAGCAACGCCTGCGCTCCACCCTCTCTGCAGCTATCAGTCAGAACCCCGATTGGGTTAGCGAATTCCCCAGTAAAGTGCTCCGCCAGCACTTAAGGTTTAGTAAAACCTCAGAGTCTATGGTCAAATTCGGACAGAGTGCTCCGCAGCGCTCTGTAAATTCAGTCACCTATTGAGTGCGTTGGGTCAGTGACAGGTCAGCTATTCAGACAAGTCGGACAATTTCCCTAGGTGAACCTAGGCTAGTTATACTGTTTTCGGGTCAGTGTACCACCCCCCAATGTTGCAAAGTGTCAGAATCCCCAATTTCGATTGGTCCTAAGGTAGGATGGGTTAACACACCAATCAGAACAGGCTTTTCCAAGCCCTAATCTACATTCTAGGGTACCGCCTAGCAGGTTTGGGGTTCCCATGAGAAGTCGCACAGAATACAATGGAAAAGAATACATTTGTTTAAAATGTAACACATTTCATTTTCTCCGGCTGGGTGAATGTGCATCTTCCCAGGCACATTTTGGCTGCTACTACTGGTTAGCAGTCATTCAAATGCTGCTGGCCGGATTTCTGTCATGCGTGGTAGAGCACTCCAGCATGGACACCCGTACATCCCATTAACCCTCCATACCGTGGCACATGAAAAGTAAGCGAAAACAAATTAAAACATAGAAATGAATGAATGTACCATACATCAGGAGTAATTACTTCATATTTCTTACTTATAAAATATACTATGCAATTAAGGGTAAGTGCAACAGACAATAACACAAGAGCGGCGGTGCAAGCTTCACCACGTTATTACAAAAGCAACCATCTTGAGGCTTATTACGCATGCGCACCCTTTCCCACCAAACCTACAACTACGTCACGTCACGTGAGTGTGACTAACGCATGCGCAGAAGCAAATTCAAAAGCGGCGGCCATATTATGGACAAGGGTTATTTGTATTAGTAAAACACATAGGCAAGCGTCACTAATATACACGCATATCAAAAATAAAGGAAATTAGTAAGACGTACAAATTGTATTATAGGATTATAACAAATTCGAGGTTCTTGACTCGAGCAAGTCGCGATGCGAAATCTTGCTCTATCAATCCCCTCTTTGATGATATTTACTATCATCACAAAATAATGGAACCAGATGCCAACCTTTTCTTTCACACCTTGTATAACTCTATTTCTTCCAACAGGTGATTCAGTTTTTCCTTCGTATCTTTGGTAGGGTGAGAATTTTTCACCCTTTTGTAAATCTGATTATTCATTTCTTCTAATTCAAGTTCATCCACACTTCTTTTCACTCCTCTCGCATTCACTTGGTACTTCTTTGTGCGTTTGCGACATTTGCAACAGACGAATATGAGAAATAGGATAAAACCTATCACTCCAATTGGCATCAGTACCTTAAACAATAAGCTTTTACCTAAGCTAGCAAACCAATGACCTATATTGGAGAGACCATCAACCAGTCTCTTCCAGGCACTATCAACCTCGAGTGGTTTGAGTTCCCTTTCCAAATTAGTAATGTTTTTCACATATCTTTTGATCTGTACACTTTTGTCCAGAATGTAAGTGCAACAATGTTGCACCTTCAACATCCGGCAGACTCCGCCCTCTTTTGCTAATAAGGTGTCAAGCGCAAGTCTGTTCTGCAAAACCATTGATCTGATCGCAACCATTTCGGTATTGACCAGCAGAAATCCATGAGCTGTGTCAGTAGACAACACATCCACTATTGTGGATAATTTGCAAATTCTGTGAGTGTTCAGAACCACTCCCACTCCAGGTATCAGTGCACTAAAAATACTACCCATTATTTCGCCTACACTTTCTCTTTTGCTATGCACTAAGCCATTAGTGTTTTCATTGCTTCCAGCAATTTCATTCACATGGTATATTTTCGGGAAGACAATGCCAAAGTAGCAGCTTCCATACCAGTGATCCGGTAATTTGAAATAAGCCTTGTTCCCACATATATAATAAATTCCGGGAAACACAGGTTCTGACCCATTTTTGAAACCCCAACCTCCAATTACCTTATAATTATGTTCACATTGACTGGAACCAATGAAAATGTTATTATAATAACTAGTCTTCTCGCGGTGAAGACAGAGTTTCCCTTTCTTTTCGAAATCCAGCAACAAGGCAGGACCAGCCCCACCGTTTGAGGTGCTTTCCATGTTTTCAGCCCATTTAGGAGTTTTCTGCTTTTTATCATTTGCCTTTCTTTGGAAACTCTCCCTTCTTTTCTCGGCCATGTTTAGGAAAATTTTCTCTTGCTCATGTAATGAACAGGTCAAGTTATCCCGGTGTGCTTCATTTAAGTCTATGTTACCTATAGTCAGAAAGTATTCTCCCATATAATGTGTAACGTCACTTTTAGTATGTACAGGATTCAGATTTCCATGTATAGGAAGTTCAGAAAATATCACGTCATTGTTAGAGTAATAGTACTGTAACGGTCCTCTTTTATAAAATAAGCTTGCTAAAATGCTACAAGAAATTCCATATGTCAGGGGCAGGTGATGGTAAGTCACTCCTTCAGCTACAGAAGTGGGTAGCTTCATACAGACATAGCAGTCTTCTATCTCCATAGTTTCTACATAGTGTACTAGAAGATTTGCGAAAACGTTTAAATGAGTCTGGTTCCTAACTCCGTGGTAATGAAGTCCTTCCTCATCTGATGCTTCTAAGTCTCGTTTTGTTTGTCTGAGTGCCTTTTCACGTCTTTCTACACTTCGTGTTGTCAGTTCTTCAGTGTCAGTAATCTGAGTAGGGTCAATATTAGTACTTTTGCTCACCATAACAGGAATGAAAACTGTTAATCCTATCCAAACTATTAATATTATAGCTATACTACAAATGCATACCTTGCAGCATGTTTTGCAACAACTGCGATTAGGTCTACCATTCACGTTTGAATCAGACATTTTGCTCAGAAGAAGTTTTCAACCCCTCTTTGTAACTTTGCACAGGTAGCTTACTCTGCACAACTTCAGGTTAGTTCGTCTTCTTCTCCCGCAGAATGCTCGGCAATCGATTCTCCGTCACTTTCGTCAGTGATATCAAGATCCTCACACTCTTCCAGAATCAAGTATGTCCATTCAGGTTCCTGGTATTTTTCGTTCAGTCTTTTTATTCGATCACTCCTTCTTTTGGAGCTATCTCCAGCTTGCTCTGCTATTCGTATACTTTTCCTTCTGTCAGCAAGTTTCTCTTCTACTGTTTTTATTCTTAGTCTTAGTTTCTTTATGAATCCTGGTTTAATATGTTTTCTTTTCTTAAGTCGTTTAGCTGGCACTGGGATTTGTCTTTCTTCTAATGTTCTTTTGTTTTCATTTGTTTGTGGCACTTCTGCTTCTGTCTCTTCCCTTCCTGTCTGACTAGTCCCAGGTCTTGTATCTATTTCTTCTGCCTGGGTATTAAGCTGGCCTGGTTCAGGTGAATTTTGGGTTTGGCTTTCGAATGTCCCTGTTTCTGCGTCCTGAACACGTTCTTCTAATTCTATCTGGTCCTGTTCAAGCACTTCGATCCCTTGATTTTTTTCTGCTCGAACTTTTACACTAGTTCTAGTCTGTCCCTTTTCGATTTCAGGAGTTAGTGGAGGTGTGTCAATCACTTGCTCTGTCCCTGTCTGAACTTCCTCTTCGTCCTCAGATTTGACGTGAATCTCAATGATCTGACGGTCTTCGCCTGTGCCTATCTCAACCTCTCTATCCTACTCTCTATCTTCGTATGTTCGCTCTCTTGTTCTGATTGGGTCTTCAGTTAGGTCGATTATAGGTATCCAATCATCTTGGCTGGTGCTCGGCTGTTCGTCATCAGCTACTTCAGGACCGACGTCTGCAGACCCCTCAGCTGGACAACCTTCCGCTCCAGGTTCTTCGTCTGGAATTACCTTCTGTGTATGGCTGGCATGGATCCACTTGGGAACGCCTGCACACTTTACCGCTGTCGTGGTCACCAGTATTATCTGGCGCTTCTCTCCCCACCTCGGTGCAAGGCAACTCGAACGAGTATGTTTCTTGATTCTAACCCAGTCACCAGGAACCAATTTGTGAACTGGAGTTGTCGGGTTGGCGACGGCGTCTTCCCCAATCTGGCAAGAGATAGAACGCACTTGGTCACCCAGTTGCTTGCAGTACTCAAGTACCAAATCATCAGTAATGCTTAACAGTTTGTATCCTGGTACCCATGCTTGTCTCATCACTCTTCCCATTAGGATTTCATGGGGGCTCAGGCCTGTTTTCCGGTCTGGAATACTTCTGAGTCCCATCAGAACAAGAGGCAAGGCAGTTATCCAGTTCATTCCAGTAGAGTCACACATTTATGCTAATCTCGATTGTATAGTGCCATTTATTTGCTCTACTACTCCAGAAGCCTCTGGACGATGAGCACAGTGCAGCTTTTGTGTGATTCCAAATGCTTTACAGAGCTGGTCGATTACCTCATTCTGAAAATGTCCGCCTCTATCTGATTCAATAGCGACTGGAACCCCGAACCTAGGTATCAACTCTCGTAGCAAAAATTTGGCTACTGTTATGGCGTCATTCTGTGTGGCAGGGTAAGCTTCCACCCATTTTGAAAATAGGCAGACAATGACAAGGACATATCTCTTTCCCTCACAACGAGGCATGGTGATAAAATCAATCTGTAGTCTCACAAAGGGACCCCCTGATTTCCCAATTTTTCCAAGTTCAACTACTGTTCTTTTGCCAGCGTTGAACTGTTGGCATGTCAAGCACCTCTGGCAGAGTGACTCCGCTAACTTCCTGAACTTCGGGTTATACCAGGTCTGTTGAAACACCAGAACCATGGCATCCCTACCAATGTGAGAATTTCCATGTATCAGCCGCGCCATTGAAGCAAGCAGATTTCTAGGCAATACAGGCATACCATTTGGGCCCACAATGACATCATCCTCTCGTCTTGGTCGACAACCAAGTATCCTCCACTTCTCTTTCTCTTTCGAGGGCACAGCATGCTGCCAATCTCTCACTTCATCCCATGTAGGCACTTCTTCAAACACCATAAGTTGGCAGCTGTTTCCAGTCCCTCCCAGTTTGATATTTATTGACATGCGATCCCTAGCACACTGCTTTGCCACTCGATCAGCAAAATCATTTCCCAAGGAAACAGCGTCAAGGCCCTTTTTATGAGCAACACATTTGACCACTGCCAATTCTTTTGGTAATTGGATTGCCTCTAGAAGGTCTTGTACAATTTTTCCATTTCGAATGGGGGTACATGATGAAGTCAGGAATTCTCTTTTTAGCCACAATTGGCCAAAGTCATGCACAACCCCATAACAGTACTGACTGTCAGTATACACTGTTATTCTTTTGTCTTTTCCCAATTTGCAAGCTCTTACCAAGGCAATCAATTCGGCTACTTGTGCAGACTTTATTCCAAATAAACAGGATGCTTCTTCAATTTTGTCTACAGCGACCACAGCATATGCAGCACTTAGGCCTACCAGTTCGTGTCTCATGCATGAACCATCCACAAACCATTCCTTATCATGTGCAGGCAAAGGTGTTTCTTTAATGTCTGGGCGTGGTTTTGTACTGAATTCTGTCAGGTTAATGCAGTCATGCTCATTCTCTCCCTCTGCTTCCATTACCATTAAGTCAGGGAGTAGAGTGGCTGGGTTCAAGATATTACACCTAGTGAAGACTACATTTGCAGCACCCACGAGAATCCTCTCGTATTTAGTCAGCCGACTAGGGGTGAGATACTGAGTCTTACTTCGGGTTAATAGGATCACAACTGCATGTGGAACATACACAGTTACAGGATGTCCCATGACAATGGATTCACTCTGTTCTAAACTCGTGCAAGTTGCAGCTACTGCTTTCAGGCATCCAGGTAATCCAGCAGCCACTGGATCCAATGTGGCAGAGAAATATGCCACTGGTCGTCTAGTCAACCCGTGTTCCTGTGTTAGGACTGACAATGCACAATTGTCTCGTGTGTCACAGAACAGTGCAAACTCCTTAGAATAGTCAGGCATTCCCAAAGCAGGGGCTGTACACAGACAATCTCGCAACTGAGTGAAGGCTGTTAAGCTCTCATCATCCCATTCCACTGGGTCCTGTGATCCTTTCTTTGTCATGTTTATCAAAGGCTTTGCCAGGACTGCGAATCCCACAATCCATTGCCTGCAATATCCTACAACTCCAAGGAACATTCTGATTTCTTTCTGAGTACGGGGTAACTGCATCTTTTGAATTATTCTGACCCTCTCGGAGGTGACTTTTCTGACGCCTTTTTCTATCTGGTGCCCCAGATATTTTACTGATTTTGAACAGAACTGCAGTTTTTCAGGGGCCACCTTGTGTCCCTTTTCACTTAAGTGGTTCAGTAAGGCAATGGTGTCAATTACACAATCCCCATGACTTTTGGATGCCACCAAGAGGTCGTCAATATATTGCACCAGAACAGACTTTCCAGGTAGGACTAAAGATTCAAGGCATTTTTTCAAGATCTGATTAAAGATAGAGGGGCTTTCTGTGTACCCCTGGGGGACCCGATTCCAAACATACACGTGACTGTTGAAAGCAAATGAGAAAAGAAATTTGCTGTCTGGGTGCAATGGGATTGAAAAGAATGCGTGACATAGGTCTATCACTGTGAACCACTCAGCATCCCAGGGAATTTGATACATGATTACTGCTGGGTTCGGGACAATAGGGCAGCAAGGAACCACGATCTTGTTAACCTTTCTCAGGTCCTGCACTACTCTGTATTTGCCGCTAGGCTTTTTTATTCCAATTATGGGTGAGTTACACGGACTACTCATCACCTCTTGTATGATGTTGGCTTCTAGCAACTTCTGTATTTCGATGGCAACTCCTGCTCTCACTTCAGCACTCATTTTGTATGGCTTGGTATTCGGGTAAACTGCATTTTCTTTCATGGCTATTTGTATTGGGTCTACATTGGCCATTAATCCTACATCTTTTCCTGTAAAATCCCAAACGTCTGGTTTCACTGTCTGCTGAAGTTCCTCAGGTAAGTCTTGTATAGTCATTCGTTTAATTTCTGAGTCAGGTCTGATTAACATTAATTTATAAATGCCATCTTCGTCTGGGGTTTGAATTTCAACGCCTTTTGGTGTGCAAAAGATAGTACAGTTCATTTTGCACAACAAATCACGTCCCAGTAAGTTCACTGGACTGGTATCACAAACGACAAATCTGTGCATTTCTTTGAAGTTCCCTATTGAAATATCCATAGGCTCGGTAACAGGTGTACTAATCAATTGATTAGATACTCCCACTACTTGGATTGCTTCTCCCGAGAGGGGTAGGTTTGGAACGTCTGCTGTTCTCACAGTAGAACGGGTAGCACCAGTGTCCAACAGAAAGGTGACATCATTCCCATCAACCTTTCCTTCAATGTATGGCCCTGACTGGTCTACCGGCAAGGAGGCGCCAAGTACACACTCCTTGTCCTCCCCTCTCAGGCCCCGTCAGCACTGTTCGTCACAGAAAAAAGTATCATTTAACAAAAACTGCGAAGTTGCTGCATTTCTATTCTCATTGCCCCCCCAGATCTCTACGTCGTCACCCTGCGGTGATTTTCCCTTAAAAGTTGGCTTTGGCGCTCGGGGCAATTGAATTGTTTTTACCTGCTGCTGGGTCTTTCTTGGTTTTTCATTCTGCATCTGTGGAATTAAATCAGGGGTTTGGGTATTATCATGCTGTAAATATGGACACTCGTCTCGCCAATGTCCAATCTCTCCGCACTGGTGGCAGGGAAATTTCTTTTTGGCTTCCTCCCTGCTCATTTTTGCTCGGGGCTTTCCTCCACCCCCACCCCCAGGGCCTTGGTTCTGAGTAGTTTTATTTAACTTATTCAATTGCTTTTCCTGCTGCTCAGCTAATTTTACCTGTGCCCACATGACTTTCTCCTTCAAAGCCTTTCGCTTTTCTGCCATTTCGTCCTCACAGTACTTTGCGTACCGTAGGACCTCGTCCATTTTATTAGACTGCCAACAAATTTTGTTATCTTTTATCCACTGGCAAATTTCGGGTCTTAAACCATTTACAAACCTGTAAATAAAGTGGGTCATGTCCTTCATCTTGATGTTATCTATACCACTGTATGTTTTGAACACCTGCAACAGTCTTTCATAAAAGGAATGCACAGTTTCGTCCCTTTCCTGCGTGGTTCTATCTATGTTGGTCCAATCAGTTTCCTTTGCGGGCACCTTTAACTTCAGATGCTGAATTACTTGTTCATATTTTTTCATCACTTCTTTAGAGGGTTCCCTGAGTCCCTGGGGTATTCCTCACTAGGCCAACCTATGGCTATTTTACACTCGGTCCATAGATCTACCGGGACCACAATGTCAAAGAACCCATCCAGGTCCTTCCATAAGCATTTTTGCACTTTTACAAATCTTTCCACCTGCCGGTACCAATCCACAGGTTTCTCTCGAAATTTTGGGAAATCATTGGTAAAAGATACAATATCCTGCCTGGACCAGGGAACGTGCACATATTTTCCACCTGGCACTTCACGCATTGGGTATAACTGTTCTGGCTTGTCTGCTTCCCTTAGAACGAATTCAGGAGTCGTTTGTTTGGATCGAGCCTCATCTTTCTTCCTGGCCCATCTGGCTTTCCATTTTTCTACATCTCCCCATTTTTGCAGGACTGTCAATAATTCTTTGACCTGTGCCTTTTTCCCGGACATATTCAGGTTGTCTAAATCTTTGTCTGAAAAATCTGCTCTGTACGGTTTTTGCAAAGGTTTCGATTTTGATATATCGATTCCCATACTAGCTGCAGTGTCGGTCAGCTTTTCATGGAGTACTCTGGTGTTTCGGGTAAGACTCTTGCAGATCAACAGCAACTCTTCCTCCGAATAGGTATTTAATCGATCTAATCCTACGTTTCCTGCCATTAGTTCTTCTATTTCTACTCTCAGTTTGTAAAGATCTAGGGGTTTCGACTGAGGAGTTTGTTTTTCCAATTCTTGACTCCATCTCTCGATTTCTTCCGGAGTCACTGGAGTGACACTCTTAGTACCCGAAGCTGATTCCATTTGGATCTCCCTTGTATTGAAAGGATTATGCCTTTTCTGCATCCTTTTTCCTGTCTCCCTAATGGGCAGGTCTAATAGCGAGACTTCAGACTCGCATTCACTGGTCTGGTCATCTATGATTAAGGGTTCTGATTTCGGCTGCGCTAAAATTGGGGAAATAACTGGAGTCTTTGGACTTCCCTGTCGATCCCCATACAACGGAACCACTGGTCCAATAGTTACTGGGATAGTCAGGGCTTCAGGGCTGGTATTTAACTGGGAGATTTTCTGAATTATTTCAGCTCTCTGTTTTGCTAGAGCCTCTCGCTCGTGTTCTTCCAATACTCTGTCTAAAGATCTTTCATGTAATACCCGCGGGGTCAAAGTCGGAACATAACTTGGGGCAGTGGGATGCGTCTCACCTGGTCCTTCACTATAATTCGGTCTTGGGAACAAACGTCCTATACTTAGGGATCTTGGTGCTTCCTCACCTTGAGGTTGTAAGAACGGCATTCCTGAACTTGAGGATCTCGCCTCACCTCCGTAGGAAGGGCGAAAGCAAAAGTCTTTTTCACGCGAGTACTTCATCTCTCCACTAGTGGGTATTCTAGGGTAAATATCTTTCGTATCTACGGGTCCTAAACTCTCGTTATAGGGAGGTATTTGGCAACTCCCTCCTACACTTACAGATCTGGCCTCATCTTTGGGAGGAGGTCTTCGGAAAACATCCCTTTCACTAGAAGGTCGGTGTCCTTCATTATAAGGAGGTGGACTTCTGATAAACATGTCGTCTAATAGTTCATCATCCGACTCCCCAATGGGCACCCAGGGTTTACTTTGTTCTGTCTTCTTTTCCCCCCCAGGAGGACCACCCATTGGCATCATTGGAAACAGTCCTTCTACAATCATATTTTGCCTCCACTGTTTCATCTTTTTGGCTCGGGTTTACTGTTTCAACTTTGGATAACATTTAGTTAACCCTTTATCCATGCGGGGCTTATCCCTTTCAAAAGCCTCAATCTCCCATTCCTCTAGTGCTTCGTACTGCGTTAATCTAGGTCTGGGATGAAAATCATTCATTCTGGTTCTCAAGTTAAATAGAATCCTGCTGTTAAAGGTTCCGTCTAACGGAAAAGCCAACACTCCGTCATCTTTCGTGTATTCCGCCCAATTTTCCCACCATACACATGTGTTGTACCCTTTATCAAACATCATGAAAGATGCGGGAGTGTTGGGTGGTGGTATGACAACACCTTCTCTAGTTTTAATCGGCTTGTCCTTCTTGAAGTAATTCTTTACCTTATTTACAAGAGACAATTTTCTTTTGTTTCCGTACATAATGTCGTTTTTAACACCTTTCCACTGATCGTTCTCAAATCCCATATATCGAGGGTCAGGTCTAGTATGCGGTCTATACGAATGCCACATACGGTTTTTACGAGTGACTTTTGTTTACAAAATCACTTCCAATCCAAGTGCGTCTTTTATTTCTGTGTGCCCAATGAAGTGCACGAATTCAAATAATCTCGACCAATGGGTGCGCGGCCTTTTCGCGAGACAGTTCTCACGCTTCGGCACTCACTCCTCCTTTACAATCCCAGCTCCGCTACACACCCGCTGCGTCTACCAATCCCAGCGCGGCACAGAGTGACGTCAGAGCAGCTTCGCGACTGACTCCCTCCTTCTCAAGGTAACGGAAACTTTCTTTCTTTCTAAAGTGCTAGTAGTGCTTGGTTATTTGACAACAAATACACATTCGCCACTGTACTCAAGTGCCTAGACAGGAAAGAATTTGTTTCACTACAAGTAAACTTCAGTTGTCTACCTTTCACACACTACGGATAGATCTCTTCTGCCTATCCTTCATTCAAGCATTGGGGAACCTGTTACTTCCCTAGACTCATCCACCTTTCCGGGATATATACTAAGCCTAACGTTTCACCAGCGAACCCCTCTGCTTTCACTCAAGCTTCGATGAACCTGCTACTCCTTCCGGTGTGACCCTTGCTAGGTTATGCCACAACAGAAGTTTTGCCAATGAACCTCGTCGCTAACATTTATTCAAACGTACATTCAGAGAACCCTAGTTAGTGCTTCCAGTTCTGCCTAACCTGCACCAACTTTCCTTGTGCCAGTGACCTCAAAGCAAGTGGATTCTCTTCACCACTCGCTATTCAATTCCCCGGGGATTCCCAACAACAACATAAAAACACTTTACGAACGAATGGGTTAATACATATATCAGTATAATAATAAGAAAAACAATTTAAAACATTTCATAATTTTTTAAAGCAAACATTTCAAGTGAGTGATCAAATCATGTGAACTACTTGCCCTTGTAGCAGCATAAAACCCTTATTTAGCAGCATCCAACCTTGCTAGTTTAACCAGTACTACCTAACTTTTAACTATTCCCTAACCATCCTCTGTGCTACCAGTAAATTACTGATAGAGATCGTGGGTCACCCAACCAATACATTTCACCACTTAGGTTTCGGGCCCATATACTTTATTTCATATATATATATTGATCAGATGACCTCACAGTCTACTACCAATAACCATGAATCCTTTCGATTGTTTCTAGTGTACCCGACTTACCATCCACCGTTACGGGTACCTATGACCACGATGGGTCAGGGAGCTAGCTGTGAAGAAAGGCAGGAAAATATAAACCCAACTTCATATATAAGTTTATCTAAGTTCATTCTCAGAAATCATTAAGTTTACAGTCAAAAGACAATCAATAATCAAGATAACGAAAAGCACATAGCTATAGAGAAATAATGTCAGGGTAACCATTGAAATTCTAATATGAGATGAAACCAGGATATACTATGCAGATTCAGAAGTGAGACTTTAGGATGAACAACTATAGATGGGTAAACTTATGCACGTACTAGAGTTAAACTATTGGGAAGTACCTCAAAGTATGGAATAACTTAGAGATCCTAAACATCTATTGGACGGGTAAGAAAAGGGAACACGCTATAATTCTAGACAGTTACTTCAGGCGGTTTTGTAAGAGAAAATTGTAGACCACATCAGATAATTCTAAATAGCGATGGAGAAAATGATTTCTAAAAGGTAGGGTAACATAGGAACACGCTATGGAATTATATGCAAATGACTTTATAAAATGCAATAGATGCGGAAAGCATGGAAACTTTATCATATGCAAAGGTATGTCTTTATTGAAGCAAAGACAGAAAATAGAAAGGTGCAATATAGAGTTTCGCAGCAGTATATTTACCTAGAATGGTGTGAAAACCAACCCTGGCCACGGGTCAGTCAGGACAGGAAATACCCCAAGGAAGGACAGTCATCAGTGGGACAGCCGGTGCAGAATGGACACCCCAGGACAGGACAGGAAAACCAGATTAGGATCAGGACAGGACCACCAAGGCACGACCAGCACCCGCAGTTTGGAAGCAACGCCTGCGCTCCACCCTCTCTGCAGCTATCAGTCAGAACCCCGATTGGGTTAGCGAATTCCCCAGTAAAATGCTCCGCCAGCACTTAAGGTTTAGTAAAACCTCAGAGTCTATGGTCAAATTCGGACAGAGTGCTCCGCAGCGCTCTGTAAATTCAGTCACCTATTGAGTGCGTTGGGTCAGTGACAGGTCAGCTATTCAGACAAGTCGGACAATTTCCCTAGGTGAACCTAGGCTAGTTACACTGTTTTCGGGTCAGTGTACCACCCCCCCATGTTGCAAAGGGTCAGAAGCCCCAATTTCGATTGGTCCTAAGGTAGGATGGGTTAACACCACTAAGAACAGGCTTTTCCAAGCCCTAATCTACATTCTAGGGTACCGCCTAGCAGGTTTGGGGTTCCCATGAGAAGTCGCACAGAATACAATGGAAAAGAATACATTTGTTTAAAATGTAACACATTTCATTTTCTCCGGCTGTGTGAAGGTGCATCTTCCCAGGCACATCTTGGCTGCTACTACTGGTTGGCAGTCATTCAAATGCTGCTGCCGATTTCTGTCATGCGTGGTAGAGCACTCCAGCATGGACACCCGTACATCCCATTAACCCTCCATACCGTGGCACATGAAAAGTAAGCGAAAACAAATTAAAACATAGAAATGAATGAATGTACCATACATCAGGAGTAATTACTTCATATTTCTTACTTATAAAATATACTATGCAATTAAGGGTAAGTGCAACAGACAATAACACAAGAGCGGCGGTGCAAGCTTCACCACGTTATTACAAAAGCAGCCATCTTGAGGCTTATTACGCATGCGCACCCTTTCCCACCAAACCTACAACTGTGTCACGTCACGTGAGTGTGACTAACGCATGCGCAGAAGCAAATTCAAAAGCGGCGGCCATATTATGGACAAGGGTTATTTGTATTAGTAAAACACATAGGCATGCGTCACTAATATACACGCATATCAAAAATAAAGGAAATTAGTAAGACATACAAATTGTATTATAGGATTATAACAAATTCGAGGTTCTTGACTCGAGCAAGTCGCGATGCGAAATCTTGCTCTATCAGCAGAAGCAACACAGAGGGTGTGGGTAAGAAGAAGTAACATAGAGGGCGGAAGCAGATGCAACACAGACGGTGTGGGTAGGAAGAAGTAACACGGAGGGCAGAAGCAGAAGCAACTCATAGGCTATGGGTAAGAAGAAGTAACATGGAGGGTGGAAGCAGAAGCAACACAGAAGATGTGGGTAGGAAGAAGTAACATGGAGGGCGGAAGCAGCAGAAACACAGAGGGTGTGGATAAGAAGAAGTAACACGAAGGATGGAAGCAGAAGCAACACAGAAGGCGTGGGTAAGTAGAAGTAACATGGAGGGTGGAAGCAAAAGCAACACAGACGGTGTAGGTAGGAAGAAGTGGATCACTGATATAATATAGAATACCAAAATATAGACCTACGAAAATATCGACGAAAAAATATAGAATGCAAAAATATCGAATTCCTGTCTACAAACAGGTAAGTACAATAATATCGAATCAAAAATATCGTTGTTAAAAAAAATATATAGTTAGTCAAAATATCGAGATTTTGTATGTCTTAAAATTAATTGAAAATTAATGAAATAATAAATATAATTAACTTAAACATACTTAAAATACTTCAATAACCTTAAAATAAAAATAAAATACAATGTTATTTTTTAATACATATATATATATTAACGTAATATGAATAAAAAATATACAATATTTTTACCATACGATAGCAGGAGAGTAAAATTTACTATTACAACTCTAGTGAGTGCAACAGTAGGGAAAGCGTTGGATAGTGTAGGGGTAAAAATACCTATTCCCACTCCATTGAGTGCAACAGTAGGGAAAGCGTTGGATAGCGGGAGGGTAAAAATTACTATTCCCACTCCAGTGAGTGAAACAGTAGGGAAAGCGTTCGATAGCGTAGGGGTAAAAATTAATTACTATTCCCACTCCAGAGAGTGCAACAGTAGGGAAAGCGTTGGATAGCGTAGGGGTAAAAAATACTATTTCCATTCCAAAAAGTGCAACAGTAGGGAAAGCTTTGGATACGTAGGGGTAAAAATTACTATTCCCACTCCAGTGAGTGCAACAGTAGGGAAGCGTTGGATAGGGGGAGGGTAAGAATTACTATTCCCACTCCAAAGAGTGCAACAGTAGAGAAAATGTTGGATAGCGTAGAGGTAACAATTATTAGTCCCATTCCAGAGAGTGAAACAGTAGGGAAAGCGTTGGATAGCATAGGGGTAAAAATTACTATTCCCACTCCAGTGAGTGCAACAGTAGGGAAAGCGTTGGATGGGGGAGGGCAAGAATTACTATTCCCACTCCAGAGAGTGCAACAGTAGGGAAAGCGTTGGATAATGTAGGGGTAAAAATTACTATTCTACCTCCAATGAGTGCAACAGTAGGGAAAGCGTTGGATAGCGTAGGGGTAAAAATGACTATTCCCAATCCAGTGAGTGCAACAGTAGGGAAAGCGTTGGATAGGGGAGGGTAAGACTTACTATTCCCACTCCAAAGAGTGCAACAGTAGAGAAAACGTTGCATAGCGTAGAGGTAAAAATTACTATTCCCATTCCAGAGAGTGCAACAGTAGAGAAAGCTTTGGGTAGGGGAGGGTAAAAATTACTATTCCCTCTCCAGTGAGTGCAACAGTAGGGAAAGCGTTGGATAGGGGGAGGGTAAGAATTACTATTCCCACTCCAGAGAGTGCAACAGTAGGGAAAGCAATGGATAACGTAGGGGTAAAAATTACTATTCTACCTCCAATGAGTGCAACAGTAGGGAAAGTGTCTGGTCAGAGCCGGTCGCTCCACCCGCCGCGTGGCCCATCCTTAGTGTGCCTGGTCTCCATTTGCTGCCGCCGCTGCCCGATCTGCCTCACTGTTGCCCCTGATTTTGTTGTGCCAGTAATTGTCGTATTTGTCGTATTTTGCCAGTAAGTGTATTGTGCCACTATTTGTTTTTCTCTCGATCTGTGCCACTATTTGTTTTTCGCCTGATCTGCCACACTGTTGCCCCTGATTTCGTTGTGCCAGTAATTGCCGTATTTGTCGTATTTTGCCAGTAAGTGTATTGTGCCACTATTTGTTTTTCTATTGTCCTCTGTTGTGCCCCTGATTGCTTCTGTGCCTCCACCGCTGTCTTCTCACCCGCTGCTCCACCCCGCTCCCTGCCGCTGCTCCCCCACGGCCCCACCCCCGTTCCCTCCAGCATCACCGCACCGCTCACCTCCCCACTCGCCACCCCGCTCCCGCCTCCCAGCTGCTCCTCCCTCCCACTGGATACTTAGGTGGTGTCCGCGAGGCGGGGAGCTGTGACCTGACCTGACCGGGTCAGAGCTGGTCGCTCCACCCGCCGCGTGGCCCATCCTCAGTGTGCCCGGTCTCCGTTTGCTGCCGCCGCTGCCCGATCTGCGTCACTGTTGCCCCTGATTTCGTTGTGCCAGTAATTGTCGTATTTGTCGTATTTTGCCAGTAAGTGTATTGTGCCGCTATTTGTTTTTCTCTCGATCTGTGCCACTATTTGTTTTTCGCCCGATCTGCCTCACTGTTGCCCCTGATTTCGTTGTGCCAGTAATTGCGGTATTTGTCGTATTTTGCCAGTAAGTGTATTGTGCCACTATTTGTTTTTCTATCGTCCTCTGTTGTGCCCCTGATTGCTTCTGTGCCTCCACCACCGTCTTCTCACCCACCGCTCCACCCCGCTCCCTGCCGCTGCTCCCCCCTGGCCCCACCCCGTTCCCTCCAACATCACCGCACCGCTCCCCTCCCCACTTGCCACCCCGCTCCCGCCTCCCAGCTGCTCCTCCCTCGCACTGGATACTTAGGTGGTGTCCGCGAGGCGTGGAGCTGTGACCTGACCTGACCTGGTCAGAGCCGGTTGCTCCACCCGCCGCGTGGCCCATCCTCAGTGTGCCCGGTCTCCGTTTGCTGCCGCCGCTGCCCGATCTGCCTCACTGTTGCCCCTGATTTCGTTGTGCCAGTAATTGTCGTATTTGTGGTATTTTGCCAGCAAGTGTATTGTGCCACTATTTGTTTTTCTCTCGATCTGTGCCACTATTTGTTTTTCGCCAGATCTGCCTCACTGTTGCCCCTGATTTCGTTGTGCCAGTAATTGCCGTATTTGTCGTATTTTGCCAGTAAGGGTATTGTGCCACTATTTGTTTTTCTCTCGATCTGTGCCACTATTTGTTTTTCGCCCGATCTGCCTCACTGTTGCCCCTGATTTCGTTGTGCCAGTAATTGCCGTATTTGTCGTATTTTGCCAGTAAGTGTATTGTGCCACTATTTGTTTTTCTATCGTCCTCTATTGTGCCCCTGATTGCTTCTGGGCCTCCACCGCCGTCTTCTCACCCGCTGCTCCACCTCGCTCCCCGCTCCCTGCCGCTGCTCCCCCGCGGCCCCACCCCCGTTCCCTCCAGCATCACCGCACCGCTCCTCTCCCCACTCGCCACCCCGCTCCCGCCTCCCAGCTGCTCCTCCCTCCCACTGGATACTTAGGTGGTGTCTGCGAGGCGGGGAGCTGTGACCTGACCTGACCTGGTCGGAGCCGGTCGCTCCACCCGCCACGTGGCCCATCCTCAGTGTGCCCGGTCTCCGTTTGCTGCCGCCGCTGCCCGATCTGCCTCACTGTTGCCCCTGATTTCGTTGTGCCAGTAATTGTCGTATTTGTCATATTTTGCCAGTAAGTGTATCGTGCCACTATTTGTTTTTCTCTCGATCTGTGCCACTATTTGTTTTTCGCCCGATCTGCCTCGCTGTTGCCCCTGATTTCGTTGTGCCAGTAAGTGCCGTATTTGTCGTATTTTGCCAGTAAGTGTATTGTGCCACTATTTGTTTTTCTCTCGATCTGTGCCACTATTTGTTTTTCGCCCGATCTGCCTCACTGTTGCCCCTGATTTCATTGTGCCAGTAATTGCCGTATTTGTCGTATTTTGCCAGTAAGTGTATTGTGCCACTATTTGTTTATCTATCGTCCTCTGTTGTGCCCCTGATTGCTTCTTTGCCTCCACCGCCGTCTTCTCACACGCTGCTCCACCCCATTCCCCGCTCCCTGCCGCTGCTCCCCCGCGGCCCCACCCCCGTTCCCTCCAGCATCACCGCACCGCTCCCCTCCCCATTCGCCACCCCGCTCCCGCCTCCCAGCTGCTCCTCCCTCGCTCCCCCCCCCCACTCTCCATTTATGGCAGAGTCCGCACGTACGCGCAGCGGGCGCACCGATTGTGCACCGAAGGCGCGCCAAAGGCAAGCTCGTCTGCGCCCGTCCGCGCCTGGACCGCGCCCAGCGCCAGACCCCCTGGCTCCCGCAGATGCCATCCCCCCACTGGACGTACGACGCCGCCACCCTCAACGCACTCAACACCGGCCGGACCCCCGGCTGCCACCGAGCCACCCCAGGACGTACCCATGGACCCTTCACCTGCCAATCCTGCAAGTTCTCCTGCATCCGAACCTGCACCACACCTGCACCCGCCTAGCCGAGCACCAACAGCAACCACCTGAAGTGCATCCTGCTCAACACCCGCTCCGTCCACAGACACGCCGTGGAACTATAGAACCTGCTCGACACCTCATCTGCAGACGTCGCCTTCCTCATGGAAACCTGGATGAACGCCTCCTCAGCGCCCAACATCGCCACCGCCATCCCGGACGGATACAAGATCACCCGGAGGGACCGCGTCAACCAGACAGGAGGAGGCACGCCATCGTCCACAAGAACACCATCTGCATCACGACCAACGCCGACGACACCCTCGCAGCCGCCGAACAACTTCATTTCCAGATACACACCGACCCCAAGACCACACTCAGAGGCACCCTAATCCACAGACCCCCAGGACCTCACACACAATTCAGCGAAGACATCGCAGACTTCATCAGCCCGCACGCCCTCGCCTCCTCCGACTACATCCTCCTATGGGACCTCAACTTCCACCTGGAGAACAACAACGACAACAACACCACCACCCTGCTGGACAATCTCGCCAACCTCGGGCTCAAGCAACTGGTGAACACCCCCACCCACTACGCCGGACACACGCTCGACCCAATCTTCTCCTCCAGCAAGTACATCTCCTTCAGCCACTCCACCAGACTCCACTGGACAGACCATAGCTGCGTCCACTTCAGCTTCAGAAAGACCACGACTCACCACCACCCGCAACAGGTTCCCCGCAGGAGCTGGAACAAGATCACCACCGACCAGCTCATTACATCACTGAGCCAGAACCCTCCCGCTAGATCAACGGACCCCAACCAAGCAGCCAACAACCTCACACATTGGATCACCACCACCGCTGACTACCTCGCACCCCTGAAAATCCATCCCAGCAGGCCCAGAAGCAAGATAGCCCCCTGGTTCAACGACAACCTCAAGAACTCTAAGAAGAACTGCCGCACCCTTGAGAAAGCCTGGCGAAAAAACCCGACTACAGACAACATGACCGCCTTCAAGCACGCCACCCGCAAACACCACCAGCTGATCCACACCACCAAGAAATCAGCATTCAAGGATCGACAAGACAACAACGCACACAACAGCAAGGAACTCTTCAACATCGTCAAAGAGCTCACCAACCCCAGCGCCGGAAACAACGACATCACTCCCTCACAAGACCTCTGCGACTCACTCACCTCGTTCTTCCACAGCAAGATCGCAGAAATACACAACAGCTTCGGCGAACAGACCACGCACCCAACCACGGAACCAACGCCCCCCACCACCACCCTCAGCACCTGGACCCCGGTCAGCACCGAAGACACCATCCGCACGATGAACACCATTCACTCCGGATCACCAACCGACCCATGCCCCCACCACGTCTTCAACAAGGCCGACTCCATCATCGCACCCCAACTCCAGCACATCATCAACTGCTCCTTCAACACCGCCACCTTCCCGGAGAGCTGGAAGCATGCCGAACTCAGTGCCCTCCTGAAGAAACCATCAGCAGACCACACCAACCTCAAGAACTACCGCCCCATCTCGCTCCTCCCGTTTCCTGCCAAAGTCATCGAGAAGACCGTCAACAAACAGCTTGCCGCCTTCCTCGAGACAAACGGATCCCTCGACCACTCACAGTCCGGCTTCCGAGCCAACCACAGCACCGAGACCACCCTCATCGCAGCCACTGACGACATCCGAACCCGGCTCGACAACGGGGAAACACCGGCCCTCATCCTCCTGGATCTCTCCGCAGCATTTGATACTGTCTGCCACCGCACCCTATTACAACGCCTCAGCAACATCGGAATCCAAGAGAAGGCAATGGAGTGGATCATCTCGTTCCTCGCCGGAAGAACCCAGAGAGTCCGCCTCCCCCCGTTCAGATCCAAGACCACCGAAGTCATCTGCGGCGTACCACAAGGATCATTGCTCAGCCCCACCCTCTTCAAGGTCTACATGAGCCCCCTCGCAGCCATCGCACGCCAACACAACCTCAACATCATCTCCTACTCCGACGACACCCAGCTGATTCTCTCCCTCACAAACAACCCCGCCACCGCCAGAACCAACCTACACGAAGGGATGAAAAACATAGCCGAGTGGATGAGGAACAGCCGCCTGAAACTGAACTCAGACAAGACGGAAGTCCTCATCCTTGGATCATCATCCTCTGCCTGGGACGACTCCTGGTGGCCCCCTGCCCTGGGCAGCGCACCCAACCCAACGGACCACGCACGCAACCTGGGCTTCATCCTGGACTCCTCCCTCTCGATGACCAGACAGGTCAACGCCGTCTCATCATCCTGTTTCAACGTCCTACGCATGCTCTGAAAGATCTTCCGATGGATCCCCACCGAAACCAGGAAGACGGTCACCCAGGAACTTGTCACCAGCCGACTAGACTACGGAAACACCCTCTACACCGGAACCAGAGCCAAACTGCAGAAAAGACTCCAACGCATCCAGAACGCCTCTGCACGACTCATCCTGGACATTCCCCGACACAGCCACATCTCCGGACACCTGAGAGACCTGCACTGGCTCCCCGTCAGCAAGAGAATCACGTTCTGTCTTCTCACCCACGCACACAAGGCCCTCCACGACTCAGGCCCCAGGTACCTCAACAAACGCCTGACCTTCTACACACCCACCCGCCAGCTACGATCGATCAGCCATGCCCTCGCCGTCATTCCACGCATTCGAAGAGCCACCATGGGAGGAAGATCCTTCTCCCACCTGGCAGCCAAGACTTGTAACTCCCTCCCCATCACCTCCGTCTCACCCAGGACCACCTCTCCTTCAGGAAGCAACTCAAGACCTGGCTGTTCGAGCAGTAGCGGACCCCTCTCCCCCAAGCGCCTTGAGAACCTCCGGGTGAGTAGCGCGCTATACAAATTTCCTGATTGATTGATTGATAGCATAGGGGTAAAATTTACTATTCCCACTCCACAGAGTGCAACAGTCGGGAAAGCGTTGGCTAGTGGGATGGTAAAATTACTATTCCCACTCCCGTGAGTGCAACAGTAGGGAAAGCGTTGGATAGTGGGAGGGTAAAAATTACTATTCCCACTCCAGTGAGTGCAACAGTAGGGAAAGCGTTGGATAGGGGGAGGGTAAGGATTACTATTCCCACTCCAGAGAGTGCAACAGTAGGGAAAGCGTTGGATAGCGTAGGGGTAAAAATTACGATTCCCACTCCAATGAATGCAACTGTAGGGAAAGCGTTGGATAGCGTAGGGGTAAAATTTGATATTCCCACTCCACAGAGTGCAACAGTAGCGAAAGCTTTGGATAGCGTAGGGGTAAAACTTACTATTCCCACTCCAGTGACTTAAACAGTAGGGAAAGTAATTGTTTAATATATTAATAAAAATAAATTCAATATCAATACCAATAAAACATTAATTAAAATTAATGACCAATTTAATATTATGTAATATTTAATTAATTAGAAATACAAATACATTTTAGTTATTAAAAATCAAATTAATACCACTTAATAATTAATTAACAGTAAATGAATTATCAATACACAAAAAGTATTTTAATATGCAATTTATTACAATTACATTACTTCCCACCCTAATAAAAACGAATTAACAAATAATAAAAATGAATTACCAATTAGAAATATATTAACAATAAATAAAAAATCAATACCAATAAATAAATAAAAAATATTTACGTAATTACAATTAAATTACTTCCCACCCTATTCCCCTATAAAGCCACAACCCACTACGGAAAACAAATTAATAAAATTAACATAATTATCAATGAATCAATTAATAAAAATTAATTACCAATTAATACAAAAGAATTACCAATTAAAAAGTAATTACCAATAAATTCAAAATAAATACCAATAAATAAATACAAATATTTAATTAATTACAATTAAATTACTTCCCACCCTATTCCCCTATAAACCCACAACCCGCTACAGAACTAAAAAGCAACATTAAATTAAAAATAATTAATAATTGTTAAAAATGTATATTTAATTTAATATATTTAAATTAATTCCCACCCTATTCCCATATAAACCCACAACCCGCTACAGAATTAAATTACGCAAAAATTAAATAACATAAAATTCATTACTTAAAAAAAATTAAACATACATTACAAAAATAACACAATTTTCACACATAAAATTCGATATTATTAAAAATTCGATATATTTTAGTGCCTATATTATATACTTCGATATTTTAAACTTCAATATTTTGACAATCGATATTACTTACCTTCAATTCGATATTTTTAACAACTATATTATGTCCATTCGATATTTTGTCCATTCTATATTTTTGATTCGATATTATGTCCATTCTATATTTTTACTTCGATATTATGTCTTGTTACCGGAAGAAGTAACATGGAGGGCGGAAGCAGAAGCAACACAGAGGGTGTGGGTAAGAAGAAGCAACATGGAGGGTGGAAGCAGAAGCAACTCATAGGCTATGGGTAAGAAGAAGTAACATGGAGGGTGGAAGCAGAAGCAACACAGACGGTGTGGGTAGGAAGAAGTAACATGGACAGCGGAAGCAGAAGCAACTCAGAGGGTGGTGGAAGCACTGAGGACTGGGGAAGAAGTACGTGGATAAGAGAAAGCATTGTTGAAGTGGGCGAGAAGGTCACAGACGAGAGAGAGCTGCATGAGGTAGACAGCTGGAAAACACATGCACTCTTGTGGCATATTTACGCAAAAAAGTAAAAAAAGTAGTTTCCTAAAAGAGAATAGAGAAAGGATGCAGGCACTGGATTGGGAGATTAAGTGATGTGTCTAGAAACACAGGATGTTGAGTCAACAACCTGTTTCCCAGTTCCGGTGGCAGCAGCTCTAGCTGTAAGGTAACATCCTCTCCCCTAAGAATCCATACTTCTTTTATTCATGACTGAGGTTAATCCCTTTCACCCCTGGATTACAGGTATCCTTAGTTGACAGTGCCAATGGCCATAGTGTCCACAAGAAGGTGCTTCCATATTTTCAACTGAATGCTGAATTTTCTTCCTTTTCATTTTTTATCATGTATTGGGCACTTATAATGTGCTGCATGCAGTTCAAGGACCTAATAAATGGAACAAAAGCCCACCCTGCCGGCTGACCCAGAGCTGCACCCCTCTCCCCCCAGCAACTTGAGACCCTCACGGGTGAGTAGCATGCTTTATAAGCCCACTGATTGATTGAAAGCTATGATTTTGGTGAGAAAACACTGGGGAAAACCTGGATTGATCCCTCAATGGAGGCTCCTTTGAGGTCTATATTGAACTCTGCGTGTTGTGTGCTGCTTGGTATTAGATTAATCTTGGTTTACTTGTTAAGAGCTTTCAGTCTGAGCCAATGATTTCATTGTGTGCTGAGGCATACTAGTCAGTTTTTCAGATCTGGCTCTTGGCTACTGCTTCTGCAGTAGTCATACCTCCTCCAGTTTTGAATTATGATTATTTCGGCATTTTTACAAGCCCATGCTCAATGCATCTCTTCCTGCCCAGGTAGAGTGAAAAATCACAAGCATTGGGGAAGTCAATAGTTGTCACCTTTGGGATCAATTGGATTTGGTGATGGTTTTTAGTGATGCTGTACACATGGCTATTAAGGATAATGGTGCTATAATGCAGCCGAAACAACTGTGTCAGTTTATATGCATGAGCAACACACATGCCTACGCCCAAAAAAATGATGCAGGTGCTTTTTTTGCTTTTTTTCTTTTATTTCCTGATTTGAGTTGGATCAGTATGGGTGAGTGGAAGTAAAAGGGAGGCTGGGGGAAGGCCACTGTGTGCAGGGAGATAAGCACATATGTGAGAAAGGTAAACGTGGAGCTGTGAGAGGAGAAGCAAATGCGTGGGAGAGAGCAACGTGCAGGGTGGGAGAGAAGGAGGCAGTGAAAAGAGCATCATGAGGTAGACATCTGGAAGACAGGTGTACCCTTCTGGAGTGCTTAAGCAAAGCTAGTAGAAGTAGTTCCGTAATAATGTGCACTGGAAGAATAAACAAGTTAAGATGCTATGCTCCATGGAAGGAACAGACACAAGCCGGTCAAGGCAAACCATTGAATAAGAACCAAGGAAATGAGAGTGACAATAAAGCGAACCAATGGTAAGTGATGGGTTGTCTCTAAGCCCACTGTAAGCTGACAATAAGTCTATCGGAAACAGACTGCTTGCACTGTGTGGTGAGCGAGACACAACAAGCTGAGAACAGCCAAGAAGGCTGTCTGAGATTTAGAGCAGCTCCTAGTAGCCAAACAGCTGCTGTAACACTCGTACCTAGTCAATGAGAGGTCACGAGGATGGGGTCTCTCTATATTGGACACTGCCCTAGCCTCTTCCATGCTGGTGACGGAACTGCTCCGTCACCAGCCTCGGTCATGCTGTGCTGGTGACAGAGTGGTTCCGTCACAGCCCGCTCAGCGCGCCTGCGCGGCGCTGATTTCACGCCTGTGCGGTGCATTCTGTTGAGCGGGTGGGGCCCTGACAGAACTGCTCCGTCACAAGCACAGCACGCCCGAGCCTCGTGACGGAGCGGTTCCGTCACAAGCATGGGAGCGCCGCGCTGCCCCCCTCTCCCCTAGCGCTGTGGAAGAATTGCCGCCGCAGCGAAGGTGTTAAGTTGAAGCTTCCACAGTGTCATATGATGGAACGTTCAGTCGGTGATGGGGTGAAGGAAGACATTTCACAAGCCCTTTGCCCTGCTGTACTGCCCCAGGGAGCACTAGTCTACTGGGCAGGAGCCCAGTCATAGAGGAAATGAGAAGAAGGAACCTCTTGCTTCACAGTGGTGCCAACAACAGCAGGAAAGCTGCAGATGAAAATGAGTATGAAATTAAAGCCTGTGTGGAGGAAGGCCTCTAAGAACTGTGCGTTAGCAGCCAGGTCGGAGTTCTGAGTTTGTAGGAAAATAATGCGCCATTGGTGATTTTGAAACGAATGTTGCATCATAGTTATGTTCAACAACTTGCAGAAACAATAAGGGAACATTTAAATATGTGGAGCCCAATCAATACAATACAATACAATACAAAATATTTTTATTGTTGAATTAATACAAATCCTTACAATAAGAAAGGTAAGATTAACCAGTGTTTGCAACGCAGGTTACATTATAAAAAACAAGAAGATAACAATTTAAAAAAAGAGTTAAAACTAGAGCTCTACTAGAAACCCGCCCCCTCTTACAAGATAAGGATTTATAGAGTGGGCTGGGGGTCACTAGCAAAGAGGGTAGGGGCAAGGCAATATGTAAAATGATCATTGGGAGGCCTGTAGCCTGGAGCCCAATCAAAACTTGGAGGAGAGGTGGAGGCTGGTAGGAAAGGAAAAGGTTACAACGAACCAGGAACCAGAAAGTAAAACACTAACATTGGAGAAGACTCAATCCAGCTTGCAGATGGAAGTAGGGTAGTGACGTTGAGGAAGAGGGTGGGTACACTACAAAGGGGTGCAAAGCTGAGGGGGGTAAAAGGCAGAAAGGTGGAGGGTGGGGTAGCAGGGTGAGGTGAAAATGGGAGGAGAAAGGGGCAGGAAAGGAGGTAAGAAATATGGTAGGTTAAGAAGGTGATAAGGTGAAGGAATAGGAGGGAAACATGGAGGGAATGACATGTGGAGATGGAGGAAAGGGTAAGTAACTGGAGGCAGAGTGTAGTTAAGAAAAATATTAGGTATTCAAAAGGAGAAGGAAAAACATATTGGAGTGATGCAGTAGCAAGAGACAAAGGTAACAAACATTTGCAATGCAATAGGTCTTGAATTTACGAGAGTTTGAGCTAATGGCTTGTAAATAACAATGCCTTTTGTTTATGTGTTGTTTTTAAAGCAGATAAATGAAAGGCATTGTCATTTACAATGCCATTACTTTAAACTCTTGCAAATGCGAGACCTATCCCATGCTATAAAAATAAATCAAAAGTGTTAGGAGAGTGCGTGTCCTGCTGTAACGGCAGGCAGGACAAAGCTATTTGAGAAAATAGAGCTCGTAGGCTGTAATTAAAGCCTACAGAGTAACAACGCATATAACAGGGGGTGTGGCTGTGGGAGCTTACAAAATGAGACAAGCCGGGACTACTAAGCCTTTTGGCCAATGAACAGCCACAGTTTAGAATAGACAATGACACACGCCAATGAAAAATAATATATATATTTTTTTAACTGCCACAAAGAAATGTGCAACAAGGGGAAACATGGCAGTAGATTTATTCTGCTTCATTGGTTGTGAAGTCTGCATTTTAAAATTACTTATGGGTTAGGGCACTTGCTGCAGAGATCTTTGTGTGGCAGCTATATCTCAAACAAAATAAAATAATAACGGTAAGGAAACTCTGCAAATTAACACTTTTGCTGGAGAGATCTGTGTCTGGTCCAAGATTTGAATCAGAGTATGTTATGTTATGTTAATATTATTTATTGTGCACACAGCTGCTCCAGCGAAGGAGCGTCCCGGCGCCCGACAAGGTAAAACATAACACTACCAACACAAAAGGAAAGAAAGGAACAACTAAGGGGCAAGGCTAAAACAAGAAAGTTTTGATGGCTTTTCAAAACTGCAAGAGATCCTCCAACAGACGAATCTCAGCCGGGAGAGAGTTCCAGATAGCCGCGGCTTTCACTCGAAAGGATCTGCCACCAGCACGACAAAGCTTATACCGGGGGACCACAGCAAGAGCTTGGCCCAGGGAACGGAGAGAGCATGCCGGGACATAAAAAGACAAGAGATTGGACAAAATCTGAGGGGCAGTACCTTTCAAGATTTTAAAACCCAAACATAGAACCTTAAAACGGATTCTCATCCTAACCGGCAACCAATGCAAGGATCGAAGAACATTGGAGACGGGGCAGAATCTGGGCAGTCCAACTATCGCTCTGGCTGCAGAGTTTTAGACCCGCTGCAGGCGGATGATTTCTGCCTGGTTGGCCCCCACCAGGAGGGAGCTGGCGTAATCAAGCCGGGAAATTACCGTCGCCTGAATCACCAGCTGCCTGGTTGGGGCATCCAAAAATTTGAGTATAGTAGTATAGAACGTCAATGTCTCCTGCAAAGAACATGATGTAACATATAAATGACAGATTTTTATTTTACGTAGATGGGTTGGTGGGTTACTGCTTTCAACAGAGTTCCATTTGTTACTTGCAGTTCCTTAAATTGTAATCCTTCTAGTATAGCACAGTGAGCTATGAAGGACATGTTATTCCAACACCATATGAGCCTGTCTTATGTAACGCATCTTGTACATTTACACGACTACATGGTTTATTGTCAATGTATGTGTACGTTACATAAAGCACTCAGGCACCTTGCATTGGGATGAGCAGCGCTATAAAAGAAATAAAATAGTGACAATTAAATTATTTGCACAAATACTGGGACAGATCAATACAGCTGACATTCTTACAGTGCATGCATATCTCTTATATACAGTGGCTGAACAAAGTAAAAAGCATGCCTCTGTTTAGTGCCTGTGTCCGTGAAGAGATAAGCTGTGTGCCTTTGTTTCCCTTCTGTTGAATTTGCATCCAGGTGTATTGCTCCAGAACACACCCAGCCAGGATTATATTGGGACAAAAGAAGGCCTGATGGTCACTTATCTTCAACCTTTACCTTTGACCCAGCTGGGGGTGAAAATAAAAAAGCCTCCAACCAGCATGCACATTGCTGCTCGGAAACAGAGCCGACAAGGTGTAGGCGTTGCCGAAGGTGTCCCAGTGTATGAAAATGACACAGGACAAGTTCAACATATTTCAGTGGGGCCCAACATCATGGCAGAGTGGACGGCATCTAACTTGTGAAAATAGTGGATACTCGTGTGTTCCTCCGGCGTGCCCTGACAGATAGTGTCACACTCACATGCACACAGAGCTCACAGGAGGGGCGGTGTTCCAGCCTCTAGCAGACATCTGAGAGACATGGGTGTCCTTCCAGTAGTACATTATGTACAGATAGTGGCTCACTCGCAAATACACATATCTCACAGGAGGGACGGGCTGCCAGCTTCTGGCAGACATCTGAGAGAGATGCGTGTCCCTGCAGGGAGATCCTGTGTACACAGTGTCACACTCAGGGCTTTAAGTGGGGGGGGGGTCTGTGGGGTTCTGAGCCCCCCCAGTTGTTTTGGGGGGCATCGAAAGGGGGCTCTAGGGGGCTCTATTTTCGGGTCTCAAAGGTCAAAGGTAGGATGACCAGATGTCCCGGTTTTTGTTTGGTGTTACTAGTATGGGTAACATTCCTTGATAGTGAAATACTGCCAATTTCGTTTTTCACTATTGAAAGGATATCTTGCCCATAGGATAACAGAGGGAATGCTGTGCATATCTTCCCATAACGGCATGGTAGACATATGGAATCTGGTATCCCTGAACTCAGAATTTAATAAGACATCCTTTAGTGAAGATGGTTTTTAAATTCTAAGTTTGGAAATAGCACTTTTAGAATGTGGCTATTTTCCTGTTCAACCTTTCAGTGTGCCTCTGCCTGGTTGTGTATTGACTGTATGGTTTGTGAGTGACAGGGGCTTATACTTAATAAATATACCTTTTTGCCTATTTTATTATCTTTTGCTGGATGCAACTTCATGATTTTCTTAAGCACACAATGCTAATTATCTTGATTTAGACCACACCCCTACTCAGATAGGCCGCACTCCTTTAAGATATTTGCCATGCGGGTGTGTGTCTTAGGAGCCTCAGGAGATGGCCGCGGTTCTCGGGAGCTCTGCCGGGACGTGAGGGACCGAGGCTATTCCAGGACGCAAATTTTTGTTTTGGACCGGAATTTGCACGATATCACCGTCGGAACCGACACTGCTCCTAATGCCGCAAAGACGAAGTCACACTTTTAGGCTAGTGTCTTTATTTTAATGTTTTTGCTGCTGCGCTTCATTGCAGCGTCGCAGCCGCCATTTTGTTTTCAGGCGCTCCCGCGTTTTCCCGCCTGAATTGCTGTGAGATGATTTTTCCTCACATGAAATCTTCTTTTCTTGCCATGCCATGCCATCGTTTTTCCTCTGTTTTTGACCTCCTTTTCAACGTTCTCCCTGCTAGTTCTGTTTAATTGGGTTGCTATCTCCTGCTCTTGCACGCATTATTGTTTCCTCAATCTACTCAAGTCAATTGGAGCCTGTGTGGTCTATTTGCTCTTTATAAATAGGAGGTGGTTTGCCACCTGATTTTTATTATGGCGAAGTCGCGCAACAACCATAATGGTTCTCTTCAGTCCAACGAGGCAGTTTTGGAAGATTTTAACCCTTTCAACGTCTTGCAAGACTCCAAAGAAGAGCATATTACTGATTCTACGAGCTCTAAGGGGTCTGCTCCTCCTGTTTCTCGTTCAATCTCCAAACAAAGTACTAAACTACCCCCTGCCTCGACAGCTTCGACAACTTTACCAGGCAAACGAGTAAAAGTAAATCCTCCATCTCCTACTAACTCGTCTTCCTTGATTTCTATGGAACTTATTCTTGAAGAACTTCGTGCTCTCAAGCCTCACATGGAGGAAACTAATGTCCGTTTACATAACCTGGAGTTCAATTGGTCTCTCACCGAGCAGGGGAATTGGAAAGTCGTGTTGATCTTGTTCAAGGTATTACCGACCAAGTTCCACTCATGTTCAGAGAGATAGTGCAACTTAAACAGCAGATTGAACATTTGGAAAATTGCAACAGGCGTAATAATTTACGCATTTAAGTCTTAAGGGGCCTAATCCAATTTCCTTTTTTCAAACTTTCTTACCAACACTTCTAGACCTTCCTGACACACCAGCTTTGAATATTCAGCGTGCACATCGACTTGGTCCAAGTTCGCATTCTACATCGTCTTCTACCAAACCTAGAGGGGTCATTTTGCATTTTCTTGAATATACTGAATTACTTAGAGTAAGCTGCTAAACAACGTGGAAAGATTATTTGGAATGGGTCTACTCTCTTTTTTGCTCAGGACTAAGCCAAGACAACTGCAGAACGCCGGAAGAAACTCTTGGAAATGAGACCTGCGTTGCGCCATCTGAATGCAAGATATGGCCTGTTCCACCCGTGCCTTTTTAAAGTGACTTACAATAACAAAACCACCAACTATAAAGATCCTGCGCTCCTTCAACAATTCCTGAACAGCTGCAGAGTGGAATCCATGGACATACCTCGACCATGAAGACTTCTGCTTCATAATTTTTATGCATTGATTAATTGATAATTATGTTAATTGTATTATTTATTTGGAGCGGGTTGTGGGTTTATAGGGGAATAGGGTGGGAAGTAATTTAATTGTAATAAAGTTAATATTTATTTTTATTTATATGTATTGATAATTAAATGCTTGATAATTAATTATTGATTGGTAATACATTTTTATTAATTGGTAATTAATTTTTATTAATTGGTAAATAATTTGTATTAATTGATTAATTGATAATTATGTTATTTGTATTATTTATTTGGAGCGGGTTGTGGGTTTATAAGGGAATACGGTGGGAAGTAATTTAATTGTTATAAAGTAAATATTTATTTTTATTTATTTTTACTGATATGTATTGATAATTAATTATTAATTGATAATGAATTTTTATTATTTGTAATTATTTTTTTAATTGGTCATTCATTTTTATTCATTGGTAATTATTTTTAATTAATTTTCTATTGGTATTGATAATTAATGTCATTTTAAATTAATATTAAATCATTACTTTTCCTACTGTTGCACTCTCTGGAGTGGGAATAGTAATTTTTACCCACCGCTATCCAACCCTTTCCCTACTGTTGCACTCTCTGGAGTGGGAATAGCAATTTTTACCCCTACGCTATCCAACGCTTTCCCTACTGCTGCACTCTTTGGTGTGGGAGTAGTAATTTTTACCCTCTCGCTATCCAACACTTTCCCTACTGTTGCACTCTCTGGAGTGGGAATAGTAATTTTTACCCGCCTGCTATCCAACGCTTTCCCTACTGTTGCACTCTCTGGAGTGGGAATAGTCATTTTTACCCTCTCGCTATCCAACGCTTTCCCTACTGTTGCACTTTCTGGAGTGGGAATAGTAATTTTTATGCCTACGCTATCCAATGCTTTCCCTACTGTTGCACTCTTTGGTGTGGGAGTAGTAATTTTTACCCTCTCGCTATCCAACTTTCTCCCTACTGTTGCACTCTCTGGAGTGGGAATAGTAATGTTTACCCCCAGGCTATCCAACGCTTTGCCTACTGTTGCACTCTTTGGAGTGGGAATAGTAATTTTTACCCCTATGCTATCCAACGCTTTCCCTACTGTTGCACTCACTGGAGTGGGAATAGTAACTTTTACCCTCTCACTATCCAACAAATTCTCTACTTTTTTTTTACATTACATTTATTTTTACATTTTAAGATTTTTTACATTATTTTAAGTATTTTTCATTTAATTGTTTTTAATATTTAATTAAATTTATATTATTTTGAATACATTTACAAAATTCGATATTTTAGTTAACTATATTTTTAACAATCTATATTTTGGATTCGATATTTTGGTGCTTACCTGTTTTTGAAAGGGATTCGATATTCTGTACTTAGATATTTTGGATTTGATATTTTGGGCATTCTATATTATGTCCCTCGATATTAAGTCACTGATCCTGTATATCCTTGTATGTTCAGGTATTATATGACAGTTTGAGTGGTTTCTATCGTCTTGATGTATTTCTGTGTAAATTACTTTTTCTTTCTTTCCTGTTTTTTAGGTGGCAATTTGTGGTCCCTCATCATTTTTATCTCCTTCATTTCTTCCTGAGGGTTGTGTCCCTCCTCACCGTCTCGTTCTGGAGTCTTCTGTTCACCGTTTCATCTCCCTCATGTGGTTCCACCATCCCTATTTTTCTTGTTTTCCTGTGGTATGTCTTATATTCAGTATTTCTTCATTAACCATTTTTTGTTTCACCAGCTTCTGTTTTATCTTTCCCTCTTCTCTGTTCTCTTTTGTCTCCTCTACCTTTTCTCAGCTCTTTTGTACTTTCCTATTTTCTAGGTATCTCTTATTTTCTTCTACATATTCTCTTACATTTCACTATTTTATCTTCTTTCCGTCTCCTTCCTCCTCTTTTACTATTTTGATATATTGCTTGCATTTGTTCCAGCTGCATTTTTGCTGATTTCTCGTGCTAATGTTGATTATTTTTTCATATTTTTAGATATTTCGTAGAGTTTTAAATGTCAGTTAATATAATTTCTTGGAATGTTAAAGGATTGGGGTCTCCCATGAAAAGGCTATGTGTTCTTTCTCATTTAGCTCATTTGAAGGGGGACATAGTGTTATTACAAGAAATTCATATCAAAGATGTTGAAATTTCTAAATTACGTCGTAATTGGGTAGGCCATGTTTTTGCATCTCCTGGTTCAGGGAAACGTAATGGTGTTGCAATTCTCTGTCATAAGCGATTTAACATTCAGCTTGTCAATCAAGACAATGACACGGAGGGTAGGTGGGTTGTTGTTTCGTTGTTGGTTAACAAAATTCCTTTAACTATTTTTAATCTATATGCTCCCACTGTGCAGGATAAATTGTTTTGGCCTCAAATCCTTTCTTCAATGATGCAATACACGGACGACTACTTTATTTTAGATGGGGACTGTAATATGATCATAGATCCCTTTCTGGATCGTAAATCTAATTCCTGCTTTTCTCCTTCTCAAGCCCATGCTCAATTCACTTCTACTATATCTCAAAGGTCCCTTGTTGACTCCTGGAGGCTTTGCAATCCTACATTACAAGAATATACATATTTTTCACCTGTTCATTCTTCCCAATCGTGGATAGACTATCTTTTTATCTCCAAAGCTCTGACCCAACATATCACGCACTCAGACATAGGTTCCATTTTAATCTTGGATCATGCTCCAGTCTCCTTACATCTTGACTTACTCCCCCCTGTTAAAGGAATTAGGAGGTGGAGGTTCAATAATTCCCTTCTATTAGACAAGTCCTTTACACCTGCTTTCCTTGACTTTGCATCCCACTTTTTTGCAGAAAATGAATCTTCTCAGTCGTCACCTCAATTAATTTGGGACACTTTTAAAGCTGCTGCTAGAGATTTCAATATTTCCTATGTTGCCAAAAAAAGACGTCTAGCTAATCAATCTTTATCCACACTAACGACCCAAACTAAACAGTTAGAACACTCGTATTATTCAACTAAATCTCAATTTGATCTCAATAAACGTATTACTGCTAAAATCTCTTTCAATACATTATCCACTAATTCTGCTAATTTATTTTTACTTAAATCTAGCGACAAATACTACTCTTCACAAAATAAAGCTGGAAACATGCTTGCTAATTATCTCAAAGTTAAAAAGGAACGAATGAAGATTGAATCGATAGATTCCTCTTCTAACACTACTCTTCACAAAGATGAGGATATTTTGGCTGAATTTACCAATTTCTGTCAGAATCTCTATACCCCGGAATGCCCTCCCTTGTCCGCTGACATTGATCAGTATTTGTCCTCCATTTCTTCACCCTCGTTGTCTCATGTAGATATTTCCTAAGGACATTTTGGAAGCCATTCAAGTTCTTAAAAAGGGCAAAGCTTCTGGCCCAGATGGGTTCTCAATAGAATTTTATTCTCATTTCTCCAATTTACTTGTTCTTAAACTCCATCAGTTATTTTTATTATTTATAGCCTCTCAGAAATCCGAAGGCTCCTTTCAAGAGGCTTTGATTTGTGTTCTTCCCAAAGATAACAAGGATCATACATTATGTAAAAATTACAGACCTATTTCCTTGATCAATCTCGATTACAAGATATTTGCCAAAATTTTAGCACTACGTTTAGATAAAATTCTACTCCAACTAATTGGTAAGGAACAATGTGGTTTCATCAAGGGACGTCATCTTTCAGATAATACTCGTCTGTTCTTTAATGTTCTTAGTAAATCTCATACTTATAGTCAATCATTAGCTGCTATCGCATTGGATGCTGAAAAAGCATTCGATAGAGTTAATTGGCCTTTCATCTTTTCTACTCTTACTTGGTTTGGTTTTGGCCCTAAATTTCTTTCCTATATTTCATTACTATACTCTTTTCCTAGATCCTTTGTTTTTGATAATGGTCTTGTGTCTTCTTCTTTTCCTCTTTTCCGAGGTGTTCGTCAAGGGTGTCCTCTTTCTCCTCTTCTGTTTATTCTTGCATTAGAGCCATTTTTGACAAGGATTTGATTGAATAATGAAATCACGGGCTTTCCTTATAGTGAGAGTCAACTAAAGCTTTCTGCCTATGCAGATGAAATTCTTTTATTTATCTCTAAACCTCAGATTTCTGTCCCAGCTTTTCTATCTGAAGTTTCGAATTTTGCAGCGGTATCGGGTTATAAACCTAATGTAGATAAATGTGAAATTCTTCTGCTTAATAAGTTTTGTTTTCATGCTGATTTTCTGGTTTCTTCTTTTCATTGGAGTACCTCTAAAACCAAATATTTAGGCCTTTGGTTTACTCCTTCAATTAAAGATACGGTAGCTCTTAATATTAAACATTTACAAACCACTTTAATAAGGTCTACGACAAGATGGCATCCTTTATTTTTATCATGGTGGGGCAGGTTAGATTTCATAAAAATGATGTTAGTCCCAATAATTTTATTTTTTCTTTCCAACCTTCCAATCAATATCCCAAATCTTGCTATAAAAATATTTACTCTACTTTATCTCAATTTCTATGGCAAAATAAAAAAAAACTTCTTTTTCCAAATGTAAATGCCCTAAACATTTGGGTGGGGTCAACTTTCCAGACTTTTCCTCTTACCATAATTAATTTTTTCTTTCCCATTCAGTTTCTCTATTATCAGAATTTGTATCGGATACCACTTCTCTTCCGTTATGGGTTTAGGTTGAATCCTCCTTTTTTCACCCTTTTACTTTTAAAGAATTTGTTTCATTATCACATGTTACACAGAAGACGTCTCTACCTATTCTTAAGAATTCCAGGAAAATCTTTCTTTCCTTGTTCTTAGATGACCTTGATGATCGTGCTCGATTTTTACAATCTCCCATCTGATATAATCCTCTTATTAAAATCAGGAATAGGACTTTTTTCCAGAAAGAATGGCATGATCGTGGGCTTGCTTGGACTCATCAACTTTTTCAGGATGGTTCTTGTCTTCCATTTTCATTTCTTCAGTCTCGTTTTTTCTCTCCCTCTCTCTTTCCTTCCCAAGTATAACCTATTGCGTGCGGCTGTTCAGATCAGTTATGATTCCCTCACACTCTCCGTCTCTCATGGCAATTCTTCTTCTCTCGCTATACCCTTTTTATTGTCTTCTTCCTCAGCTTCACAAATTTTCAAAAAACTACATGAAATTCCTAACACTAGAGATAAATCAAAAATTGAACAAGATCGGGAAATAGATTTAGGAGAATCGTTTTCTATCTCCTTATGGCACAATATATAGAATAAAATAAGGAAATCTTCTAGAGCAGCTAATACCACTCAAACATTATTTTTTATTTATAATCGGCTTTTGATTACTCCTTCGCAATTACATACAATAGATCCCTCTATTCCTTCGACCTGTTGGTCTTGCTCAGATACACGAGCAGATCTTAAGCATATGCTTTTCACATGCCCTATGATTCATATTTTTTGGTCCAAAGTATGACAACGAATTAATAATATTTTTTCCACTCACTTCACATTTTCACCTATACATATTTTTCTAGGTAGTCTCTCTGAGATATGGTCTTCCTCCAATTTTAATACCTCCATTGTTGACTTTCTCCTGGCGGTGGCATTTCAAGATGCAAACGGGGTACAGTGAGAGTGCATCAAAGTGACACCATCACGTGTGCAAAGATGGAGAGCACAAGCAAGTTCTATGCAACAATAAATACATGATGGTATCAATCGCTGTGCACACCAGTCAGTCAAAGAAATGTTTTTATTGAAACCATAGTGTTTTAAATAAATTCTGATTACATGCAATAAAACAATTACAATACTAAAACAAGCAGTATCTGCATGGTAACAGGGACCATACACACACAGTGTTTCCCTTGTGGGAGCGAGCAGGGGCACCATCTGTTTGCAAGATAATTACAAACAAATGCTCCCGCAAGGGAAATGCAAGAGAAACGCCAAACGTGCACACGTTGCAATACAAAACAATGCAAAACGTGCACATGTTTGCCAAAAAGCAGATTGATTCCAAAAGGTCCCCTCCTATGCAGCGCATGCAAACTGCGTAGGCAAGACCTAAAAAGAAGGAACGGAAGAGAGCGGTCATGAAGCTAGCATAGTGAAAGGTGGGGGAAGTGTCATAGAAAGAGGGAGGGGGCACAGGTGGCTGAAAGTGGTCATGGATAGCAAGGTGGCAGGAGAGGATGTTGTAAATGAGATAAGACAGGGGACCTAGGTGGAAGACTGAGAGGATGACAATGATAATATAATAATAATATTTTTTTTAATTTTGCTTGAATAATTAAATCTTTGCAAATACATGTCAGAAAGATTAATTGTGCACAGATAAACACCTATAAAAACTGTTAAAAGCTGCATAATATGAAAGGGTCAACAATTGCATATTCCTAATGTGTACAATCAGCCGTTTAAAAAAAAGACTCTAATAAACTTTTACATCTCATTTGATACTAACAGCAGTGTCTACCACAACTTCTCAAGTAGGATGGCACAGCTTAACCATCTCCATTGTCCAAGTTAGAGGCTTGGTGATTAAAGTGCAAGTACAACTAATACAAGTTAGAGAATTAATATACTTAAGTAACATTTTAGCATGTTTCGGATAAAGACATGATCTTAAGTCTCTTAGTTACCAGCTCCAAAACCTTTGTAAGCCGACAGTTGAGCTGAACATCAATAGGACTGAAGAAAAGCTTCACTGCCTGCCTACAGGACCGGATGCCGTAATGCCTGAAAAAGGGACGTAGCAAGGTGCATCTTATGTCCTTTAAATTGGGATAGTTGCAGATTATGTGAGTGATGTCTTCCTTCCCACTGCCGCATAGACGACAGGTCAGAGTGACTCCTTTCCTTTCCCGAGGTGGAAGATGGGGTTTGATCGCAATTACCCCCACCGCCGCACTCCGAGGAACCCTCATCTACCGACCCCCTGGACCCCGCGGACCCTTCGCCAACTCCATCATGGACATTATCTCCCCGCAGGCCATCGCATCCACCAACTACACCCTGCTGGGAGACCTCAACTTCCACCTCGACAATCAACTGGACCCCAACACCACATCCCTCCTGGACAACCTCCACAACATTGGACTCCGCCAGATCGTGACCGAGCCCACGCACTCAGCAGGACACACCCTCGACCCCCTCTTCACTACAGGAAACTCCATCACCTTCAGCCACACCACCGAACTCCCATGGACCGACCATCATTGCGTCCACTTCACCTTCAGAACACCCACCATCCACAGACACCAGCACCTGCTTCCACAAAGAAACTGGACCAAAATCACCGATGACCAGCTCACCTCCTCACTCAACAACTCCACACCAACCATCGCGGAAAACGACGACCCCAACACCGCAGCCCGAACCCTGCATAGATGGATCTCGGACAGCACCAACACCATAGCCCCTCTCAAGAAAAACAACAATACCCGTGCCAAGAAAGCCAGATGGTTTACCACCGAACTTCGAGAGTCCAGGCGCACATGCCGCCGCCTCGAAAAGGCCTGGAGAAACACCAAATCCACAGAAGCCCACAACAACTTCAGAGCCGCCACTAACGCCCACCATCAACTCATCAGAGAAACGAGGAAAAAAACGATTGAAGACAGAATCTCCACCCACGCACACAACAGCAAGGAACTCTTCAGCATCATCAAGGAGTTCGCCCAACCCACCAGCGAGTCTACCGACATCCCTCCCTCACAAGACCTCTGCGACAAACTCAGCATCTTTTTCCACCACAAAATCAAGAGCATCTACGACAACTTCGACGAAGACAACCAACACACTGAACCCTCACCAACCACCCCCGACACCCGGAAACCAGCGATAGATGACTGGACAGCCCTCACCACCGAAGACACACTGAAGACAATGAAGTCAATCCACTCAGGGGCCCCAACGGACCCCTGCCCCCACCCCATCTTCAACAGAGCCGCCAACACCATCGCACCCATGCTCCGCCACACCATCAACTGCTCCCTGGCGACCGCCTCATTCCCCGACGACTGGAAAAACGCCGAGGTCAACCCACTCCTAAAGAAACCCTCAGCGGACCCCACCGACCTCAAAAACTACAGACCCATCTCCCTGCTCCCGTTCCCAGCGAAAGTCATTGAGAAAGCCATCAACAGCCAACTCGCCACATTCATTGAAGAACACAACATCCTCGACTCCTCCCAATCCGGCTTCAGAAAAAACCACAGTACGGAAACCGCCCTCCTCGCCGCAACAGACGACATCCGCACCTTACTGGACAAAGGAGAAACAGTAGCCCTCATCCTCCTCGACCTATCAGCGGCGTTCGACACAGTCTCCCACCGCACCCTAATACGCAGACTCTACGATGCAGGAATCCAGGACAAGGCCCTCGACTGGATCTGCTCCTTCCTCTCCAGCAGGACGCAGCGGGTCAGACTCCCCCCTTTCCTCTTGGACCCCACACCTATCACCTGCGGAGTCCCCCAGGGCTCCTCCCTCAGCCCGACGCTCTTCAACGTCTACATAGCTCCACTTGCCCCCATCGTCAGAACCTACGGACTCAACATCGTGTCATATGCAGACGACACCCAGCTCATCCTCTCCCTATCCAACGAGCCCAACACCGCCAGACGCAACTTTCGAGAAGGCATGGAAGCCGTCACCAAATGGATGAAAAACAGCTGCCTACAACTAAACACCAACAAAACAGAAGTACTCATCATGGGCCCAAACCCCGATGCCTGGAGTGACACCTGGTTGCCCACCGCCCTCGGAAACCAGCCAACCCCCACAGACCACGCACGCAACCTGGGAATCATCCTGGACTCCGAGCTCAAAATGGACCACCAGAGTAACTCTGTCTCATCTTCCTGCTTCCACACCCTCCGCCTCCTTCGTAAGACCTTCAAATGGATCCCCCTCGAACACTGAAAGACAGTCACTCACGCCCTGGTCACCAGCAGACTCGACTACGGCAACGCACCCTACGCCGGAATAAACAAAAACCTCATCCGCAAGCTACAGAACATCCAGAACGCCGCCGCAAGACTGGTCCTCAACCTGCCAAAACACTGCCACATCTCCCAGCACCTGCGCACACTCCACTGGCTCCCCGTCGAGGCGAGAATCACCTTTAAGATGCTCACCCACGCACACAAGGCCCTCCACGGCACCGGACCAGCATACCTGAACAGCCGACTCAAATTCCACGCACCCCAAAGGACCCTACGATCAGCCCAGCTTTCCTACGCTGTGGTCCCCCGCACCAGAAAGACCAGATCAGGAGGCCACTCCTTCTCCTTCCTCGCGGCCAAAGCATGGAACGCCTTTCCGCTCCACCTCAGACAGACAACATCGCTCCCCATCTTCGCAAGAAACCTCAAAACCTGGCTCTTCGACAGACCCCCTCCTTGATGGAATGGAACCTGCACCCCCCCCCAACCCCCCCCACCCCTAACGCCTTGAGACCCTTACGGGTGAGTAGTCGCGCTTTAACAAACTCCTGATTGATTGATTGAAGCGTAACCATAGAAAGTTTTCCTTCCTGCTTATCTTAATTCCGACACTCAAGTAGGCTTGGGGTTTTTGCCTACATAGTCACTGAGCACTATCCATGTATATAGCCAGGGATCACTAGATCACATGGACTCGAGTGCGCACTAACTAAAAGATAAATCTTTCAAATTTTCACAATTGGAGTAATTTTAATTCAAAAATGTTTTGTAACTTATTTCATTTCAAATTCAAACAAATAAAGTATAATTCATTGTGATTACATTAACAGTACACAATTAGTGCCTTTTATCATACATTTTTCACTGATCAATTGATACACAACACAGTTATATATACAACCCAATGCATTTCGGGGTTTGTACCCCTTCGTCAGGGGCCTATGGAAGAAGAAAGAAAAAGGAAAAGGAAACCTAATTAGTTTCGATGCTTTAGAAAAAACTGATTTGTATTAAACCAATCGGTATTGGATTCTCTTACCTAACTAACTGGTTGGAGTATAAATTACGTGTGCTACAAAGTTCCTGCAGAATCTGGAAAAATTATAATTACGTAAGTACATATACTGAGGCTTACAGCAAGCACAGTATTTGATATTGAGCTTATGCAGCGTTACCTTAGTTTTCAGTAGTAGAAAAAACTATCTGTGGATAATAAAGAAAAAATAGAAAAACATATAACAAGCTATCACTACTAAATCTGTCTTTTGCAAACCACAAGGGTCTGTATGCCATATAAGTTAATAAACGCTCACCTGTGGGTCAGTGGCGCTTAACTGTATGTAGAGGGGATCTAATAAAATAGAAAAGTAAAGACCATGAAAGGCCTATCTTTTGTCATGCACCGTCCAAAAATTGCCGTCGTTCAAAATATAAGGGAAAGCTTGTGTTTACCTGCGAGCCTTTTACCAGGTTCCCAGGGTCTCGCTAACTTTTAGCATTCTCCCGCTCTGAAAAATAGATAAATCAAACGAAATCCGCGTTTAGAATTCGGTTACCAAGCAACCGTCTCTCCTCACGGTAAAATATCTCCCTGACTCTCACGCTTACCGGGGACACAAAAGAGGTGGCGTTGTATCGGGGTCTTCCCTCGCTGTATGCTCAGCTGCCTCTAGTCCTTTGTTTATGTTAGCGCAACGGATCCGGTCTCAATACCAATAGCGGACTTAAACTCAAACGTGTAGGCGCCATATTGAAAGGGGGTTATTTATAACTAAAATGCTTTGAATCCAACTTATGTTGAAAATTTCGAACAAATTTATGAGACATGAGATAATGCATCTCCTAGTCAACTAATTTAAAAATTAGAAACAAATTTGTTATTTTAAATTAAAAGTGACAGAAAAGTAGAAAAGAACAAAAAAAGAACATTATAAATATCAATCAATTTTGTACATTGTATATTTTTATATCAACAACAAAATCCTCATCAATGGATGGTATCTGAATTATAACGAATGTACCATGCGTAATTTCACTAATTCTAAGTACTACAGTGTTAGTGAAATCCCTCGCGAAATCAGCTATTAAATTCTGGCCTAAAATTAAAGGAAGCATATCATATCCATTTTATCGTTGAGCCCATCTGGGACTATAGTCTGTAATTTCCGAATCCAGTATATTTCTCTCCTCAGTAGGATTTTGGCATTGTCTAAGCCTAAACGCTGTGGAATCTGTTCAATGATCTGAAAACGAACTTGCGCTATAGTGTGGCTTTTCTCAATCCAGTGTCTGGCCAGTGGTGAAGTTATGTTTTTATTACGGATTCTACTCTTATGCTCAGCTAGACGTATTTTCATCTTCCTGTCGGTTTTGCCGACATATAATAGTCCACATGGGCATTTTATGGAGTATACTACATGTTCCGCGTTACAATTTGCTGAGTGCCTAAGACAAATTTGTTCTCCTGTTTTAGGATGAGATAGTTTGCTACCAGTGATTACATTATTACAGTTTTTGCAGTTATAGCATTTAGTTGTGCCTCTAGGACTAGATGTTTCTAATGTCATATCATCTGGTCTACTCAATAATTCTTTTATATTTCTTGACCTTGAATACGCAAAGAGTGGTTTCTGTTCATAAAGGTGTTCAAAATCACTTTCCATTTGCAAGATATCCCATCTCTTAAGTATCGTCTTTTTAATTTCTCGTGTTGCCGTCGAATACTTTGAAACGAATACCATTCTCTTTTTTACTTCCTTAGGCTTTTTTAGTAGTAATTCCGTCCTAGGAATTGTTTTCACCCTTTCCATTTGCAAGTCAATTAGCTTTTCAGGATATCCTCTATTGAGGTAACATTGTTTCTGTCTTTCAAAACTCTTTGCACATTGAGCATCATCCGATGCTATCCTTTTGATTCTCATGAACTGAGACACTGGGAGATTGTTCTTTAAAGTAGTTGGATGGAAGCTTCCATACTGAAGTGCTGTGTTTTTGTCAGTCGGTTTCTTGTAGAGCTCTGTAGTTATCTTGTTCCCTTCAATTTTTACTTGCACATCCAAGAACGGGAGTGTAGTAGTACTCATTTGGCTTGTAAATTTGATCCTTGGATTGATTAGATTTAAGCTTTGTATGTTACGCTTAAGGTCTTCTATTGGTTTCTTCCAGACAAGAAAAATGTCGTCGATGTACCTTTTATAGTACAGAATGCCAGCTTGCCATGTTATATCTTCTAGAATATATTCCAGTTCAAATTTCGCCATGAAGATATTTGCGTAAATACAGGCCCCTGGAAAACCCATGGCTGTTCCACTTAATTGAGTGAAGAACTCAGTTTGCCAAACAAAATAACTGTTATGTAAACAAAATTCTAATAGTTGCATGATTAAGTATTTTGTTTCCAGTGGTTTATCCATTCGCAGTAGTGCCCATTCCATGGCTTCAAGGCCCATTTGGTGAGGAATCGATGTGTAAAGTGACACAACATCTATTGTGCACAATACCAAACTTTCTTCAGTTTGTAGGTTCATAGAAGTCACACTTCTCAGAAAGTGTGAAGTGTCCTCCAGGTATGTTGGCCAATCTCGCATAAAGTCTTGCATATGGGCATCGATGAATATGCCCAAATTTTCAAAAATTGAGGAACATCCTGACACAATAGGTCTAATTGGCGGATTGTTTAAACATTTGTGTATTTTTGGCAAAAAATATATTTTTGGTCTCCTTGGGTATAGTTGCCTTAAATATCTTTTGGTTGCATTAGTGATCCACCCTAGTTCTTCGGCTTTATCAAGAATACCATCCAGGTTGTTTACAATCTCATTTGTAGGATCTGTTGGCAATTTGGAGTAAACTTCAGTATCCCAAACATGTTCATTGCCTTTCTTAATGTAGAACTCAGAGTCCATAATTACCAATCCTCCTCCTTTGTCCGCCTTCTGAACAATTATATCCTTGTTGTTACGAAGAGTGCGTAGTGCACTCAATTCAGCTCTTGTCAAATTTTGTAGTTTGCTTTTGTATTTAATTTTCGTCATGTCCGCTTTAACAAGGGTTTCAAACAAATCCAAACTCTTATGTGATACAGGCGCCATAAAGTTACTTTTCGGTTTGAATTGTTGCTCTGTGTTTTCGATTGTCACTATTGGATTCAAAATGGTAAAGAAGTATTTTAATCGTAGTATCCTCATGAATTTGAAAAATGACACCTCGGTCTCCAATTCATTGGTTCGATATGTGCTCACAAAAGTTGGACCTTTGTTCAGCAATTGAATTTCAAATTTAGATGGAGAATATTTGGAAATGTTAACAACTATGTTCTGCTCTGACTCCGTAATCCCTGTTTCTTCGCTTGTTCCTTCTCTTTTTCTTTCTCTTTTGCCTTGTCCTCGTCTTGTCTTTTGTCGCCAGACTGAGGTGGTGTTTGATCCGGGGGTTTGGCAAGATTCATGTCCTTCTCTAAAAAAGGAACCGTGGTTGATGTAGAGGCCAAGTCAATTGTTACTATTTTTGCAGAATCCTTTTGTCGTGGTTGCTCCTGGGTAAGTGGTTGTCTGGTAATACTAGTTTCACTATCAGAGACCATACTCTCTTGGGACTGAGCACTATCCAGCCATAAGCCTTATTGGTAAGAATTGCTTTGTCTTCTAAAACAGAAAGGGTGGATGTTGTTTTTCTCACCGCTTTTTTGAAGGAAAGATGATCCGATGGAACAGCCCAAAGTTTGGTTAAGCGCAGTAACTCATTAGAGTCAAACAGGTAGTCTCTAGCTGGACATTTTTCTTGATTGTGCAAGGCTTTCCAGAGGCGGGAATGTAAAGATCCAGCCTCAGCACTTTGGATTTTGTGCCAACTTTTAACTTAGATACTCCTTCTTCCCACCGTTTGTCTTTGGATCCCAAATTCGAACCGGATTTGAGCCAGAGAGACATATTTTGGGAGATGGAATATTGCTCAATAGGAGTTGGCTGTTATGATGTCTAAGGGAGCTGCATCTTTACCTTGAGAGCTTCACTCCCATATGTCAATGACTGCAGCAATTTGGCCCTCAGGACCTGTAAAAAGGGGTCAAGCGTGAGGTCGGGAAGCCGTCTCTTCAGTGACTTCAATAATAAGTACGTTGTGATCCCCTTTCTTCACATGGACTCTAGCTGAGGTTTCAATGAGCTATTATGGTCCATTAGTATTCCCAGGTATTTGTAACTTTGTACTTGATCCAAGCTTGGCCATCAAGGAACCAGCTATTAGTCTTCTTTGTATGGTAGTTGACTGCCATAATTTTGGTCTTCCTGAGATTTATTTTGAGGGAGTTCCGGTTAGAAAAACTGCTTGTTGTGTTTAGTAGGTGCTGAATGCTAATTGGTGTCCGACTGATTAAAACCAGGTCATCAACGTATAGCAAGTTTGACATTAGCTTGTTTCCCAGTTTTGGAGAATGGGATACACAGCTGTCAAGCTCCCTAGGCAGATCGGCCAAAAAGAGGTTAAAAAGGATCGGGGCAAGGCGCACCCCTGCTTGAGGCCTTTCGAGGCCATGATTAGTTTTAAGATATGTGACCCTGTCCCTAGTTTGACCCTAGTCCATGTGTCTGTATGCAACTGCTTAGGTCGATCCAGAAGTGTGTTTTTGATGCTTTTGCTGCATCCATTAACAAAGTAAGAGCCAGTATATTAGTTGTAGTACCTTGGCCACTGCAGAACCCAGTGTGATTGATGGGGATGATGATCTGAAGCCCAAGATGTTAGCTCGTCCAAGATTGTTCCGGCATAGTATTTGGCTTCTACGTCAAGAAGTACGATCAGGCGATAATTATTTGGAGGATGACAATGGAGATAGGAGATGGAGAGGAGCAGTCAATGGGGGAATTGTTCAATTTCAGGGTTCAAAGCAGGAACTAAATTAGTGCAGGAAATAATATAAATTACATTAAAAAAGGTTCCGAACTTATTTAGGAAAGTTGGAAGGTCGCCCTTGTATTATGTTTTAGCGAGAAGTGAGTATCAGAGAGTAAGAGAGTGACATGGCAATCTGGAGGGGGGGTGGGGTGGTGTTCGAGTATTAGAAAATGTTTGCTGATTTGTTTGTTGCTACCAGATAGTTTCATGATTGACTGCATACATGGTGGGTGAGGAGAGTGGACGACATTGAAGGCTATATGGGATAGTTTGAATTCAATTTGCCCCTTAAAGGGGAACTAGTACGGGGCACTTAGAAGAGAGGATATGTGATCCAATTTACGTATGTCTGAAGCCAAGGGGCCACTGAATATAGGGCAGCTTTGAGTGGGGCAAGAGGGGGACTTCAGGGCTCCGAAGATAATCATCACCAAATTACAAAGAATGGGACGACAATGGGGAAATCAGTTCTTGATAGGAAAGGCTTCAGTTTTTTACAGAAAGGATGGAGATCCTGGTAGATGTTCCAATACGATTGATGTGTTATGTTGTAGTGAGGGAGTGCTCCATCCGCATGCCCATGATTTTACCTCAGAGCAAAGGAGTTGGTTGAAACTAAAAAAATGAAGTTTAGTCATCCAGTTTCAATTTGTGATTTTGTTTTTATAGGAAGATTAAAAAAAAATTCCTGATTGTGTCTGAAAGATCCAATTTTACAGAACTGTTTTTCAGCATACAGATATTTTGAAAGGAGTTGGTTTCCAGGTGATTATGGGGCTTATCAGCATACTGGTGAACTTTGATACCTAATCCATGACTTCTTTTAGCAGCTCAATGTTAAGGCTGAAAAGCATCGGTGCAAGAATGGAGCCCGCTGGACCTCCCCAGGTGATGGTCGCTGGATTAGAAGTTGCAGCACCTTATCTAAACAACTGTTTTTGATATGCGAGGCAGGAGGTGAATCGTTGAAGAACTAAACCTTGTAATCACTTTGAGTCTAGTTCTGTCTTCTTATTAACCAAAGTAGTGAATTCCGTAAAATGCAGTACCAGTTCAGTTCAACTGGCCAGGAGAGGGAGTAAAGTTTTATTCAAACAGTACTGTTAGATTTCAAGTTAGTGAGGCCTTTACCTGCAGAAGTCCAAAGTGTAGATTGCGCCTGTCTGTCTCCTAGGAGATTCTGAACAGGAGAAGCAACTTCCAACTTCCTGGCCAGCAAACCTTGTCTGAGGTCGCTGGGACCTTATATGGTCTGCTAGTGGTTGGTACATGTGTACACTGATTGGTGGTTGTATCTGGTGTTTCTATTGGATTAGGGTTGATGTCCTCATTGGTTGGGTATTTGAGCGTTCCGATTGGTTTCTGGGTCTGTGATTCAATCAATGTAGGGTTGGGACAAGGGCTAGGGTTAGGAATTCTATTGGAAGTAGAGACTAGGGCTTCCTATGTTATTGGTTGTTGGGAGTAGGGTGGGACTGGGGCTAGGGTTAGACCTTTAATTGGAAGTAGTGATTAGGGCTTCTTGTGTGATTGATTGCTGGACTAGTTGTGGGACTAAGAGTAGGGTTAGGATTTCTATTGGAAGTAGGGACTAGGGCTTCCTGTGCCATTGGTTGCTTGGACTTTGGTTGGGACTGCTGGTAGGGCTAGGTCATTTTTATTGGACGTAGAGATCAGGCTTTTTGAACAGATTAGGTGCTTGGACTAGGGCTAAGATTGGCTGTAAGGTCCTGGTCTCCTATTGGTTCTAGATTGTAGGGCTAGTGTTGTGATTGGATAGTGTAAGGGCTAGGGTTCCCATTGTTTGAAGGGGTCACCTGATTACTAGGGCTATAAAAGACCAGGGTTAGGGCATCTCAGCCCGGGCGTCTAGGCTAATGGCAGAGAGGACAAGGGCAGTTGCTTGTTTGAGCCTGTTTGAGACCGGTCAGGGCCAGGACCAGGAATGCTGCCCAATATACCTACCTCCTTTATGCATTTATATACTTTCAATGTTCTTATGGATCTATATATTAATCGCTTTCTTCTAATTTAGCATTTTCAATGCACTACCCTATTTCTCAGCCTATACTTTGCTCAATAAATCTTCTAGCCCAACCTTCTGACTCATCTCAAACTTCTTTCTACTACTTTTTCCAATGCCCTAATCCCCAAAATAACTCTTTCTAGATTCTCTCCTACTCTACCCCTCCTTGAATCATCTGAAAACTCTTTTACTATACTGATCCCCTAAAATAAACCTTTCTAACCTCTTCCCTCTTTTCTACCACTTCCCACCTTTCTCAATCCAAACAACTGACTAACATATCCACCACTAAAATTACTTTCATGTTTCACCATACTAATTCAACACTAATCCTGATGGGTTCCAGAGTAGCGTGGTACTTGCGCTTCAAAACCCCATCAGGGGTAGCAAGCGCTATATAAGTACAAAATTCTTTCACTCTTCTCTACCCAAATAACTGAATAACATATCTACTACTCAAATTACTTCATATTTTACTATACTAATTTTCAATACTAATTCTTTATGGGAACCAAAGTGATGTGCTACTCGCCAGAAAAGAGCTTCAATGCCCATCAGGGGTAACAAGTGCTATATGAATGCAAACCTGTCTTCCCCTTTTATCCCTCCGCTTTCCTTCTCACTCCAAATAACTGACTAATATCAACCACTGAAATGACTTTATATTTCACCATATTAATTCACCACTAATCCTTTATGGGCTTCCTGAATAGTGTACGTTAACACCCCATCAGGGGTAACAAGCGCTATATAAATACAAGCCTTTTTCCTCCTCTATCCTTCTGCTATCATTCAAAATCCAAATAACTGACTAACCTATCCACCACTTAAAATGTACTTACATGTTTCACTATACTAATTCAACACTAATCGTCTATGGGTCCCGGAGTAGTGTGCTACTCGCTGAAAAAGCGATTTGACGCCTCGTCAGGGGTAGTTAGTGGTATATAAATGCAATTACAATACAATACAATACTTACACTTTAATGAAGTTGGAATCAGCTAATTTACCATCTGTATTTTTCAGGAACTTTCCTGCGATTACACCCAACTCATGTTTTATGAGATGTAATTTCTGGTAATATCATTATCATGGCACATATTATATGATGTCATTTCCTAGGATACCAAAATTATGCTAGTTATTGTTTACGATACCTAACAACTCCTACTTAATTATGGTCACAGAATAATGGCAAGTGTGTTAGTACTGCTCATTGGACACAGTGGACCATTGTGAGTAAGATTTCTGTTGTGTTCCATAGATAAATCAGTTGAACAAGAAATAGCCAAACTTGTTTGCATTAAATTTCATGCTTGAGCATGTAAACTGAAGTTCTATACAGGAAATGTTGAATATTGCTCAATGTTTGACCACTTTCAGAGAAGGGAACGTGAATGCAGTGTACAAATAATGCCACAATGGTGCTTAGAATTGGTAATGATGCACTCTCATGTAGTGTTGTAATAGAGTGTGATCCAAATGGATCCCAGAACCAGCCAGCTATTAGTTATCCAGATCTTAAATCTGGACCAGTCCCAGTGTTTATTTATGTCAGTGTTATGTTCCAGTGTGCCGATATGGGATGCAGCAGTGTCATCTACTGTATATGTCACCAAAGCCTCCAAGGGGGCATGGGGAAGCAAATGGCTCATCAACCTTATTATGTCAGATTTTGGTCCTGGCTGGAAGACGTTGAGCACAACACTGTGCCCATTAGTGGAATTAACCGCATGCGCGCTAGCGGGTTTTCCCGCTGTGCGCTGAATTTTGAAATCGTGTGACAAAGCCAGCTCGTCATGCGCGTAGCGCAGGTAACGCCCATGACGAGCTGGCTTTGTCATCTGCATCGAAAGGGTTAAGATGTTCCTTCACGTGTTGCAAGTTGTGGACTTTCCTTAGCTCAGTATTAGTGTTAGACCTGGCATTTCTTGGCGCGGTTAACCCGGACCTTTTGACTATAGCTCCTCTATTTTTGATGCTGTGATGAGTTTTGTTTTCCTAGCTTAGATGCTTTGGGTACTTTGCCACTGCTGATCAGTGTCGAAGTGCAAGTGCTCCATAGTTGTCCATAATTGATATGTTTGACTTTCTAGTAAAGTGCACTATGTGTGCCAGGGCTGGTAATGTGAATGCTACTAATAGGCCTGCAGCACTAATTGTGCCACACACACAAGTAGCCCTAAAAAAAGAAATCTCAGGCCTGACACTGCAGTGCCTGCACGCAGTTTGTTAACTGCCTTGTTGTTCTTACAACTGTACCCACTTGCCAGTCCTTACCCGTCCCTTTTTATGCACGTCAGACACCCCTATTGTAGGCCCAAGGTACCACCCTGGGCAGGGTGCAGTGTATGTGAAAGGTAGGACATGTACTGGGGTGTGTAACATGTCCTGACAGTGAAATACTCCCAAATTCGTTTTTCACTGTTGCAAGGCCATCATGCCCTTAGGGCAGAATGGGGAATGCTGTGCCACATGTTTCCAGCATATCTTCTCATAGGCATAAGATGGAAAGATGGAGTTTTGTGTGCCTGAACTCAGAATTTATTAACACATCTTTTTGTGTAGGTGGTTTTTAAATTGTGTGTTTAGAAACCACACTTTTGGAATTCGCTGGTTTCTTGTCCTAACCATTCTGCGTGCCTCAGCCTGGTTGTGTATTGACTGTCTGGGTTTGGATGTGACAGGGTCTGGGGAGTGTCCTGACACCAGAGAGGAGTAGGTGAGACAGCAACAGACTGGCCTGCATTTTGTGTGGTGGGAGGAGTAGCCCCCTGGATGTGAAGAGGGCTGTGTTGCTGCCACAAAAGGATGGCTCCACCCCCTGCGGAGCGTCTGGGGCCCAGACCCTCACTATCAAAGGAAGAGGGTGTGCACTGGCAGGAAAACACCAGGGTTTGGTTTGGACCGGGCTCACAGCCCCCTAAACACAAAGATTTCAACGGCCTTTAGGGGTATAAAAGTGAGAGCTGAAACCCTTGAACTCAAGACTGAACTCAAGCCTGAAAAAGGATTGAAACTACTTTGTGATCAAGAGGAACCTCTGCCAAATAAGAACAGCTGAAGAGACTGAAGAGAAGGACTGCCCTTGCCGTGTGTTCTGGAGCTGGCCAGCAGTTTGCTGATTTGACTAAGGAGAGGACAAGGGACTTTGCTGTGTGCTGTGTCCACCTGCTTGAAAGGAATTTGCTGTGTGCTGTGTTCTGAAGTAACTTGTCTCCAAGGGCCAGAGAGGAGCTGGCTCCCTGTTGTGGAAACTCAGGAACAAACAGGTTTCCAAGTGTGTCTCAGCGACGCTGTGTGCGTGTGCTTTTTGCAGCCTGAGACTGTCATGATAATTGCCCCATGAACGTGTGCCCCGGAGCAGTCTTGCGCTCTGCTTAGATTGACAGCGTGACCAGAAGGGCTGTGATCGTTATCCCTATTGGCCCAGACCATCGTCCCAAGGGGGAGCTGTGAGAAATCACCTCTGCCAGCCCAAGCCTGCCTTTGCCAAGTAGAGAGACCTGTAAACTTTCACCATCGTGGGTCCGAGATCAACAGAGTCGCGCCGGGAGCCGATCAGCTGCAAGGCTGTCGCCTGGTAGCCCAACTCTCACTGCGAAGAGCAGCCACCGCCAACCCAAAACTGCACAGCGTGACGCCCAAGCAGCGAGGGAGGAGAGAGAGACTGCACCTCCCCCAGGTAACGCTCAGCGAGCGTGCATGTGACGCCACCTGGGGCGGAGTGCATGCTACGAGAGATCACTCTCGGCCTTTCCCATCTTTGCATTGCGAGCCTCGGCTCAAGTCAGTACCACGGCCCGTACTCGCCAAGGAGTGGCAGTATCGGGGTCGGATTGTGGAGCTGCACTTTGTTACCTTCGGAACATGATTGGGGGCATATTTTGGTAGTCGCTGACCGTGAGTCATGGATATAAGTGACGACCTTTTATCCAGTATGCTAACCACAGCAATTGGCCTGCATAACAATAAGCCCTCGTGTCAGGGACTCCCATACCTCCCTGTTTTGTGGGTAATTGTAACTTAGCAAGCCCTATCCTCCTACTCTCCGATCCCCATATTATTTCAATTAGCAATGTGTCTAATAATTTAAAGGTGGATAATAGTATCAGAATGGGCAAATTAACAAAGTAATATAACAGTCTAGGTAGCATCACCATTTTAGCTATGGGTATTCGGCCAGCAACTTTATTTAAAGGTGACTGGCACAGTCTGAAACTTCCAGTGGGCAAATTGAACTGGTGCAGTTCTAGTTACGTCATTATAAAAGTAAGCATATGATTTGTTTTCATTGATCGCAAGTCAGGAAAGGCAGTGGAACGATGAAAAAATCTCTGGTATAGGGTCATAGGCCTCATCTAAATTACTAATAAATAAAATGAGATCATCTGAGTATGCCGAGATCACATCACTTCCCCATTAATGTGTATCCCCTGTGTCTGGCCTTTGTATGTAGCCTTTGCAAGAGAGGCTCGAGCACTAAAACAAACAACAGGGGCGAGAGTGGGCAACCCTGCCTAGTGCCCCTCTCCACCCGGTATTGACTCAAAATGTGAAATCCCTTGTGGGCCCTTGCCGTTGGAGTCGTGTATAACAATCGTACCAATTTGATATATTCTGGTGGGGGAACATCCTTTACAACACAACTTTTACAATGAAGTGCCTTTACTACGCAACCATTACAATGCAACTTTTACAATGACTTGCGCTGGGGGGAGCTGTAGGATAGGGAATAGTTTCCAACACCTTCCCTACTATCCACGGCGACTGGAGTTGGAATAGTAAATTATACTATTCACTATCCAGCGCCCCCCAACGCAAGTCGTTGTAACGACTTGCGTTGTAAAACTTGCGTCGTAAAGGCATGCGTTGTAATAGCATGCGTTGTAACGTCATACATCCATTCCGGTGGTATCTTAAAGCAGGACAATGCAAACATCATGAAGTCCCAGTGGAGCGACTCAAATGCTTGCCCCAGATCCAAAGAGATGCAGCCTCGCAGAGCAGCATCCGTGGGTATTTGTAACATTACCATGTGGAGCCTCCGGATGTTGAGTGCCGTGCTCCTATGCGGTATAAATCCACACTGATCAGTGTGAATCAGGCTGGGTGTATATTGTAATAGTCTAGTTGCCAGTATCTTACTTAAAATCCTATAGTCCGTATTAAGGAGTGATAGGGGCCTTTAGCTCGCCATGTCTCTTCTGTCCCTACCTGGTTTCAACAAGGAGATCACCGTCACCTGTACAATAGTGTGAGGGAGGAATCCATCTTCCAATGCCGACTGATACAGCTCCAACAGACGGGGAATCATAAGTTCAGAGTACATTGCATAAAATTCAACAGGCAGTCCGTCAATACTGGGCAATTTATTATGTGGGAGAGCATTTATCGCTGTTTTAATTTCCATATGCATGATTGAACTCTTTAAATCTGCTATTTGGCCATTGTCTGAAATGGCGATCTTTGATCCCTCAAAAAACTCTTCATATTCCCTAACCGTTACTCTGTCCGGAGCCACATATAGTTCATAGTACTGCCGAAATTAGCTTATCTGTAATGACTTCAATATATATATCCATAGCCATTCTTTAATACAAAACCCTACATACCATGAAAGGTATACTTGCTAGTTGATAACAGTATATTAATGGGAAGTCCCATAACCCAGTTATGTGTCATATGTTGGAAGGTGGACTTTTATCAGGGCACCTACCTCTAGCAATAAGGCCAGCAAAGCAATATAAGATCCAGGCAAGGTCTTAATAAATTAATCCCTTCCTCAACCCTTGGTAGCCGGAAATGAGCAGCCAGGCTTAACGCAGGAGACAGGAATGTAAAGCATTTAAAAACACCAATACATTAAATGAGTAAAACACAACACACAATAAAAATCACACACCAATTTATTAAAAATAGGAAATATTTTTATCTTTACAATGACACTAAAACAACAAAAATCCAATAAAGGGAACCGAAGATATGAATTTTTAAAAATGAAAAACTTTATAGAGCTTAAAAACATATGGCTACAACATGGGAAACTGGGTTGCACTTGAATGGGACAAAGTCAAAGTTTTAAGCCAACCGCAATAGAGCCCTGTGCAGATACACTAAGCCGGAGGCCCCAGTCAAAAGTTTACCTTGGACTTAGAAATGTTTCTGGAGGATTTTCTCTCGACACATTGCGGTCCCCTCCAGCATGCCAATTTCGATGCAACGTCATCGTATTGCTACTCTTCGAGGCCCTGGTCAAATCCTGAAAGTCTGGAGCTCCACTGCTTTCAGCAGGATGAACCTGAGATCCTGGCTGGGTCATGGGGAAGGTAGTCAGCTTGGCTCTTGACGTTGGGTCGGTCCCCTTATGGAGCTTTTTCCACAAGATTCTCCAAACTTCTGGAACTTCTTCCTGAAGTTTCCCTTGAGAGTTCATAGTGTCCAAAACACAAATCTAAGTGTCTATAAACTCTGAGATGGTCTTTGGAAGTTTGGGACTGCAATTCCCACAATGCACCTTGCCAAACTCATAAAAGTCCACAGGACGCACTCCAGGCTGGGGCCTCCTTGAATTGGATGGTGCAGGGAAGCTCTGTTAAAATGATGCTTTCAGGTAGTCCACGCGTTAAACCTTTTTGAAGCAAGGCAACGTCCTCAGAGCTGTAGTTCACAGAGTGCAGCAGGAGCAGTCCTTCAGGGAGCAATCCAGTGTCGTTTAGACCAGGGTTCGAGCAGGTCAATCTGTCTTCTTGTAGTTTGACAGCAAATCTGATTTGCTTTGCAGCTCTCACCTATTGATTCAATGATCTAGGGTGACAAGCAGGGGCGACACCCCTGTATAATGAGGTTCAGGGTGCCACGCAAAAGCATGACAGCTTCCTGCAAAGTGTGGTATATTCTTGTCCCACAAAGCACTTCACTTTAATATTCAAGATGGAGATTTTCTCTCCTTTGGAGTAGGAGCTGGTTAAACCAACCCCCTGGTATGGCTCGTTTCCCTTAACATTCTCCCTCCAATTCCTGTAAATTCCACTCCTGGGCCTGACATCTGGCGGGGGGTACAGGAATAGGGGGTAGGCCTGGCTGGAATTCCTTACTGTCCTACTCTTTTTGAAGCCCTGTTTGATATACCCAACCTCTGACCTGGCCTGTTCTCTGCAGCTGCAGAGCTCCCCACATCAGATAACCTCTCCTCTATGAAGGCCACTTATCACCTCATCCAAGCAGCTTGGCCAAGCCTGTTAAGGCTGGCTGACTAGTCAGGAAAGGCTGCTATAAGGCTGGATTGTGGCTCACAGAAAAGAAAGTCCTATAACTTAATTTTTGTACTAGTTATGACAAATTCAGCAGTGGCAAGTCATTGGATTTATTATCGCCAATCTTTGAAGCCCTTGAATGCTATTTTCAGGTTCTTCCTAGCAATATTTTTACTTAAACAACATATTCCAATGTTAGCTTACAGAGCTAATAATCTACCAATGGGTGGGAGGATGAAATTGACAATCTTTCCCTCACCAGGGCATATAAAACATACTTTATAATGTCGCTGCTCATAGTTACATGGCAACCCACCCCTGAGGGAACCTAGTTGAGACCTTGAGGGTGACCTGTATGTAAAAATGAGATAGATTACCACTTTGGAAGTACCTTTGTTGCAGAGTTTCTGCTCAGGAACAGAACTATGCTTGGAACCATGGAACATCAGTATGTAGGGACTGAGGCACCATACCACATCAATATCTTTGAGCATGAGTCTGACTAGCTATAGTGCTTCTCTTGCCCTCCTAACCTTTCCAGAGAGACAAGTTATTTGGCACCCCAGAACATAACACCCCAACTGTAGGACTTGGCTTTTTTGGCTATAGCTTCCTAAACATTTTGCTTTCACCCTAGACCATTTTCCTGACATAGAGTTACCAATTTAGATGCTTTGGGTACTTTGCCACTGCTGATCAATGTCAAAGTACTAGTGTGCCCAGTGTAAAGTGTAATGGTAAATGGTTGGCCATGATTGGTATGTTTGCCTTACCAGTAAAGTCCCTAATAATGTGCACTGTGTGGGTAACCCCTGTTCAGGGTGCAGTGTAAGGAAAAGACAGAAAATATAATGAGGTGTGTGTTATGTCCTGACAGTGAAAAACACTCCATTTTGTTTTTCACTGCTGAAAGACTATCCTGCCCATAGGGCAGGATGGGTAGGCTGGGTGTTGGGTTTGTTACCCTAGTTTCCTATAAGTTTAAAATGGAGAAGTGAAGTTTAGTATGTATGAACTCACATTGTCATACCACATCTTTCTATGAAAGTGGTTTTGGCACTGTGTGTTCAGAAACCACTCTTTTAGAAAGTGGCTGGGTTTTGTGCTTTAAGCATGTCTGTGTGTCTCTGCTGAATGTGGATTGACTGTCTGGATCTGAGAGGCGAGAGGAGCTGGGAGAGGGTATGTCCCAGCAAGGGGTTGAGATGGCACCAGGCTGCCCTACATCTGGAGAGTGGGGGGAGGAAAAGCCCGGGAGGTGAAAAGGCCTGGGCTGCTGCTATAAACCAATTGACCCATCCCCTGCTGAGTGATTAAGGATCCTGACCCCCAGTATCAAAGGGAGAAAGGTGACACTGGGAGGGAGACACCCAGAAGTGATTTAGGCAGGGGTCAGGGACCCCTGAGCACAATGAACTTCAAATACATTTAGGGGTATGACTATGAGAGCGGATGCCCCTCAATGTGGCAATAGAAATGGATTAAGACTGAAAAGGCTTAGACCCATTTTGTGGTCAAAAGGAACCTCTGCTAAGGAAGGAACAACTGAAGAGATTGCTGGGAAGGACCAAACCTTGCTTCGTGAGCTGGGGCTGGTCTGCAGTTTGCTGTTTTAACCAAGAAAAAGGCTGTTGGGACTGCGCTGTGTACGCTGGGTCCCCCTGCTTGAAGAAGACTGTGCTTTGTGCTGTGTCATGTAACCCCAAGGCTGGAGGTTAGCTGGCTCCCTGTTTGGAAACACAGGAAAATAAAAGTTTCCGGAGAAGTTTCAAGTGACGCAGTGGGCGCGTGTTGTGGCCGCTTGAGACCCTCGGAAGGTGTGCCTGTGATCTTGGACACACGGTGGAGAAGTGAGACTCGGAGGCGCTGGAAGCGTGTCGTGGTGCACAGGAGACGTTGGTGAAGAGCGCCTAGTCAATGTGTGCATCGAAGGTGAAGCGAGTCTCGAACACGCTAGGAGAATGTTGTGATGCACCGCAGGCATTGGTGAAGAGCACCTGGTCAGCGTGTGCATCAGAGGTGAAGTGAGACTCGGACGCACAAGGTGCATGTCGTGGTGCACCGCAGGCGCTGGTGAGGAGAGCCTAGTCGGCGTGTGCTCTGCGGTGAAGGGACTCTCGGATGCATGTCATGGTGCACAGGAGGCGTTGGTGAGGAGCGCCTGGTCAATGAGTGCATCAGAAGTGGAGTGAGTCACGGACACGCAGGGTGCATGTCGGGGTGCACCGGAAGCGCTGGTGTAGAGCGCCTGGTCATCAAATGCACCGGAGGAGAAGAGAGGCTTGGACACGGTGAGCATGTTTGTGGTGCAGCCGAAGGTGTTGGTGAAGAGCGCCTGGATATCAGGGCACCAGAGTTAGAGTAAGTCTCAGTGAAGCAGTGTGCGTGCTTTAGTTCAACCTGGGACTGTGGAGGTGATCGGCAGATCATCATGCGCACGGGAAGAAAGTGAGTCTCTACAGTGCGGTGTGCGTGTCTTGGTGCGAACTGAGACCGCAGGATGGAGGAGGACTTTACTAGATGGATACAATTACCACTATCTTTGTTAAGACGTGTTTCATTGAAGATCATCGTTATTCCTAGGCTGTTATTTCTGTTTTAGAATATACTCATGGTGCTCCCACAACACATATTCACTAAACTAAGGTCCCTAATGATGAAATTAGCCTGGGCAAGCAAACAACCTCGAGTAAAATGGGAGATACTCATTTGGACATACGCTTTTGGTGACCTTATAGCCTCGGACTTAGACTTATATTATAGAGCACCGCAGTGTTCACATGCCTCTACCTGGCAATGTGGCCTCTAGTCTCTCCCTCCCATATATAGAGAGAAAATAGCTTCCTCAGGCACTTTTTAGAAAACCAACAAGAAGACATAGTATTCTAGATTCTATTAATTAATGCCACTAGTCATGCTTGGCATAACCTATAGAACATACAAGCAGGTGCTATTTTGTATTCTCTATTGACCCCTTTCGAGTGGTGCACTTGGCCTCCTTCCAGTATAGACAGGGGGGTAACAAATGCCATGAGCAAAGTTAATGTGACTGTTATTGGAGGCCTCTTTGAGGGGGTAGAATTTCGGGGCTGGGAGCAATTGACAGCTGATGGCTCGGCCCCTACATTACTGGTTCATTTCCAGTACTTTAGATTATGGCATGTTCTGAAGACTTTTCTGGGGGATTACCTCCAGGAGCCGCCCGAGGTCCTAGCCCTCTTCTATGCCCTTAAAACCCTATTGTCTTCTAAATTAATCTCTAGAATATATAACATCACGCAAGCAAATAGGCACTGCTATTTTCAAAATCTAGGTAAGAAGGGCTATTAGAAACAAACAATGCCAGTCTTGCTGTGAAACTATGCAAAAGTTATTCATGAATGGCAGGCATCACCTCATATACTTCAAATTCATTAACAGAACATACTACACTCCAGTGCGTCTGCATAGGTATGGATTGCAAGATAATGGCACATGCTCCCACTGCACAGAGCCTAAGGCCGATTCATACACCTAGCTTGGAACTGCCCTAATGTGTTAGAGTATTGGGGGGAAATATTTCAGAAGCAGCCTTGCACTGGTCCTGCACCAAAATGTAGCCCTTCTAGGTTACACCGATGCTTAGATAAAGATTCTAGTTGCTGGTGGCGATGGATCTGCTGATGGCCAAGAGTCATGTTGCAATGACGTGGGGCAGTGGTCCAGTCCCCACAATTGAGGACTGGAAAAAAAATGATCTATTGCAACATGCAGTCGAATGCATATGGTGAACTTCTTCCACTGCAATCTGGCCACACACTTACTGGGGGGTATTCCAGCAGTATCTGATTGGTAAAGAAAGTGGCGAACCTGAGGGTGTGGTAGATAGTGATGAACACCAATGTCATGATGTGAACACGAATGGCTGATAACCACTACTTGGCCCCGAATGAACAGGATTGTTACACTGATGTGCAGGGTGAAGCTTACCAATGATGTATGCATTATAGTGTCTTGTCTTCTATCCCTTAAAGTGCTCTTATGTAAGTGTGAAAGGCCTCTCTCGACATCTATTTGCCTTACATCCATTGTTTGATGATGTGTCATGTAAATTTATTTTGTTATTAAAATAAATACAGAATTTTTTTTTTAAATGGCTGGCTCAGCTACTATATGCCTTTCAATCTGTTCCTCTGATTCCCAAGTTGTTGCTCAGACTCTTGGTGGAACCCAGGGTGATGGTGGTCCCGTTTTGGCCTAAACACTCACAGTTTCCCAGGCTCAAGACATTAGCAGCCCAGGGCCTGTGGATGATTCGCTGTTCTCCCTTCCCTCTCAGAACCTCTCCCTTCCTGTCTCTACAGATGCTGTCCCTCTTGATTTGGAAATTCAGAGGAGGGGGTTGCAGCGGAAGGGTCTGCCATGACATTTAGCTAAAGCAATTCAGCAGTCTCAGAAACCGTTCACTTTGAAATCTTACGTGAGGCATTGGGGTAGTTGGAGGATCTACATAACCTCTGAAAACAATCCCAATGCATGTTGTAAGATTGCAAAGAGGACGGTTACTCAAAGTAAATGGGCCTCTACAGCTTTCACCTCTTGCTTGTGATCTGAATAATGCTATGCAGGTCTTCTTGGAAAGTTTTGAAAAACGTCTGACAGTCTCTACCTTAGATGCCCAGTGGGTGGCTATTCGAGCTTTCAGGTCTCCTTGGAGTAATTTGGCTGATGCAGAAGACTTAGTGGCATGTCTGTTGCACAGTTGTTCTCTGTCCAGACCTTTGGTAAAACTATTATTTCTTTTGTGGGGTTTGCCTTTGGTTCTGAATGCTTTGGTCTCTCATTCTTTTGAGACTTTGGAGATGGTGCATACTAAGTTCTTGACCTATAAAATAGGTGGGTATTACATCCTCAAAGCAGTTGGAAAGTTGGAGGCTCCTATGGCAAAGGAGACTGTTGGAAAGTGGGTTATTGGTAGGGGCAAATATAGGTCTGCCACTGGCAATAAGGCCACTAACACATGGTAGGACTTAGCATAGGTCTTAGAAAATTATTCTTATGCTCAACCCTTGGTAACGTGGCTGCGTGCAGCCAGGCTTAACTTCAAAGACAGGTATGTAAAGCTTTTAAAAACGACATTTCATTAAATAATTAAGACACAACACATACTAAAAATCTAACACCTATTTGTGAAAATAGGAAATATTTCTATCTTTAAAATTACACCAAAATGACAAAAACCCAATGTAGGGAACCGGAGATATGAATTTTCCAAGATTTAACTAAATATAGAACTTAGAAAATTATAGCACCATATTGTGATACCTGCTCGTGATAGACCGGGCCAAAGTCAAAGTTTCAGGCCGGGCACGATGGAGCCCAGAGCGGCTACAGCTCCTGGCAGGTCCCGCTCTCAGTTTCTACCTTCACACGTAGAAACTTTTCTGGAGCTTTTCTTCCCGAGGGCCCTCAAAGCTCCCAGCCAATCCGGATCCGGTGAGTGTTCACGGGCTAGATTTGTGACGAGGTCTTGGTCAACTTCCCTGGAGAAGACTTAGAACATTTCTCAAGATCACTTCAGCGGGGCAACCCAGGAATCAAGGCCGGCACGCGCTAGCTATGGAAGGCAGGCGGCTTGGCTCTCGTGGTTGCTCCCGGTCACCTTTTCTATGAGCGGACTTAGAAACTTTTCTGGAGCTATTTCTCGCGGGGTCTCTCAATGCTTCAGTTTTCTTCTAGTCCCGGTCAAACTCTGGAAGTTGGACCCATGGAGCTTTTTGCGGGATGAACCTGGTTGGCTTGGCCGGCTCGCGGCTGAAGGCAGGTGTCCTGGCTGGCCAGGTTGAGTCTTTCCCTCTATGGAGCTTTTTTTCAAAGTTGCTCCAAAGTTCTTGAATGTCTTCCTGAAGTTCCTCAAGGTGTTCCAACGTGTCTCAAACTTACTCCAAGGGTCTGGAAGCTCCAAAATGTTCCTTAAAAGTTGAGGACGGCAGTTCCCACAATCCACTAGTACAAAATCCTTACACATCCACTGATGGTTCTCCAAGGTGTAGATTTGGTTGCTGATGTTCGTGATAAGCTCTTTTAAGCTGTAGCTTTCAGGGAGTCCACTCTTTAGTTATTTTTCAGCAAGATAATCCACAGGGCTGTAGTTTCAGATGGTGCAGTCATCAGAGGTCAGGCCTTAGAAATCTTTGCACAGCAAAACTTCTCAACAGGGCACTTCTTGCTTCAGTAAGTTTCAAGCAGCAGATCTGAGAGGGTCTACCCCTCTCAGATACTTAGTTCAAGTTCTCTGGGTCATGCAGGAGGTCACTTCACACCAATGCGAGCAGGGTAACACCTCAAAGTTATGACCACATTCTGTAGAGAGTGGCATTATTTTGTCCCAGAGTGCATCAAATCTTCTAAATCCATAATGGCTGATTTTCCAGCAAGGAGGTAAGAGCTGGCTAAACACACCCCTGGGATAGCTAATTTACTCAGACTCTCCCCCATGCATCTGCTCATACCTTCCTTAATCCTACCATCTGCTTAAGGTGGGAAGTTCAGAGCTGTAACTGACACTGGTCTCTACTCTCCTCTTTAAAGAACATAGTTTACAACTCCTCCCCCTGGCCTGGCATTCCTATGGAACAGCACACTGCCCTGCCAGCAGAGAGAGTTGGTTAACCCCAGGGGCTTATTGTCACCTCTTTAAGACAGCCTGGCTAATCCACTTAACTCTGACCAATTATGGCAGACCACTGGAAGGCTGAATTTGGACTTACAAACAAGAAAGTCTTATAACTTCATGTATGTACACTTTAGGAGAAATTCAACAATATGACATTTTTGGATTTATTAATACCATTCTGGGAAGTCTTTGAATGTCATTTATAGCCCTCTCTAATCAAGAGTTATTAATCAATAACTCCCTACCATGTTAACCTATGTAACAGGGGATTTGCAATGGGAAAAATGACTTGAGCCATTTTTCCAGCACCAGGACTTACAAAAACATATTTTGTAAGTACTTGTCTTATATCTACAGTAGCCCCTCCCCATGTGCAACTAGGGGAGACTTTAGTGGTTCTTAATCTGTAGAAATATTGCAGATTCTCCCTCCACACTTCTCCTAGCATCAAAGTCGAATTTGAGCAGCACTTTACCACAATGTAGGGAGTGAAATGTGACATTTCACTTTACCCAGGCATATGAAAACTAATTTTATAAGGGAGTACTTTATAAATATCTGACCCCCACCCCTGGCATACCTAGGGGAGACCCCAGAGGTCCCTAATATGCCAAAACACATGTTTTCCATTTTTAAGTGCCCCAAACACCAACGTCGAGTTTTGGCACAATGTGCTTTTTAAAAGCAGTCCTGGCACCCAGGGCTGTTTTCAAACTGACCTCAGGCTTCAGCAGTGCGCACATGCAAGTGCAGAAAAGGGCTGCTGGACTCTAAACTGCCATGCCCCAGGGTACTGGAGACTTCTGGTAGTTTCAATCCCCCTGCCCTATTATATACTAGGGGCCTATAGTGGACGTCATGCCAACCACAGGGGTACCCCACCATACCATTGTGTATCCTAGTGTATATAGGTGTTTTAACTGTATTCTAATGTGTCTCTTTCAGCATAGCACAGGCCCTGGGCCTTGTTAGGCAGAGCCCGGGCTCAGTCAAAATCAGTTACCACCAGTACCAGTCAGCAAAAAGTTGTGAGGAACTCAGGGCACAGGATGACGTTGCAACAGAGACATTTTTGTCTTTTTCTAACGATGGTGTGTATCTCTGTCTGGATTCTTCATTTGTTCCCAAGGTAGCTTTCCAGTTTCAAAGCAATCAGGAGGAGATTCTTCCAGCCTTGTGGCCTGAAGGCTGCTATGACTTAAAAGTGCGGTGGTGCTTCCTGGATATTAAAATGGCCTTTTGGTCTATCTGGATAAGACAAAGTATTTTTGTAAGACTAATTCTTTTTTCTCTTTTGGATCTTCTTCTAGAAGTAATAAGGCTCTATCCATTAGTCGTGCATCAAGCAATTGAGGGGGGGTTGCTTCTACCTGGGCATAGTTGAAGGGGATTTCCATTTCAGGAATGTGTCAGGCAATGTGTCAGGTAGCTACATGGATTACCCAAAATAGTTTTGTTAAACATTATCTTTTGCAGAATCTGTTCTGTGATGATAATAACTTGGTCTGTGGATGTTCCATTATGTTTTTTCTTAAACTGCCCACTCTGATGTTCTGAATACATCACTATGGGGTGTCACATTCTTATGGTGGTCTCCAAGTTTTGGAACAAAGTCAAAGTTTGAGGCCGACTGCAATGGAGTCCTGCTCGGGTACCCCTTGCAGTAGGCCTTGGTCAAATTTGACCTTTGGACGTTTCTGGAGCTTTTACCTCCAAAGGCCCTTGCTTCTCTCTGCCAGTAAAGAGATGATGAAGGTTCACCAGCATGACTTTCAGGGAGGTCCCGGTCATACTTTGGAAGTCAGACCATTGGTGCACTCCAGCGGGATGAAACTGTAATCCGGGCTATGTCCCGGATAAAGGTGGTCTGCTTCACTCTTGCGGTCGGCTCAGTCACCTTTTGGAGATTTTTCCAAAAAGTTTCTCAAACTTCCAGATTGTCTTCCAGTGGGTTACACGTGTCCAGTACACACATCCAAGGGTCTGTAATCGCCTAGATGGTGCTTGGCATGCTTGGACTTCACTTATTACAATGCACTTGCTTAACCCCATAAAACTCTATTGGATGCACTCCAGGGGGGGTACTCTGGCTGGAGACGGGTCAGTTAAGCCCTGTTAACCTGTAGCTGCAAGGAGTCCACTCCTTACTCCTCTTTGGATCAAGGCAAAGTCCTCAGAGCTCTATTCCCAGATAGCGCTCTAGAGTCGTCTTCAGCAGTCAGGCCCTTGGGTGCAGATAATGATTCCAGCAAGACACTCTTCCTTCTACTTGTAATTGCAGGCTGCAGAACCGAGAGGCTCTGTAAATCTCACAATTGTATCCAGTGTTTTCTGTTGACAAGCTGGCAAGCACCCCTGTCTAATGAGGTGCAGGACAAAGCCCCTCAAAATTGACAACTTCATCTAAAGTGTGGCATAGTCTTGTCCCAGAAAGCACTATTCTCTCAAAATCCATCACGATTTACATTTCAGCAGAGCAGCAAGAGCTAAGTAAACTAAACTCTTATGGCTTATTACCATAAACACATATCTGTGAATTTCTTCCTTAAGTCTCCAATCTGGCAAGAAGAGGGGGTGGCCCTGGCTGACAGGCTTGCTTCACTTGCTTTTCTTTTGAAGCTGATGCTTTATGGCTCAACCCCTTGCTCTGGCATTCCTGCACCCCACAAAGCTCTCTCCAGCAGATAGCCTCTGACCAGCCAGGCTACTTATCACCTAATCTAGGCATCCTGGCTAATCACCTCAAGGCTGACCAATCAGGTAAGTGTGCAAGAGGCTGGATTTTTGCTTACAAATAAGAAAGTCTTATAACCTCTTTTCTGTCCAAGATATGATAACTTCAACAATGACAATTTGCTGGATTTACAATACCTTTCTGTTCAGTCTTTGAATGATACCTTCACATTTCCCTAACAATAGTTAGGGATCCATAACACATTGCCATGTTGGCCTATAAAGCCAACCATCTTAAAGGGGAAAAAATGAATTGTGCAATTTCTTCTTCACCAGGATTTATAAAACCTCTTTTATAAAGCCTCTGCTCAGTTACAGGGCGCCCCACCCCTGGAACACCTTGGGGAGATCTGAGGGCTCCTAATTTGCAAAAACAATTTTGGTTATTATTTCACAGTGCCCACAGCACCAAAGTAGAATTTGTAGTGGATTTCCTACAATTGGGAAAAATTAAATGTGCAGCTTTCACTCACCAGGGTTTATAAAACCTCTTTTATAGGGACCCTGCTTTTAGTTGCAGGATCCCCACCCCTGGAACATCTAGGGGAGATCTGGAAATAAGGTGGAGTATCACTTTTATGGTGCCCATACCACCAAAGTCGAATTTGCAGTGAATTGTACTTTTAAAAGCAGTGCTGCAACACAGGGCTGCTTTTAAAATGACCCCAGGTTCTCAACAGTGTACACATGGCAAATGAAACGAAGGCTGCTGGCCTCTAAACTGCCATGGCCTTTTATATGCAAGGAACTTATAGGTAGTTTTCATCCTTGGACCCTACTGTTCCTCTGCTGACAATAAATGTCCTCACATGCTGAAAAATCAGCACGCACTGGTCTGACATTACATTTTTTTAAAATATATTTTTATTGTTTTAATGCAAACAATTGTACAGATACGATCCACAATTTTCTCTGATTTACAGGCAACCAGAGTAGTTTATGATGAAGCATGACATAGTCAAGGATAATCATTAACATCAGTCAAAGACGCATATCACTGTATTTACAGTTGTACGAATCTCCTATGCAACTAACTCCACATTTAATCTAGTATAAAGTGGATACCTCTACCCAGGTTTACCAACAATATATAAGAAAATACCGCCCGCCCCCTCTGCTATCCCTCCCTCCTCCCTAGTGGCGTAACAATTGTAGACATTAATTTGTAGTGACATGAGCTAGGCAGATTGACATTAAGAAGCAGCACAACATCAATCGTTGACTCCTCTTATGGCTGTCAGAGGCAACAACCAAGCTATATAACAGTGCGCCCATCCCCCCCAGGTGGGGCAAGCCCTCAAGGCGGCACTTCTAAAGCTGACTCATCAGAATCCAAACTAGAGTCAGAGTCTGGAATTTTTAATAGTGCCACCAGTGCCTCCCACGCCCTCGCCACCTCCCGTGCTTTTTCACTGTTGGCGCGGATCGCCAGTTGCAATTTTGTAGACCCTTCACATTCCGCCCACTTAAGAAATTCTGTATGCCATCTCTGGTAGTTAGGACCCTTCTGCGCCTTCCAGTGTACTTTGATTTCTCTCTTTGCTTGTAATAGCCCCAGATCTATGAATTTGCTCATCACCTTGTTCCTAGCAGTATGCGGGAGCCAATGTAACAAACAGAGACCTATGGTGGGTTTTATATCTCTAGCTGTAACATCCTGCAGGAGCGTTATCACCTCCTCCCAATACGTCCCGATTGGGGACACCTCCACATCATGTGGGGGAAGTCTGCCCCTCTGTACCACAGCGCGGACACACTGCCAAATCAACCCCAAAATGTTGGTTCATTTTGGCTCGCGTAAGATAAGCCCTGTGTAGCACAAAAAAATGTATCAATTGGAAACGTGCATTCCTCGTACTTTTCCACGCTTGCTCCAGTAACCTTTTCCATGTTTTCTCAGGGAGTTCCGTGGCTATATTTTCCTCCCATTGTCGTCGAAGTGAATTCAGAGGGGTAAGATTGGTGCTGGCTGCCATAATTACATATTGGCATGCCACTGAGGTTGAAGGTTCCCTCAGTCCCTCCTTCAAATGTGTTTGAATGGCCATTGTGAGCGCCATATGCAATAAATAGTCCCCCGGGTCAGATCAAACCTATCTTGGAGTGTCCATTAAGGTAGTAAAATACCATCCTCGTAAAGAACCCCCATGGTAGTCAGGCCCCTCGTCGCCCAGTCAACCAAATGCCCTCCTGTCTCCCCATGCGGTAGGACCTCGCACATAATTAGTGGTATATCGGGAGCATATGGCCGCGCGATGTGTGCTCACCGTTGGCTTCTATTCCAGCAGAATTTAAAAATCAGCATCTCCTGAGTGAGAGAGGAGACCAGGAGCGGCAACTGAAACAACAATCTGGACAATGTCTGTCTTGGGCCCTGAATTTCATCCGTAGTAGGTTGACTCCGAAATTTCCCTGCCACCATCTGAGTAAGTGTTAGACCTGTCAGCCCTAGGGTGGTCTTTCCCTATTTTTTTCGCCCTTGCCTCATTTTTCCCACTTACTTTTTTGTTGGCCTTAGGTCTCCGAGCACTTTCCCATTGCTAATCAATGCTTAGGTGCAGGTGCTCTCTATTTCAAACATGGCTTCCACAGGCCCCTGCTACTGCAGCGTGGTCTTTTTAGTCGCACTCTAGTTGCCAGGAGCTGGCTGGAACCCTTAAACATTGTTGCCATACCAGCCTGACTTGCCTGCCCATAGCTAGACTAGGGAAGCTCCTGGAACCTTCTAGAATAGTGGCGGAGTCTATTTTTGCCGCCTTAGAGGGTGGTCACCTGACCTGAGCATATATAAAGAAAGGAGGGAAAGTTTTTAGTCAGTTGGGGCATCACTGACCCGGGGGACCCTTCGCAGGAGACTTAGGTGGCAGGACCTAGTCAGAAACCTATACCACTGGGGGTGACAGGGTTTAGGCGCTGCCCACCAAGCTGTGTGAGGAACACTGAACTAGCCCACTGATCTGGCCCAGCGGGAGGGGAACCCAAGGACCACCTGCAGTGACCTGCTGAGGAAACCTGACAGCAGCCTTCAACTCAACCCCCACCCCGTTTTCAAGAAACCACAAATCTGTTCTCTACCAAGGGCGCAGGAACCATCAAGTGCCAAGAAGAAACCTGACTGCCACAGGACTACTGGGGATCAAACAGGTATTTGGCTGTGCCCCTTCTGCCCCCGCTTTGCCTTGACATGAGCCCCTGCACTGTCCTGCCACTGTCGTGTGGCCTGTCCTGTCTGAACTGCTAACCAGCCTCCAATTTAAATAAACTACCTGTGGAGCGCCCTGCCTGCCTAGGGCTAGCCCCCCTGGACTGCCTGTCCTGCCAGAACTGTTGGGTGTGCCCACACCACACGTCTCACCCAAGTGCTGTGCACCTGAGAGCGCTATAATCCTCAAGTCCTAGGAACTGCTGCTGTGCGCTGTGTGCCCCCCCGAAGCGCTACGTCAATCCCCACTCACCGCAGGGGAGACTGCCTGTGAAGCGCTGCTGTCCGGAGCGCTGCGATCTGCACCCAGCGGCCCTCGGTGCCAGAAAAGGGCCGCCGCCGCGTTACTGTCACCGCAGCCCTGCCCGATCGTGTGCAGTCCTTGCAGCAGCCCCCGGAGGCTTGGGGAGGCCGCCGCGATCATCTGGGGGCCTCCAGCCCCCGCTGAGCATCCCGTTGCGGCAGCCCCCGGTGTCAGGAGAGGGCCGCCGGAATTCCTGTCAGGACACGCTAGGCCCGACAAGGCCTGAAGCCTCCACCTGCCGTCATGTGATGGGGGACGCAGCGTCCCTGGCCATGCCCTCATCCGGCGCCGCGCAGCTATTGGCTGACGCTGCCGCGCCCACCCAATCCGCCTGCTGATTGGTTCCCGGGCCGCCCACGTCATGGCGGGCCCGGGATCAGGACATCCCTTCACCCGAGGGTTCGGGGGAGTGCTGAGTGCCCCCCCTACTCCTCGAGAAGAGAGCCGGAACTGCCCTGGGGCCGGAGGGAGGCCCGAGAAGAGCGCCGGAGCAGCGCGGGCCTCCCCTGACTGACCCATCACCCCCGAGGCCTGCGAACACCACCGGAGGGCACTGTGCAGAACAAGAGCCCCCCCCCCCCAGGGAAGAACACATCGCAAGGGCTCCCGCGGGAGCCGAAGACATCAGGTAAACCCCGGGGAGGAGGGCGGAAGGCCGGAGGAGGCCCGAGTTCGCCCCTCCCCTGGGGGAAGACTGTTATTGGGCCCCATTGGCCCCAGTGAAGCCCACTGATTACTGTGGACCTGGCCCGAGCCCTGCCAGACACATTTGGAGCCTGAATTGAGGAATGCTCGAGTTAACCCTTGCCGGAGGTGAAGTTAAATGGTAGTTAATGCAGACCCTGATGCCTAGCGTATCTATGCTCATTTTACCTTAGGCACTGCTTATTTTGGCCTTAATGAAATTCCCTACATATGGTCAATGAAATGTTTTATTTGTGATTAATGAAATGGGGGCCTTGCCGGATCTTTGATGGAATGCTGTATACTCTGGTCTAAGGCAGTGATTCCTGAAAGCCTCCAGTTGAGCCATCAAATGTTTATTCTTGATAAAGGAGGTACTTAGTTCTATGCTAAGTGATTGCTGAAAGGTTTACTTCTGATTAATTAAACGTTTTACCCTCATTTAATGACCTGCTGATTCCTGCTGCCAGGAAATGTTTATTGCTAAGTAATGAAATGGTTATGGTGATATGCTACAATAAATGAGGAATTGCCCCCCTTTGAAGAAAAGCCTTAAGGAAATAGGTCTCTACCCCGACTGCATTAATAATTGGATTGTTTCCTTTTCCCCTTCTGAAGAATTGTTTTAATGTGAGGATTGATTGCTTGAAATGAATTACCATGCATGACCTTGATCCAGATTAAATCTATTGATTTGAATCAAACTTACTGGTGTGGTCTCAGTCATTGTGTGCGTTCCCTGTCTCAGTAGATGCGTGTGCTGTATGGTCACTTTACACCTAAGCTTCGGGTGCCTACCTGCTCGGGTCAAGCTACCCCCGGGGAACAGGTGACCCCAGTTCCTACATTTGGTGGCGAGCGGTGGGATTAGGACCTGCAACTATACAGCACCCTCCAGTGAAACAGAGTGCGCCGCAATTAGACTAGACACCTATCGTGCAGGCAAGCCTACTCAATTGGCCCCCCACTGTCTAACCTGAGTGTGTAGAGTCCTGTTTTGACCCAATCCTGTTACCTACGTCCTAGTATCTTTTCCTTGATTTATCTGGGTCCCCACCTGTCAAAATGGAGTTCCAGCTAGCCAACCTGGAATAGTACACAGTGGTGCAGCTAAGGGAATTTTGTCAGGGGATGGGGGTGCCGGTTGAGCGGAGAGCCGCAAAGGAGGAGCTTCGTACCGCTTTGAGGGCATCGGTAAGGGCCCACCCAGAGGGGAGAGGGGATGGGGAACAGGAGGGGCAGGTCACACAAGAGGAGGCGGCTGCTTCAGGAGAACTAGACCTACTCAATATTGATGTTACTGAAAATGTGTTGCCAGGAAGACGTTCCAGGACAGGCAGTAATGGGTCTAAGGAGTACGTCATCTCAGGAGTATGAGGACAGGAGGGAGGAGAGGCAATTGAAATGGGAGCTTGCCAAGCTAGAGCACGAGAGAGAGAGAGAAAGGGAAGATAAAAATGTTGCATTGGAAGAGAAGAAGCTGGCGCACAAGCTTCAGCTTAAGGAGTTGGAGCTGAGAGCCTTGCAATTAAGTGCGCCAGGAAGTCCTAATGGTGGCAGCGTACCAGGGGCTCAACTTGAGCCTAAGTTTTGGTTACCCAAAGAGGTGATAGCGAGTTACACTCAGGGGGATGACATCGCCAAGTGGTTGGAGGCGTATGAAGTGGCCTTGACAGCCCATGGGGTGCCTGAGAGCTACTGGGGAGGTGGCCTGTACCGATACATACCCCCCAATATCAGGGACACCCTCCTGTACCTAGATAAGGCAGACCAGTTCAGGTATCCCCCCATGAAAGAGGCGCTACTTAAAAAGTTTGGCCTCAACCCCGAAAGGTATTGCCAGAAGTTCCGTGGCAGCAATCAGCTGTCTAAGCAAAATTGGGTAGATTTTTTTGATTATGCCCGAAAGGCTCTGGATGGTTGGGTGCGTGGCAGCGAGGTGCATGATTATGAGGGCCTGTACAATTTATTTTTGAGAGAGCACCTCTTGGATAAATGTTTTCCAGAGCTGCGCCAACATCTGGTGGACCGCAAGCTGACTGATCCCAGTGAGCTTGCTGAGGAGGCGGATACTTGGGTTAGCACCCGGGTGTCTCACAAGGGCCCCGGGGGAGATGGCCCGAAAGGCGAACAGGGTTCCCCCAGAAGAAAGAGGTGGGAGATAAAAAGGAGTTCTCACGAGGCCCACAAAACAGACAGTTTGGGAGAGGAGTAGGTACCCCACCTCAGTCCAGTTCCCCAAAGCACACTTACCCTGACAAGAGTCAGCAGCCAAGAACTGTCCGTTGCTATTTATGAGGTGAGGTTGGACCCTACAAGGGGGATCCCCAGTGTTGCAAGAGACCCGCAGCCCCCACAGGTGGCAAGAGTCCTGGGGTGGCTAGTGTAGCGCTTAGGATGGAGGTGCCCCTAGATAGGGAAGGGGAGTGGACAGGCCTGACCCTGGTTTCACTCGGGGACAGAGAGATGGTGCCAGTGACGTCCTTACCATCGATCACTGCTAAGTATCAGCAGAGGTTGAAGGTTAAAGGGAGGAGGTGGAGGCTCTGAGGAACACAGGTGCCAGCATGACCACCGTAGTGAGGCGGCTGGTGTCCCCTGAACAAGTAGTACCTGATGTGTTCCATCTGGCCGTGTTGGCTGATGGCAGTCTGAGCTACTATCCAGTGGCTCAGGTTCTCTTTGAGTGGGGAGGAGTGAAAGGCCTGTTGAGAGTTGCTATAAGCCCTGCCTTGCCTGTGGACTGTCTGCTAGGAAACGACCTGGAACATACCGCCTGGAAGGAAGTGGAGTTTAAGGCCCACAGTGAGATGCTGGGGTTACCAGGATGGACTTGCGTGGTCACGAGGTCCATGGCTGCCTGGCAAGGAACTTAACCTGGGTTGGAGCCTGAAACTACGGCCCAACCCAATGCCGGTCCAGAGGAGAATGGAGTGGAGGACACTCCCCGTGTGATGGATGGGGAGCCTATGGATGTACCCCCGGAGTCTGTGGAGGTGGATGTTGTTCCCGTGGGGGACTTGCCGACCCTTGCCGAGTGGCATGTGAAAGGAGGGCCTACCCGGGAGGAATTCTGTCGGGTGCAGAAAGAGTGCCCCACCCTTGAAGGCATGCGGCGGCAGGCCGAAGCCCAAGCGGTCAACCAAGAGACCGGAAGTTATCACGTGTACTGGGAGGATAGCCTCCTCTACAGTGAGCCTAAGGTTCCGGTGCATGGATCCTCGAGGGCCTTAGTGGTCCCCCAATGCTACCGGGCCTTCCTATTGGAATTGGTGCATGAAATACCTTTGGCTGGGCACCTGGGCCAGGACAAAACCTTTACACGGCTAGTCCCACATTTTAATTGGCCCAGGATGAGAGTTGCCTCTGACACCTATTGCAAGACCTGCAAGACTTGCCAGGCGAGTGGCAAGACTGGGACTAAAGTGAAGGTCCCTTTGGAACCGTTCCCGGTGGTTGTGACCCCTTTTGAGCGGGTCGGAATTGACATTGTTGGGCCGTTGGACCCTCCGACCTCTGCGGGACACCCGTTCATCTTGGTGTTAGTGGACCACGCCACTCGGTACCCAGAGGCTATTCCTCTGAGGACCGTCACTGCACCCGTGATGGCGCGGGCCCTGATGGGGATTTTTACCCGAGTGGGATTCCCCAAGGTCGTGGTGTCAGATAGGGGCACGAACTTCATGTCGGCCTACATGCAGGCCATGTGGAAGGAGTGCGGAGTGATCTACCGGTTCTCCACTCCTTACCACCCCCAGAATAACGGGCTCGTAGAGCGCTTTAACAATACCTTGAAGGGGATGATCCGGAGCCTGCCAGAGGACTTGAGGCAGAAGTGGGACATCCTCCTCCCTTGCCTGCTGTTTTCATACCGCGAGGTACCACAGAAGGGTGTCGGGTTCAGCCCCTTTGAGCTGCTCTATGGCCATCCCGTTAGGGGGCCCCTCAGCCTTGTCAAGGAGGGATGGGAGAAGTCTTCGAAGAAGCTTCCCCGTGATGTCGTCAGCTACATGATGGCATTCCACAGTCAGATGGCCAAGCTGTGGAAGGAAGCCTCAAACAACTTGGAGGCTAGCCAAGCCGTCATGAAAGAGTGGTATGACCGCAACACTCAGACGGTGGAGTTGGACACTGGACAGAAGGTGTGGGTCATGGAGCCTGGGGAGCTTAGTGCCCTCCAGGACCAGTGAACTGGTCCGTACGAGATTGTGGAGCGTCGAGGCCAGACCACCTACTTCGTTGATTTGAAGACCCCCCGACAGCCCCATCGGGTGCTCCACGTCAACTGCCTGAAGCCTCACCATGAGCAATCTGAGCTTGCTCTCCTCATGGTGATGGATGGGAGCGAGGAGGAGGAGCGTGACCATCTTCCTGACCTTCTGGCGGCCCAGGAGAAGGATGGATCGGTGGAGGGAGTGGTCCTCTCCCCATACTTGACCCCAGAGCAACAGAGGGACCGCCGCCAGGTGTTGGAGCAGTGCGCCTCGTTGTTCTCCCTCACGCTTGGAATTACACATCTGTGTACCCATGATGTGGAGACAGAGGACAGTCCGCCTGTAAAAACCAAGTCTTACCGGCTGTCCGATAAAGTTAAGAACAGCATCCAGGGAGAAGTGGCCAAAATGCTGGAGCTGGGGGTGATTGAACCTTCCAGCAGCCCTTGGGCTAGTCCGGTTGTGTTGGTGCCAAAAGCGGCCCCACCGGGCACCACACCAGAACTTCGGTTCTGGAGGACTATCAGGGATTGAACTCTGTCACCAAGATAGATGCTCCCCCGATCCCACGGGCAGATGAGCTGATTGACCGGCTGGGAGCAGCCCGGTACCTCAGCACCATTGACTTAACATCAGGGTACTGGCAGATTGCCATGGCCGATGGAGCAAAGGAAAAAACAGCGTTCTCCACCCCCGAAGGTCACTTTCAATTTAGAGTGAAGCCCTTCGGGCTCAAGAATGCTCCGGCCACATTCCAGCGGTTGGTGAACCAGGTGCTGTCTGGCCTGGAGTCCTTCTCAGCGGCTTACCTGAACGACATCGCTGTCTTCGGTAGCACCTGGGAGGACCATCTGCAGCATCTCCAGGAGGTGCTACAGGCTCTGCAACGTGCTGGCCTGACCATCAAGGCTAGCAAGTGCCAGATTGGACAGGGATCTGTCGTCTACCTGGGACACCTGGTGGGCCGGGGTAAGGTGCAACCCCTCCAGGCCAAAATTGAGACCATCTTGGCCTGGGAGCCCCCCAAGACCCAAACTGAGGTCTGAACTTTCCTCGGCCTCACTGGCTATTACCGCCGGTTTGTCAAGGGATATGGTACCATCGTAGCCCCCTTGACTGAGTTAACGTCCAAGAAGCAGCCACGAAAAGTGATCTGGACGGATGTTTGACAAGAGGCACTCGAGACACTGAAGCGCACGATGTGCACCGCTCCGGTGCTTGCAACACCTGACTTCATGAAAGAGTTCATCATGCAGACGGACGCCTCTGAGCACGGCATAGGCGCTGTGCTTTCGCAACTCAACAACGACGGCCAAGACCAACCTGTGGCCTTTATCTCCGGAAGACTCCTCCCTCGGGAACGACAGTGGAGTACCAACGAGCGAAAAGCCTTCGCTGTGGTCTGGGCCTTGAAGAAGTTGAGGCCATACCTTTTTGGCTCTCACTTCCTGATTCAAACCGACCACTGACCCCTTCGCTGGCTCATGCAGATGAGAGGCGAAAATCCTAAGTTGCTAAGATAGTCCATTTCCCTACAGGGGATGGACTTTAGGGTGGAACATCGGCACAGAGTTGACCACGCCAATGCTGACGGTCTCTCCCGGTTTCTCCGCCTTAGTGACGAGAATTCCCTAGAGGTTGGGTAGCTCTCCCCACTTTCAGCTGGGAGGGACGCATGTTAGACCTGTCAGCCCTAGGGTGGTCTTTCCCTATTTTTTTCGCCCTTGCCTCATTTTTCCCACCTTCTTTTTTGTTGGCGTTAGGTCTCCGAGCACCTTCCCATTGCTAATCAATGCTAAGGTGCAGGTGCTCTCTATTTCAAACATGGCTGCCACAGGCCCCTGCTACTGCAGTGTGGTCTTTTTAGTCGCACTCTAGTTGCCAGGAGCTGGCTGGAACCCTTAAACATTGTTGCCATACCAGCCTGCCTTGCCTGCCCATAGCTAGACTAGGGAAGCTCCTGGAACCTTCTAGAATAGGGGCAGAGTCTATTTTTGCCGCCTTAAAGGGTGGTCACCTGACCTGGCATATATAAAGAAAGGAGGGAAAGTTTATAGTCAGTTGGGGAATCACTGACCTGGGGAACCCTTCGCAGGAGACTTAGGCGGCAGGGCCTAGTCAGAAACCTATACCACTGGGGGTGACAGGGTTTAGGCGCTGCCCACCAAGCTGTGTGAGGAACACTGAACTAGCCCACTGATCTGACCACCTGCAGTGACCTGCTGAGGAAACCTGACAGCAGCCTTCAACTCAACCCCCACCCCCTTTTCAAGAAACCAAGAATCTGTTCTCTACCAAGGGCGCAGGAACCATCAAGCGCCAAGAAGAAATCTGACTGACACAGGACTACTGGGGATCAACCAGGTATTGGGCTGTGCCCCTTCTGCCCCTTTGCCTTGACCTAGGCCCCTGCGCTGCCCTGCCACTGTTGTGTGGCCTGTCCTGTCTGAACTGCTAACCGGCCTCCAATTTAAATAAACTGCCTGTGGAGCGCCCTGCCTGCCTAGCGCTAGCCCCCCTGGACTGCCTGTCCTGCCGGAACTGTTGGGTGTGCCCACACCACGCGTCTCACCCAAGCGCTGTGACCCTGAGAGTGCTATAATCCTCAAGTCCTAGGAACTGCTTCTGTGCGCTGTGTGCCCCCCGAAGCGCTACGTCAATCCCCACTCACCGCAGGGGAAACTGCCTGTGAAGCGCTACTGTCCGGAGCGCTGCGATCTGCACCCAGCAGCCCTCGGTGCCAGAAAAGGGCCGCCGCCGCGTTACTGTCACCGCAGCCCAGCCCAATCGTGTGCAGTCCTTGCGGCGACCCCCGGAGCCTTGGGGAGGCCGCCGCGATCATCTGGGGGCCTCCTGCCCCCGCTGAGCATCCCGTTGCGGCGGCCCCCGGTGTCAGGAGAGGGACGCTGGAATTCCTGTCAGGCCGTGCTAGGCCCGACAAGGCCTAAAGCCTCCACCCGCTGTCACGTGATGGGGAACGCGGCGTCCCTGGCCACGCCCCCATTCGGCACCGCTCAGCTATTGGCTGACGCTGCCGCGCCCGCCCAATCCGCCTGCTGATTGGTTCCGCGGGCCCGGGAAAGGACATCCCTTCACCGGAGGGCTCGGGAAGTGCCGAGAGCCCTCCCTCCTCCTCGAGAAGAGAGCCGCAACTGCCCCGGGCTGGAGGGAGGCCCGAGAAGAGCGTGGGAGCAGCGCGGGCCTCCCCTGACCGACCCATCACCCCCGAGGCCTGCGAACACCACTGGAGGGCTCTGTGCAGAACGAGAGCCCCCCCCCCCAACGAGGAACACATGGCAAGGGCTCCCGCGGGAGCCAAAGACGTCAGGCAAACCCCTAGGGAGGAGGGCGGAAGGCCGGAGGAGGCCCGAGTTCGCCCCTCCCCTGGGGGAAGACTGTTGTTGGGCCCTGTTGGCCCCAGTGAAGCCCACTGATTACTGTGGACCGGGCCCAAGCCCTGACAGACACATTTTGCACCTGAATTGAGGAATGGTTGAGTTAACCCTTGCCGGGGGTGAAGTTAAATGGTAGTTAATGCAGACCCTGATGCCTAGCGTGTCTATGCTCATTTCACCTTAGGCACTGCTTATTCTGGCCTTAATGAATTTGTGGTTAATGAAATGGGGGCCTTGCCTGATTTTTGATGGAATGCTGTATACTCCGGTGTAAGGCAGTGATTCCTGAAAGCCTCCAGTTGAGCCATGAAATGTTTATTCTTGATAAAAGAGGAGTTTAGTTCTATGCTAAGTGATTGCTGAAAGGTTTACTTCCGATTAATGAAACGTTTTACCCTCATTTAATGACCTGCTGATTCCTGCAGCCAGGAAATGTTTATTGCTAAGTAATGAAATGGTTATGGTGATATGCTACAATTAATGAGAAATTGCCCCCCTTTCATGAAAAGCCTTAAGGAAATAGGTCTGTACCCCGACTGAATCAATAATTGGATTGTTTCCTTTTCCCCTTCTGAAGAATTGTTTTAATGTGAGGATTGATTGCTTGAAATGAATTACCATGCATGACCTTGATCCAGATAAAATCTATTGATTTGAACCAAACGTACTGGTGTGGTCTCAGTCATTGTGTGCGTTCCCTGTCTCAGTGGATGTGTGTGCTGTATGGTCACTTTATACCTAAGCTTCGGTGCCTACCTGCTCGGGCCAAGCTACCCCCCGGGGAACGGGTGACCCCAGTTCCTACAGTAAGCCACTGTAGTTGCGCCGCTATATAATACATTTCATAATCTGGTACTGCTAAGCCACCCTCCGATCTTGGTCTCATCAACGTGCTAAGTGCCACCCTCCGTCTGCCCGAGTTCCATAAAAACCCAATCATCATCGACCAAAGCTGTTTAAAAACAGAGACCGGGATCGAGATAGGCAGTGTTCTAAAATAATACAGCAGTCGGGGAAGAGCTATCATTTTAAGAAGGGCTGCCCGAGCAGCTACCGATAAAGGAAGTGTGCCCCAAAATTCAATACAGCCCTTAACCCCTCTGATGGCCCTGCCCACGTTGTCCTCTACCAAGTCAGATTGGGTATAATAAATACGGGTGCCAAGGTATGTCAGACACTGACGCTCCCATTGTATTCTCTGCGTTGTTAGGGGACCTTCAGTTGTGGACGCTGTAGGAAATAAGCATGTCTTTTCCCAATTTACTCTGAGGCCAGCTATGGCGCCAAGGTCAGCCAGCAGGTCCCTACCGCCCCTAAGAACGTTTCCCTTGTTCGCCAAAAACATAAGAAGGTCATCAGCATAAAGCGCAATGTGGTGGACCTGCTCGTGCACCTGGACTCCCTGATAATCCAAACCCGTCCTGGCCCGGGCCACTAGCGGCTCCATGGCCAGAGCAAATAGCAATGGCGACAGCGGACAGCCCTGCCTCGTCCCCTGACTCACACCACAGGCATCCAAAATTATCCCACCCGTTTTAACCTGTGCTGTAGATTGGCGATATAAAAGTGCAGTCCAGTCTACAAACTCATTCCCTAGGCCAAATCATCGCATAACGTGGAACAGATATGGCCATTCCAAACTATCAAAAGCATTCTCAATATCTACTGCCAACACAGCAGCCGAGGGCCTGGGGTACGTATCAGCATCCAAAAAACGGAGAAGGTGACGCATATTCTGAGCCGTATTCCGAGAAGGTATAAAACCCGTCTGATCCGTGTGTATTAAGTGTACCATATAGGGAAGCAATCGGGTCACCAATATCCGGCTTAATATTTTGTAGTCCATTGTCAACATCATCAGCGGGCGATAGGCCCTTCTATCATGGGGAAGCTTCCCCGGTTTTAAAAGTGGTATGATCACTGCTTCACGGGTAGTAGTGGGTAAGAGACGCTCCTTCCGAGCTGTATTATATATGTTATATATTATATATTAAAATTGTTGTAATCTATTTTTCTTTGCACTTACTGGGCCATGTTGGCCGTAATAAAGAACAACTTGACTTGGTATTATATAGCGTCACTAATCGAGGAGCCAAACGATCAATATATGTACTATAAAATTCTACAGGTAAACCATCCACCCCAGGTGTCTTTCCATCGGCCATATGCTTAATAGCTGTGCAAACCTCTCCAACATCCATATCCCGTCCCAGTAGTTTAGCCTGTTCCCCATCCAATGCCGGGAATTCCACCCCCTTCAAGTATCTTGAACGGCCTGCTCTCTAGGTGCCACCTTACTCTGATATAACTCGGTATAGTAGGCCAGAAACTGATAATTAATCCTCTTCTGCATGTAGTGGACTTCCCCTCCAGGACCATGTAGCTCCAGGATGACCGTGCCGCTCCTCGCCGGATTAACAAGCCATGCTAACAGGGCGCTAGATTTATCTCGCTCCTCGTGTGTGCGTGTTATATACCGTTTGTAATCAAAGCAGCGCAGTCTTTCAACTTGCACCGCTACTGCCTCCCTCGCATCCACTAATACCTGGTGACGATCAGGGTGTTTAGGCCTCTCTTTCTCAGCCTCTCTTAGCTTCAGGTCTGCTTTTTCTAGGTCTTGCAGCAACACTCGACGCACCCCCATCTTATTAGCTTTGTATTGCCCTGTTATAACACTTTTGAATGCGTCCCATTCCACTATCAAGGAAGAGGCGGTGCCAGTGTTTTCTTGAAAATAGTTGTCAATCCCAGTTCCCACCACCTCGCGGAACAACTGATCTTCCAATGACTCTGTGGCCAAGCGCCAGGTTGGGATACTAGAGCGTCCTAGTAGGAGATTAATATGTATAAATAGAGGGTTGTTATCTGACAGCGTTCTAGTTAGGTACTCGCTGTGTTGAACCTCCTCATGTACGTCAGGGGAGCATAGCATCCCATCCAGACGAACATGAAGGTGTGCAGGGCAGAAAAGAAAGAATAGTCCCGATCAGTTGGGTGGTGCATCCGCCAAGTATCCACCAGCCCCCAGCTATGCTGCCAGTCTCGCCGGAGCTTTGATCATTTATGGCCTGGAGCATCCAGGAGTGGCGGGTGAGACCTATCCAACGAGACATCTGTTACAGAATGAAAATCTGCACCTATAAGGACAGACCCGGTTCAAAATGGAGCAAATTTCCCCGATAGGCATGTGAAAAAGGCAATTTGCCCCGCGGTTGGAGCAGAGACATTAGCCAGCACCACTTCTCTACCATTTAGGCGGCCGGCAACTAGTACATAACGTCCATCAGAATCTTTTAGTTGGCGTGAGGGTTGAAAAGGAACTCACGCCTGGACACAGATCAGCACCCCCCTCGCAAAGGCGGAAGAGGTAGTACAGAAAACGCTTTATATAATTTTTTTATATGTGTGAACATCTATGCACATGAACGGATGTTGTACCGATATTATTATACTAGTTTCTTGCAAATATGTGATTTACCCCGTTGAGGTGTTAGTACTTTTACATGTGTGACTACCTATGTACATGAATGGATTATGTATTGACATCATTTTTTTACAGCCCGGTTGTGATATTGTTTTCCGTTTTTTTCACACACTTTTATTTCATGTTCATGCACTTCGTATATAACTTCTTGATAGTGTTAACATGGCGGCCCCGGTAGTTTGCGGTAGTCCGTCCTTCATGTTGTTAATTTTGAGGTTGGAACATTCAGTGGTAGTCCGTTTTCGCTTTCCGTGGTTACGTTCAGAAAGAGTTTGGCTGTTTAAAAACGCCACGGGCCATCCATGTGGTACAGAATGTTCCGTGGAGATTAGTGGAGTATACGGTGAACACGAACTCGACTAGTAAGGTAGGAAGCTTTTTGGCGATGTGCGCCTGCATTGCGGAGGAAAAAACTAAGAGGAGAAAGGTTTTGAGCATGGTTTTTCATGTTTGTTCACAGATACGATTTGGTATTGAAAAAAAAGGGAGTAACGCGGTAGTGCGCAGTAAAAAGCAACCGAGGTAAGGTTTTTCACGTAGTAGGGTTTTAGTTTTAATTTTTTTTGGTTAGAGCTGGTCAGTAATTGTCATCTTGTCCACAGGCAGGGCGGAGTGTGTTTATCATTAATGTGAGTATGAGTTACCTTGAGGTGGTTGAGTTTTTTACACAGTGTTGTGGTGGCGGCTTTTCTATTTGTTAGGTACACTTCAATATCCGTTCTAAAATGTTCCCTGACAATCATTTCTGACATTTTTGTACGTTGTTGCCTCCGTATTATATTGCCTGATATTATGGAATGTTAATAGTGAGCTAATTATACTCATGTTTAAAAATTGGTCCCCATTTACAGGCCCCTGAGGAAGAGTCCGAAGGGACTCGAAATGCATCGGGCTACTACAAGGGCCGCTACAACTGTTTACTACTAAGCATGATTATGTAGTTCTGTTGTGAAACTGTTATGAATTGTCAATAATACAGTTGAATGATTCAAATTACTTTTGTCGATCTATGCATATTAAAAAGCAAACATTTATGTTGTAGTGTTGAGATTCATGTGTTAAATTTTGTGTATAGTTTGAATGTAGAATACATTATAAAAATATGAAGGTGACTCTGGTCTGACCCACTGACCAGGTGTAACAGTGCGCAAAAGTTGAGTGGTCTCACCACTCTAGATAGGTTGCTCAGTACAGAAAACGTGCCCTCTCCACCTGCGCTGCAGCGCCACATCTTCGCTGTGTGCGATGTGAGTTTCCTGGAGGAAAGCCAATTGGATGCCCCTATGCACCAAGTATGCATGTATCTTGTGTCTACGTAGCATTGTGTGCATACCCCTGACATTCCAAGTCAGACATTTCAGATCAGACATTTAGCTCATGAACCCGCTCCCCCCTGCCCAGCAACAATAGATTCAGAAAAGTTATGCCAACATCCCTTAAAAAAAACTTAAAACAGAAAAATAACAACAACCCCAACACCCCCACCCCAGGACAGGCCCCCACAAAACCTAGGCCCCATCCAAACTGTCCAAAAACCAACTGCCCTCTGGTAGTTACCGAGGAACAAGGGGGAAGATGGCTGCTAGCTAGCGACAACCATCTGTAAAGACAGAGGAAGACTATTGCACTTTAGCCCCACATAATAAAGCACCCCCCCATCTCCAGGGCCAAGCCCCCTCCCAATCCCCTTGCAAGCCTCCGCCCACCACTAGCGCCAGGCAGTCAAATAACCACAGTACAGTGCACGCCGTCCATAGATTCGCAGACTCCGAACCTGCATATGGGCACCTGTAAAGGAATACTAGATAAGCAAACATAAAGCAGCACTGAACAGAACCCCCATCAAACAATCTCATCAGCCACGCCTGGTGTAAAATGTGGTAGCTGCAGGCTACTTGCTTGGGATGCATCAGTGTCCGTGCCCTCCGGTGTCTTGTCCGAGGCAGTGCCCACCGGCGACGGCTGCTTCCGATCTTGAAGTAGTTCAGACACTGCCCGCAGTGCCTCAGATCTCTCCGCTGCTGTCTGGGATAGGTTGGGTGTCTTCAGGGCGGTAGTGTGTCGTCGCGTGCCTCGGTGTCGCCTGGTTGGCCGCTGTGAGGAAGTCTGTGACGCAGGTCTCCCGGCGGGGCGGTGATCCATCCTGTAAGTTTCGAGCCTGTCCCATGCCTCCGATGGGTCTTCGCAGAAGTGAGTCGCACCATCGAGTATAATTCGAAGCCGAGCCGGAAACAGCAAGGAATATTGGAGACCCTTGTCCCACAGCATCGTTGAACCTCTAGTGTGTAGTCTGGGAAAATGGAAACGTTGCTATTATCCACCTGTTATAGACCCGACTTTTGTGTCGCCTGCAGAAGGAGGTCTCTGTCCTTATAGTAGAGTATCCTTGCCACCGTCTCGGCGGCCTGCCCGGTTGTGGTAAGCGAGCCGGAACCCGATGAGTCCTCTCCAGGGTGAAAAACTGGGTCATTCCTTCCGGCTTCACTGTGGTGCAGAGCCAATCCTCAAGATAGTAGACCATATTGGCCCCCTCGACTCCTGGCAGACCCAAACCGCGAATGTTATTTGGCCGATTACGGCTCTCAGCATCCTCAGCCCTGTTTTCCAAGGCCAGTAGCCTCTGCGAGAAGCTCCCCATCTGATCTGCCAGCTATTTGTGTGCCGGTTCCAGCTCCGTCAAGGTCACTTCGGTCCACTCCACCCTAGCTGTCAGCTTGGAGTGTTCCGCGCGCAGTATTCCCAGACCCACCGACACTGTGGCTATATCCTGGTGTAGGGCCTCCCTTGTGTCTGTAATGGCCTGCAAGATGCGAGCCAGCTGCTGCTGCACTCCCAGATCCGCAGCGCACTCAGCTGCGTATTCCTGCCCCGGGTCGTCATTCTCTGGTGGGGCCAAGGCCAGTTTCACCCTGGGTTTTCCCATCCCGTAAGGTGGGGCACAGGTAAAGGCGGTCCCCGCAGACCAGGACGCTCAACTCTGCATGCCTCGGTGGTCACAGAGGCACTCACATATGTGGTGGGACACACATAATGTAGGCCCCTGAATCCACAAAAGCCACCACTCCTCAGAGTACAAATTGGGTACAGCAGGACTTGGCAAGCTCCATGCCCGCATCTGCACTCTCAGCAGTCCACTCTTGAAACCAGCCCGCAGGAGAAGTGATAGGGGGTTAGCCACTCCCAGTGCCAGCATTCAATGCACCCCCAGGTCCCGCAGCAAGGGCTCTCCCGCAGGTGCCGAGGGCAGACAGCAGCCCAATCCAAGGCCTCCCCAACTGCGCTTGTTAGGGGAGCAGCTGCCGCGCCACTCAATGCCTCTGCGGTGATCGCTCTCTGTGCAGCTCACCTGCGAGAGTACCCAATCAGCAGCAGTCAAGGGTCCCTGGCCGCCCAGCAGGGTCCGCCGTCTGCCAGGTTCTCAGATCAGCCCTCAAGCAGCGCCCAAGTCGTCGCGCCGGGGAGGAGGGGGGGGCAGGGCAGATCCCGGGCTCCGCCGACAGAGCACCAAACCCCGCCGCACTCCCACAGGTCTGGATCTCCGCAGGCAGCCCCCGCAGCAATCGCCCGCTCTCCGCCTCGTCGCGTTACCGGTGGCGATCGTGTCCGGGTCACTCTCGCCTCAATGGCTCGCCGGCCGGCGCCATCTTAGTATCAGGGGCTGCAACATCTGTCTGCCGTTTCTGCAGCTTATCTCCCTCTGTTCACCCGCGAGTGCCCCCAAATCGCTCACCGGGAGTGTTTACCGCGGCGGGAGGGAGCATGCCTCAACCACGGGGACAGGGTGACTGGTGGAAATTAATTAATCAGTGGGCCGTTGCGGAGTTCCAAGCTCACACGACCCATGCCATCAAGCTGCAAGCCACCCCCCACTGGTCTCACATTCCATGAGGGATGTCCAACTCTAAACCAAGACGGGTTCCTTCACTCTCTCCTATCAGGTAATGTGTATGGATTGTCTCTTGGGGGGATTCTTGGCTCTACATTTATACAAACTCTAGGTACACTCAGATTAGGGTCCGCATCGTAGGAGTATGTTAGATTACCATATTGCATATATGCCTGCATATATTCATTGCTTTACCACAACGGTAGAAATGTATCTACTATTCAATCTTTTGGTGCTTGTAATCTCCTTTATTTGCTTCTTTCTCCTAATTATTTCAGCACATGTATTTTACACAACAATAATGATTTTGGTTCAAATAATATATTGAAAATGTCCAACTGTATATTCCTTATACTTCTCCGAGAGAAAGTAAGCACGAGTGACTGAGTGAAAGATTCTGTACTGTTTCCATGCTCCATGGGTGGTCAGTGTTGTGATGTTCAATGGTTGTCAGAAACTGCTCACTCCCTGGTAGGTTAGGGGGCTTATAGTGGCACTGTGAGCTAGCTGGTCTATAGGCCAACATATTCTGCAGGGGTGTCCGGAATCAGTATTGATATCAAGCCCTTGATTTATGTTGTCTGAACAATGTGCAGGTCCTAGGGATTGGTAGGAACTACACGACAGAATAATGTTCAATAAATATTATTTTATCAATAAACACATACAACATATACAACAATGAATGAAATAAATATGGAGACATTTAAAAATCCAATTTTTTGTGAAAAAAATTCTTGGGTTCCAAACCCATTAATTTTGCATCTGTTTTGAAAGCCAGGCCGAAGAATGTCAGTTGAGATTAATACCGCTTTTGCATAATTTTCACAAGCTCTAACACAGATTCATCGTATTAATAAATCTCTGCTAAATGTTACATTTTATTCAGAAATTCAGAGATTTCACATTACAAGAAATTTGCAAACGATTGAATTATGCAGTTTTGTCTCTTTTTTGGTAACGTGAGAAAGTTTTGTGGAGAAAATGCCTTGCAAATAAACCTGTTATTTTGTGTAACGCTTTTACTCGAGTTATGCCATCTCATGAAACTTTTCATGCAAAACACAGCAAAACCATATTTTGTGCCTTTCACGTAATCCCATTAAATGTTCGCCTAAATTGTATAATTATAGTAACAATTTATTACTATACCTTAATTTTTAACACCTACTCTATAGTACATAAGGCTCAGGAATATTTTACACTCCTTAAAGCTGATGGTTAAACAAGCCTCTGGAGGACACTCGAGTCACATTTTCCAGGTAAAAAGATATTCTATACCCTTGTCAGTATATCGTAAAACAATGTCCTGATTCACTAAGCTTATTAAACAACTAACTTCAAAACATGCGGAATTGCTTGATATCACAGTTCCAGTACAAGTTCGAAATTCATAAAATTGAAATCTGTAAGTGTGAATCTATTTATACCTAAAATGACATTACAGAAATTGAAAGATTGGTGCACTGAACACCCAAGCCCACGAAACACTACTATTTTAAATGCTATCAAAGTTATATTATTATCGGGGGGGGGGGGGGAACTTAAACAGTATCAAGAGTCAGAGATACCAAGGAATGACTCCAATATTAGTGAGGTGTAGTGAAAAGGTTTCCTATAGGATAAAGTATGTTCCCAGTAAAGAAACAAAAGTTAGCTTGTGGAACCAAATTCACATTTATTAAGAATTTAAAAAAGTGCAAATATGCATTCTCTCTCAATGCTCATTGTCATCACCCGGGCTTGTGACAGCCTGCCACAAGGTGGTGCTGTTTGGCTAATTTAGAGATGGACACAACAACAATTATTTATTGCTGCCTAAGCCATTCTTATATATTTGGGGGCCTGTAATAGCCAGAATTGTCCACTTGTAGGAGTGTGACTTAAGTAGTTGTGTTGTTACTATCATTGGCAGCATGGCAATGCGTGGTGCAAGCCACAGTGGCCTCCTGACTAGAGCCCTGGCACTTATGTTTTTTTTACAAATTAAGCACGGAGTGCTCTTGGGCAACTCTTTGCAATCACTAGAGGGGCACGTGTTACGGTGACTCTGGTTGTGGCGCTGGGTCTGGGTATTTGCTGGAAATACTGAAGATGGCAGTGAAGGTGGTGGGTTGGGTGGCTGGAGGCCACAGAGGAGAAGCCAGGTTATGTGTAGCTTCTCGTTACTCCACTGCCTCTGCGCAGCATTGTAAGCAGGGTGTGGTGTTGTCGCGTCATGCCTGGAATCAGGAACACTGCTGTGTTCCGGATTCCATGTGATGACAGTTACGACCCAGGTCCCATGAACAGATTGATTTTCTTTGTTCGAAAATAAATTATCTTCAATCAACATTCCTGTGTCCGGATCTAACATCATTACACTGGCGACGATTGGGCAAGAACTTTAAGACGGACCTGGAGTCCCTACCTGCATCGTTGCTTTTTGTCTGATGCGAAGGATCACGAACTGTCAAAGAGGGCTGTCGGAGCTGTCTACACAGTGTCACGGACTGAAGCAGGATCAAAAAGGTGAAACCGCCACAGTTTTATACCCATCTGTGACGGATATTTATAATTTTGAACAATTTCATGAATCGAATCTTGATGCTTTGAAACTACGCGACCCTGGCTGTTCGTGCTGGTGCGCATGCGCATGACGTCACAACGCTTTCTTCACGCATTTTCACGCACGGCGGCCATCTTTCGGGACTAAATTACATAAAAGGCAATGGAAATATACTAACATCACGTATTAGCCTGTATGAATGGCAATGGAAATATGCTTACATTGCATAATAGCCTATCATCGATCAATTTGAAATCTTAATTTTGGCATTATCTTTTGGATTTAGTAATAACCCTGCGAGAAACTTTGATTTTACCTTACAATATATATATATAAAAAAAAAAAAAGGCAAAACGACTTTATTCTATAAAGAACAATTTATCTAACAAATTATTTTATATTTTTGCTCAATCAAAATGGAAAGTTTTTCAGCTCCACCTCCATTTCTACCAAATCCAGGTGAACCTATCCTTGAATGGAAAAGATGGAAAGAGGGTTTTTATGCCTACATAGAAGCTATTGGTGGAGATGACTACACCGATAAACGGAAACTTGCCATTTTAAAACACTGTTTAGGCGCTGAAGGAAGACATGTCTTAAGTCATTTACCTTTATTAACTGGTAGTGTAACATCTTCTGAAGAAGCGATAGATGTTTTCGAAGAAGCCATCAAACAATTGGATAAACAATATATTAAGAAAGTCAACGTTGTGGTTGCTCGTCATAAATTCTTAAGTAGGGGTCAATTGCCAAGTGAATCTGTTGACTCGTTTATGAATGACTTGAGGGTTTTGGCATCTAAGTGCCATTATTCAACATTTCATGATCAAATGTTGCGTGATCAAATGGTCCACAAAATTGCTGATAGCAAGCTTCAAGGAAAACTTTTAGACACTGAAGATCTGACTTTAGACAAAGCATTAGATATCGCACATCGATTTGAAAACATGAAACTTGGTGTGAAGGAACTTGCAGAAAAAAACATTGCTGAAGTCAATGTTGTAAAGAAATCTAACTTTGAGGAAAGATCTTCATTTAGAAACAGAAACCAACAATTCCAAGAGAGGAGAGAATTAGCATGTTTTAAGTGTGGTAGTCCAGATCACCTAGCAAATGATAGAAAGTGTCCCGCAATTGGACAAGTATGCAGATATTGCAAATTAAAAGGTCATTTTAGCAAAATGTGTAAGAATAAGAACAAGTTTAAAAGTAAAGGTTTTAATCAAAAAAGAAGTTCAGATGAACATGTTAATGAAATTGATGACGATTGCTTAGAAGAAGAATTTCTTTTTGCTGTATATGAAGTCAATGCATGTGATAAAGAGTCTCCCTTCTGCACTGTGAATATTGGAGGGAAGGACATCAAGGTCATGGCAGACTCTGGGGCAAAACATACTCTTATTGGTGAGGAATGGGTAAAAGAGTTTCCGGATTTAAAATTGTCTCCTCCAGATATAAAGTTGCTTGGGTATGGGAGGAAACCCATTGAAATTCTAGGATTTTTTCGACATCCCTAAGTTTCAAGGGTAAAACCATTGATTCCAAGATTTATGTGGCTAAAGATGGCTCTTGTCTATTGGGATGGCCTCAACAGAGGGACTTAATGATAAAATTAGATCCCAATCATCCTGAACAGGTGCTTGGATATTCTGATCTGGTCATGAGTGTAGAGTCTGATCTAGGTTCAGAATGTGAAAAGAAATTTCCTTCTGTTTTTTCTACATCCGCTTTAGGTCTTTTAAAAAACTTTGAACATAAAATCATTCTTAGGGAAGATGCTGTACCAAAGGTTCATAAAGTTAGGAATGTCCCTTTACATTTAAGAGATGCTGTAAAATCAGAACTCAAAAGGTTATGTGATTTAGATGTCATTGAGGAGATAGAATCTTCTGTTTGGTTATCCCCAGTAGTTGTCGCTCTCAAGCCCAACGGCAAAGTAAGACTTTGTGTGGATTTGAGAGATTTAAACGGGAACGTATGGGTGGATAGACATCCGTTACCTAATATTAATGAAATGTTCACTAAATTGAAGGGGGCATCCATTTTTTCTACTTTAGACCTATCTAATGCTTATCACCAGATAGCGTTGCACAAGGATAGTAAGCATTTGACATCTTTCATCACTTCAGAAGGTGCTTTCAGATACAAGAGGATGCCTTTTGGTCTGATATCAGCATCTTCTGTCTTTCAAAGGGTGATGCACAACCTCTTTAAGGATTTTGATAATGTTTTGTACTTTCAAGACGATATTTTGATCTTTGCATCTAATCCATCTGATCATTCTGAAATTTTGTATAAAGTATTATGTGTGTTGCAAGATAGTGGTCTTACACTTACAAAGGAAAAATGTAAATTTAGTGTGTCTTCTGTTGACTATTTGGGACATACTATTAATAAGGAAGGCATTTCCCCGAAAATGAATTTAGTCAAAGCCATTGAATTAGCTACAAACCCTGTGAATAAAGATCAGCTCAGGTCTTTCTTGGGGCTTGCCGAATACTATTCCAAATTCATTCCCCTGTTCTCTGATAAGACTGCAAGCATGAGGAACTTGATGAAAAAAAATGTTCAATTTCTTTGGGATGAAAATTGCAAAAAAGAATTCTTGTTGTTGAAACAAAACATTGCATCTGCACCTGCTTTAGCAACGTTTAACACTGCAGATTGTTCGTTTATCATTACTGATACTAGTAATGTAGGTATTGGTGCAGTTTTAATGCAGCGTCAAAGGGGACAATTGGTAACAATTGGATTCGCATCAAGACCTTTAAGGGATGCTGAGTGCAAATATTCTACTTTAGAAAAGGAAACTCTTGCTTGCTGGTGGGGTATAGAATATTTCCGCAAGCATGTGTACGGTACTGTTTTTAAGCTCTGGTCTGACCATCGTCCTTTAGTGGATTTATTTACTACGAAAGGTTGTGGAAAAGCGACTTCAAGAATTGCCAGATGGCAATTCAAGCTTCAGGATTTTCATTTTAAAGTGGAGTATATCCCTGGCATTAGGAATGTTCTAGCTGACTGTTTGTCTAGGTTACCTATTCCTGATGACAATACTGTTGAGGAAGACAAGGATGAGGATAGGGTTGTGTCAATTTGTGAAATCTCCAAAGGTTGTATTAATGAGGAGGCATGGAAATTGGCATGTTGTAGTGACTCTGTTCTTAGTGATATTTGTAATTTTGTAAAAACCCAATGGCCACGCAAAGTTTTGTTGTCTGATGAGATCCTTCCTTTCTTTCACGTTGCTCAGGAGTTGTCGGTTGTTGAAGGAGTTTTGTTTAGGGGTCTGCAATTAGTGGTGCCTCGTGAATTACAATCTAAGATTTTAGCTCGAAAATAAATTATCTTCAATCAACATTCCTGTGTCCGGATCTAACATCATTACACAGGGCTCCATGATTTTACGGGCCATTCCATACATAAAATTATGAATGGATAAAAAAGTGAAAAAAGGGGCTGATTTTCATGTCAGGATCTGGGGGATATCATAAACAACTCCAGCTTCTCTTTTGTTGTATATTTGATGTCACTCAGAACCCCTCAGTGAAAAACATGCTCATTATACTCTGTTACCCATCCATACTTTGATATGTGCTTCGTGGTGAAGCTTCGACGCAAAGAATAGAGAAAAATAAACCATCTGGAAATAAACAGCCAGTCTCAATCCATTGCCCCTGTTCAGCCATGCATGAATACAAACCATACTTCCAGTGAAAGGGGTCTCTGTAACCTAGTATGGGGTATGGACACAGATTGTTCAATGAGTATGTTTTAATACTTTATTGCTGCTTCTGTGGAGAGTGAAGAATTATGTAATCTCTGTTAGATCAGTAACTCTTATCTTCTTACCATCTAATGCCCTTTCTCCAGATTTTGTTTCAGATATCCTACTTTGACCTGTGTGCATTGCACAGGCACCATCTTGAATGCTCCACTACATACAATGGTCTCACTTCATCATCTGTGCAGTGCACCTAGGAGCAGTGCTTAATTTGAGATGGTGTTTGCAGGTTTTGTGGGTACATGGACTTATTTCTCATCATATGGTGTTTTTTCCTACTGTCTTTTTTTACATTTGTTACTCTTTCTGATTGTGTTCACCAGCTATGGCTAATGTTTACTCTGTGTTTGATATGTGTTATTGTATTTGTTACTATTTATGTAAATGAGTTGTTGTTTCTTGGAAAGGATACTAATACCCTTAGACTCCCTTCGCTTTATAGAAATCTGCATGAATAAATACATAAATTGATAAATAAGTAACTAATGACATAAAGACTGAGAATTAACAGTGCGGTAGAACACAGAAACTGAAGGATAATTGTGAGTCCCTGCACTTGTTGATTATTGACTGATTTGCTATTTTACATGTTAGGCACTGCATAGGAGTATGGCCAGAAGAATGTAGGAAGCAAATAAACGAGAATGCAGTCTAGAACTCCAAACCAACTGGGATTAGATTTGCATGGAGGGCGCTTCCCCAGCCCCGTCAGCGCTTTAAGAATCCGCTGCACAGATCCGTTTGCACCAGAGACCAGAGCTCTGCAGACGCTGCGCCATGTCCTGGTCTCGCCTCCTCCTGGTACTCAGCGTGCTCAGCGTGCTCTGTGCAGGTAAGTGCTCCCCTTCCAGCCGAGCCGCCATGCACACTTAACAGATGTAGAATGGTTTATAGATACATTGTAACACAGAATGTAGGCGAAGACGCTGATCAAACTTTATATTTTGTTTGCAGGTTCCGTGGCACAGTATGTGGTCACTCAGGCGCCCTCAGTGTCGGTGTCCCCGGGGCAGAGTGTGACACTGACGTGCACTAAAACCAGCAGCGCCGGCTATGCCTTTCACTGGCACCAGCAGAAGCCCGGCGGGGCCCCGTGGTTTGTGTGGTACAGCTCCGGCACACGGGGCCCCGGGGTCCCGGACCGGTTCAGCGGCTTCACCTCCGGTACCACCGGCATGTTAAGCATCAGCAATGCCCAGCCCGAGGATGAGGCCGTTTATTACTGCTGTGTGTGGGACAGCACTGGGAAACAGTATCACAGTGACGCAACCGAAAGAGGAACCGAGACGTAAAGCACTGCCCGTCCTCTCTTGTTCCCTCGGTAACTGTTGTTGAAGAAATTCTGCTGATGCACCTTATTAAAAGCTATAAAATAGGGGGCGTGGCTTAAGCGTCGAGGAGAATGGCGGCGTAGTCCCGGAGCTCCGGAGCCCAGCCTCGGTTTCTGGATGATTTTCGCCGATTTTTGAAGCCGGAATCCCCTCAGCTCGCACCAGCAGGCATCGGAATGTGAGGGGCACATGGTGTGTATCTTTTTCTGCATTCAGGCGGCTTCTCCACGAAGTTCGTCTGCCTTACTCGGACTTTCGCGGTAACGGCTGCCATTTTGTGCGCGCTGCGCACCTTCTCACCTGAGGAACTTTGATGCTCGTTTCTCGCTGGACACCTCGCCCGTTCCTCAGAACTTGCTCTTCCCATTGAGCGGTGAGTCTGCCACTATGTGCCTTCACGTTTTAACCCTTTCATGCATGGTTTTCTGAAGCGCCTGTGCCTACACTCATGGCCGCCATTTTATGCAACTACCAATGACTTTCTACATGCGGTTACCTTTTGGCTGACTTCTAACATTGTTTTCACCGGTTCTGCTTTGCCTGTGTCGCCTAAAGGAGTTTCCCATATCTTTTTTACTGGCACGTCTCTGAATGCTCGTTTTATGTTTCATATGCTATGCGCCATTTGTCTTCTCTGCCTGCCAACGCCTGAGACTGCCTTTCTTCTCATCGCACTCGCGCTCAGCCGCCTATGGAGGTTCATCACCTGCTTCTCATGGATCTGCATCGCATATCTGCTATATCTACGAGAAAGATGCTTCTTTGAAGCTCATGCTGCTGTGCACCTTTATATGAGTTATACAGCTTCCGCCTCTTGCTCTGCAACGCAGTGAGATATCCTTCTAGCGACTTCCTTTCATTTGCTCTCTCTGCATTGGTTTGGTCGCGCTTGCTTCTCTACTGTATATTTCTGTCCGGCCTTGGTCGCACCACTTGCTGTATAGTGACTCTTTATGGGGAAACTCCGCAATTTGAAGCTTGCCGCGACTACCAAACTTCCTCCTGGCTCTGACTCCGACTCGCCTCTTCAGGACACGGATATATCCAACATGTCAAAGCCGGACGCCACATCTGGTGCATTCCCTAAATCTCAAAATGGAGGGAAGATCTCCTCAACGTTGCCTACTATCAAGCGCCTCAAAAAAGATCCCCCTTCACCTGACAATAGTGTCTCCCCTTCATCTTTAGACACTATTCTGGAGGAAATTCGGGCCCTTAAACCATTTATAGAGGCCACCACGAGCAACATGCAGGCTATGCAAGACAAATGGTCGACTCTGGACTCTCGGGTCTCACTACTGGAACAATCTTCAGAGGCTCTCCATTCTACCTGTTCACGATTTCCTTCTTTGGAGGCTGAGGTTCTTCTGCCCAAGAAACAAACAGAGGATTTGGAAAATAGAAATCGCAGGAATAACCTTCGCGTTTACGGACTTCCGGAACTGTCAGAAGGTTCCAATCCAATGGTCTTCTTCCCAACTTTTCTCTCAAAAATCCTTGATGTTCCTGCCCTGGCCTCCATCAACATACAGAGAGCTCACCGTCTGGGCCCTAGAGTTTCTTCCAAACCTCGAGGTGTCATCATGTTGTTCCTCCAATTTACTGACCTTTTGCAGGTGCTCTCGGCTTCCAAGGCTAAGAAACAAATCGTGTGGGAGGGCCATCGTCTTTACCTGTCGCAGGATGTTTCCAAGGCCACCGCAGACAGAAGAAAGCAATTCCTGGACCTCCGCCCTCAACTCAGACTTCTTGGTGCACGATATGGTCTCCTTCACCCTTGTCTTTTTAAGGTCACCTATAAGGACAGAACAACCACATACGAAGATCCTGCCATTCTTCGGGAGTTCCTACGTCAACAAGGCTCTGATGTTATGGACATTTCCAGACCCCCTTGAATGGCTTTTTGTAATTCCTCCTGTTCTGTTTGTGATTGTTTTCTCTCTTGTTGCCACTTGTGACGATGCTTTTTTAGTCTTCTTTCATGGTTGTCTGCACATATTGTTCTTGTGTTAACTTTTCCTCATGTTTTTATCGAGTTTTTATTCCTATTATATACTCATCTCGTTTTCTCCTTTGTCTCTGCAGGTCCTATTGTCCCTCACCCTCTCCTGATGTACTCGTTTCTGTTTTGTACAGTATTCCCTGGATTCCCTGTTTCCCGAGTTTTGGTTCCTGCTCTGGATGGTGTCGTCGTTCCCCCTTCGGTGCTACCACCCCATCCCCCCCCCGTTTTTCGTAAGTATGATACTCAGTCGTCCGTTTTGGATGTGTACTGTCTTCTTGATCTTATCTGTCTTTGTTCTCCCTCTCTCCTTTCTCTTTCTTTCTCTCTCTTTTCTCTCTCCTTCCTTTCTCTCTCATATCTTCTTTTCTATTTATCTGATCTCCCTGTTATCTCTTGCAACTCTCTTATCTCCATTTTCTCATTTCTCTCTTTTCCTGGATTTAGTAAGCAGTTTTAAGCATTGTTGTATATTTTTCCTGTTGTCATTTCATTCCGTGTAGTTACTTGGAATGTCAAGGGTTTAAATAACCCTATCAAGCGACAACGAGTACTGACTCATCTAGCTAGACTAAACACTGATATAGCCTTTATTCAAGAATCTCATCTCACTGAGGCAGAGGCCTTAAAGGTGAAACGATGTTGGGTGGGTCATGTTCTCTTCTGACTCTAAGAAGGGTGGGACTTTAATTTTACTACACAAAAAGTTGAATGTTTCTATTGTTTCACAAGACTGTGACGACCAAGGTCGTTGGGTTTTAGTTCACTTGCTTATTGATAAGATACCGATTGTTTTATTCAATGTTTATGCCCCCACTGGTACTGATAAGCTGTTTTGGCCCTCGATTTCTACTAAGCTTTCTTCCCTTACTGAAGAATATATTATTTTTGGGGGGGACTGTAATTTGGTGTTCGACCCCTTCCTCGATCGTCATTCTAAAGTCAGGTTCTCCCCTTCCAAGATGCATGCTCAATTCACTAATACTGTTTGTAATAATGCTTTGGTGGACATTTGGAGATTGTGTAACCCCGACCTTCGAGAATATAGCTTCTACTCTCCCGCTCACAACTCACAATCACGAATAGACTATCTCTTCCTCAGTAAATCCCTCACTCAACATGCTATACACTCCGACATAGGGTCTATCCTAATCTCTGATCACGCCCCGGTACTCGTAGACATTGACCTCCTTCCATTCTCCCCTCACTCTGGCAGGTGGAGGTTCAATAATTCCCTTCTTCTCGACCCTCTCTTTAGCAAAGAATTCTCTATTTTTACCACTAAATTTTTCTCACTCAACGCCATTCCTCCTACCTCTGATGTTTCAGTTTGGGACTCTTATAAGGCAGCCTCTAGAGGTTTTATCATTAATTTTGTCTCCCGTAAGAAACGTGCCAACGAGGCTAAATCCTCTTCTATACTCGCTAATATCAAAAAGCTGGAACTTGCCTTTCACTCCACGAACTCGAAATCTTCTCTTAAAGAACTTATTGCGGCCAAGGTTTCTTTTAATACATTTACTACTGAAGCTGCTTCTAATTCACTCTTAAAATGCAATGCCCGTTACTATGGCAGCCAAAACAAGATGGGGAAACTACTCGCTAACTATCTTAAAGTCCGGAAGGAACGCATGAAAATCGAACGAATTAAATCCTCCTCTGGTGGTACTCTCTTTAAGGATAAAGACATTCTTCATGAATTCTCGCTTTTTTACAAATCTCTCTACACGCCGGAATCTATCCCTTCCCCAGACGATCTCTTTACTTACTTCCAATCTCTCTCACCCCCTCCTTCCTCACATGTGAATTTTGAACCTTTGACTGCTGATATTACCCTTTCTGAGGTCTCCAATGCAGTTTCTAAACTTCGAAGTGGTAAAGCTCCGGGCCCCGATGGTTTCACCATTGAATTTTATTCCCATTTTGCTTCCCTTCTTCTCCCGAAACTGCTTTCTCTCTATCACACCTTTCTGGCCTCTGGTTCCTCTAGCGGATCCTTTCAACAAGCTCTCATCTGCCTTATTCCTAAAGACGGTAAGGATCATTCTCTGTGCAAAAACTATAGGCCCATATCATTAGTTAACACGGACTATAAAATCCTGGCCAAAATTCTAGCTCTACGACTGGACCCTATCTTGCCAGCCCTGATCGGCCCTGAACAATCCGGTTTTGTGAAGGGTCGTCTCGCTTCAGACAATTCAAGAGTATTTTTTAACATCATCAGCAAAGCTTCATCGTTAGACCTTCCGTTTGCCGCTATCTCCCTTGATGCGGAGAAGGCTTTTGACAGGATTGGGAGGGACTTCATGTTTCGCGCTCTTTCTTGGTCCGGTATACCACCTAAGTTTATTTCTCTTATCTCACTGCTGTACTCTTGCCCTCAAGCGTCGATTTTCGTCAATGGCGCAGTTTCTGATTATTTCACGCTCAGTAGGGGGGTTCGTCAGGGATGTCCTCTCTCTGTCCTTTAATATTTGTTCTCGCCTTAGAACCCTTCCTTACCAAAATCCGACAAGATAGTTCAATCTCTGGTTTCCCCTTCGGTCCTCAACAGATTAAACTTTCGGTATACGCTGACGACATTCTTCTGTACTGTTCAAACCCACTCTCTTCCCTTCCCGCCTTTCTACAACAGGTTTCCTCCTTCTCAGCCGTTTCGGGTTATCGTCTCAATGTCGACAAATGTGAAATTCTCCCCTTAAACTCGTCCTGTCAGAAGCATCTCTTTGATGTCTCTGGTTTCTCTTGGCAGCCATCCAAAATTAAGTACTTGGGTGTGTGGTTTGCCCCCCTTTTACCTGACACTTTGAAATTTAACTTCGATTATATCTCCAAAAAGCTGGATTCCTCTATCACTCGCTGGCATCCACTTTTCTTATCCTGGTGGGGTCGCCTGAACTCCATCAAAATTATGCTCTCCCCCCTTCTCCTCTACACTCTCTCAATGATACCAATTCATATACCCGTTTACTACTTTAAAAAAGTTGACTCTCTCCTGTTGAAATTCCTCTGGAAGGGTAAGAAGTCCTGTATTGCTCTATCCTCTTTGCGCAAAGATAAATCTCAATAAGGGGTCCGCTTCCCTGACTTCAGAACCTACCATCGGGCTGTTTCTCGCAAACAGTCGGCTCGGTGGCTCTCTTCAGACCTACCTTTTTATCCTCCCCTCTGGCTTTCACTTGAGGCTTCCTTTCTCTCTCCCTTTGAGTTTCGTGAATATCTCTCTTTTACTTCCTCATTGACTCGTTTTCGGTTTCCCGTTCTCTCTCACTCTCGCAAGCTTCTGTTTCCATTTCTCTCCTCCTCTTATCCATTCTCTTCCTCAACGCATGATCAACCTATCTGGCATAACAAATCACTCTTGCTACACAACCGTACTTTCTTCTGGAAATCCTGGCATTCCCGCGGTATCCGCTGGATCTCTCAACTACTTTCTCACAATGTCCCTCGACCTTTCTCAGCTCTCAAGTCTCAATTTTCCTTGCCTGCTAGCTCACGATTTCAATATGACGCTCTTTATCCCATCCTCGTCTCATACCTTGCATCTCTGCCAGATTCTCAATCCATCCCCCTTTCTCACCGTCCCATAGCCTCAGTTCTGGACTCTTCCCCCTCGGCTTCCTTTTTATACCGCTCACTTCAAGTTCCCATAGACAGAACCAAGACGAAGGTCGAATTGGCCTGGGAGCAGGACTTTTCCTCAGTTTGGCCTATTGCCCTTTGGGACAAAATCTGGACTAAGATACATAGGACCTCTAGAGCTGCCAACACGACCCAAACTCTTTTCTTTCTCTATAATCGCTCTCTCTTTACTCCCACAACGCTGTCCTCTTTCTCAACGGATACCCCTTCCACTTGCTGGTCTTGCCCATGCCCTGTAGCAACTCTTTTTCATATGCTTTTCGAATGCCCCTCCACTCTCCATTTTTGGAATCTGGTTTGGTTACATCTTCAAAAGATTTTCCATTTCTCCACTCCCTTCTCACCTACTCACGTTTTTCTGGGCTCCCTATCTTCAGCACTTCCCCAAGGACGCTCTCACTACCATCTCATGGATCTCTTTCTGGCTGTTGCCTTCCACCACATCACTTCTAACTGGAAGCAGGCCTCCTCCATTTCCTTTAAGTCGTGGTGGAATGCAATCTGTTTTCATCATAGACTAGATACTAACTTTGTCTCCCCTATCTCGCTGGCCATAAAAAGAGACCTTCTCTGGCTTCCATTGTCTGACTACCTCTCCTCCACCTCCCCCTCTTCCATTACCTTTGATGCTCATTCTCTCGAGGTCCGCAAACCACCCTGAATTATATAGTCCTTTACGGTGTCCGAATATTGATTTATGCGATTTATGTTTTCTTTTTTCTGCTTACTTTTCATATTTTTGAGATAATGCTTGTTTTACTGCTTTGCTTTTTTATCCAATGTTATGATTCCCCTCTTTCTCCCTCCCCCTCTCCCCCTCTTTTTGATGATATTTGATTGCCTCTCCTTTGATTGTTCTTTTCATTTTCCTGTTTCTTCATGGTCCCCACATTCCATGATTTTTTCCTTTGTACTTCATATATTTCAATAAACTCAAACTTAAAAAAAAAAAAAAGCTATAAAATAAATTAAGGGAGCCCAATATTAACGGACATAAAGGTGCAGATTTACAAGCCCCTTGCGCCGCCGGTGAGTCACTTTTTGCGGTGCACCAGCAGCACATTTTTATGCCCCATATTTACAAGGGCAGAAAAAGCCACCTTGTATGACTTTTTCTGTCCTTGTAAATGGAGCCGTTTATATGCAGCACTTTGCTTGAGAGGGGCATTCCATGGGTGTTGCTGTGGGTGTTCCCGCGCAACACCCATGGAACCTAACATATTTCCAGATTTACAAGAAATCGTAAATCTGGAAATGCGTCTGAATGCTACGCCTCCCAAGGGGAGGAGTAGGAAGGCGCAACAAGGAGAAATGTATTAATTTCTCCTTGTTTTTTTCCTCTTTCTATGCATGCTTCATTCTGCAGCACGCATAGAAAGAGAAAATCACCTCTGGTGATTGTTTATGTACAGGAAGGTGGCCCTTTCTGCACAGAAACAATCGTCCCTGTGACGCATGCATCCTTGCACCATGGTGAAAGGGTGCCTGCGTGGACGCATTGTTGCAGTTTGTGCACCAGCACAGGGGGAAGCACAGAGATGCGACACATTGTTGTAAATATGCTGCATCCCTGTGCTTCGAAACTAACGCAGCACGGCGCAGCAAGATGACTTGCTGCACTGTGCTGCATTAGCTTCTTGTAAATCTGCCCTAAAGTTGGAAAGATATAAATGTGCAAATAAACGCTTTTTTAAATCATATTTTGAAACAAGCATTTGCAATGCAATCAGTCTTGCATAAGTGAAAGTTATCAATCAATCTGTATTTGTAAAGCACAACACTGTCACCCATAGGGGTGTCTGGGCGCTGTGTCTCCTTCAAAGAGCCAGGTCTTGAGTCTCTTTCTGAAGTCAGTCAGTGAGGGGGGTGTACGGAGCTGAAAGGGGAGGTCGTTCCAGGTCTTGACAGCGATGCAGAAGAAGGAACGGCCACGGCTGCAGCTGGAATGGATGTGGGGGGGTGCAAGTGTGAGTGAGGAGGAGTGCAGGTGTCTAGCAGGCTGGTGGAAGTTCAGTTGATGGTTGAGGTAGGCAGGTCCTAGGTTGTGGAGGGCTTAGTAGGCGTGCATGAAGATCTTGAACTGGCATCTGTTTTGGATGGGCAGCTAGTGGAGGTCTCTCAGGTGGGGGAGGTGTTGGATCATTTGGGGAGGCCCAGGATGAGTCTGGCTGCTGTTACGAAGGTCTGGAGTCTTCTAAGGAGCTGGTTGGAGATGTCGGCATTGAGGGCTTTGTCTTAGTCTAGGTGGCTGGTGACAAGGGCCTGAGGGGCGGTCTTTCTGGTGTTTGTTGGGACCCATCTGATTATTCTGCAGAGCGTGCAATGTGTGAGGAAGCAGGAGGAGGCGACTTCATTGACTTATCGCTTCGTGGTCAGTTGGCTGTCGAGGATGATGCAGAGGTTGTGAGCACTGTCAGTCGGTGTGGGAGTTGCAGGCCAACTGCTTTGCTCCCATGCGGAGGCGTTCTGCCCAAAGACCAGTACTTCAGTTTTGTCAGAGTTTAGTTAGAGGCAGTTGTCTCTCATCCATTTGGCTAAGTGGGTCTTTGTCTTGCAAAAGTTGGATTTGGTGTTGGAGGGGCCCTCGGTGAGCGAGAGGATCAGTTGAGTGTCATCTGCATAGGAGATCATGTTGAGTCTGTGGGATCTGACGTCTGCAAGGGGGGTGTTGAACAGTTAGAGCTATTGGCGTTGCAAATGAATATGTTTCTAAATTACGTTTTTTGTGAAAAAAAGATATACCAGCAGTAGCATAAGCAATAAAAGAAAATTCACGATGCACAGAAAAGGTGCAGTACCACAGAATGTTACTAGGTGTCCCTCTGGAGTTCTAAAGAGAGCTCTATTGTTCACATAAGGTACTGCACCTTTAATGCAGCCTACTAAAGAATGTTGTTCCTCACTGTTTTCTGTTGAATGCAGTATTAGAGGCACAATGCTTTAATGTCTCTCTTAAACAGCAGCTGCACGCACATTATTGGAGCCATGCAAATTACCTCCAAGGTTATGATAAGAATAGTGTGATTTAAAGGTCAAGGCATAATGCTTTAATGTCTCTGCACAGCTGAGGCATGGAAGGGGCCCCCACACAGCACACATCTAGAAAGTATAGATTTGCCGCAGCCCCAGGGCACATGATTGTTGCTGGTTCGCGAGCAGCCCCTGTAGCCTGTCAGCCAACTGACAAATCAGGGAACATTTTGTTTTATAGCTATTAAACTTCTAACCGCAGGATGCAAAGCAAGTAGATTGGGATTCCTATTACAAGTGTGCCCTAATGTTTTACTGATGCACAACATATTGCCAGAGGGGTCTATTAATGATTCCTGGGCTTGGAGGGAAGTTGAGAAATAAGGGACTCAAGTGGGAGGCAGATCTGGGTGGGGGGAGGGAACAGGATATATACATTGGGACGGAGGCAAGAGAGAAAAGATTAATTGTAGAAGTGAAAGAGAAAGGAGAGAGGGGAAGGAAAAAGGTATGGACAGGAAAGTGTTGAGATAATGTCAGGTAAAGATAAAGGGCTGCCATTATAAGGGAGATAAAGGGAAAGTCGTGAGTTATGAGTGAGGAACTGGTTGGAGCGGTGTAAGAAACACAGGTCTTGAGAAGAGTCTGAGACGCAAGCAAAGAAACAGTGAGAGGTCAGATCGAATGACAAAGAGGAAAGAGAAGAAATAGAAATGAAATTCAACGTCTGACAGGAACTAAAACCAGGAGGAAGGTGATACATATGGAGGGAAGAAAAGGTTGGAACAGCTAAGAGAGGGTATTGGGAAAATGCACAGAGAGACGTGATAGGTAAAGATATGTGAGTAAAGACAGAGATGAAAATGGATACATTAAAGCGAATTAGAAAAAGGAATCAAATAAAGATAAAAATAATCGGTGAACACATGGAGGTAGCATTAGAGAAACGGGTGGAGAGCACATAACGGCACCTATCTATTCACATGTTAGGCTTAAAGGGTTGTTTATATCTAAAGTTTTATTGAGTGATAAAAAGTCAAAATGATAGGCAGGAGAGTGGTAGGGATAGAGTGAGAAAGAAGAAAGAGAATGTATATGCGCATATGCGAGTTTGGGGTGAGTTAGTCACAGATGCAGAGGTGGAAGCAGATTGGTGAAGTGGCAGCACAGAGACAACAGACATACAGAGCAAAACACTTAGGGGCAGATTTATGAAGCCCTTGCGCCGCCGGTGCGTCATTTTTAACATGGGAAAAAGTGACGCACCGGCGGCGCAAGGCCTTCATAAATCTGCCCCTTAGTAATATGCATACACCCAATGTCCTCAATGTTGCGAGCAGGAAACTGCTTGAGTCCTTGGTCTCGGTGGTGGAGTAGACGCTGTGAGGGTCAAGACACCAGGTCGGACAAGTCTCCAGTTTGCGTGCAGAGCCCGCCACACAGAAGGAAACAAAGGCTGACCACCAACATATTTACAGATAATGCGCGCTGTGCTGCACTGATATGCACAAGAAAACAAAAGTGGACAGCAGCCACATGTAAAGATAAAGTGCAGTGTTCCACGCTGATATGCTGTAGAAAACAAAAGCTGACCGCCACCATATGTAAAGATAAACCGCCGCATGCTGCGCTGCAGAAGCAGATGAAAGGGGGCAGCAGCCATATTGAATGAGAAAGGGCGGTTGGGGATGCAATGTTTGGATTCAGAACTTGGCACAAGTGAAAAAACCAAAGTAGTCCTGAATGGAATACCTAAACAGTGAAAGCGTAAGGATACAGTACTTGGCAGGTACCCTGTGGCAGGATAGCGGAAACACAAAGGAGGGAAAAGAGGAACGATTGCCCAGTAGCAATCATGGATTTCTAAAAGACAGTGGCACAGACAAATTAAAGGCAAAGGCAAGCAGTGGACAGAGTTTAACTACACAAACCATCTACAACAGGTCGCATAGGAGCTGATTTTACACCCATCCTAAAACGCTTGACTTTTGTCTCGATATGTATTCTTTGCAAGAGTGTTTCATTTGTATACAAAAGAGTGCAGATGGCCAGAGGTTTGCTTAAAAGCCCATTACCTCCTCGTCCAGTCTCCCCGTTCCATTCCTTCACAGTGAGCAGCTAGTCTGCTCCACAGAAACCTATAACCTAGCTGAGCTTTTGCACTCCCCCCAATATGGCGTCACTCTCACGTGACAATAAAGGGGGAAGTGCCTGACAGAAACATCCTGTTTTTTTTTCCTGCCGGCGGTCGCCTTGATGCCTAGCTGTGCTCGGGGTAAGTTCCCTGTTCCTTTATTCTTTATGTATGTTTTGTCGGGCGGCCGGCATTAGCGGCCGCCTTTGTTCTTGTTTAATTGCCCCCACGCTGCCTCATTCTGCCTGGGTTTCTCAGCGGTTCGTGCTAGCGGCCGTCCCTGGCTCACGCTCTCACTTTTGATGCCCGGCCTGCTTCAGTGGCCGTTTTTCATTGTTTCCCGCTCCCTGCTTTAGCGGGTGGGGATTGCCGAGTTCTTTACTGCGATACAAAAGGGGATGATGGACGGAGTGTTTGAACAAATCAAACACTCACCCCCAGTCAACTGATCTGGGTTTAATCCATCACCATTCTTTAGCTCACTCAGCCACCCCAGTTCAGACATGGCCATATGCAAATCAGTCTGACCCTGTGCCTCATGGGAACAGTCCAGCCTGAACTGCCAAGCCATGTCTTCCCTGGACCGGAAACAAGTATCCTGGGACCGGTTTCGGATTCATAGTCCTCATCAGCCAGGCTGTCTTGAATCCAGTGGCCAAGTGAGCAAGGGACTCACGTCTGAGCATTCCCTGCCAACTTAGGGCGAACAAAGCGATACAAAAGGGGATGATGGACGGAGCGTTTGAACAAATCAAACACTCACCCCCAGTCAACTGATCTGGGTTTAATCCATCACCATTCTTTAGCTCACTCAGCCACCACAGTTCAGACATGGCCATATGCAAATCAGTCTGACCCTGTGCCTCACTGGAACAGTCCAGCCCGAACTGCCAAGCCATGTCTTCACTGGACTGGAAACAAGCATCCTGGGACCGGTTTCGGATTCATAATTCTCATCAGCCAGGCTGTCCTGAATCCAGTGGCCAAGAGAGCAAGGGACTCACGTCTGAGCATACCCTGCCAACTTAGGGCGAACAACGCGATACAAAAGGGGATGATGGACGGAGCGTTTGAACAAATCAAACACTCACCCCCAGTCAACTGAACTGGGTTTCATCCATCACCATTCTTTAGCTCACTCAGCCACCCCAGTTCAGACATGGCCATATGCAAATCAGTCTGACCCTGTGCCTCATGGGAACAGTCCAGCCCGAACTGCCAAGTCATGTCTTCCCTGGACCGGAAACAAGCATCCTGGGACCGGTTTCGGATTCATAATCCTCATCAGCCAGGCTGTCTTGAATCCAGTGGCAAGTGGGCAAGGGACTCACGTCTGAGTATACCCTGCCAACTTAGGGCGAACAAAGCGATACAAAAGGGGATGATGGATGGAGCGTTTGAACAAATCAAACACTCACCCCCAGTCAACTGATCTGGGTTTAATCCATCACCATTCTTTAGCTCACTCAGTCACCCCAGTTCAGACATGGCCATATGCAAATCAGTCTAACCCTGTGCCTCATGGGAACAGTCCAGCCTGAACGGCCAAGCCATGGCATCCGTGGATCGGAAACAAGCATCCTGGGACCGGTTTCGGATTCATAATCCTCATCAGCCAGGCTGTCTTGAATCCAGTGGCCAAGTGAGCAAGGGACTCACGTCTGAGCATACCCTGCCAACTTAGGGCGAACAAAGCGATACAAAAGAGGATGATGGACGGAGCGTTTGAACAAATCAAACACTCACCCCCAGTCAACTGTTCTGGGTTTAATCCATCACCATTCTTTAGCTCACTCAGCCACCCCAGTACAGACAGGGCCATATGCAAATCAGTCTGCCCCTGTGCCTCATGGGAACAGTCCAGCCCGAACTGCCAAGCCATGTCTTCCCTGGACCGGAAACAAGCATCCTGGGACCGGTTTCGGATTCATAATCGCGTAAATCAAAATTGGACTAGGACACTTGTAACTACGTTACAACTGGTTTGTTAGATAACCCTCATAAACGCTATGGTAACTTGCGGTTTATATAGATTTTCCACCCCACATATGCGTTGTGGCATTTATCATCGGGTTATCTTACGTGCTGTGTGCCAGCCTCAGACCATGAGGCAACCTCTGGTATAGCGTAGTAGTGTCCAGAGATATGTGCAGATACCCCCACATAGAAGGTTATTGTTAAAACACAATTCTACATCCAAAAAACTCTTTTAATTCTGTACGGGTGTGAACTGTTATTAAAAGATTAATGGGTATGCCCTTGGATCTAGTTACTGGATCCTCGCATATTACTTGTAACAAAACGTCAACTTGTTTCAGCTCCTTATTGCCCAGCCGGGTCTGTGGAGCATTCGTCAGGACAGATACAACAAATTAAAAATTTTACTCACACAATTCGTGCAGTATTAAGTGGTCTTTTTTGTTGCCCACTTAGATTAAAAGAAGTTCAATTTACCTGTAATGAAAATTAAATGTAAGACCTTTTTTCAAACATGAGGGGTATATAAAAGCACAAAAGCACATATTCTTCTGTTAACTTCTTGCATATATTTATGCATTGCTATCACATTTTTAGCTGCATGGGAATTCTTATGGCAAGTTATAGTAGTAGGATTGGGCTTGAAATCCATGTATTGAACTTGCTAGTAGTGGTTACTGATAGTGTGTCAAAGTTTACTATTTTTATCAATATTGCAGAGAGTAATGTATTGCTTACCCTTGATCTCAGTGGGAAACTATATGTCTGTTCAAGTCTTTATGTATTAACACTGAGAGACCGGTGTTATCTGGACCTGTTAACACAATATTAGTGACTTATGATGAGATAAAAGCAGACGATGGTGTCGGACTTTTTGTTTCATATTATAAGAAACGACACGTAAAAGCTAACAATTCGGTGTCTCAATAAAATATTTTTTATTCAAGTTATTTAATTCCAGTGTGCACATTTGTTCCCTTGAGTTTTTGCCTTCATGTTATTTTCCCTTCATAAACATTAAATTGACGATAATGCTTACTGTTTTTCTAAGAAATATACACATTCAGGTAATCAAGCAAGTTATACAGTTGTTCCGCTATCTTATCAATGATATATGAGGTCAGTGGTTCTAGCGTGTTTTTGTAATAGCGTCATGGGAACAGTCCAGTCCGAACTGCCAAGCCATGCCTTCCCTGAACCGGAAACAAGCTTCAGAGGACCAGTTTCTGGCATTACAGCCGTCTTCAGCCCGGCTTGCTTGAATCCAGTGGCTAAGTGATCAAGGGACTCACATCTGAGCATACCCTGCCACACTTATGGCGGCCAAAGCGGTACAAAAGGGGGTGGTGATGGACGGAGCATCTGAACCAATCAAACACTCACACCCAGTCAAAAGATCTGGGTTTGATCCATCACTGTTCTTTAGCCCACTCTGCTACCCCAGTTCAGACATGGCTATATGCAAATCAGTCTGACCCTGTGCCTCATGGGAACAGTCCAGCCCGAACTGCCAAGCCATGCCTTGCCTGGACTGGAAACAAGCTTCCGAGGACCGGTTTCTGGCATTACAGCTGTCTTCAGCCCGGCTTGCATGGTTCCAGTGGCAAAGTGAGCAAGGGACTCACGTCTGAGCATACCCTGCCACACTTATGGCGGCCAAAGCGGTACAAAAGGGGGTGGTGATGGACGGAGCATCTGAACCAATCAAACACTCACACCCAGTCAAAAGATCTGGGTTTGATCCATCACCGTTCTTTAGCCAACTCTGCCTCCCCAGTTCAGACATGGCTATATGCAAATCAGTCTGACCCTGTGCCTCATGGGAACCGTCCAGCCCGAACTGCCAAGCCATGCCTTGCCTGGACTGGAAACAAGCTTCCGAGGACCAGTTTCTGGCATTACAGCTGTCTTCAGCCCGGCTTGCTTGGTTCCAGTGGCAAAGTGAGCAAGGGACTCACGTCTGAGCATACCCTGCCACACGTATGGCGGCCAAAGCGGTACAAAAGGGGGTGGTGATAGACGGAGCATCTGAACCAATCAAGCACTCACACCCAGTCAAAAGATCTGGGTTTGATCCATCACCGTTCTTTAGCGCACTCTGCCACCCCAGTTCAGACATGGCTATATGGCCACTGGATTCAAGACAGCCTGGCTGATGAGGATTATGAATCCGAAACCGGTCCCAGGATGCTTGTTTCCGGTCCAGGGAAGACATGGCTTGGCAGTTCGGGCTGGACTGTTCCCATGAGGCACAGGGTCAGACTGATTTGCATATGGCCATGTCTGAACTGGGGTGGCTGAGTGAGCTAAAGAATGGTGATGGATTAAACCCAGATCAGTTGACTGGGTGCGAGTGTTTGATTTGTTCAGATGCTCCGTCCATCACCACCCCCTTTTGTATGAGTTCTTTACTGCAGCGTGCTTCCTGGGGGCAATTTCTGGCGGCTGGCTGTGCTTTTATGCCGGCCCCCTTTTCCTGGTCCCATGGGAGCTCGGTTCCTCGGGACTTTGTGGCTGCCTTTAAAAGGGGTCCTTGTTTTTTGGTTTTTGTCCTTGTGTTTGCCTGTGTTTTGGTGCTTGGGACTTTGCAGCATGGATTCGGAGTCCTCTTCCTCTGCTTCTCCTCTGGCTGCCCTGCAACCTCATGATTAATGAGGCGGTGGCTGCTGCTTCGCTGGCTCGGGATGCGGCTGGCCCTCTTCCCAAGGTGCCTCATGGTTTGGTGGATCCGCAGGCTGTTCCTGATGAGGATCTGGGTCCTGATGAAGATGAGGGTGTTCGTGGTTGTTTTGTTCAGGGTGCTGAGCTCTTTGAATTGTTCTCTCATGTCCGGGACAATTTGGGGTTTTCTCCTCCCGCTGATGTTGTTCTGGAGGATGATTTTTTCATGCAGTATGTCCAGCCTGCTGCTGACTCTTTTCCTTTGCATGGGGCTATTCGTAATGTGCTGGCTCACGAGTGGAAGGAGGTGGATAAGTCCCACTTCCCTCGTTTTTTGTCCAGGCGTTACCCTCTGGAGGGTTTTTCTGATGAATTTCCTCAGGCTGTGAAGATCGACAACTTGATGGCTGGTCTTTCTTCCCAGGGTTTGGTCCTCTCGGATGATGCCCTTCCTGCGGACGCTGTGGAAAAGCGTGTTGAGAGGGCGGTGAAGCGTTCTTATGCTGCTTCTAACTTTTCTGTCCGGGCCACTGCCTATTCTAACTACATAGTCCAGTCCCTCCTCAAGGATTTTCAGTCCCTATCTCTTCTGTTGCCGGACGGTGAGGATGCCACGCCTCTTTTGTCTTTGATAAAGTTGCAGGTGCGATACTTGTCGGATATCTTCTTTGACAATTTGGGGTTGGCGGCGGCTGCTTCTGGTGCTTCCATCGCTGCACGTCGTCACATCTGGATGCGTTCCTGGAAGGCTGATTCTGCCCAGAAGTCGGTCCTCCTTAAGCTGCCTTTTGGGGGTTCCAAGGTGTTTGGTCATCAGCTGGAGGGAATGGTCAGGCAGTTGGCGGAGAACCGCATGCTTGTGGCTCTGGTCCGCCCTCCTTCTAGGGGGTGAGGTTTTGGCTACCGTCGTGGTTTTGGGCCTCCTGCTTGTGGCGCTTCGCAGCCCTTTCGTGGCAGGGGTCGTGGCCAGGGGGCCCCTGGAGTTGCCAAGTCCCGGGCCCCTGCCAGTGTTGCTGCCACTGCTTCCTCCTCTTCCCAATGACTGTCTGACTTTGCCAGTTGGAGGTCGCCTCTAATCCTTCCTTTCCCAGTGGTTGTCAGTTCCGGATGCCTGGGCAGTTCAGACTGTGTCGGAGGGTTGCCGGATAGAGTTTTCCTCTCCTCCTCCTCCGGTTTTCGTTCAGACTCCCCTGCCCCGTCTTCCTCTGCGAAGGGAGGCATTACTGGCCGGTGTGCGACTCCTGTTGGAGAAGAAGGATATTGTGGAGGTTCCTCCACTGGACAAGGGCAGGGGTTGCTATTCGATCCTCTTTCTGGTCTCCAAGAAGGATGCTTTGGATCTTTGTCCTGTTTTGGATCTAAAGCGGGTCAATCGCTTCGTTGTCCATCGCCCGTTCAAGATGGTGACTCTGCAATCCATCCTGCCTCTGGTGCTTCCTGGGGGCTTCCTGGCGTCCCTGGATCTGATGCATGCGTTTCTCCACAGTCCTGTCCATCCGGGCGACCAGCGGTTTCTCCGATTTGCTGTGGGTTCCCTGCACTACCAGTTCCGGGTGCTCCCATTTGGCCTTTCCTCCGCGCCAAGGATTTTCACCAAGCTCTTGGCCCCGCTGGTGGATATTCTTCATTCCAGAGGGCTGCTGGTATTTCCCTATCTGGTTGATTGTCTCTCCTTCTTTTTCTCAGGCTCTCTTGGATGTGGACCAGGTGTGTCTTCTCCTGGGTTCTTTTGGGTTCCTCATTAACCACCGGAAGTCCTCCCTGGTGCACTCCCAGTCCCTGAAGTTCCTGGGGGCCCTCTTCCGCATGGACCTGGACTTGGTGTTCCTCTCTCAGGAGCGCCAGTTGACTTTGTTTCGTCACCTTTCTTGGCTTCTGTCCCAGTCCCATGTGTCTGCCCGTCTCTGGTTGAGAAGTCAGGGGGAAATGGCGTCCACTTTGCATCTCCTTCCGTGGGCCCGGCTGCATCTGTATCCCCTGTTGCATCATGTCCTGTCTCACTGGGACACTGCTTCCCTGAATTACGAGGCCCTGATTCCTGTCTCTGCGGAGATTCGGGCGGATCTCCAGTGGTGGTTGTCCCCTCAGTCTCTTTCCCAGGGGTTCGATCTCCTGCCGCCTCGGTCTGTGGTTGTGATGTCCACGGATGCCAGTGCCTTGGGTTGGGGTGCTGTGCTGGGTGCCACCAAGGCTCAGGGTTGTCGGTCCCATTTCGAGTCCCTCCAGTCCTCGAACTGGAAGGAGTTGAGGGCGGTTTGGTTGGCTCTTCAGTGGTTCGCTCCTCTCTTGCGGAGTCAGGCGGTCTCGGTACAGATGGACAACCAGGTGGTTCGTGCTTATGTGAATCACCAAGGGGACATGTGTCGCTCTCTGTTTTTCCTCTCCCGGGAGATCGGGCTTTGGGCCGAGTTGCATCTCCTGTCTCTGACAGCGGTCTATCTTCCGGGGACGGAGAATGAGCTTGCGGATTCTTTGAGCAGGGTGTTGACCTCGTCGGTGTCCCTGTGTCTCTCCCCAGGTCTGTTCGATCTGATTGTCCTCCGTTTCGGCCATCCTTGGCTTGATCTTTTTGAGTCGGAGGCTTCTGCCCTTCTGCCTCTGTTTTGCAGCATAGTTCCCTCTCGGTTGGTGTGGGCCACCGATGCCTTCTCGAATCCTTGGCCATCGGGCCTGCTGTTTGCCTTCCCTCTGTTTGCCTTAATTCCGCGGGTCCTCCGGAAGATTCAGTTTGATCGGGCGGAGGTTCTCCTGGTGGTACCAGAGTGGTCGCGTCGATCTTGGTTTCCCCTTCTCCTGACCTTTTCTGTTTGCCCTCATTGGAGGTTTCCCCTGTGTCCCTCCCCTCTGAGGGCTCCTCTTCTCGGGATTGCCTCCCTGCGCCGCCTCCGGCTGGGGGTTTGGCACTTGAAAGGTTGAGTTTGATAGGTCTGGGTTGCTCTGTGGAGGTTGTGCATTGCCTGTCGCGCCATCCTTCCACCTTGCGGTCCTATGCCCGTCATTGGAAGCACTTCTCCTCCTGGTTTCTTGGGAAGGGTCTCTCTTCTGACTCCTGGGAGGCTGTCCGGGTGTTGGACTTTTTACGGGATGGTTTTGTCTTGGGTCTTGCGGTTTCTTCATTGCGGGAGCAGTGGGCTGCCATTCTTGCCTTTCGGGGTTCCTCTGTGTCCTCTGTTTCCCTGTTGGTGGCTCGCCTTCTGCAAAGTTTTTTGCTTCAGCGGCCTGTTTCACGCTCTCCTGTGCCTCCCTGGGATCTTTCCTTGGTTCTACGGGCCTTGACGGGTCCTCCTTTTGAACCTTTGGACTCCGTGGCCCTGAAGTTCCTCTCTGCTAAGGACTTTTTTCTGGTGGCCATTACGTCTGGGCGTAGGGTTGGTGAGCTTGGGGCTTTGATGGCTTCTCCCCCCTTTCTGCGTTTTTGTGATGACAAGGTCATTCTCCGTCCCAGTCTGTTTTTTCTCCCTAAGGTGGTGTCTTCTTTGCACTGTCAGGAAGATATTGTTCTTCCGGTCTTTTTTCCGGATCCTGCCTCTCCTGAGGAGGTAGTCCTCCATTTGTTGGATGTGCTGAGGGTTTTCCGCATCTACTTGGATCGGACCTCTGGTTTCCGTAAAGTGGATTCCTTGTTTGTCACCTTTGGCCTCTCTGGTATGGGTCTTCGTCCTTCTTTGTCCACCTTGTCCCGTTGGGTTAAGGATGCCATGGTTTCTGCTTACGAGTCTGCCCACTGTCCTCTCCCTTCTTCTGTTCAGGGTAGGTCGACCCAGGGCGTTTCCTCCTCCTGGGCCTTGTTCAAAGGGGCCTCATTGCCGGACATTTGTAATGCGGCCACTTGGGCCTCTCCCCATACTTTTGTTTCACATTACCGTCTTCAGTTGGAGATGGCGGCCTCTGCTGCGTTTGGTGCTCATGTCCTGTCTGCGGTACAGGGTTTGTAAGCCGTACTGTTTTTTTGTTGATTAAAATGGACCTGTTTCTTGCAATTTTTTGGTCTGTTTTTTTCTTACAATCACCGTGTGCTTGGGTATGGGCTGTGAAGGAATGGGACGGGGAGACTGGACGAGGAGGTTACTCACCGGTAATACTCATTACTCCGAGTCCTGGTCTCCCCGTCCCATTCCTGAGCCCCTCCCTCCCTACCTGGGTTGTTTCTGTCTTTCGGGTGATTGTTTCGCTTTCTGGGTTTCTTTTCTTTTGTATTCTCAGCATGTTTCTGGCAGGTGATAGTGACGCCATATTGGGGGGAAGTGCAAAAGCTCAGCTAGGTTATAGGTTTCTGTGGAGCAGACTAGCTGCTCACTGTGAAGGAATGGGATGGGGTGACCAGGACTCGGAGTAATGAGTATTACCAGTGAGTAACCGGGCATTGCTGGTGCTGGTGCAATTAAACATTGGCACGCCTAGTAGCCTTACATTACCTCAGGTCTTTTGAATCCACTACTTATCTAACTCTTGCTGGTTCCTCCTTTTGCAACGGATTTGCGGTCTTTCTCCTCCTCCATCTTACACATCTGTGTACTTTTTGTGCTCTGTAAATATCTGATGTGGAATATACGTCCTGGGTCCCAAAAATATGTGCCGGTCTAAAATAAGTGCAGATGCCCGCTCAAGTCAAATTAAGCACTGTGTGCCATTAGGTAAAGCATGCTAAGCCTGACGGCTATCTTCCATGTCTATTATGTTGTTGCATTTCATATATGTACATTTCTTATGTTCTTCATATTGTGCATCTATCCATTGTTATCTTTGCCTTTATTTCAATAGCATGCGGTTTGTGTATTTTTCACGTGTTCTACATTTTCTTTGAAATGCTTGTCATTTCTAGTTCCACTCGGTTGTCTCCAGTTACATCTGGAGATCAACCTAAGCGGATGCCTTAGCCGTGCTGCAATAAACCTACTTACTTATATTTGGATTTTGTATCGTTTTAATATTGGTGATGAGTTCAAGTATCACTCCTTCCCACCCTGCAGCACGGGAGTGGAGTGGTTCTTCACCCACAAAACATATTTTAGGTTTTGGAATTTTTGGATATTTTCTTATCACCGCCAGACCTGGAAATGGTCTCAAAATTTCATCTAGAATTTTAATGGAGATCTCTTCTTGATACATCGCTCTTGTTATTTTTGTTTACTCATTTAACAACATTTCAATATATTGGTAAGTGTCTGCTTCAAATGATAACTTTCAAACAGATTCCTTACCTACGCGAGACTCTGTCACTCGCCATCGAGTCTCCGATGTTTCCGCATTGTGCTCTGACAATTGGTGTCACGATCGTCACCTCCTCAGGATCAGGGCGATGCTCAAAGGGGTCCACCTCCTGATTTTCCCACACTCTGACTGAATGACCATACACAGAGCATAGAGGTAATCAAGCGAGGGATGGGAAAGGGAAGGAAAAGCAACAGAAGCGATATCTGAAACGAGAAGATGCAGGGGATTATAACAGGTATCACTAACTACACTCAGTAAATTCTCGCTAGTAGAACACCTACCTATACACGATTCCAGGAGGTGAACCCTTCCTCTCTGACTGATGTAGTAGATGCTTCTCTATTATACTGATCAGTAGCTTCCTACAACACAAAGTCAGTATTATAATTCCGTCAAATGATCTCTCTGGAATTCTTAAAGAGCAATATACTAGACCACATACATACCCTTTCAATTCTCCCAATATCGAAATGAAAAACCCCTCTCCAGTAACCAGTGAAAAAAAAACCCACAGGGGTTGAAAGGAATCGGGTAAAAATGATAGTGTTCTTAATCCAGTAAAAGTTGCTGCTTCTATCAAAGTCTTGTCCATAAACAAAAGGTTCAAATAGTAATTGTAGCTGAGCCCAGCTAAATAGTAATGTACAAAAGTATGCTTAAATCCAGGTTAGTGAAAATATGTAGTTAGAACCTCCTCCGAGGTTTACCAGGACACAGTATCCAAGATCCAGGAAGAAATTACAGGCTCCCAGCAAAAGACAGCAATGACTAGAGCTTCAGAAACGGAGGTAATAAAACATCCGAGAAATGGCAACCTTTCCCGCTGCAGCCACAAGCGTAAAGGATGTAGGCAAGGTAATCCGCCAGTCATAACATGTATACCGGCAGCAGCGCGTCTCAGCCGAGAACGCGTAAAATCCTTCCCCGCTGCAGCCGCAAGTGGGAAGGATGTCGGGTAACAGTCCGGCAACAGCCAAACTTCCAAATACGAAAATGAACTCCTAAACACAGGACCCGCGTCTCGGCCGAGAACACGAAGGTCCAGGTATCCAGAATCTGCAAAATTACGTACCGCTCGGTACTCAGGATCAAACCACCAAAATTCAAATGTGGAATCACGTACTGCACATACCTGCTCTACGTGAGATTATATGTTCTCGGCTCCTCCCCTTCGCCAGGCATTCTGGGAGTAGTAGTTCTGCAGGCGCTTTTGGCAAATCATGACAATTTTAGCCTCTGAGATTCCATTGAACACGCTTTCAGGCAAGTAACTATACGTCATTGCGTTAGCCTGAGCGTGCAACGTGCATAGCTGCCAGTTTGATATTTCCTTGACAACGCTTCATCGCGCATTGGCAAGTGTCTTCGTTGAAGGAAATAGATACTGCTGTATGGGCCTGGTACATATTTATGGCATGGAAGTAATTAGCGATTGAAGGAAATTAACTCACCATGTGAAACTGATGTGAGTTACCTTAATTTTGACATTGTTTAGTTTTTACATTTATATTTCATTTTGTGGACATGATTTTTATGGTACTATTTGCAAAGGAAAACTCATTTACTGATTATTAATCTATCTCTCATTTATCTGAACGGTATCATCCTCTGCACCAGTGATTTATCTTTCATAAATACAAAGTATATTTGTGCATATTTACAAAATGCAGTTTGATCCCCGGGCCAAATTTCTTTTAAACAAAGGTGACCCACCTGTACCATGGTCAAGGTGGAAAGGAGAGTCCATTACTTACATGAAGGCCATAGATGGTGAGTGCATGGTCGCCGAAAGAAAAAAATGTATCTTTCTCCACTGTCTTAGTTCTGAGGGGCAGGTAGTTTTCAGAACATTACCCCAAATTACTGCTTAAAGGGGGGAGGCGAAGGAGATGGCATGAATGTCTATGTTGAAGTGTTAACCAGGATGGAAATGAGGTTCAAACCCACTACAAATATCGCTTTCAATAGATATAAATTTTACATCAGGTCTCAAAAAGAGGATGAGTCTTTTGATGATTTTTTAATTGCCTTGAGATCATTGAGTCTTCTTTGTAATGTTGGTACCATCACTGATGAAATGATGTGTGATCAAATCATTGTACATGCGAAAAACAAAAAGATACAGGAACAATTATGGGTCATGTGTGACCCCAAATTAGATGAAACAATTTCTATGGCCAAAGCTATGAAACTCCAGAAAAGTGGATGGAGACTGTAAGACAAAATCATAATAATTTGTCATGTGAGGAGGAGATTTGTGTGGTTAAAACAAAAAGTGATTTAAAAAATGATATTCCACAAGGAAAATGTTCTAGTAGATATACCAGCAACAGTTATCCTGGTAAAAGGAATGTTAATTCATTTAATTATAATACATGTGACAGATGTGGAAGCAGATTCCATGTGGCATCTTTTCAGGGATGTCCTGCAATCAACAGAGAGTGCAGAATTTGTGGCAGAATGGGACACTTTAGCAATGTTTGCAGAGATAAGCGCTACAATAACCAGACACAGAGTAAGTACTACTTCTGGTATTCCTGAAAGTAATAGGGTAACCAATGTTAGAGAGACTCCTGATTTTAACAAAGGTGTTGTTGTTTCAATCATACACAGTGGACCTGAAAAAGAATTCTGCATGAAGTCTCCCAAATGTGTGTTTCAAGATTTAGGTACCAATCTAGAGTATATAGTGGACTCAGGGTCACTGTGGACAATTATTACCACACAATATTTTAAAGAGAAGCTACAAACTGTGTGTAATTATGATAACTTGTAACCATCTGACATTACTGCTGAAAGCTTTGAAGGGTAAAAAATTTAAATGAAAGGTTTTGCCCCAACGACCATTGTATTTCAAAGGGAGATGTGTTCATATAAAATTGTATATTGCTGTGAGAGGCGTAAATGTGTTAGGTTGGCGAGATCAATGGAAACTAGGCATAATCTGAAGATCCTGCTTCTCTTTGTAGCGAACAAGAAATTTGCAGTATCGCCACAATGTACACAAATGTTGCTATTCTTGAAAGAGAAACAAAGTTGTTAAATACATATAACAAAGTGTTTTGTGACAAATTGGGGAGATTGAAAAATTTCCCACATAGAATTGTATTAAAAGAAAAGGCCAGTCCAATTAAACAAAAATTGAGGGGAGTACCCATCAACATTAGAGATGAATTGAAAGAAATGCCTAAAGAGTTGTCAGATGAGGGAATTATAGAGCTCATCGAATCATTTGAATGGGTTTTACCCATTGTTCTAGTGCGCAAACCCGATCAAAAACTCAAGTGTGTGTGGACTTGAGAGCATTAAATTCTAACATTATGATAGATTGCCACCCTCTTCCAAATATTAATGATGTTGTTTCGTTATTCGAAGGTGCGTAAATATTCTTCACCCTTGATTCAAGGTCTGCATATCACCAAATAGAACTTACAGAGGAGTCGAAAAAGTAAACCCCTTTCATCACACCACAAGAGCTTTTCCAATATACTAGAATGCCCTTTGGATTGTTGTCGGCGGCGTCAGCCTTTCCAAGGGTAATGTTTCAGCTCTTTAGGGGCATTGACACTTATGTTAAATGTTTTCAATATGCTATTTTAATATTCTCAAGAAATGTATCAGAACATGAAGTCCATTTGAATGAGGTATTCAAAAGGCTTGAAAATTGTGGTCTTGCCCTCAAGGCTCACAAGTGTAAGCTCTTCCAACACTCTGTTGAATATTTAGGGCATACGTTATCTGTTGAGGGTGTTATTTCTAAAAAATCCAATGTTGAAGCCATCCAGAATGCCCCATCTTCTAAAAACAAGGAGCAATTATCATTCTCAAGAATGTGTGAGTATTACAGCATATTTGTTGAGAATGTTGCTACCAAGATGGAAACATTGAGGAAATTGTTAAGGCAGAGTGTCACGTATGAGTGGAATGAAGAGCAACAAAAAGCATTCGAAGCCATAAAAAGAGATATTATTTATGCTCCCACATTGAAACCTTTCCGCAAGAGGAAAGAATGCATCATAACTGTTGATGCCAGTCTATATGGGCTTGGAAGTGCATTATCTCAAAAGGATGGTGGGAATAAATGGAATGTTGCCTTTGCTTCAAGGACTGCAGTGATTGAGAGAGAGCTGCTTGCATGTGTATGGGCAGTTGAACATTACAGAATTTATGTGTGGGGCAGCAAGTTCATACTCAGGACGGACCACAAACCATTAGTACATATTCTGTCCACAGGAGGAGGATGGAATTCCACAGCCAGAATTGACCATTTAGCATCAAGACTCCAGAAGTATAATTTTAAGGTTAAATATGTACCGGGCAAGAAAAATGTAACTGCTGATTTTTTTGTCACATCTACCATGCAGTGATAATGATATTAATGTCAACGTTGTTAAAGAAGTGGATTTTGTGGTGGGAATTACTGACGTTATTCCTTTACAGTACCAGGAAACCACAGAACAACTCTCGAGAGAAAGTGAACAGAATGATGATAGGTGGAGTGATCTTAAGAAGTTTGTGTTGGAAGATTGGTCAAGGAAGAATGATGTACGGTCAGATTTATTGTCTTTTTACAATGTGGCAGACAAACTAGGAATCGAAGGTGATTTTTATTCTCAAAGCAGGGAAGTGCATTCCGCCCAGGGGTATACAAGATTTCATTTTGAAGTCATCTCACAAGACACATCCAGGTATATCTGCCATGAAGCTTCTAATCAGAACCTACTTCTGGTGGCCTGGAATGCACAGGTTTATTGATAGATTAGTCAGAGAATGCCATGAATGTGTCCAGTGAAAAAATGCTAAAGGTACATATTCCTCCTCTTAAGACAGTTAAATGGCCTGAGGAGCCATGGCACAAAGTTGCTTTCGACATTTCAGGTCCTTTCAGTAGGTTGCTTGAGAGTTCGCATTTTGCTTTGGTCATGATCAAATACCATTCTAAATGACCAGAAGTGAAGATTGTTCCAAAGGCCACCACTAGTGCTGTTGTGAAGTTCTTCAAAGAAGTATTTGCCCATGAAGGTTGCCCATCTACCCTTGTTTCCGACAATGGGGTGCAACTTACATCGTCTGAAATGGAGAGTTTTCTCAAAGGTTATGGTATTAAGCATATACTAACCTCGCTCTATGAACCACATGGGAATGGTCAGGTTGTGCATTTCAACCCTGTGCTTAAGAGTTTTGTCACTGATTCCTTCAAACAAGGAGGAAATTGGTTGAGTGCGCTTAGGGAACGTCTGTGGGTGTATCGCATTACCCCACATTCCACTACTGAAGTCAGTCCTTTTAAGTTCCCTGGTGGTTCAGGGAACAATTAAAGAGTTTGTTGCAAGAGAGAGAATGTATCCACGATACTGCCAGGAGGGTGGAAACTAAACAAAACAAAACCAAAATATGGTACAATATAATAAATGGAGAATGAAAGCACATGACTTTAGGGTTGGTGATTGGGTCAAAGTTTTAAAACCTGGTTTTCTCAATAAAGGTTCCAATCGATATGGAAGGCCATGCAAGTTAAGAAGGTCTTCAGCAACACATAATCACTCAGGATGGTAAGGTATGGAACACTAGGAAGGTTTCCAAGTGCCCTGATCATTTGCTTTCACGGATTTCTGATTATAGGAACATCGACCACCAGAATGGAAACCAGACTAGTGGACATGACAATGAATCTGTGACATCCAGAGTCAAAACAAACACTCGCATGAGAAGTGTTCCTAAATTGTTTGTTGATTTTAATTAATCTCTATTTTTCCTCACCCTGTCCCTTTCTTTCCTTATGAGGGGGTTGTGTTTCATTTCATATATGTACATTCATTATGTTCTTCATATTGTACAGGTATCCACTGTTATCTTTGCCTTCATTTCAATAGCATGTGCTTTGTGTATTTTTCACATGTGTTCTACATTCCCTTTGGAATGGTTGTAATTTCTGGTTCCACTCGTCTGTCTCCAGTTGCATCTGGAGATCAACCTAGGCGGACTCCTTAGCCGTGCTGCAATAAACCTACTTACTTATATTTTAATTTTGTATCATTTTAATATATGTGTATTGTGTTTCTTTCAATTTTTGTTGTGAGGAACCTTATCAAATGCAGGCGTTGGGTCGCTGACAAAAAATGCACACATCATGCTTACTCGCACCAGACAATACCCCCTTTAGCGGTTTCACCCTAATTAATGGCAAAGTGATACCGCTGTGCCTCATAGACACACCCCCTTGCAACCTCTTGTTTTAGTTTAAATATTTCTGCAGTTCTATATAGCTGGTAATCAACTGAAGGAGAGCTTTACATGAGTACCAGTTCCATTACATAAGGACACATTCGGGAGACTTGGGACCGCATGTATGACCATCAGGGTTTTGCCATTTGTGAGGTGCAAAACCTGATGATCAGCAGTGTCTGAGACACTATTTGCGATTTCCAAATGTATCGCAAGGTACCAGCTTCATTAATATTCTTGAGGCAGGTCGTAATTGCAACTAATTGTGAATGTCTGGCATTCACAGGGATGGTGACATAATGATGACTGCTTTTATAATAAAGCTGTTTTTTTATTGCAGTTTTTTCCTTAAAGAAAATAATATGCTTTTTAAAAATAAAAATGAAAGTTTTCTTTTAATTTTTTTAAAGGGGCCAGTGGTCCGTGGGACCATTGCTTGCTCTCAAAAAATACTGCCGCCCCTATTGCCAAAGGGTAAAGGGTCCCGTTGGCCCCCCTTCCCATTTGCAAATGGCTCACCACCAATTTGAAATTGTTGGTAAACTCAATCAATCAATCAGTGTTTTATAGAGCACACTACTCACCCGTTAGGGTCTCAAGACACTGAGGGGTGGGTGTGCGCAGCTCCGTTGGGGTCATTTGAAAAGCCAGGTCTTGAGGTCTTTCCTGAATTGGTGCAGTGTCACGTTTCGCTGGAGGTGAAGGGAGAGATTGTTCAATGTCTAGGCTGCGATGTAGGAGAAGGACTTTCCAACCCCTCGGGTGGTGTAGAAGCATTGGACTGTGGCTAGGGATAGGTCGACTGAGTGGAGATTTCTCTTGGGGGCATGGAAGGAGAGGCGGTCATTGAGGTATTGAGGTTTGATGTTTTGGAGGGCATTGTAGGCATGTTTGAGCTGCTTGAAAGTAATTATTCTTTCGACGGTGAGCCAGTGGAGGTCATGAAGGTGTTGGGTGACATGGTTGTGCAGTGAGATATCGAGGATTAGCCTGGCTGCGGCGTTCCAGACGGTCTGGAGTTTGCAGAGGACTTTTTGTTGATTCCGGCACAGAGGCGCTTGTACGAATACCGCTGTGGAACCCGTCCTGGCTTTCCCTGTGAGGTGTCCACTCCTGGGCACCCCCAAGGTGGAGGCCTGGCATCCTTAGCGTTGTGGGAGCCGTTGTGGAGATTAAGCAAACTATTGCCAGAGTTGCAGAGTGGGACTCCATGATTGGAATAGGCACCGAGGCGAGAATTATCAGGTACGTGGAATTCTTTTTTTTTAGCTCAAGACCCGCCGAGGCGGGGAATTGAACCCTGGTTCCGGGCTAGACCTCTGCATCAGGGTCTGCCGCTCTAACCATTGAGCCACACTTCTCCACCTTCATAGTGAGCAATGAGTCCAGTATGATGCCGAAGTTACATGCATGGTTGTTCGGGGTGGGTGGGTTTCCGATGGCGGGGGCCATCAGGTGTTGTCCCATGCAGAGGGGGTGTAGCCGAGGATGGGGACTTCTGTTTTTTCTAAGTTGAGTTTCAGGTAGTTATTCTTCATCCAGGTTGAGACAGCTTTCATCCCTTCTTGTAAGTTGTGCCTTGGTAATGTCAGGTTCCGTGGTGAGGGAGAGGATGAGCTGGGTGTCATTGGTGTAGGAGACAATGGTGAGCCATGGTTTCTGATGATGGTTGTGAGGGGGACCATGTAGACATTGAAGAGGGTGGGGCAGAGGGAGGATCATTGGGATACTCTGCATCTGATCTGTGTTCGTTCTGAGAGGAAGGGTGGGATTCTTATTCTCTGTGTTCTGCCAGACTAGCACCTTTCCTTGGATGCCAGCATTGTGGAATCTGTTGGCTATCGTGTGGTGCTAGACTGTGTCGAAGGCTGCTGATAGGTCCAGAAGGATGAGGGCTGCCGTTTTGCCTTGGTCAAGGAGGGCATGGATGTCATCTGTGGCTGCAAGGAGGGTAGTCTTGGTGCTGCGGTTGCTGCGGAATCTGGCTTGAGAGTTGTCTAGGATGTTGGCTTCAATGAAGTGTGCTAGCTGGGTGTTGTCGGTCTTTTCAATGACCTTGGCTGCGAATGCGAAACTGCAAATGTTTTGCAACCACATTAACGTCGCCAAACATTCCTACATACCAGTGCAACTCACTATTAGAAAGGGACCCTCTAGGCACATTCCTTCCTATTTTGCAAGTAGGTAATAATTTTGACTCGCAAAATATAGTTGGTACATTTGAAAATGCATTTTACCAATCGCAAAGGGCCAATCAGGCCATTTGCAACTGGTAAAATGTATTGCACGTTTTGTCCTAAGGGTTTCGCCAAAAATCACAGGATGTTTAGCTAATGCAGAGAGTTGAACCATGGTCCCAGTTCCAAAGTCAGCTCTGGCCATTACACAAAATTTTCAAAGCTGTGCTATGACGACACCCACCAGGTCGGAACTCAGCCTTGGCTGCAGTGTTTGTGGATTTTATTCCATGGTGGAGGGTGTGTTTTACTACTATAGAGTGTAAGTAGTATGTGTAAAAGACATAGTTGATTCCCTCTTCATCCGACTCTGAGGGGGGTCTGCCTGAAGCTCAGAGACCCAAAAAGGCCAGTGAACAGTCCCCTGCCAGTCCTGCTTACTTGACTGAGGCCCAGGTCCAGCCCATTATTGGGATGTCAGTTTCTAAGGCATTGTCTGCCAAGCCTAAGAGAAGAGAAAAAAAAGCAGGGTCTTCCATGGTAGAGGGAGATATGTAGGACACTTCTTCAGATTCGGTGTTGGAGGATATTGATACTTCACCTTATGGGAAATAGATTTCCAGGAAAGATCTGGTCTAGATTATGGATCATATTAGAAGTAACCCAGGCTTCGGGGAGCCACCAGCTCAGCCAGATGAAGAGTGTCTCTTCCTTAACTCTGCCAAACCTTCGCTTTTGTCTCTGCCTCTTCCTAAGGGAATTAAGGAATTCATCTTAAGGCACTGGAAGGAGGTGGATGAATCCAGTATTCTAAGTTTTCTTCAAAAGATGTATGCCCTTATGGAGGGAAGTAGGTACTTTTGCTCAACTTACGGGTGGTACAATACTGATAACTTTGATTGTTATGGCTGTGTTTAACCCAGAGGATTGCTCTTCTGTCGATGCTGTAGATTGCAAGATTGACACTAAGATATGTTTTGATGCCAGTTCTGTCTCCACAAAGGTGGCCACTTATGAGGCAAGCCACACAGTCTTAAATAAAGGACTTTGAGTGTCTTGCTAATGCCTTCCAGGAGAATATTAACTGTTCTGATTTCCTGTTGCAAATGGAAAAGGAGGTGAACTGTTAGCTGAAGTTTTTCTCAGATATTATTAGAACAATAGCAGTGGCTTCAGGTCCTTTCCTCCAGGCATGCCAGCATTTATTGATGCGCGACTGGGAAACTGATTATGTGCAGAAAGAATCCCACCTGAAAATTTCTTTTGAGGGGAAGAAACTATTTGAAGAGCAGTTGAATGCAGGGGTGTAGCTTCGGGCGGGGGAGATTTCGGGTTTTACTGTTGCAGGGATTCTGCTCCTATACAGAACTTGGCTTAGAGACTGAGGACCTTAGTGAATTAGGGTGTTCCAAAACTCACCTTAGTACCAAAAATCCCCTACCAGACTAGCAATCAGTGTCTCATTGGCTCTTCTTCCTATAGCAAAATACCAATGATTAGACAACCCAGAACATGCAACTTAGGGGGCGTGGCTTGGCGCTCGTCGGAGATGGTGGCGCTCGGGTGTAGCTCTGCAGCGGTTCCAGGATATACACCGCTTTCCGCTCACCTTCTCCTGCTTTTCCGACATGCTTCCCCACCTCAGCACTTCCGAACATCGCGGAAGCGCTCTGACCGGTTTTCCATGACTCTGCAACGGAGAACTTGGAGAGTGCGTGTCGCAGGGATTCGGCCGATGTCACGACCGCCATTTTGATTGATCGGTGCACTCTCTAGCGCTTCCCACAACTGCCGGTTTTCAGCGGACTCACCGGTAATATGGCCGCTTTTTGCTTCCTTTTTACCCGCGTCTATTTGTGACTGTGCTCCAGGGCGATTTACAGCATTATCTCATCACGCTTGCCTTCTGCTGCTCACTTCATATTACCTCACAGACAAGCTGCGCCACCATTTTGTGAGACTGCTAGTATTCCACTTCATTTTCTGGATGGTGTTTGCGGCTTTGAGCATGTGGAGTCACCGTCTTACCTGATTTTGGCAATGCAAGCAATGCTCTTCTTCCTATAGTGCATATGGTGAAGTGTGACAAATTTACTATGCTGAGGAGGCACAGATTTATGTCCATTTTTGTCCTCCCTTCAATTATCTTCTCGTGAGTCGATTTCTGCTGTTGCTTTTATGTGACCTCATCTGCCTGTGGCTATATTACAACTGTCCTTCAAGCATTTTTCACTTTTTATCACATTGGATATATTTCAACACCACTTTATATCCCTACAGGATGCACTCTCACCACACCTGACTCTGTATTTGCGTTCAGGTCTTTGCACTTGCCTCTGCCTTTGCCCAGTCCAGAGTTGTGCCATTACTTCTACGTGGTTCATTCCAACCTTATCTGCGCAGTTGTCCAGCATTTATGTGCACTAGGTACTTCTTCTACTGAGATGCAATTGACCATTAGTGGATTTCATTCTCTCTGCAATTAGTGTCTCCTCTCATTCTTCCAGAAGCATTCTGAGTGCCCAATTTCTTTTTTTTTTCTTCTCTTTTTGACACTTGATATTTATTCGGTGATTGTTGTACTTTGTTCTCCTCTTTATGGGTAGGCTTAAACCTTCACTACGCCTGCCCTCCTCCTCAAATAAGACTGCCTATGTCAAAAACTCTAAAGTTTTTTCGGCTTTTTCCAAATTGGAGGAATCTCTCACCTCATCTAGTACTGACTCAACAATGGATTCCTCCCAGCCGCTTCCTGCGAAGACCAACATTAAAAGACCAAAAAAGGATCCCCCCTCACCGCCTAAACAACCTTCTGGTGTTTCCATGGAACTTTTACTGGATGAGATAAGATCTTTTCAGCCTTTCTTGGAAGAAATTAGAACTCTATGTCCCTTCATGGAAGAAACCAATATCAAACTTCAAGCACTCACTGATAACTGGTCACAGATTGACACGAGAGTCTCTACTGATGAACACTCTGTTGCGTCTCTCCAAGAAACTTGCTCCACAGTTACTAACCTGAATTCCCAAGTATCCAACCTTCAGAAACAGGTAGAGGAGTTAGAAAACAGGAATAGACGCAACAATCTTCGCATTTATGGCCTGGTGGAAGGTCTTGAAGGCTCAGATCCAATTGCCTTTTTTACCTCATTTCTTCCTAAATTGCTTCGTCTTCCAGAAGGAACCTCTCTCAACATCGGCTAGGTCGTCTGCCCTCGATGGCTTCACCTTCACAAAGACCGAGGGGTGTCATCCTCTATTTCCTGGAATACACGGATCTCCTGAAGGTTTTGGCGGCCGCCAAAGCGGCTCCCAAGTTGTCATGGTCCGGATCCACCCTATTTTTTGCCCAGGATTATGCGAAAGCTACAGCAACTCGCCGTAAAGCCTTCCTGAACTTAAGAGAAGATCTGCGTTCAATGGGTGCTAGATATGGCCTTTACCATCCCTGTTTGTTTAAAGTCACCTTTAACAATAAGACTACCTATGAGGACCCAATACGTTTACAAAGCTTTATTAACGCTCACAAGACTTCTGCCATGGATGCCTCTGGGCCTTCTTCTTCTGCCCCTGGCTGAGTTGTTTTATCACTAGTTGTTTTCTTGCCTCTGCTTTCGTAATATGGTTGCATCTTGTTGATCTTCACTTTTATATTTTCTTTTTTTCTCTCTTGTTCTGGTTTTAAAGTACATTGTTGTTTATGGATGTTTATGGTTGTTTTTATTTCAGTTCCTACCTTGTTCACAGTTCACCTTATTGTTCTCTCTCCTTGCTCATGCAGGATGTTCCCCCTACTTCAAGGTGTTTTCCTGGTTCCTCGTCGAGCTGACCCTGGAAGTGTTGCCTCGTCTGTGTGGCCCTAACCCTCCCCGATTCCCTCTCGTCTTTTCCTTATGTAGGTATGTTACTTGCCTACCTCCTTTCTTCGTTTTTTGTCTTGACTTGTCTTTTCTCCCTTATATCTTTTTCCCCTTGTTTTTTCATGGCTGATGTTCTCTCTTGTATGCCTTACAATCCTCTTCTCTATCTTTCCTTTCTGTATTTTCTCTCCCTCTTTCTACTTCGTTTCCTTATCTCAAGCTGTATATACCTCTTTCTTCTCTCTTTTTTCATTTTGACTTTCCTGAATTTTTCTCGATTTCGTATTCTTCTTTTTCTTCCTGCTCACTTTTTCATTCTTGTTCCTCTCTTCCTTCTTTCTTATATCTTTCCTTTTTGTTCTTCCCTATTCTTGACTTTTTATCCTAATTGTGCTTATGATATATCTTCTGAAATACTGTTTTTAATATGTCATTGAACATAATATCGTGGAATGTTAAGGGTATCAATTCTCCGATTAAGCGTCAACACATTTTGTCACATCTTGCCAAATTGAATGTCGATATTGCATTCCTCCAGGAAACCCACCTCTCCGACGTAGAATCAGCAAAACTTAAGAGAGGCTGGGTTGGTGAGGTTTTCTATTCACAAGGTGATGGTAAACGTAATGGTGTAGCAATTTTATGTCGTAGATCTCTCCCTCTCACAATTGTTTCCCAAGAATCAGATACTAATGGCAGATGGACACATGTCAGACTATCGCTTAGAGGTGTTCCAATCTCCTTCCTTAATGTCTATGCTCCCACTAATGGTGAACCTCTTTTCTGGGCTGAGTTTTCTCAACATATCACCTTATTCATGGATGACCATTTTATCCTAGCTGGAGATTGCAATCATCCTCTTGATCCTTTTATTGATAGGAATTCTGATGCCACTTATGTCCCCAATAAATCACACAAGCTTTTCACTCAAGCCATTTCCCAACATAAGCTTGTCGATTCCTGGCGTCTCTGCAACCCATCCCTGCGAGAGTTTACTTTTTACTCTCCTTCTCACCGATCCTAGTCGCGAATTGACTATATTTTTGTATCTCATACACTTGCTCAAACACTCACCGCTGCTGAAATTGGTCCAATTCTACTCTCGGACCATGCCCCTGTTATCATCAGCGTTGACGTACTGCCTAAGATTGATGGGCCCAAAAGATGGCGCTTCAACAATTCCCTCCTCCTGGATCCCAAATTTACTGCTTCCTTCACTGCCTTTTTTGATGAATATTTCATGTTTAATGATACTCCTTCCCTTCCTAAACACACCATTTGGGATGCTTTCAATGCGGCAGCTCACGACTTTATCATTGGATATGTTGCAAAGAAACGCAGGACTGGCCGCCTATACACTAAAAAGCTCCTTTGTGACATTAAAGATTGGAACATGTCTACTTCACCTCCCATTCCAACGATAGTCTGACCGCCCTTGTCGCTGCCAAGATAAAATTCAATGAAAAGTCCACGGAAGATGCCTCCCTCTATTTGCTAAAGTCTAGTGCTAGGTTTTACGGTGGGAGAAATAAAGCAGGGAAAATTCTTGCCAATTATTTGAAGGTGAAACACAACCGACTGAACATTGAATCTATTTATGACACCAATTCTACCTTACAGTATAAAGACGCCGATATTCTTACTGAATTCTCCCGCTTTTACAAAACCTTATATACCTCTGAAACCCAACCCTCGCTCCATTCCCTCCAACACTTTTTCTCTAATATCCAAAAGCCTGCACACTTTTCTCTCGACCTTCCCTCTCTGGAGACTGACAGTTCACAGAAGGAATTGATTACTGCACTCCAATGCCTCAAACTTAATAAAGCCCCTGGACCAGATGGTTTTACCGTTGAATTCTATCTCCACTTTTCCAAATTGTTAATCCCAAAGCTACATTCTCTCCTCACCACCTTTGTTGATTCAGGTAATTCCTCAGGCACCTTCTCTGATGCACATATTTGTTTCATAACATGATCCTCTCCCTCACCAACGACCCCGCCACCGCCAGAGCCAACCTGCACGAAGGGATGACAGACGTAGCCAAATGGATGTCGAACAGCCGCCTGAAACTGAACTCGGACAAGACTGAAGTCCTCATCCTGGGATCCTCACCCTCCGCCTGGGACGACTCCTGGTGGCCCCCCGCCCTGGGCAGCGCACCCAAACCAACAGACCACGCACGCAACCTGGGCTTCATCCTGGACTCCTCCCTCTCCATGACCAGACAAGTCAACGCCGTCTCCTCGTCGTGCTTCAACATCCTGCGCATGCTACGTAAGATCTTCCGATGGATACCCACCGAGACCAGGAAGACGGTCACCCAGGCCCTCGTCACCAGCCGTCTGGACTACGGCAACTCCCTCTACGCCGGAACCACCGCCACACTCCAGAAGAGACTCCAGCGGATCCAGAACACCTCAGCACGACTCATCCTAGACATCACCCGCCGCAGCCACATCTCCGGACACCTGAGAGACCTGCACTGGCTCCCGGTCAACAAGAGAATCACCTTCCGGCTCCTCACCCACGCACACAAAGCCCTACACAACCAAGGCCCAGGATACCTCAACAGCCGCCTCAACTTCTACGCTCCCAAACGCCAGCTTCGATCGACCAGCCACGCCCTCGCCGCCGTCCCCCGCATCCGAAGAACCACCACAGGAGGAAGGTCCTTCTCCTACCTGGCCGCCAAGACTTGGAACTCCCTTCCGACCCACCTCCGCCTGACCCAAGACCACCTCGCCTTCAGGAAGCAGCTCAAGACCTGGCTGTTCGAACAGTAGCGGGCCGCCCCCCCCAGCGCCTTGAGACCCTCCGGGTGAGTAGTGCGCTATATAAATGCTTTGATTGATTGATTGATTGATACCTAAAGAGGGAAAAGATTTGAAGCATTGCATAAATTACAGACCCGTTTCCCTTGTTAATATTGACTACAAACTTTTTGCTAAGGCATTGGCGATACGATTGGATCATTTACTTCCCGATCTCTTAGGCGAAGAGCAGTCTCGTTTTGTCAAGGGTCGAAACATTACTGACAAAACCAGACTTTAGTACTTCCAATTTCACCTGGAGTCCCTCTCATATTAAGTACTTAGGCTTGCACATCACTCCCTCCATCTCAGACACCATTTCCCTTTGTATGACCAAGTGCTCTCAGAAACTTTTCGACCTTACAGATCGATGGCATCCTTTATATCTGTCTTGGTGGGGTCGCCTTGACACCATTAAGATGATGTTGTCTCCTATAATCCTCTATACCATTTCTAATATCCCTGTTGCTATCCCGGCCAAATTCTTTAAGAAAATTAATTTGATTTTATCCTCTTTCCTGTGGCATAACAAGAAACCCAGAATGTCCCTTGCCAGACTAATTCGCCCTGCTTCTGAAGGTGGAGTCAATTTTCCAGACTTTCCTGCTTAGCAAAAGGCCTTTTTGTTACGCCAAGCTTCCTTTTGGCTCTAAGATCCCGTCTCTCCCTGCCCTTTGTGGACTAAAGTTGAACGCCTCTTCCTTACTCCATTTTCTTTCACCGAGTATATCTCTTTCTCCCGTAAACCCTCCTCGATTCCTACTCCCATCCATAAATTTACTGTCAACCTCCTTTTAGCTTCTAGTCCTCCCCTACGACTATTGCTGACTTTCTCTTGTCTACCATTTGGCATAACAAATATCTTTTAATTCATAACAGACCCTTCTACTGGAAATCCTGGCAGACCAGAGGATTGCTCTGGATTTCACAGTTGTTCTCACACTCTACCTTTCTACCTTTACACACTCTCTGTTCCTCCTTTGACTTGCCCTCATCCTTTGCCCCAAATACCTTCTACTTAAAACAGCGGTCATGGAGGTCTACACACGGCTTATGCAGGCATCGCCCTCCTTTACTTCTCCTGACCCTACCCTTCAACTTCATTCTCTCCTGCACACTACTCCTAAAGCTTCCATTATTTACAAGCATCTCCATACTCTTACCTCTACTTGGCCTAAGTCTAAGGTGGAGGAGCAATGGGAACAGGACCTGGCTGTGTCCTGGCCAATATCCTAGTGGGACAGGATATGGACAAAGGTTCGCAAAACATCTAGGGCAGCGTCCTTAACGCAATCCTTATTTTTCATTTACAACAGGTTACTCCATACCCCTTTTACCCTTAACAGAAGATTCTCTACTGTCTCAGACACTTGCTGGTCCTGCTCCGCACCTCACGCTACTCTGTTTCAAATGCTATTTCTTTGTAAACATGTACATGACTTTTGGATGCAGGTTTGGGCTCAAATCAATGTGATTTTTCATACATGTATTCCCTTATCTCACACCCATATTTTCCTAGGGAGCCTTTCTCCCTGTTCGAAGGGGACTACGCTATGTGTTCGCATTGTTGATTTGCTTTTGGCTGTTGCGTTCCAGCAGATTACTGTTAATTGGAAGACTTCTTCTAACATTTCTTTTAAAGCATGGTGGTACAATGTTTGCAGTAATCATAGGCTTGATACTGCTTTTGTTTTTCCTGCCCAATTAGCAACCAAGCGTGCAGACCTATGGCTCCCTGTTACAATGTATTTGGATACTTGTGCGACTCGTTCTTTTTGCCCACAACCTGCTCAGCAGGAGGTTCCCAAACCCCCCTGATACCCTTTTCATTTCCTGTATTTTTCTGCACTATTATCTGCTTTGTCCTCATTTGCACCTGTTTCTGATGTATATCTATTGTACCCCTTATTTTTATTCTCATTGCCCATGATACGTATTTTGCTATTTGATTTCTTGTAAGCACATCCTGATTACTTTTTCTTTGTTTCCCTTCCCTCTCCCTTCTTTCCCTCAGTCCCCTTGCTTTCTTGTGTATTGATACCTCATTTTATGATTAATAAAGCTTTTCTTGAACTCAAAAGAACTTGCAACTTAGGGTACCTCAGACAATGTGGAAAACAAGAGCACTCTTTCGTTATATTCTCATACCAGTCCAAAACAGGGAGTAAATAATGAGACACTAAATGGAAACAGTTCAATATATACCTATATTTCACCCTCCCTTGCTAGTAGGTTATTTTATAACTACAGAAGGTCTCTTAGGCATACATAGGCGGCCCATACCTCTTGGCTTTAGCAGAAGTGGATCACATCGAGTTCTGCACGAGCTCTCAGCATACAAATGTTCTCCAAGTGTGTGTGATCATGCCTACGCAGTGCATTATTAAACGCGCCAATATCAGAAGTGGGCACAGCTGCATATGTGTTATGGCTAGAACGTGCGCTGATCAGTCAGAACAACAGCCACACTGTTCAAGATAACCTTGACGGTCTCGGCACACATTGTACTGACTAAACTATTAGAAGCGTCTTAGAAATGTAGCGAAACAAGTTATTCTCATGTGAAGCAAAATACTCAGCTTTCTCTAAACAACAGCGCAAATGCGTGTCGTGTGCAAAGCAGAGTAGGAAAGTAAAAATGGCGTTTAGACTTCTAATAAGCCCATGCTAACTTAACACTGTGTGAATGTACGGCTCATCCCCGCGACATTACCTTCCATAATAAATCTATTTTCTGGTATATAGTAGGGTACAGGTGTTTTCAGTCTGGTATAGTGAGGCGTCTGTTTGATTTCACCAGGATTTTTTACATAAACACAGATGAAAACCCTCACACAATCTCTCCCACTCTGCTTTGAAAGATATTAACAATGTTGGTAATTTTATAACATATTGTGTTTTCTCTTCCTTAGCACCCCTATCAATAGGCATTAATTTCCCTTTGCAAACCCCCACCCCCAATCATACTGACCAAGCTACACCCCTGGATAGATGCTACCCGTACGAAGTCTTTCATAGACAAGACGATACAAAAGGGGATGATGGGCGGAGCGTTTGAACAAATCAAACACTCACCCCCAGTCAACTGATCTGGGTTTAATCCATCACCATTCTTTAGTTCACTCAGCCACCCCAGTTCAGACATGGCTATATGCAAATCAGTCTAACCCTGTGCCTCGTGGGAACAGTCCAGCCCGAACTGCCAAGCCATGTCTTCCCTGGACCGGAAACAAGCATCCTGGGACCGGTTTCGGATTCATAATCCTCATCAGCCAGGCTATCTTGAATCCAGTGGCCAAGTGAACAAGGGACTCACGTCTGAGCATACCCTGCCACACTTAGGGCAAACAAAGCGATACAAAAGGGGATGATGGGCAGAGAGTTTGAACAAATCAAACACTCACCCCCAGTCAACTGATTTGGGTTTAATCCATCACCATTCTTTAGTTCACTCAGCCACCCCAGTTCAGACATGGCTATATGCAAATCAGTCTGACCCTGTGCCTCGTGGGAACAGTCCAGCCCGAACTGCCAAGCCATGTCTTCCCTGGACCGGAAACAAGCATCCTGGGACCGGTTTCGGATTCATAATCCTCATCAGCCAGGCTATCTTGAATCCAGTGGCCAAGTGAACAAGGGACTCACGTCTGAGCATACCCTGCCACACTTAGGGCGAACAAAGCGATACAAAAGGGGATGATGGGCGGAGCGTTTGAACAAATCAAACACTCACCCCCAGTCAACTGATCTGGGTTTAATCCATCACCATTCTTTAGTTCACTCAGCCACCCTAATTCAGACATGGCCATATGCAAATCAGTCTGACCCTGTGCCTCGTGGGAACAGTCCAGCCCGAACTGCCAAGCCATGTCTTCCCTGGACCGGAAACAAGCATCCTGGGACCGGCTTCGGATTCATAATCCTCATCAGCCAGGCTATCTTGAATCCAGTGGCCAAGTGAACAAGGGACTCACGTCTGAGCATACCCTGCCACACTTAGGGCAAACAAAGCGATACAAAAGGGGATGATGGGCGGAGCGTTTGAACAAATCAAACACTCACCCCCAGTCAACTGATCTGGATTTAATCCATCACCAATCTTTAGTTCACTCAGCCACCCCAGTTCAGACATGGCTATATGCAAATCAGTCTGACCCTGAGCCTCGTGGGAACAGTCCAGCCCGAACTGCCAAGCCATGTCTTCCCTGGACCGGAAACAAGCATCCTGGGACCGGTTTCGGATTCATAATCCTCACCAGCCAGGCTACCTTGAATCCAGTGGCCAAGTGAACAAGGGACTCACGTCTGAGCATACCCTGCCACACTTAGGGCGAACAAAGCGATACAAATGGGGATGATGGGCGGAGCGTTTGAACAAATCAAACACTCACCCCCAGTCAACTGATCTGGGTTTAATCCATCACCATTATTTAGTTCACTCAGCCACCCCAGTTCAGACATGGCTTTATGCAAATCAGTCTGACCCTGTGCCTCGTGGGAACAGTCCAGCCCGAACTGCCAAGCCATGTCTTCTCTGGACCGGAAACAAGCATCCTGGGACCGGTTTCGGATTCATAATCCTCATCAGCCAGGCTATCTTGAATCCAGTGGCCAAGTGAACAAGGGACTCACGTCTGAGCATACCCTGCCACACTTAGGGCGAACAAAGCGATACAAAAGGGGATGATGGGCAGAGCGTTTGAACAAATCAAACACTCACCCCCAGTCAACTGATCTGGGTTTAATCCATCACCATTCTTTAGTTCACTCAGCCACCCCAGTTCAGACATGGCTATATGCAAATCAGTCTGACCCTGTGCCTCGTGGGAACAGTCCAGCCCGAACTGCCAAGCCATGTCTTCCCTGAACCGGAAACAAGCATCCTGGGACAGGTTTCGGATTCGTAATCCTCATCAGCCAGGCTATCTTGAATCCAGTGGCCAAGTGAACAAGGGACTCACGTCTGAGCATACCCTGCCACACTTAGGGCGAACAAAGCGATACAAAAGGGGATGATGGACGGAGCGTTTGAACAAATCAAACACTCACCCCCAGTCAACTGATCTGGGTTTAATCCATCACCATTCTTTAGTTCACTCAGCCACCCCAGTTCAGACATGGCTATATGCAAATCAGTCTGACCCTGTGCCTCGTGGGAACAGTCCAGCCCGAACTGCCAAGCCATGTCTTCCCTGGACCGGAAACAAGCATTCTGGGAGCGGTTTCCGATTCGTAATCCTCATCAGCCAGGCTATCTTGAATCCAGTGGCCAAGTGAACAAGGGACTCACGTCTGAGCATACCCTGCCACACTTAGGGCGAACAAAGCGATACAAAAGGGGATGATGGACGGAGCGTTTGAACAAATCAAACACTCACCCCCAGTCAACTGATTTGGGTTTAATCCATCACCATTCTTTAGTTCACTCAGCCACCCCAGTTCAGACATGGCTACATGCAAATCAGTCTGACCCTGTGCCTCGTGGGAACAGTCCAGCCCGAACTGCCAAGCCATGTCTTCCCTGGACCGGAAACAAGCATCCTGGGACCGGTTTCGGATTCGTAATCCTCATCGGCCAGGCTATCTTGAATCCAGTGGCCAAGTGAACAGGGGACTCACGTCTGAGCATACCCTGCCACACTTAGGGCGAACAAAGCGATACAAAAGGGGATGATGGGCGGAGCGTTTGAACAAATCAAACACTCACCCCCAGTCAACTGATCTGGGTTTAATCCATCACCATTCTTTAGTTCACTCAGCCACCCCAGTTTAGATATGGCTATATGCAAATCAGTCTGACCCTGTGCCTCGTGGGAACAGTCCAGCCCAAACTGCCAAGCCATGTCTTCCCTGGACTGGAAACAAGCATCCTGGGACCGGTTTCGGATTTGTAATCCTCATCAGCCAGGCTATCTTGAATCCAGTGGCCAAGTGAACAAGGGACTCATGTCTGAGCATACCCTGCCACACTTAGGGCAAACAAAGCGATACAAAAGAGGATGATGGGCGGAGCGTTTGAACAAATCAAACACTCACCCCCAGTCAACACATCTGGGTTTAATCCATCACCATTCTTTAGTTCACTCAGCCACCCCAGTTCAGATATGGCTGTATGCAAATTAGTCTGACCCTGTGCCTGGTGGGAACAGTCCAGCCCGAACTGCCAAGCCATGTCTTCCCTGGACCGGAAACAAGCATCCTGGGACCGGTTTCGGATTCATAATCCTCATCAGCCAGGCTATCTTGAATCCAGTGGCCAAGTGAACAAGGGACTCACGTCTGAGCATACCCTGCCACACTTAGGGCGAACAAAGCGATACAAAAGGGGATGATGGGCGGAGCGTTTGAACAAATCAAACACTCACCCCCAGTCAACTGATCTGGGTTTAATCCAGCACCATTATTTAGTTCACTCAGCCACCCCAGTTCAGACATGGCTATATGCACATCAGTCTGACCCTGAGCCTCGTGGGAACAGTCCTGCCCGAACTGCCAAGCCATGTCTTCCCTGGACCGGAAACAAGCATCCTGGGACCGGTTTCGGATTCATAATCCTCATCAGCCAGGCTATCTTGAATCCAGTGGCCAAGTGAACAAGGGACTCACGTCTGAGCATACCCTGCCACACTTAGGGCGAACAAAGCGATACAAAAGGGGATGATGGGCGGAGCGTTTGAACAAATCAAACACTCACCCCAGTCAACTGATCTGGGTTTAATCCATCACCATTCTTTAGTTCACTCAGCCACCCCAGTTCAGACATGGCTATATGCAAATCAGTCTGACCCTGTGCCTGGTGGGAACAGTCCAGCCCGAACTGCCAAGCCATGTCTTCCCTGGACCGGAAACAAGCATCCCGGGACCGGTTTCGGATTCATAATCCTCATCAGCCAGGCTATCTTGAATCCAGTGGCCAAGTGAACAAGGGACTCACGTCTGAGCATACCCTGCCACACTTAGGGCGAACAAAGCGATACAAAAGGGGATGATGGGCGGAGCGTTTGAACAAATCAAACACTCACCCCCAGTCAACTGATCTGGGTTTAATCCAGCACCATTATTTAGTTCACTCAGCCACCCCAGTTCAGACATGGCTATATGCACATCAGTCTGACCCTGAGCCTCGTGGAACAGTCCTGCCCGAACTGCCAAGCCATGTCTTCCCTGGACCGGAAACAAGCATCCTGGGACCGGTTTCGGATTCATAATCCTCATCAGCCAGGCTATCTTGAATCCAGTGGCCAAGTGAACAAGGGACTCACGTCTGAGCATACCCTGCCACACTTAGGGCGAACAAAGCGATACAAAAGGGGATGATGGGCGGAGCGTTTGAACAAATCAAACACTCACCCCAGTCAACTGATCTGGGTTTAATCCATCACCATTCTTTAGTTCACTCAGCCACCCCAGTTCAGACATGGCTATATGCAAATCAGTCTGACCCTGTGCCTCGTGGGAACAGTCCAGCCCGAACTGCCAAGCCATGTCTTCCCTGGACCGGAAACAAGCATCCTGGGACCGGTTTCGGATTCATAATCCTCATCAGCCAGGCTATCTTGAATCCAGTGGCCAAGTGAACAAGGGACTCACGTCTGAGCATACCCTGCCACACTTAGGGCGAACAAAGCGATACAAAAGGGGATGATGGGCGGAGCGTTTGAACAAATCAAACACTCACCCCCAGTCAACTAATCTGGGTTTAATCCATCACCATTCTTTAGTTCACTCAGCCACCCCAGTTCAGACATGGCTATATGCCAATCAGTCTGACCCTGTGCCTCGTGGGAACAGTCCAGCCCGAACTGCCAAGCCATGTCTTCCCTGGACCGGAAACAAGCATCCTGGGACCGGTTTCGGATTCATAATCCTCATCAGCCAGGCTATCTTGAATCTAGTGGCCAAGTTAACAAGGGACTCACGTCTGAGCATACCCTGCCACACTTAGGGCGAACAAAGCGATACAAAAGGGGATGATGGGCGGAGCGTTTGAACAAATCAAACACTCACCCCCAGTCAACTGATCTGGGTTTAATCCATCACCATTCTTTAGTTCACTCAGCCACCCCAGTTCAGACATGGCTATATGCAAATCAGTCTGACCCTGTGCCTCGTGGGAACAGTCCAGCCCGAACTGCCAAGCCATGTCTTCCCAGGACCGGAAACAAGCATCCTGGGACCGGTTTCGGATTCATAATCCTCATCAGCCAGGCTATTTCGAATCCAGTGGCCAAGTGAACAAGGGACGAGTCAATCAGAGTGAGAATGATTAAGTGAGAGAAGTGACTTCAATTGAGGGAAAGGGGGATTGAGAATGACTTAGTGGGAGAAGTGTTAGGGAATGTGAGTGAGAATGACCATGAGTGAGGATGAGTGAAAGTGAGTGACTATGAGTGTATCTGTGAGTGAGAATGAGTGAGTCTGAATGAGTGAGAATAAATTAGCATATTGAAGAATGATAGGACTGAGTGAAAAAGTGAGAACAACACAAGCTCACAAAAGTGAGTGAGAGAGTGAATGTGAGTGTAAATTAATATGTGAGAATAAAAGTGAGTGAACAAGAGAGATTGAGAATGAGTAAGTGCAAGTAAGTGTGAGTGGGTTCGAAAATCTGAGTGAGTTAAACTATGAACGAGTGAGAGTGAGCAAGTTCAAATCAGTGTGAATTAGTGAGTGGGAGTAAAAAATCAAGACAGCCAAGGCGGAATATTTCAGATCCTAACTTAACCAACCTGCTAATCGACCCAAGAAACTGTTCAAACTGGTTAAACAACAATCTGTCACAGCCCCCAACCAAACAGATCCAGAAGTCAGTCCTCCCTCATGTTTTGACTTGGCTGACTTTTTTACTGAGAAAACTAGACTTATTGACATTGATCTAGAAACCAGGAGGTCTCTATTAACATCCAACGGACCTGCACCCTCCCTGGCCACACCAGACAAGGTATCAAGCACAACGCTTCCTGGGACACCTTCACCATCCTTAATGAAAATGAAATTAATAAGGTCCTTTGGAGTATCAACCCATCTAATCACTTCAATGACCCTTTACCACCCACCATCTTCAAAGCAATTAAATATTATATCTCCTCCATCTAGACAAAGATCGTCAATGCTTCTCTCTCACAGGGTACTATCCCAGACTGTCTAAAAGAGGCCCAGTTAACACCTATTCTAAAAAAAACTACAGCTGACAGTACTAATCTTAACAACTTTCGCCCCATCTCCAGCCTCCCCACACTAGCCAAACTGTTGGAAAAGTGCGTCGAATTTCAATTATGTGCACACATCGAAAACTTCCATCTCCTGGACCAACACCAATCGGGTTTTCGTAGTGGGCACAGCTCTGAATCGGCTCTCACTCCTTCTTGACCTTTCCTCTGCCTTTGACACTGTCAATCAAGACCACCTCCTAGATATATTGGAGCAAAGGATGGGCGTCTCTGGGCAGGTGCTGCAATGGTTTTCGTCCTTCCTCCAGCACAGATCCAAAAGAGTTAAGGCAAACCACTCTCTCTCCCACCCATCCCCAGTCACCATGGGGGTTCCACAAGGATCCTCCTTTTCTCCCATTCTCTTCAATTTGTTTCTGGAACCATTAGCTGATGTACTAAAATCCTTGGACATTCAATTCCATATGTATGCAGACGACACTCAACTCTAACTGAAAATCTTCTCCCCAGACATCATCACTTCACTCAACTCCACCCTAATGACTACTCAAACTTGGCTAACAGAGAAACACCTCCTGCTAAACACCTCCAAAACAGAATTCCTCCTCATCTCTCCCCCGAAACACACTCCCAATATTGACCTCTGGATGAACCAACTCACAGCTTTCAACTGCTCCCCCCGCATTATTGACTCAGCTAAATCGCTAGGAATCACATTGGACAAACAACTGAATATGAAGACCCATATCAGCAACGTAAGCAAGGGAGCTAATCCACCTTCTGAGAACTCTCAGGAACCTCAAACCTTTCTTACCTCAAGCCGACTTCAAGCAGGTGATCCATGCGCTTGTTCTACCGAGGCTTGACTATGGCAGTGCTACTTTATACAGCCTCCCCAAATACACCTAGGCTCTGCTAAAGGCTTCATTGAACTCTGCGGCCAGACTGATTACGGGCACGAAGCGAAATGCCCACATCTCCCCAGTCCTAAAATCTCTAAACTGGCTGCCCTACGAAGCTAGAATTCAACTAAAGATCACATGCTTGTAGCACAAAGCCCTTCACTTCAAAACCCCCAATTACCTGTCGCACAAGTTAAAACTATCCAGAGGGGGGAGACCATCAAGGAGTGCTACTTCCTTCCTCCTGAAACCCCAGATCTTTGTCAAAAATAGAACTTGTCAACGAGCATTCTCGGGATCTGCTCCAAAAATGTGGAACTCTCTTCCACCGAAAATCCGGAGAATCTCCTCCAAGTTTGCGCTCAAACTGGAAGCTAAAAGATTCCTAATTAAAAAATCCTACTTTCATAAGAAGAGCGATTGTCAGCTCTTAGTGCTTCGGACATACCTCAAGAATGGATGTCACTCTGTTATTTTCCTATTGTATCTGCTCCCCTTGCCGTTATGTTTTCAATGCCTAGCACGTTACACGCCTAGCCAAGGCCTATATTGGTCTTTTCTTGTGCACAATTTTAGAATTGCCTATGTATATTCCCTATTTGACTTTCATATTGATGTTACCACTTTCCCTCAATTTGTAAAGCGATCTGATATCCTTCGGGATCAAGTTCGCGCTATATAAAACTTTATAAATAAATAAATAAATGAGCTATTGCAAATTAGGTAAATGAAAGAGAGAGTAAGTGAAAATCCGTGAGAATGAGTGGTACAGTGAATGTAAGTGAGCAAGAGTGAGAATGTAGAATTATGCTTGCCAGTTTTGCTGTAGGCTCTAGTCTAATGATGATAATTCTTGCTGGGCGGGTATCCCTTGATAACGGAGGAGACCGACGAGGCCGCAGGGCAAGAAAGCACACGGGGGAAAAGAAGGATCCCTGCTGGGATCAGAAGAGAAGATGTGCAGGCTTGGCTGGCGTCTGCACCTCACAGACGTGGGCGGTTGCATTTTTTATCATCTTTAGCACCAGGGGCATCCTACATTAATGGAGGCAGGGTTAGTTGCACCCCACCCCCCTTGTTTTCAGTGTCGATCGCAAAGTCAGGTGATGAGCCGAGTCGGCGTCAGCACACGTAGCCAGGGTAGCTGCTGCCCCGGAGGGTAGTGGGCAACTGCCGTAGTGACCCTGGGCCCATAGCCCTACTTTTTGGGCCAGAGCCTTATTGTAGGTCTTGGTAGCTCGGGGTAAACCTCGACAGAGGCCCCTGTGCCCTGGTGGAGGAATGAACCCTCACAAACCACTGCACAGTTCAGGTGAGGCGTGCGGAGGCACCGGGCCAGTGGGCTCTCAGAGATATTGTGGCATATGAGCAATTACAGTCCAGGTGCCTATTAGTCAAGGCAGTTGCCTGGTGTGGGCACAAAAATTCCCTAGTGTGTACAGGTGACCAGGGTTTTCCCTGGCACCCTGTTGAAGTAATGTACTGGACCATACTGCGCAACTGATGTGAGTAGGTGATGTTTTATCTCCAGGCCAGTGAGGATTACAAATAGGTGCACACTACTAGGGTGCACTGATGACTATGAAGTTTTGCATAATATGCTTTACTAGGTAATGCTAGGATTTGTAATCTCCTTTATTTGCGTCTGTCTGCTAATCATTGAAGCACATGTATTTAATACAAAAATAACGTTGGTTGAATAAATATATTTTAAAAGTCCACCCTATATTCTGAATTCTTCTCTGAGAGAAAGTAAGCAAGAGTGACTGAGCGAAAGATTCTGTACTATTTCCACAGTCTCTGAGTGATCAGGGTTGTCATGTTCGGTGGTTGCCAGAGTCCATTTGCTCTCTGTGAAGGTTAGTGGGTCTTATGGTGGCACTGTGAGCTAGCTGGTCTATATGCCAACATATCCTGCAGGGCTGTCCAGACTCAGTCTTGATACCAAGCCCTTAGTTTATGTTGTCGGTACAATGCAGAAGTCCTAGGGATTGGTAGGAACTACAGGACAGAATAATGTTCAATAAATATTATTTTAATAAACACATACAACATATAGAACAATGAATAAAATAAATATGAAGACATTTAAAAATCCACTTTTTGTGTGATAAAAATTCTTGGGTTTCAAACCCATTAATTTTGCATCTGTTTTGAAAGCCAGGCCGAAGAATGTCAGTTGAGATTAATACTGCTTTTGCATAATTTTCACAAGCTCTAACACAGATTCTTGGTATTATACATCTCTGCTAATTTTTACATTTGTTTCAGACATTCAGAAATTTCACATTACAAGAAATTTGCAAACGATCGAATTATGCAGTTTTGTCTCTTTTTTGGTCATGTGAGAAAGATTTGTGGAAAAATGCCTTGCAAACCTGTCCTCTAAGTCTATTTTGTGTAACGCTTTTCCTCGAATTATGCCTCGAATTATTCCATCTCACGAAACTTTCATGCAAGGTACAGTAAAACCATATTTTGTGCCTTTCAGGTATTCCCATTAAAGTTTCGCCTCAGTTGTGTAATTATAGTAACAATTTATTACTATCACTTAATTTTGAAAACCTACTCTATAGTAAACATGAGGCTCAGGAATATTTCACACTCCTTAAAGCTCATGGTTAAACAAGCCACTGGAGGGCACTCGAGTCACATTTCCCAGGGAAAATATATTCTATACCATGTTCAGTATATTGTAAAACAATGTCCTGATTCACTAAGCTTATCAAATAACTAACTTCAATATGCGGAATTGTTTGATATCACAGTTCCTGTACAAGTTCAAAATTAACACAAATCTATTTTCACCTAAAATGCCATTACGGAAATTGAAAAATTGGTGAACTGAACACCAAAACACATGAAATATTACTATTTTAAATGGTATCAAAATCACATTTCATTTTTTTCATTTATTTTTTATTTTGGTTAAAGTAACCATAAAAGATTGCACAAAATAATACAATTGTTCAACAATACATCCATCAGATTTAAAACACGATGCTACAAAATTCATCATAAAGAGAACCTAGATCAACCCAACCAATTTGACGATGTTCTTGTGGTATTACAAATTTCATAAATATTAAATAGTTTAAAGTATTAATAAAAAACAGATTAGAGGAACAACTCTTTCAAGCTATTATAAAAAAAGGGAGTACCTATACAAGCAAATATCAACAAAAAATATATATATTTTTTAAAACAGACATTCTCATAAACAGGCTTTTTAGATGATATATAAATAAATATATATTTCATTTTGTTCCAGTAAAGTGCACGTGTCAAGTTAAAAAAGTGCATTCCCATTCATTTTCTCAGCCTAGAGTTTCAGACCTTCCCTTTTCCTTATCAAGCTCACACCAAAAAAATATCGACTAACACTAAAAACCACAGTCTGCCTGGTGTCAGAACATGATAGTCACTCTGCTTCAAGGCAGGATCTAATGCCAAGCAAACGACAAATAGGTTTTATTCATTTATTCCTACAGTGCGCATAGGCCGGACAAAAGAACAACAGATGTGCCTCGCTCTCCGTTACACCTAGATCGCACTAGACACATATATCCTCTTTGTCCTTGCCCAGCGCCCATTTCACTGTATTTGTCTTTATTTGTAGGATACCATATTGATATTTGAGATATAAAGACTTAGCCAATTGTGGCTGTATTTCATCTATTAAGGGTTCAAAATTCCAATCTGTTTTCATTTGAAGGAACCGAGTGGTCAAAGAGCCAACCCTAGAAGAATGGGACATGGAATCATGTATGAAAGACCAGTAATTTTCCTTTAAAAGCATGTTTGAGGCCAATGTCAGATCGGACGGCTCATCCCAGTAGTGCTTTAATCCCAATTTAAAAAAACAATCATGAATGTGTTTTAACCAAGGCAACCCCACACCTTCATTTAATCCCAAAATTTCTTCTAGACCTTCCCTATAGTGGATAAGCTCTTCTGTGTTCCATAGGCGAACCCAAAATAACATTGGTCTAATGTTAGCCTGGTCGCCCACACGGTTAAAATGTAAATCCATCAATACAGGACTTAATAGTGTCCGTGTGGGCAAACTTAATATTTTCCTAAGAAACATGTTTCATCTACCTTGAATGTTTCATTTACAGCGGGACCCCAAAGCTCTGCCCCGTACTGTGAAGCCGACTGTGCTTTACATTTGTACACTTCAAGAGCGGGTGAAAATGTTTTGGATGTACTACTTTCTTTATTAATGGAAATGTATTCTGGAGGAGTATAGTTTTGCTTTTTTACTCCAGGTCCGTTCTGAATGCAAAGCAATACCCAAATCATTAAAATAATGCACAAACTCAATTATCTGATTATCCACAGTTACATTTTTCCTGAAGTTTTTATGTGGGTTCATTGACATATATTTTGTTTTACTGGGGTTTAATTCTAGCCCCTTGGCTTTACAGTATTTCCGAAGGAAGTTATTAAGTTTTGTAACCCTTAAGGTGTTTGGGAAATTAAAATTGTGTTGTTGGCAACGAGGAGTGCCGGCACAGGCAGCACTCCTAACCTAGGAGAGTCATGATCACATCCCAAGAGGTGATCAGGGATGTCGTTAACATATAAAGAAAATAAAGTTGGAGCTAAAACGCACCCCTGCCTTACACCCCTCCTAACCTTAATTGGTTCGGTTAATTCACCTCGTGGACCCCATCTGACCTTTGCCCATTTGTCTTCATGTAATCTTATAATCTGTAGAAGAATTTCCGCCAGAACCCCTTGGTCCTTTAGGGACTTCCACAGGAGATTTCTAGGGACAAGGTTGAATGCTGCTTTTAGATCCACAAAGGCGATATACAGATGCCCCTTCCTGAATATTATATATTTCCAAGCTATACAAAGGAATCTAAAAACCTGGTCAACCGTGCTAGTCTTCACTCTAAAACCTGCCTGGTATTGTGTTAAAATGTTATGTTCCTCAATCCATTCAATCAATCTATTTAAAATTTGCCTGACATATACCTTTTGGAGAACATCGATAAGACTAATTGGTCGATAATTTGATGGGTTATGTCGATCACCCTTCTTAAAGATAAATCAATCAGCAAATTTGTATAGCGCGCTACTCACCCGTGAGGGTCTCAAGGTGCTGAGGGGGGGGGGGGGGTTGCTACTGCTCGAACAGCCAGGTCTTGAGTTGTTTCCTGAAGGAGAGATGGTCCAGGGTGAGCCGTAGGTGAGTGGGGAGGGAGTTCCGTGTCTTGGCTGCCAGGTAGGAGAAGGATCTTCCTCCGATGGTGGGTTTTCGGACTTGTGGGACGGAGGCGAGGGCAAGGCTGGCGGATCGGAGCTGGTGGGTGGGTGTGTAGAATGCGAGGCCGCTGTTGAGGTACTTCTGGCCCTTGTTGTGGAGCACCTTGTGTGCGTGGGTGAGGAGTCTGAACGTGATCCTCTTGTCGACAGGGAGCCAGTGCAGGTCCTTCAGGTGGGCCGAAATGTGGCTGCGGCGAGCGATGTCCAGGATGAGTCGTGCTGAGGCGTTCTCGATGCGCTGGAGTCTCTTCCAGAGTTTGGCTGTGGTTCTAGCGTAGAGGGTGTTCCCGTAGTCTGACGAGGGCCTGGGTGACAGTCTTCCCGGTTTCGGTGGGGATTCACCGGAAGATCTTTCGGAGCATGCACAGGATGCAGGATGACGAGACAGCGTTCACTTGCTTGGTCATCGTAAGGTAGGAGTCCAGGATGAAGCCCAGGTTGCGTGCTTGGTCCGTTGGTTTGGGGGCGGTTCCCAGGGCAGGGGGCCACCAGGAGTCGTCCCAGGTGGAGGGGGGTGGTCCTAGGTTGAGAACTTCCGTCTTGTCTGAGTTCAGTTTCAGACGGCTGATCTTCATCCATTCTGCGACGTCTTTCATTCCTTCCTGGAGGTTGGCTTTGCCGGTGGTGGGGTCGTTGGTGAGGGAGAGGATCAGCTGGGTGTCGTCAGGGTAGGATATGATGTTGAGGTTGTGTTGGTGTGCGATGGCTGCGAGTGGGCTCATGTAGACTTTGAAGAGGGTGGGGCTGAGTGAGGATCCTTGCGGAACGCCGCAGATGACTTCGGTGGCGGGGGAACGGGACGGGGGAGGCGGACTCTCTGGGTTCTGCCGTCGAGGAACGAGATGATCCACTCCAGTGCCGCTCCTTGGATTCCGGTGTTGCTGAGGCGCTGTATTAGGGTGCGGTGGCATACGGTGTCGAAGGCTGCTGAGAGGTCAAGGAGGATGAGGGCAGCAGTTTCTCCGTTGTCGAGCATGGACCTGATGTCGTCGGTGGCTGCGATGAGGGCGGTCTCGGTGCTGTGGTTTGCTCGGAAACCGGATTGTGAGGGGTCGAGGGATCTGTTGGTCTCGAGGAAGGCGGAGAGTTGTCTGTTGACGGTCTTCTCGATGACTTTGGCAGGAAAAGGGAGGAAAGAGATCGGGCGGAAGTTCTTGAGGTCCGTGGGGTCCGCGGTGGGTTTCTTCAGGAGGGCGCTCAGCTCGGCATGTTTCCAGCTCTCCGGGAAGGTGGCGTAGGCGAAGGAGCTGTTGATGATGTCCCGGAGTTGGGGTGCGATGATGGAGTTGGCTTTGTTGAAGATGTGGTGTGGATAGGGGTCGGTTGGGGAGCCGGAGTGGATGGTGTTCATCGTGCGAGTGGTGTCTTCGGTGCTGACCGAGGTCCAGGTGCAGAGGGTGGTGGTGGGGGGTGCTGGTTCAGTGGTTGGGTGCGTGGTCGGTGCGCCGAAGCTGTTGTGTATGTCGGTGATCTTGCGGTGGAAGAACGCGGCGAGAGAGTCGCAGAGGTCTTGCGAGGGTGTGATGTCGTTGTTGCCGGCGCTGGGGTTGGAGAGTTCTTTAACGATGCTGAAGAGTTGCTTGCTGTTGTGGGTGTTGTTGTCCAGTCGTTCTTTGAATGCTGTCTTCTTGGTGGTGTGGATCAGCTGGTGGTGTTTGCGGGTGGCGTTCTTGAGGGCTGTCATATGTTCTGCTGTCTGGTTGTGGCGCCAGGCTTTCTCGAGGGTGCGGCAGGTTTTCTTGGAGATTTTGAGGTAGTTGGTAAACCACGAGGCTTTCCTGCTGCCGGGTCTGCTGGGAGGATTTTCAGTGGTGCGAGTTCGTCGGTGCAGTTGGTGAGCCACTGTGTGAGGTTGCGGGCTGCTTCGTCGGGGTCTGTCGTGATGGTGGGCGGGTTCTGGCTGAGGGTGGTGGCGAGCTGGTCGGCGGTGATCTTGCTCCACCTCCTGTGGGGAACCTTTTGTGGGTGGTGGTGGGTCGTGGTTCTCCTGAAGTTGAGGTGGACGCAGCTGTGATATGTCCAGGGTAGTCCGGTGGAGTGGCTGAAGGAGATGTGCTTGCTGGAGGAAAAGACGGGGTCAAGCGTGTGGCTGGCGTAGTGGGTGGGGGTGTTCACCAGTTGCTTGAGTCCGAGGTTGCAGAGATTGTCCAGCAGGGCGGCAGTGTTGCAGTCCTTGTTGTTCTCCAGGTGGAAGTTGAGGTCCCCTAGGAGGATGTAGTCTGGGGAGGTTAGGGCGTGCGGACTGATGAAGTCTGCGATGGCTTCGCTGAATTGTGTGAGTGGTTCCGGGGGTCTGTAGATGAGGGTGCCTCTGAGGGTGGTCTTGGGGTCGGTGTGTATCTGGAAGTGAAGGTGCTCGGCGGCGGTGAGGGTGTCGTTGGAGCTGGTCATGATGCGGATGGTGTTTCTGTGGACGATGGCGATGCCTCCTCCGGTATGGTTGACGCTGTCCCTCCGGGTGATCTTGTAGCCATCCAGGATGGCTATGGCGATGTCAGGGGCTGAGGAGGCATTCATCCAGGATTCTGTGAAGAAGGCGACGTCTGGTGATGTTGTGTCGAGGAGGTTCCAGAGTTCGACGGCGTGCCTGTGGACGGAGCGGGTTTTGAGCAGGATGCGCTTGAGGTTGTTGTTGCTGGGGTTCGGCTTGGCGGGTGCGGTGCAGGGTCGAAGGCAGGTGAATTGGCAGGCTTGGCAGGTGAAGGGTCCGTGGGTGCGTTTCGGCGTGGATCGGTAGCAGGCGGGCTTTCGGCCAACGTTGAGTGCGTGGAGGGTGGCGGTGTCGTAAGTTCGTCGGGTGTGCTGGCATCGTCGAGGACCAGGGGTCCTGGCCCTGGGTGCGGTCCAGGCGTGGACGGGCATAGATGGGCTTGCCTTTGGTGCGCCTTCAGCGCACAATTGGCGCGCCCGCTGCGTATGAACGCTGCGCGTATGCGTGGGCTCCAGATGAGGCGAAGTGGGAGGGAGGAGCAGCTGGGAGGCGGGAGCGGGGCGGCCGAAGGGTTTACAGAAAAGAAAAGGGGGTGGGGCCGCAAGGGAGCAGCGACGGGAAGCGGGGAGCGGGGGGGCACACCAGGGGTACAATAATTACGAAGCACAAGTCTACTTAACAGAAAGAAAGAATAAAATGCAGTTACGAACAACTTAACAGAAAGAAAGAATAAAATGCAGTCACGAAAATCACACAAATGAGGGCAACAGTGGGGAAAGAATGAGCAGCAGCGAGGGGGCACCGAGGTCAGAGACGAACCTGTGGCGCCGGGGCAGAGACGCGCCTACAGCTGGCGAGCCGTTCGGCATGGGGGGTGTCCTGAGGGCAGGTCACACTCGACTGCGCCGCGTGGGCTCAAAATGAGGCCAAGTGGGAGGGAGGAGCAGCTGGGAGGCGGGAGCGGGGCGGCCAAAGGGGTTACAGAAAAGAAAAGGGGGCGGGCCGCGAGGGAGCAGCGGCGGGGACCGGGGGGGCACACCAGGGGTACAATAATTACGAAGCACAAGTCTACTTAACAGAAATAAAGAATAAAATGCATTTACGAACAACTTAACAGAAAGAAAGAATAAAATGCAGTCACGAAAATCACACAAATGAGGGCAACAGTGGGGAAAGAACGAGCAGCAGCGAGGGAGCACCGAGTTCAGAGATGAACCTGTGGCGCCGGGACAGAGACGCGCCTACAGCTGGCGAGCCGTGCGGCGTGGGGGGTATCCTGAGGGCAAGATAGTCGTGATCTCTGCCTCTTTCCAAGTTTTGGGTAAGGGCGCACCTGATGCAAGTGAATTACACAACAAATTAATATAGGGATCCCACACACCTTTGTCATGCTTCCACAGATCTCCAGGTATTTTATCAGGACCAGGCGCCTTTGCTGACTTTACTGCATTTATGGATATGAGGGTTTCCTGAAGGCTAAAAACTAAAGGTCCTGCATTTGTAATAGTCTCATAACTAATAGGGCAATAATCAATATCGTTTGGGGAAGAACAGCAGAGACTATAAAAATGTGCTATCCAAATTTCGGCATCTAGAAAAAGGTCCCTGCTACATCTGACTTTTTTGTTGCCTTGGAGATTAGTCGCCAAAAGCCAACTTGATCCTTTACTTTCGCTGCTACTAGTAATTCATTCCAAGTGTTCGCCTCCCACTTGCGGAGGTTAACATTTGCTTATACTCTATCCCTTTTTCCCATAAAGCTACTGTGTTTTTAGCTTTAGAAGCCATAATGAGCTCATTTTTTACAGTACGGCATGCTTTGTTATAGCATGGGTTTTTTTACTCAGCCGCCGCCGTAATCGCGTTATTAGCTATCTTCGGGATTTTGCTTAGTATAGGTCCCAAGTCCTTAGCTAGGTTGTGGTGAATATCCACAATAGGAATATCTTATATAGGACAATCTACGTACGGGGTGGCCCTATCCAATAGAGCTTCGTAAATCTGTTTAATAGCCACAGGATTATTCTCTATCGAAGGCCATTTTAAAGCTCTCCTGTTGTTACTTAGGATTCGATCTATGTTTCCACTGCCAATTTCCCCTCTTGTTAAGGTAGCAGGGTTAAAAAGGTGGGTTGACAATGGCAATCATAATGGGTAATGGTCGCTCTCTACTCTAATGTCGACTTTGAAGTCAAAGGCCATAAGCCAAAGCTCAATTGAGATCATTATATAATCTAAATGGCTTTTTATATTCTTCCTAGTGAATGTAAGGGCTGCTTGACTATGAGATGGTAGACGGCCATTACAGGCTCTTACACAGTGTCCTGAAACAAGTCTTAATAACTGAGCAACCGCTACTGTACACGGCACTACTAGCTGATTGTCCAGGAGTGGGATGTTATTGGCCAAGTCTTCTTCCTGAAAAATATTTTCTAGAACCACCACTGGTTCATATTTGCGATTAAAATCGCCTCCCACTATTTTCAATGCCCCTGACTCAATCGTGCTTAAAAAGTTATCTAACTGCTCAATTGCCGTCGATTGTTTACTTGTTAGATATGGTCAAGAGTATATATTTATTATATAGACTTCCTTTTCGTCGGGTGTTTGGAATTTTACTCCCTGGATGTCCTCTGAGCATATACCAACTTGCTTGACTTCTAGACCAAGAGTAACCTTTACCCAAATACAAAGGCCTCCAGAAGCCCTCCCTTTAACAGATGAAATAGCACTTTTATTAAAGGTTTTATAGCCTACTTTGTGTAGAGGATCTACGGATCAAGTTTCCTGCAGCATACATATGTCTTTCTGATCGATGTATTCCTGCCACACCACATCATCTAAATTCCTTCTAAGGCCTGCAACGTTCCAGGAGATCAGTATTATCTCCTTTAAGTTTCCTACCTCAATTTCTTTCATAAACTCTGTTACTGTGCTTAATGTACTGTCTGATCTATTGTGACTTTTACGGCAAATCACATTATTAACAGGAACCGTGTTTAAAGTAGAGGTGAAAACCGTTGCGGGCCTTTCATCCGGGGGTTGCAAATGAACTACAGAAAATTCTACACATGGCACTGTTAATTGTCAGTCTTGAGCGTCCAAGTCTTGCAATGCATGGTATCTATTTGTCAGTGGCACTCCATACTGTCTAGATGTTGGGTTCCATAACGGTGGTCTATAGAAAAACCCCAGTGGGAGTGCACAGATGTTGCTATTCATCACACTTGTTTCCTCACTCTTAGTCAGAATACGCCGTACCAACCGTGGTCGACGAAAATGTATCACTATACAATCCTCTTCTATGCTTTTAGAGGAGTAGCCAAGCCAGCCTACCCTGCGAACCATTAATATTTCCTTTGTGTCCCCTTGATGAAAGTTCTTATTTTTAGCTAACCAATCCATGGTTTTTTTCTGGAGGTCTTCCCAACTTTTTTTCTCACTTGATCTAAGGGCAGGAACGCCAGCTAACATTATCGTATATGGACATGAAGCAGGCGGCATATTTAAAATATCCGTGTTGGCAGTTCTACTCGAATTCCGTGCATCCTGTACCCTATCCACTTTACGGTCTGCTATACCATTCCGCAGTGCCACTGGTGATCCTGGGCCAGTTGGTGACACCTGGGCTCTATCACCTAAACCAGCCAGCATAATCTGGGTAGTGATACCTTCATTTCCTTCACTCGGTTGCCGGGAATTTCTTTGTATAATTCTAGCCACCCTTTCAATCCTTTCGATATTTCTCCCAGTATGATCTTTGTTAGACCTGACATCATTGGTGTGAGTCTCCCTTCCATTTGTTGACGGATTGCCTCCTCTGTTTTGATTTGTTTTTGCTGGTTATATGTTTTGAGCACTACTAATCAGTGCCACAGTGCAAGCACTCCCTATGTTAAAATTGATGTACTAATTGGTTATTCCATGATTGGGTTATTTGACTTACTGTCAGCCCCTAGTACAGTGCACCATGTGTGACTAGGGTTTGTAAGTCAAATACTGCTGGTGAGCTTGCAGCACTGGTTGTGCCACCCACAGAAGAAGCTTGTAAAGTGTGTCTCAGGCCTGCCATTGCAAGGCCTGTATGCAATCGTGACTGCCATGTCGACTTGGCCAAGTGCCCCCACATGCCAGTCCCTAAACCTTCCATTTGCTTCATATTAGATACCCCTATGGTAGGCCCAAGGTCAGGGTGCATTGTAAGTATAGGGTAGGTCATGCCCTGATGTGTGTAACATGTCCTAATAGTGAATTACAGCCATTTTTGTTTTTCACTATTGAAGGCTACCTGTTTCCATAGGCTAGAATGGGCAGTTAGATTACTACATTATTATAATCCTAACTGACTCAGGGAACACGGTAGAAATTCAAGTTTAGTAAGTGTGAATAATACAATACATCTTTTAGTAAAGTTGGTTTTAATATTCTGTGTTTGAAAATAACACTTTTAGAAAGTAGATATTTTCTTGCCTAACTGACCAGGCCTGCCTCTGCTGGGTTGTGTATTCCTTGTCTGGGCTTGTGAGTGACAGGGCTGGGGGATTCCAGGAGACAGGCTGGGGCAGCCCGGTGGTGAATAGAGAGATCTGCATCTAGATGGGAGGGAGGAGTTGCACCTGGGACCTGAATAGGGCTGGGCCTTCCCTCTACAATGCTGGCTCCACCCACTGTGGCTTGTCTGATGTGTCTGCCCTGCACTGTGAAAGGGGAGAAGGAATCTTGTCAACAAAGTGCTCCAGAGCTGTATCTTCCCTCCCCTGTGCTGGCTCCACCTCCTGTGGGGCGGCTGATGTCTCTGCCCTGCACAGTGAAAGGAAGAAGAGAGCCATGTAAACAAAGTGCTCAGGAACTGGTTTGGACTAGGCAGAGGCCTCTCTGCCTTCAGAGAACAAATGATTTTGGGGTATAAAAATTGGGACCCTGATCACAAGAAATTAGATCACTTCTGGAACAAGAAACCTTTCTGCCAAGGAGAAGAACTAAGGAAGCTGCAGGAGTTTGGACTGCCACTCTGCCAGTGTGCTGTTTGCTGGGTTTGCCTGCAGTGGTTGCTTCATTGCCAAGGGAAAGGAGAAGGAACTGTAGTGTAGTTCCTATTTTCCCTATAGGCTCTGCGCATTGGAATAATATAAACAGCAGTGTAGACGTAGGACTGAGGTCGACTAGGTCTCTACTGACTATATTAGACTTAATTAGTTTTGCCAGCTAGCTCAGAGGTCACTAGAAACTTTCTCGAGTAAACAAGGAGGAGTTTAACTTCCCTGAATAGACAAGAAGGGATTAGCTTCTGACAACCGCATAAACATGACAACTTTGCTCCCTCAGAATAAAGAGTGTATCTCTAGAGTCGTGTGAAAACAATAGACAGCTATTTTACTCAGTCAATCGTGCATACTTAGTTTCACCAGAGTGCAGAGAAATAGAGAGACGGGTGTTTTCAATAAAAGGTGTTATTTATTGAGCAGTCTTCTTTCTCATGCAAGAGAAATGAGTTGCCACAATTGCAATACTTATCATGAAGTAAAGTGTGTACAGTAAAAGGAGTATTACGAAATAATACTGTAAAAGCATTGATATGGTTTCTTAGCCATATATCTATTAAAACGGATAGAATATATACATACATAAAAACATTGACTAACGTACTCAACTCGTGCTTCTAAGATACGCCTACCCCAGTGTACCTGACCTAAGCCTAATACGTGGGAAGGAGTAAGTAAGTTGCAGTATAAGTTAAGTTGGTTTTTGCCAAGAATCTGAGTCAAGAATTCTCTTAAGGGTTTAGTCAGGTCCGTACCTTGGTTCTAGAATGTAGGAGGTCTTGTATCTCTCTCTCAGGACTCGATCTCCCAGCAACCCGCAAGGGTGACTGGAAACACCGGAGCTGGATTTCTCAGCAAGAGAAAAAACAGCGTCTCTCTCAGTGCGTCAAGGGAGGGTCGGCTTCCTTCGGCTCTCACATCAGCTGGGCATCGGGTAAGTAGATAGCCGCTCTGCTCCAAACCACCGTGTGTTTGCTTGAGGCAACGTTGGTATTGTAGTGTAGTTCCTATATTCCCAATAGGCTCTGCGCATTGGAATAATATCTTCAATAGTATAGACGTAGGACAGAGGTTAACTAGGTCTTCTACTGTCGATATTAGACTTAAGTTTTGTGTGCCAGCTAGCTCAGAGTTCACTAGAAACTTTCTCGAATAGGCGAGGAGGATTTTAACCTCCCTGGATAGACAAGAAAGGATTTAGTTTCTGACAACCATAGAACATGACAACTTTGCTCTCCCTGATCAAGAGTATATCTCTAGAGTCGTGTGAAAACAAAAGACAGCTATTTTACTCAGTCAATACGTGCATACTTAGTTTCACCAGATTGTAGAGAAAAAGAAGAGACGGGCGTTTTCAATAAAAGGTGTTATTTATTGATCAGTCTCTTTCCTCATACAAGAGAAATGAATTGCTACAATTGTAATACTTATAGTTAAGTAAAGTGCATACAGTAAAAGCAGGATTATGAAATAATACTGTAAAAGCATTGATATGGTTTCTTAGCCATATGATACTTTAAAATGGATAAAAGATATACATACATATATACATTGACTAATCGAACTCAACTGGTGCTTCTAACTACGCCTACCCCGGTGTACCTGTCCTAAGCCCAATACATGGGAGGGAGTAATTAAGTAGCAGTTTAAGTTAAGTCTGTTTTGCCAAGAATCTGACTCAAGAATTCTCTGTAAGGGTTTAGTCAGTTCAGTACCTGGGATTTAGAAGGCTGGAGGGCTGGTATCTCTTTCTCAGGACTCGGTATCCCAGTCACCCGCGAAGGTGGGCTGGAAACGCTGGAGGCTGGATTTCTCTGCAAGAGAAAAGACAGCGTCTTCCTCAGCGCGTCAAAAGGGGAGGGGCAGCGTCCGTGGGCTCTCGCATCAGCTGGGCTCTCCGGCAAGTAGTCACTGCTCCAGGTTCATCACCACTGTGTGTTTGCTTACGGCAGCGTTGGTATATTTATACCTGAGAGGTGCTGGGTTTGACGTAAGCATGGACATAAGACGTCAATAAGGATGTCACTAAGAACTGATCGTTCTTGCAGTGATTTACAGGAGTTCTCGGACTAAATCAAAACATAGCAGGCGGGGATTTCCCAGGTTGCTCGAGGCTTGGATTTGTTTAAGAACTCGGTGTGCTTTCTAGGGGGCTGGAGGAATAGTGCTTGCTTAATGTGACAGCATGCGCTATGACTAATTTATGAAACGGGTTTCTCTGCCGTTGTATGGATATTAGTGATTTATAACCGGACAAGGGTCAGGAATAGGAGTATCGATACAGGTCCCTAGATAAACATACTACACCCACTCCACGCATTCATGTCCATAGTTACTAACCTAAGCAATAGTAAACATAACTAATAGTGCATGTGTATACCGAACCACCCCAAAATACATTTTTTGCATTTGAAAAATGGCATATGCCAAATACACGAAAATGAGTATAGGTACTGTATGCATTCAAGCAGTGTAATCATTCAAGAAAAGATGCACATTTATATCAGCATGAATGATTTGCGAAATTACACATGAAATGGCTCTTAATACAGAAAAAAAAGTGCGATACCACTCCATCACATATAAATACAGTTACTTGTAAATATGCTAGAAGCTGAGGTAATGTATTGTCTCTAGAGTTCCTAAAAATAGAAGCTCTGTTCTCTAAGAATAGTTCTACTTTAAGCAGAGGATGAGTGCCAAAAAAAAGGTAAATATTTTGGAATTCGGAAAAAAGTTTTCGTTTTCAGGGGAAGAAGAAAAACATAGTTCCAAATAGTCACAGTAGCTTTGTTTATTAAAGCTGAAGGCCAAATTCAGAGTTCAGGGAACGCTGTGTGCTCGTTTGCTTAAAGTTATTCTTTCTGTTCGGGTGAAAACATCATGTCAGACAGACTTTAAAAAAAACAGTCTACTGCCTCAGGTGAAAGTTCGACCAAGTTGGAGAATGTCGCTACCATGCAGTCGTGCGCATGATCTCTTTCAATGATGTTTCGATCAGCATTGCTTACAGAAGGTCGTACCTGGTTGATGCTGCTCTCATCTTGTACTTCACTACCCTTCAATCGTAGTGGTGAAGTCTCCACGAATGCCGTCATCAGGATAGGTAACCGCTGGGGACAACACGATGCATGAGCCTTTACTGGACCTAACAAAGTATCTGTATCCAATGTTACTTCTGATTGCAGTGTAAGACAGGTGTCCAACACGCATTCTTCGCCGCATAGCATACATCTTAACACAGGTAAGACACAATTCTGCCATATGGGTCTGAATGAAAGAAACCAGGTCATATTCAGATCTCTTAGCCGGGCTAATCCAACGACTTTAGTTATGCGGTCCCGATAGCGTATAGCTAGGATCTTTTCTTCCATTGTTGCCGGAGTTTTGTCTGTGACATGGCTTGCCATAACGAAGCAGGAGTAGGAAAAATAAGATGCCTGCTACGAGTCCCAACAGGAGTGGAAGTCCGCCAAAAAGTGAATGGACAAAATTAGGAAAAATACCCAGGACTGCTTTGAAGGGTGTTAACAGTCCCGAAAAAACTGTCTTAAATACACTCGCGATACCATTCGTATCAGAAATGTTTAAGATTTCGTTTAGCATTTCTGCGAAGTGTAGGGGGCAATTTGTTGCTAACAATGCATGTATCTCTGCCGTTGTCCTTGCAACTTGGAGATCATACGTTTCTTTTGATGACGTCAAGTGAACTGGCGTCTGTAGAAGCACACTCTTCATTCTGCTTAAAGTATCAATTCGAATAGAAGAGATATTCAAACTGGGCCAAATTTTTCCCTCCCTGTCTGGAGTGTCATTCGGATACAATACTTGCTCACAGCAAGTGACCATGGAGCTCACGCTTACTAGATAAGGTTTTCCTGGCAGCAAGCCACAACATCTGTGATCCACAATTAGAATGTAGCTCCCGTTAGAAAGCCGTCTAAAGAATGGCTCTATTCGAGTTGCAGGTGTGCCAAGCTGGTGACATGAAAGGTTATTAGAAGTCCCCTCACAGGCCCCATGCAAATTTATGCCCTGACACAGAAGTATACCACTTAGTGATTTTTCACAATTATTACCACTAAGAAATACACTCTGTCCTTTTTCACTATAACATATGTGTGTGTAAGGTAATTTCCATGTTGACTTAATGTATCCTTTACCCAACCTTTCATACTGGCCTGCCTGTATATACTTTTGGCAGTATCGAAATTGGAAAGTCGTTATCGGAATAGTTATTATCCCATGTATTATCCATTCAATGACAGGTCGGTCTGACATTGTCAATGGTAATCTCTCAAGTTTTTCAATGCTCAGAATTGTATACTCTGCACCCTTTTGTGCCAAGCTGATTTGTGTATCAGTAAGGTTAAAGATAGTGAATAATGACGTTGTGTTGATTAAACGCCAAGGCACGTAGCCTGAACGCAGATTTTGTAACGTCCAGCCAAGCTGTACAATAGAACGTAATAGGGACTGACCGTGTTGCAACATCAGTAAGTCTTGCTCTATTATATAGATTGCAGATGATACAATACTGTCCAGTGAATATATTCTGGAAGACAGAGTCATTAACCCATTGTCCACAACAGAAAGTGATTTTTCCAAATTAATATGGTCAATTTCCCGTATTTTCTCTGCTGTCTCAATTTGAGTTTCTTTCCAAGCTTCGTTGTAAGCTGCATATATAGAGGCCGCTATGAAACGTTTTTGACGCTGTTTGCGTGGTCCCATAATGAAATCACGCAAGTCAGCACCTTCTTTAAGTAAAGTTAAGTGTTGCTTAATTTCAACCAGTGTGGATGTTTGTAGCCATTCGAGGCAGAGTTTCCCTACACTGTATGTTGTTATAATCCCTGGATGTTGTCTCTGGGAGTATCTTGGGTCTGGCCTGGTCAATTTGAACCCCTGTATTTTGTTCAGGAATCTATCTTGATAGTTATTTGTATCTGTGGGCCAGATCAACCATTTTTTCCAATCAGGATGTGTTCTGTTTTGGTTTAAAATATGGGATAAGTCTATCTCAACATCTGTAGTGCTATTACTGTCAGGTGTTGGCTTTGGAATAGACGGTTTGTTTAAGTCTTTAATTTTGGCTAAGCCAAGACAGGTTGTCTGTTGAATTGTGTCATTCAAGAATATAATTTGTTCTGGGATCATGCAGGCTCTAAATAATGATTCTAAACCTTGCACCTGCCAATCTTTTGTACCCCAGATTGTTTTCGTTTCAATATTATTGTTCCAGAAATCAAAACCGAATATATTCATTTTTTCAAAAATGTTTCTGAATAGATTAATTTTGTATTTGTAAGCATGGTTTTCATTCCTGTCTTATTTAACATTCTAAAATAAAATGTTTCTGCATTACTTGTGTTAAACCCTGAGAAGTATGAAAATTTATCATAAAATGTTTTTGAACTGCCTTTTGGTGGAGTTGCACAATGTTCCCATTGATTATAATTAAAAAAAATTCTAGGTTGAGCAGATTAATGCAGATAATGGTTACCATAGTGGTTGTAACAGTACATCTGGTCATAATTGGATGAACCCTGTAAATAATCATGTTCTGTAAATTTAGCTGACATCACTAGATCTAACATCATATCATTAATACTTTCAAAGTCCCAATCATCAGCGAATGTGCTCGGTTTTACAAAGTCACTTAATGAAATCTTAAATTGATGAGGATACTTCAAGAGCTCGACCGGGCCATAGATTTCATAATCAGTTTTGTCCCATGCTACCCCACCGGGTATTGGATTGGCTGTGAAGTTTACTGAAGAAAGTTCTCTTTTCTCGATGTGTGAAGACTTGTGTGGTTTCAGGACCAAGTTGATATTCTGACTTGCTGTGTCCATTGTAACATATTTTCCCTCAATGAAATGTCCCAAGCATAGTTCCATGATGAGCCAAAGTATGAGGACAAATACACCTTGTGCCACCCAAAATTCAATCCATGGAGAAATCAGATAGGTTTCTTGTAGTTGATGAAAGAGTTCCTTTGCTTTGTCTTTAAAAGTCTTTGATGTTGTCGGCTGTTCCTCAGGTTCGCTCTGATCCTCAGAAAAGTCATCGAAGTTGATGAAGTAGCCTGATGCAGTTCTGTCAATTGTTTCAATTGGTTCTGGATTCCTTTTTGCTTTTGGAATTTTCTTTGTTTCATTAGCATAGTCTGTGGTTACATCATTGTAGACTGTGTTTCTTGATGTAAGATTTGGATTTGGGTTTCAAGAGGTTTAAGTTCCATGGCTTTGTTGCATAGTCCTTGTCGATTCACTGTAGGTTTATCAAATGTGATTAGTCTCTCGGTTTGAACCTCTGTGTTTGTAGCAAATTTTGGTGTTCTGCTACTTCTTGGGAGTCCACTTGGCCTACTACTTATTATCGGCCACATGATTGTGGTTTAACCAGGTCGATGGATACAACTCGGTTCTCCTTTTTACCAGCAATGGGCGGTAATACAACTGATCTTGTCCCGTTGATAGCCAAGACAGGTACTGCTTTTCTGTAAGAAGGCCCAAATTCCTTCTTTACCGCGATCTTCTCTCTGACCAGATCCCCGATTTTTGGAATCCAGACAGGCCTTGCTGGGACAGGTGGTTTCTCTTCAGTGGTTGTTGGCTGTTGTTTCAACTTTATGTTGCTCAGGTCTTTTCTTTTTTTGTTTAAGTCCTGTAAAATAGCCAAACGATCTTTGATATCAAAGCATTTTTCTTTCACCACTGAAGTTTGACTATCGAGGTCCTGGATTAGCATTCTAGTCCCGAACAATAGTTCATACGGACTGAGACCTCGCAGAGAATTTCTTGGCAGCTTGTTAAGACTACGTTGGACACTTATTAAATGTTTGACCCACCCAGCCCCCGAACCTAATACTTTTGCCGTTATAGATTGCTTTATGTCACGTTTTTTTCTTTCCACAATCCCGTTTCCCTCAGGATGGAAGGGACAAGAGTACCGCAATGCAATGCCCATGCTGGTCATGGCCTCCCTATAAGCTCGAGAGATAAAAGCAGGACCCTGGTCAGAATGTAGCATGCCAATTGCATATGTGCCGATAAAGACTCGCAAATCTTTTATAACAGTTCTGGCGTCAGCCGAGCGCTGGGGCCACATCCAAATGAATCTCGTGCATGAATCCACTGCGACCATGATATATTTATAGTTTGCGTCCCTTTGTAAGGGACCGCAGTGGTCCAGGTAAACACATGCTAATGGTTTATCTGAGATTAGAAGGGGCGTCTGTGCTGGTCGTTTCACGGTTGATACCTTCATTCTTTGGCATATTCCGCATTCTAGAACATAGTTCCTAGTTTGTCCTCTCATGTGTGGCCACCAGTATCTCTGTTTTAATAATGATACTGTGGCCGAAACACCAGCATGTGCAGAAGCGAGCCCTTCGTGTGCCGCTGTAATTAGTCCTAACATATGTTCCATGTTTGGAATTGCCCTATCCCCCACTCCAGGGATTCGAGCAAATGGAACGTTATTCGCATCAGTTATGTATGAGTACTTTACTGGAAAGCCTTTCGGGAGTGTTTCTATCGCATCTTTTACTGTAGCGCTGACAGCTTGTAATATTTCGCTGTCTATTTTTGTTTTTGACCAGGTGATGGCGGCTACGCAAGCCGTTTGGACAGCTGCCTTCGCTGCCTCATCAGCCAATGAATTCCCTGCAACGTGAACGCCATCACGTTGATGACTCAGTGTATGTATCACGGGAGTCTTTTGTAGTTCCTTTTGTAAAAGAACTACTTGTTCCCAAAGCGTTTTATGCTTGATTGTGCCACCTTTTGCATCTTTATAACCGTTCTGAACCCAGATCTGCAAGTATTCATTGTAAGACTGAACGCAGTAATATGAATCATACACTATGAGTGTGGGGAATTCGCGATCGGTATTTTCAAGCGCCATCTTAAATGCTAGTAGTTCTGCTTGCTGAGCTGTACAATCTCCTAGAGATTGCGTTTTAGTGACAAGTGGTCTAAATTTTCCTCCGTGCCAGCGACCTTTAACAATCGCGCATGCAGCACTGTAAGCTTGTTTATCCCCAACTGCGGGCTGTGCTGATCCGTCCATATATATTATACAGCCGTAGTGTTCTAGAGGCAGGATTTCGGTCGGCAGAGGACATTCAAACTCATATTGGAGAAATTCTTCTGTTTTTAAATTAGGATCAAATTCGTATACCACGTCTGTTGCAGCAAGAGAATTAACCCACTGTATCCATCTTGGATGAAATGCTTTAGCATTTGGAATGCTTGCCTTTGTTACCCCCCTCTAGGGCCGGTATTGGTGTAACGATGATTATTCGTTTACCTTGTACTAAGGCTCTCTCTTTTGCTACAGCAGTCTGGACTGCGGTTAGAATTTTTTCCGTTGGGCTAAATTTCATTTCAGCTTTTGTGTACAAATGTGATTTGTATGCTATTGGTACCGTTTCTCCCTCATTAGAGGTTAGGTATGTGAATCCGCATCTTCCTGGGATGACTCGAATCACAAGGTTGCGTGTGTTATCGCGTGTTTGCAGTTTTGTTTTAGCTAACATGTCTGTTTGTAATGATCTCAAAATTTTAGTGTGTTTTTGAGTCCAATTGATTATTTTAAAATCTGGTCTTATTAGATCATAGAGAGGTTTAACCCTCTCTGCATAATTCATAATGTAAGTTCTTCCGAAATTTAGGAAACCTAGAATTGATTGTAAGTTTTTCAGCGTTCTTGGTGCTTGGATTACAGCACATTTCTCTAGGAAATTGTCTGCCAGGCTTTTGCCTTCACTTGATAATTCATATCCTAAAAACAGAACAGTTAGATGGGCAATTCTTGACTTTTTAAAGTTGAATTTGTAACCCTCTGCTGCGAACCCAAGTATTATGGTGTTCACTCTTTTCAAGTGAGTATCCAAGTCATCATCTGTTAGATAGATGTCAGCGACATAAGATAATGCCTCATCATCATACATTTGTAGTAACTCTGTTACTCTCGCTGAGAATAATCCTGGGCTGTTCTTGAACCCCTGTGGCAAACAACAGAAATTTTTCTGCAAGCCATTTATTGAGAAAGCGGTCAAATATCTGCTTTCAGGTGCTATATTTTGACAAAAGAATCCATTAGAGATGTCTAATGTTGTTTTGTATTTTTTGCGCACTATGTTATTCATTAGTGCTGCACTGTGTGAGTTTTGTACTGCAAAAGTTTTGCAACATGAGTTAAGGTGTCTGTAGTCCAAAACTAGACGATATGAATCATCTGGCTTGGAGAGAGGAAACAAAGGATTGTTAATTTGTGAGGTGCAAGTTTCAATCACCCCCTGGTATTCAAGTTGATCTAAGATCTCCCTGACCTGTTTTTTAGCTTCTTGCTTAATTGGGTACTGCCTTTGTGCAGTTGGTTCAGTTGGTTGTGTTTTTAACTGGATTTTGTGAGGAGGAGAGTCCTCATCCCATCCAACATGATTTTTATATAATGCAGGAGCTTGGGCTACTGCCCACTTTCTTGCAAGTGTATATTTTTTATGTATTGGAATGTGATTTGAGAAGGCAGGCATAATCATTTCTTCGCCATGAAGGCACTCCCTGACAAACTCCGGTGGCCAGTCTTTTTCAGCTAAAAGGATGTCATAGCCTTTGGAGAGGTTATCCCAAAATAGACCCCTTATTTTCCTAGTCTTATCTCCCTCTATACGTAATGTTATATCGTATATTTTATGAGGTTTGCTAACTCTGGTATCTACAGTTTCCACCTGAATGTATTCATTCGTGTCCACTGTCTCCAGGTGATTCATCAGGATCTTGCGAGCTATGCTCACTTCTGCTGCGCTGTCTGGCATTGTCTGAGCCCACTCTCCGTTTCTCAGCTGTGTCCTCAGTATCCTCGGCATGTTTGATTACTTTAATACTGGCTACCTTCTTCTTTGGAAATTGTAATTTTTTACTTTGATGAGCAGGTTCCTTGTCTTTGGACTTGACGTGCTCTTCCCTGTGTTCTGACCGTCCTCTTCTTTCCGATTTCTGCGAGGAAGTCTGAAAAGATCGAGAGGGATGTGTATCAATATCTTGATATCTATCAGGTTTCTTCAAATTATCCCTATTTCGAAGGTTGTATTTTTTCTCAGAGGGCTCCCTCTGGGGAGACTTGTGTCCTTGGCCCGGAGATCTTTCTCTCCGTCGAGGAGACCTTCCTCTGGACTGGAATCTTTTTTCTTTGGGAGTGGATTGTTTATTTCCATCCCAGCTCTTTTTTGGAGCGGTTAGATTATTTTTAATAAATACCTTTTCCGGATTTTCAGTTAGTTGGGGTTTCACTGGTTTCCCACCCAAACTATCTCTTCCTAGTTCTTCATAGGATTTTTCTATGATTCTGGCAAGTTCAAATGGTTGTTCTGCTATATCTGTTTCTTTCAACTTCTGGCGGATCGCTACAGATGCTGCTTCCCCTTTTATGTTGGCTAGTAATATAGCCGAGACCTGCTTGAAGTCTTTCAGTAATTTCATACCCAGAGTTAAAGCAGGTTCTGGACCGTATTCATTTAGAATCTGTCTTAGTACGTCTGGTATTACCGCCATGGACGGAACACCATGTGTTTTTGTGTAAATGGAAGCAAAGACTGTGCCCCAAGTGTCACAGTCCTCCACATGTGGTGCGATCCCCATTGGAAGACAGATAGTCAGAATTCTGTGTTTCTCATGAGGTGTAGTATCCGGAAATACCGCCTCTTTTTGAGTGATTTTCTGTGCTTCTGGTCGTCTGTTGAATGGTGTCATTCAAGAATATTATCTGTTCTGGGATCATGCAGGCTCTAAATAATGCTTGTACCTGCCAGTCTTTTGAACCCCAGATGGTTTTTGTTTCAATGTTGTTTTTCCAAAATTCAAAACCAAATGTAGACATTTTTTCATAAAATTTTTCAGAATAAATCAATTTAGTATTTGTCAACATTGTTTTCATTCCTGTCTTATTTAACATTTTCAAATAAAACGTTTCTGGATCACTGTTGTTAAGCCCTGAGAAATATGTGAATTTCTCATAAAATGTTTTCAAACTGCCTTTTGGGGGTGTTGGACAATGTTCCCATTGATTATAATTTAAAACATTTCTAGGTTGAGCAGATTTATGCAAATAGTGATGACCAAAATGATTATAACAGTACATTTCTTCATAATTTGATGAACCCTGCAAGTAATCATGTTCTGCAAATTTTGCTGACATTACTAAATCTGACATCATATTATTAATATTATCAAAGTCCCAATCATCAGAGAAAGTACTTGGTGTCACAAAGTCACTTAAGGAAACCTTAAATTTATGTGGATATTTCAAGAGCTCAATCGGGCCATAGATTTCATAATCCGTTTTGTCCCATGCTACCCCACCGGGTATTGGATTGGCTGTGATGTTCACTGGTGACAGTTCTCTTTTATTGAGATGAGAGGATGTGTGAGGCTTTAGGACCAAGTTGATGTTCTGACTTGCTGTGTCCATTGTACTATATTTTCCATCAATGAATTTTCCCAAACATAGAACCATGATGAGCCAAAGCAGGAGGAAAAGTACACCTAACACAACCCAAAATTCAATCCATGGTGAAATCAGATAAGTTTCTTTTAGTTGATGAAAAAGTTCAGTCATTTTTTCTTTGAAAGTTTTTGTTGCTGGCGTTTCTTCAAGTTCGCTTGGATCTTCAGAAAAGTCATCGAAATTGATGAAGTAGCCAGATGCAGTTCTGTCAATTGTTGGAATTGCTTCCGGATTCTCATTTGTCTTTGCATCTTTCTTTGTTTCATTAGCATATTCTGAGGCTACATCGTTGTAGACAGGTGTTTCTTGACGAACTGTTGCAATTTGGGTTTCAAGAGGCACAAGTTCCATGGCTTTGTTGCATAGTCCTTTTTTATTCACTGCAGGTTTATCAAATGTGATTAGTCTTTCAGTTTGAACTTCTTGGATTGTAGCAAGATTTGGTCTTCTGCTATTTCTTGGGAGTATACTGGGCCTACTACTTATTATTGGCCACATGATTGTGGTTTTACCAGGTCGATGGATACAACTCAGTTCTCCTTTTTACCAGCAAGGGGCGGTAGTACAACTGATCTTGTTCCACTGACAGCTAAGATAGGTACTGCTTTTCTGTAAGAAGGCCCAAATTCCTTCTTCACTGCGATTTTCTCTCTGACTAGATCCCCAATCTTTGCAATCCAGACAGGTCTTGCTGGGACAGGTGGTTTCTCTTCAGTGGCTGTTGGCTTTTACTTTATATTACTCAGACTTCTTCTTGTTTCATTAAAGTCCTGTAAAACAGCCAAACGATCTTTGATATCAAACGTTTTTTCTTCTACCACTGAAGTCTGACAATCTAGATCCTGTATGTGCATTCTAGTGCCGAACAATAGTTCGTAGGGAGTGAGACCTTTCAGAGAATTTCTTGGCAGATTGTTAAGACTACGTTGGACACTTGTCAAATGTTTGACCCACCCATTACCCGAACCTAATACCCTCGCCGTTATAGATTGCTTTATGTCACGTTTTTTTCTTTCCACTACCGCATTTCCCTCAGGATGGAAGGGAGAAGAGTACCGCAATGCAATGCCCATGCTGGTCATGGCCTCTTTGTATGCTCAAGAGCTAAACGCAGGACCCTGGTCAGAATGTAGCATGCCAATTGCGTATGTGCCGATAAAGACTGGCAAATCTTTTATAACAGTTCTGGTGTCAGCTGAGCACTGGGGCCACATCCAAATGAATCTCGTGCAGGAATCCACTGCGACCATGATATATTTGTAGTTGCCATTCCTTTGTAAGGGACCACAGTGGTCCAGGGAAACGCATGCTAATGGTTTATCTGAGATTAGAAGGGGTGTCTGTACTGGTAATTTCACTGTTGATACTTTCATTCTTTGGCATATTTCACATTCTAGAACATAGTTCCTAGTTTGTTTTCTCATGCGTGGCCACCAATATCTCTGTTTTAATAATGATATTGTGGCAGAAACACCAGCATGTGCAGAAGCGAGCCCTTCGTGTGCCGCTAAAATGAGTCCTAACCTGTGTTCCATGTTTGGAATTGCCCTATCCCCCACTCCAGGGATTCGAGCAAAAGGAACATTATTCGCATCAGTTATGTATGAGTACTTTACTGGAAAACCTTTCGGGAGTGTTTTTCTATCATCTTTTACTGAAGCACTGACAGCTTGCATTATATCACTGTCTATTTTTGTTTTGGACCTGGTGATAGCAGCTACGGAAGCCGTTTGCACAGCTGCCTTCGCAGCTTCATCAGCCAATGAATTCCCCGCAACGTGAACGCCATCACGTTGATGACTCAGTGTATGTATCACGTGACTCTTTCGTAGTTCTTTCTGTAAAAGAACTGCTTGTTCCCAAAGCGTTTTATGCTTGATTGTGCCACCTTTTGCATCTTTGAAGCCGTTTTTAACCCAGTTCTGCAAGTATTCATTATAAGACTGACGCAGTAATATGAATCGCACACTATTAGTGTGGGGAATTCGCGATTGGTATTTTCAAGCGCCATCTTAAATGCTAGTAGTGCAGCTCGCTGAGCTGTACAATCTCCTAGGGGCTGATTCACAGAACTAACTTAAGACAAAATCCTAAACTTACTACTTTTGGTATTCACAGAAGTTAGGATTTTGTCTTAAGTTTGTCTTAAAACAAACTTAAGACAGACTTAAGACAGATTCCTAACTTAAGTCTGTCTTAAGTCTGTCTTAAGACAAGCTTAAGACAAAATCCTAACTTTTGTGAATACCAAAAGTAGTAAGTTTAGGATTTTCTCTTAAGTTAGTTCTGTGAATCGGGCCCCTAGAGATTGGGTTTTAGTGACTAGTGGTCTAAATCTTCCTTCGTGCCAACGACCTTTAACAATCGCGCACGCAGCACTGTAAGCTTGGTTACCCCCAACTGCGGGTTGTGCTGATCTGTCTGTATATATTATACAGCCGTAATGTTCCGGAGGCAAGATTTCGGTCGGCAGAGGACATTCATATTCATATTGGAGGAATTCATGTGTTTTTAAATTAGGATCAAATTCGTATATTACGTCTGTTGCAGCAAGAGAATTAACCCATTATATCCATCTCGGATGTAGTGCTTTAGCATTTGGAATGCTTGCTTTTGTTACTGCTTCTAGGGCAGGTACTGGTGTAACGATTATTATTCGTTTACCTTGTGCTAGGGCTCTTTCTTTTGCTACAGCAGTTTGAACCGCAGTTGGAATTCTTTCAGTAGAACTGAATTTCATTTCAGCTTGTGTGTACAAATGTGATTTGTAAGCTATTGGTACCGTTTCTCCCTCATTAGAGGTCAGGTACGTGAATCCGCATCTTCCTGGGATGACTCGGATTACAATGTTGCGTATGTTTTTGCCTGTTTGCAATTTTGTTTTGGTTAACATGTCTGTTTGTAATGATCTTAAAATTTCTGTGTGTTTCTGAGTCCAATCAATTGGTGTGAAATCAGGTTTTATTATTTCATAGAGAGGTTTAACCCTCTCTGCATAATTTAGAATGTATGTTCTTCTGAAATTCAGGAATCCTAGTATTGACTGTAAGTTCTTCAACGTTTTTGGACCTTGGAGTACAGCACATTTCTCTAAGAAATTGTCTGCTAGGCTTTTGCCTTCACTTGATAATTCATATCCTAAAAACAGGACAGTTAGATGAGCAATTTGTGACTTCTTAAAGTTGAATTTGTACCCTTCAGCTGCGAACCCAAGTATTATGGTGTTCACTCTTTTCAAGTGAGTCTCCAGGTCATCATCTGTGAGATAGATGTCATCGACATATGATAATGCCTCATCGTCATATATTTGTAGTAACTCTGTTACTCTTGCTGACAATAATCCTGGGCTGTTCTTGAATCCCTGTGGGAGTCAACAGAATTGTTTTTGCGACCCCATTATTGAGAAAGAGGTCAAATACCTGCTTTCAGGTGCAATGTTTTGACAAAAGAATCCATTTGAGATATCTAATGTTGTTTTATATTTTTTGTGCACGATGTTATTCATTAGTGCTGCACTGTGTGAGTTTTGTACTGCAAATGTTTTGCAGCAGGAGTTTCGGTGTCTGTAGTGCAAAACTAGACGATATGAATCGTCTGGCTTGGAGACAGGAAACAAAGGATTGTTCATTTGTGAGGTGCATGTTTCAATCACCCCCTGATATTCAAGTTGATCTAAGATCTCCCTGACTTGTTTTTTAGCTTCTTGCTTAACAGGATACTGCCTTTGTGCAGTGGGTTGATTTTTTAACTGGATTTTGTGAGGAGGAGAATCCTCATCCCAATCTAAATGATTTTTATATAATGCAGGAGCTTGGGCCACTGCCCATTTTCTTGCAAAGGTATATTTTTTATGAATTGGAATGTGATTTGGGAAGGCAGGCATAATCATTTCTTCGCCATGAGGGCACTCCCTGACAAACTCTGGTGGCCAGTCTTTTTCAGCTAACAGGATGTCATAGCCTTTTGAAAGGTTATCCCAAAAGAGACCCCTTACTTTCCTAGTCATGTCCCCCTCTATACGTAATGGTATTTCGTATAATTTATGGGGTTTGCTAACTCTGGTGTCTGCAGTTTCCACTTGAATGTATTCATTCGTGTCCACTGTCTCCAGAAGATTCATCAAGATCTTGCGAGCTATTGTTACTTCTGCTGCACTGTCTAGCATTGTCTGGGCCCACTCTCTGTTTTTCAGTTGTGTCCTCAGAATCCTCGGCATGTTTTATCTTAATACTAGCTACCTTCTTCTTTGGAAATTGTAATTTTTTACTTTGATGAGTAGGTTCCTTGTCTTTGGACTTGACGTGCTCTTCTTTGGGTTCAGACCGTCTTCTTCTTTCCGATTTCTGTGAGGAAGTCTGAAAAGATCGAGAGGGAAGTGTATCAATATCTTGATATCTATCAGGTTTTTTTAATTTATCCCTATCTCTAAGGTTGTATCTTTTCTCAGAGTGCTCCCTCTGGGGAGACTTGCCACCTCGTTCTGGAGATCTATCTCTCCATTGAGGAGACCTTCCTCTGGACTGGAATCATTTTTCCCTGGGAGTGGATTGTTTATTACCCTCCCAATTCTTTTTAGAAGTATTGAGATTATTTTTAATAAATGTTTTTTCAGGATTTTCAAGTAGTTGGGGTTTTACTGGTTTCCCACCCAAACTATCTCTACCTAGTTCTTCATAGGATTTTTCTATGATTCTGGCAAGTTCAAAAGGTTGTTCTGCTATATCTGTTACTTTAAATTTCTGGCGGATCGCCACAGATGCTGCTTCTCCTTTTATGTTGGCTAATAATATAGCCGAGACCTGCTTGAAGTCTTTCAGTAATTTCATACCCAGAGTTAAATCAGGTTCTGGACCGTATTCATTTCGAATCTGTCTTAGTACGTCTGGTATAACCGCCATGGATGGAACACCATGTGTTTTTGTGTATATGGAAGCAAAGACTGTGCCCCAAGTGTCACAGTCCTCCACATGTGGTGCGATCCCCATTGGAAGACAGATAGTCAGAATTCTGTGTTTCTCATGAGGTGTAGTATCCGGAAATACCGCCTCTTTTTGAGTGATTTTCTGGGCTAACAAGAATGGAATTTGTTCCCGTTTTGCGGGAATTTTGCCAATTGCTGATTGTATATTCTGTGCAGTGATTTTATTTGTGTTCCCCTGGTGAGGGGTGGTCTCTGGAATTTTTATTGCCGGTTGGACTGTTGAAGTTCGCATGACATATTGGACCAATTGTCTGTGTATTTTAATTAGCAGTTTTAATTGAGCTAATAGTTCTCGATCTGACATCTTTTCAATGTCGGGATGTGGTGTGTAGCTGGCTAGAACCGGCCACGTGGCTCCTGGTCTACCTAGTGGACCGAGCCTGGTGATGTGATTTTGATGTTTTAGGGCGCCATTAAACCAGAGCAGGTGCTCTTGGTAAGTTAGTCGGATTTCAACGTCCTCGAAAGAAGCGTATTCATCCGGAGGTTCCTCTATTTTGTAATAGTGGAATTTGTGTGTCACAGCGTGTGCTGCTGGAAAATGCATCCATGAATAGAATACCTCTGTCTGCCGATATTCATGTGCCTCTACCACGAATATGACTGTACCACCTCGTGATGATACTCCATTTTCTATAAGTTTTTTAGTTATAGTCCTTCTTACGTTTACCGGAATGATTATAGCATTCGGGTCATCATTTTGGAGACTTGTGTCATCCGCTAGGAGCTGAGCTGCCATTCTAGCTCTCTCCGTTTCATTGTCACTTTCTCCCATTTTACTGATAGAAAGTTTTTGTTTGCAGAGCAAGTTTCAAGGGAAACAAAGATTAGGTGCACAATATTTTGGAACACTATCCTTCAACGTTGATTAAACCAAAAACTAATACATAGGAATTTCTTACCTCTATGTTCCGGCGGATATTAACCTTTTACCCACTCCAGACGTCTTTTGGAGTATTTACGGGAAAAAGGGTCAGTGTGAAAAAGCACGACTGAGTTACTCTAGCGTCTTGCGTTAGATTATCGCCTTACCAAACGTTGGGCGCCATGTAGTGTAGTTCCTATTTTCCCTATAGGCTCTGTGCATTGGAATAATATAAACAGCAGTGTAGATGTAGGACTGAGGTCGACTAGGTCTCTACTGACTATATTAGATTTAATTAGTTTTGCCAGCTAGCTCAGAGGTCACTAGAAACTTTCTTGAGTAAACAAGGAGGAGTTTAACTTCCCTGAATAGACAAGAAGGGATTAGCTTCTGACAACCGCATACACATGACAACTTTGCTCCCTCAGAATAAAGAGTGTATCTCTAGAATCGTGTGAAAACAATAGACAACTATTTTACTCAGTCAATCGTGCATACTTAGTTTCACCAGAGTGCAGAGAAATAGAGAGACGGGCGTTTTCAATAAAACTGCTTTTCAATAAGACTGCTTATTTATTGAGCAATCTTCTTTCTCATGCAAGAGAAGTGAGTTTCCACAATTGCAATACCTATCATGAAGTAAAGTGCGTACAGTAAAAGGAGTATTATGAAATAATACTGTAAAAGCATTGATATGGTTTCTTAGCCATATGATACTTTAAAACGGATAACATATATACATACATAAAAACATTGACTAACTTACTCAACTGGTGCTTCTAAGATACGCCTACCCCAGTGTACCTGACCTAAGCCTAATACGTGGGAAGGAGTAAGTAAGTTGCAGTTTAAGTTAAGTTGGTTTTTGCCAAGAATCTGAGTCAAGAATAATTTTAAGGGTTTAGTCAGCTCCGTACCTCGGTTCTAGAATGTAGGAGGTCTTGTATCTCTCTCTCAGGACTCGATCGCCCAGCAACCCGCAAGGGTGACTGGAAACACCGGAGCTGGATTTCTCAGCAAGAGAAAAGACAGCGTCTCTCTCAGTGCATCAAGGGAGGGTCGGCCTCCTTCGGCTCTCGCATCAGCTGGGCGTCGGGTAAGTAGACAGCCGCTCTGCTCCAAACCACCGTGTGTTTGCTTAAGGCAACGTTGGTATATTTATACCTGAAAGGTGCCGGGTTTGACGTAAGGTTGGACATAAGATGTCACTAAGTTCTAACAGTTCTTTCTGGACTCCAGGAGTTCTTGTGCAAATCAAAACAAAAGCAGGGGGAATTCCCGGGCTGCTGGAGGCTTGGTTTGTTTAAAGAATGCGTTGTAATTTCTAGGAGTCTAGGGGAGTAGCCTTGCCGTATTTGGACTGCATGGGCTATTACTAAATATAGATATGATTCGTATGCCTTTATAAGGATACTGTTTATTATAACCACATAAGGGCATAAATCGGGAATATCGAATTAGGGTCCTAGATAGAAACACAACAGAACTTTTTAAGGACTTTCATCATCTACAGAAAATTCTCCAAGGGCTTGAACTGTGCTTGCCTCCTGCTGAAGTCTCAGGGCCAAAAGACTTCACCTCCAGCTCCCCGTGTGAATTTCCTTGCTGGGAATTCTATCTACAGACATTTGCGTGTCACTGGGAGCTGGAAGCTCAACGCATTGAGAAGAAGCGTGTCGCCGCCGCAGCTGAAATCATCGCCGGAGAAGCGAGCCGTCGCTGCATTTCCCTGGAAGCATGTGTTCATCGTAGCTGTCTGCTGTCGCATCACTGGAGAAGCGTGACGCCATCGTGAGAGTCACCATCGCATCACCAGAGAAACGTGTTGCAGGGCCTGTCGCGGCTCCAAAGTACTGACTCATTGCAAGGCTGCCAGGGAGTCATCGCATCGTCATTGCAACGCCACGTCAAGGGCGCCATCTTCTCACATCGCAACTGGATCATCGCATCAAGGTGCCATCTTATTCACCGCAATGGACCCGCAGGCCGAGAATCTACACATGACCTCCGCACCGGTAAGGCTCACGACGAGTTCCCTACTCTGCGCAAGCATTGAGGCAGGATGCAACCATTCCCCCGGATCACGGAACCGATGCATGTCCCCTTTTGCAAGCCTTTTGTTTACTTTGCGTTACGCATCCAGGTACTTTGTCGCATTTAACATCAACTTGAACTAAGCAACATTTATCATCTTCAAGTCAACTATTAGTATAGTATTGTGGATTTTTGTCGTTTGTGGCCTTGTGTTAAGTCTATATAAAGAAAACTTATTTTTATAAAACCTGTGTTGTGTCCATCTGTAGTGTTTTCACTGTATTACTATGTATATTCACAAATGCTGTGGTGCCAGAAACCGGTCCCCGGAAGCTTGTTTCCTTTCCAGTATAAGAATTGGCTTGGTAGTTTGGTTTGCCCTGTTCCCAGCATGCACTGGGACAGGAACAGACTAATTTGCATATAGCCAAGTTCTGAGCTGGGATGGTGCACTGAGCTAAAAAACGGTGATGGATTAAAACCATGATCTCTTGACTTGGTAAGAGTATTCTGCATCATTCAGAAACTCTGTCCATCACCACCCCCTTTTCCAAAATCGGTTTTATCCACACTATGTGTGGGAGGGTATGCTCAGACGTGAGTCCCTTGCTCATTGCACCATCAGGATTCAAGCAAGCCGGGCCGAAGAAGGCTGTGATGCCAGAAACCGGTCCCCGGAAGCTTGTTTCCTTCCCAGTATAAGAATTGGCTTGGTAGTTTGGTTTGCCCTGTTCCCAGCATGCACTGGGACAGGAACAGACTAATTTGCATATAGCCAAGTTCTGAGCTGGGATGGTGCACTGAGCTAAAAAACGGTGATGGATTAAAACCATGATCTCTTGACTTGGTAAGAGTATTCTGCATCATTCAGAAACTCTGTCCATCACCACCCCCTTTTCCAAAATCGGTTTTATCCACACTATGTGTGGGAGGGTATGCTCAGACGTGAGTCCCTTGCTCATTGCACCATCAGGATTCAAGCAAGCCGGGCCGAAGAAGGCTGTGATGCCAGAAACCGGTCCCCGGAAGCTTGTTTCCTTCCCAGTATAAGAATTGGCTTGGTAGTTTGGTTTGCCCTGTTCCCAGCATGCACTGGGACAGGAACAGACTAATTTGATATAGCCAAGTTCTGAGCTGGGATGGTGCACTGAGCTAAAAAACGGTGATGGATTAAAACCATGATCTCTTGACTTGGTAAGAGTATTCTGCATCATTCAGAAACTCTGTCCATCACCACCCCCTTTTCCAAAATCTATTCACAAATGCTTAACACACTGCCTCTGAGATAAGCCTGTCTGCTCGTGCCAAGCTATCAAGGGGGTGAGCAGGGTTATTAAGGAGTGTAATCCCCTTATCTTGACTTAGAAGTAAGGGTCCCTATTTGGACAAAGGTGAATGCCATTGCCAACTAGAGACCCCCAGATCTAACAATCTTTAACTAGTCTGGCCTCCCTATTTTTCCCTAAATCTTTTACTAATACTTCTAGGCTGTTCAATTTAGCCCATAACTGTGTAAGCTCCTTGTCGAGTAAGCCCTGCATCTCATTACCATTATTTCAATATTACTAGTGCCGTCTGTCGCGGCTTCTTTGACGTTAGTTGTGCCTACATCAAAGATCACAGGGTCTGTCTGTGTGCCAACAGAAGTGATAAAAAATTGACATCTACTTGCCACATGTTCCTTGTTGGTACTATCCATTGCCTCTACAGCACCCCCACATTTAGGTGTTCTGACAGGGGCCACCCGCTTCCCTTTTGCGTGGATTGCAACTTTTCCCTTAGCAACCACATTTTTTTGCACCTTATGCCTAGTAACTCTACGTTCCAACGTTTCAAGCGTCAGTTCCTGGGCACAAACAATGGAAGGGGAACTTAGCGAAGATGAAGGAATGATAGGGGAGCTAATAGATAATCCATCATTCACACTCAAACCTGTACCCACCTGTTGAGATTCTCTTAAATGTTAAGGGGTCCATAGATAATCGATGTTCTGTTAGTTCGATTTTGAGTCAATAATGATTCTACCCTGACCAAAAAAGCGTCCAGTGTCCCTGCTGCACCCTTAAGTTTCTCCATCTCCTTAAAATACTCAGTTAATTGACTATGCAGCTTAGTCCCAACCAGGGAGCAGGACAACAGTGTTGAAGAATTTCACGGAGCACTGTACCTTCCTGCGGCAGCGTCCAACTTATATCCTTCCTGGAGGCAAATGTTAGTGGGGTGGCCCAGGCCAGCCTCTTCCAGGCTGTGACGGGCACGTTGCGGGAGCCCTGCCATCCTTTTGAGCGCCTCCTGGCGCTTTCGGGCATGCTGCATATCGTTCCCCGCAAGGGATGATGGGGGATATAGTCCCCGGCAGGCAAGGAACTGTGGCGGCACTCGGGCACAGCAGGCGAGGAACTATGGCGGCATTCGACCACAGCGTGACTCCAATATCAGCCCAACAGCCCCTCTGGTCACAGCAGCCTCGGGTGAGTAAAACAACAGCAGACCGGGCTTCCGCGCTATGGGAGCCCTGTCGTCCTTTTGAGTGCCTCCTGGCGCTTCCGGGCGTGGTGCACGTCGTTCCCTGCAAGGGATGATGGGGGATGTAGTCCCCGGCAGGCGAGGAACTGTGGCGGCACTTGGGCACAGCAGTCGAGGAACTATGGCGGCACTCGGGCACAGCGTGGCTCCAATATCGGCATAACAGCCCCTCTGGTCACAGCAGCCTCGGTGAGTAAAACAACAGCAGAACGGGATTATATATTGAAATGAAGTAGGTTTCCACACAAGCAACATATTGGAGGATACTTTATTAGCTCCAGCTACAGAAACTCCCCGGCAGCAACTGCCGATGCCAGAACACTCCACACTCCTTGTTCCACACAGGAACATTCTTGGACCAGAGTTCCCATTCTAAAGGACCAGATCCCAACATATATTTATCAGGGGCAAACGTAAACAGTATCAAGAGTCAGATACACCAAGGAATGACCCCCAACATTCGTGAGGTGTAGGGAAAGGGTTTCCTAAAGAGAAAAATATGTTCCCAGTAAAGAAACAAAAGTAAACCAGTGCAAGCAAATTCACATTTATTGAGAATTTAAAGAAGTGCAAATATGCAATCTCTCTTCTATTTGAGCACCAGCAAGTTCATTGTCAACACCCGGGCTTGTAACAGTCTGCCACAAGGTGGCGCTGTCTGGCTAATTTAGAGATGGACACAAGCACAATTATTTATTGCTGCCCAAGCCATTCTCATAGCTTTGGGGACCTGAAATAGTCCGAATTGTCCACTTGTAGGAGTGTGACGTAAGTAGTTGTGTTTTTACTATCATTGGCAGCATGGCAGAAGCAATGTGTGCTTCAAGCTGCAATGCCCTCCTGACTAGAGCCCTAGCACTTATGTATTTTACAAATTAAGCACAGGGTGCTCTTGTGCAACTCTTTGCAATCACTAGAGGGGCATGTGTTAAGGTGACTCTGGTTGTGGCCCTGGGTCCAGCAGCTACTGGAAATACTGAAGATGGCAGTGAAGGGGGTGGGTTGGGTGGCTGAAGGCCACAGAGGAGAAGCCACGTTATCTGTAGCTTCTCGTTACTCCACTGCCCCTGCGCAGCATTTGAAAGCAGGGCTACATGACTTTAGGGGCCACACAATACATAAAATGATGAATGTATAACAAAGTGAAAAAAGGGGCTCATTTTTATGTCAGGATCTGGGGATATCCATCTTCTCTTCCGTTGTCTATTTGATGTCACTCAGAACCCCTCAGTGAAAAACATTCTCATTTTACACCTGTTACCCATCCATACTTTATTATGTGCTTCGTGGTGAAGCTTCCACACAGAGTAGAGAAAAATAACCCATTTGGATATAAACAGCCAGTCTCAATCCGTTGCCCCTGTTCAGCCACGCATGAATACACACTATAGGTCCAGTGAAAGGCGTCTCTGTAATCTAGCGTGGAGTATGCACGCACATTGTTAAATTAGCATTTGTTAATGCTTTATTGCTGCTTCTTGGAGAGTGAAGAATGATGTCATCTCTATTAGATCAGTAACTGGTACCTTCTTACGCTTTACTGCACTTTCTCCAGATTTTGTCTCAGATATCCAACTTTGACCTGTGTGCATTGCACAGGCACCGGCTTGAATGCTCCACTACATACAAGGGTCTCACTTCATCATCTGTGCAGTGCACCTAGGACCAGTGATTAATTTGAGATGGTGTTTGCAGGGTTTGTGGGTACATGGACTTCTTTGTCATCATATGGTGTTTTTTCCTACTGTCTTCTCCGTTACATGTGTTACTCTTCCTGATTGAGTTCAGCAGCTATGGATAATGTTTACTGTGTTTGATATGTTTTATTGTATTTGTTAGTATATTTGTAAATTATTTGTTGTTTCCTGGAAAGGATACTAATACCCTTGGACTACCTTCGCTGTATAGAAATCTGCATGAATAAATACATAAATTGATAAAGAAATAACTAATTACATAAAGACTCAACATTAACAGCCCGGTAGAACACAGAAACTTAAGGATAATTAGATAGTACAGTAGGAAAACACTGCCCCTGTGTCTCTGACACAGGAAGAACACAGGGATGATAAAGAACTTCCAAGAGCGAGATGAAGAGACAGAAGTGAAGGGTGGCGAGGAGAGAGGCATGAGGTGGAATCACGGATGGGCAACCTTGGTATTCGATAGTGCTCTCTGTGGGCTTCTAAGCACCATTGTGAGTCCCTGCACTTGTTATTTATTGACAGATTTGCTATTTTATAGGTTAGGCACTGCATAGGACTCTGCCCAGAGGAATGTAGGAAGCAAATAAACGAGAATGGAGTTTAGAACTCCAAACCAACTGTCATCGGATTTGCATGCAGGGCGCTGCCCCAGCCCCGCCAGCGCTTTAAGAAAGCGCCGTCCAGATCTGTCTGCATCAGAGACCAGAGCTCTGCAGACGCTGCGTCATGTCCTGGTCTCGCCTCCTCCTGGTACTCAGCGTGCTCTGTGCAGGTAAGTGCTGACCTTCCAGCCGAGCCGCCATGCACACTTAACAGATGTAGAGTGTTTTGTAGATACATTGGAACACGGAATGTAGGCGAAGACGCTGATCAAACTTTATATTTTGTTTGCAGGTTCCGTGGCACAGTATGTGGTCACTCAGGCGCCCTCAGTGTCGGTGCCCCCGGGGCAGAGTGTGACACTGACGTGCACTAAAAGCAGCGCCGGCTACGCCTTTCACTGGCACCAGCAGAAGCCGGGCGGGGCCCCGCGGTTTGTGTGGTACGGCTCCGGCACACGGGGCCCCGGGGTCCCGGACCGGTTCAGCGGCTCCACCTCCGGTACCACCGGCACCTTACGGATCAGCAATGCCCAGCCCGAGGATGACGCCATTTATTACTGCTGCGTGTGGGACAACACTGGGAAACAGTATCACAGTGACGCAACCCAAAGAGGAACTGAGACATAAACCACTGCCCGTCCTCTCTTGTTCCCTCGGTAACTGCAGTGGAAGAAATTCAGCCGATGCAGCTTTTTCAAAGGTAAAAAATAAAGCAAGGGAGCCAAAATTAACAGACCTACAGTTTTTTTTGAAAAAATATAAATGTGCCTGTAAACGCTTTTTTAAATCATATTTTGGAACAAGCCTTTGCAAAGCAATCAGTCTAGCATTAGTGAAAGTTATCGATCAGTCAATCAATCCGCGTTTGTAAAGCGCAACACTGTCAGCCCTATGGGTATCTGGGCGCTGTGTCTCCATCGAAGAGCCAGGTCTTGAGTCTCTTTCTGAAGTCGGTCAGCGAGGGGGTTGTACGGAGCTGAAAGGGGAGGTTGTTCTAGGTCTTGGCAGCGATGTGGGAGAAGGAGCGGCTACGGCTGCAGCTGCGAAGGTGTGTGTGAGGGTGAGTGAGGAGGAGCGCAGGTGTCTAGCGGGATGTTGCAAGCTCAGTTGATGGTTGAGGTAGGCAGTTCCTGGGTTGTGGAGGGTTCACTGATAGAATATCGATTTTCAAAATATCGATGTTCGAACAAAAATATAGGGCCCGATTCACAGAACTAACTTAAGACAAAATCCTAAACTTACTACTTTTGGTATTCACAGAAGTTAGGATTTTGTCTTAAGACAAACTTAAGACAGACTTAAGTTAGGATTTTGTCTTAAGTTTGTCTTAAGTCTGTCTTAAGTCTGTCTTAAGACAAAATCCTAACTTCTGTGAATACCAAAAGTAGTAAGTTTAGGATTTTGTCTTAAGTTAGTTCTGTGAATCGGGCCCATAGACTACAAAAATATCAACTCCCATACTACGCCGGTACAATATCGATTTAAATATATATATATACAATAAAATAATATATATTAAATATATTAAAAATTAAATTCATTTTAACAAAATAAATTACATTTAATATACATTTTTACAAAATATAACAAATACACTACATTAAAAAAATGCATACAAAAACAATAATGTATACATTTATATTTTCTTTAAAATAAATAATAAACTATTTAATTTATTTTAAAACTCCAGAAGAATAGAGCCCACACAGGAAGCCTGGGATGCAATCCTTTTATTAATGCAAGTTGGACTGCATGACGTGTTTCGGCATCCAATTGCCTTTCTCAAATGCAAATGTCCTTCTTGCTATTTGCAGTCCATTTAAAATACACAGCACCTCACAAGAGATTGGTAGAGGCTCTGTTCACTGGCTAAGGGGGAGGATCTTACAGACACATAATTTAAAATATAGAAAAACATTCTGGAATAAATAAAAACATTAAACTATGAAAAAATATTTCAACTGAAATTGCCCAATACAATCAGTGCAACAGTAGGGAAAGTGTTGGATAGCAAACTAATTAAATGTACAATTCCTACTCCAGTGAGTGCAAGAGTAGGATAAGTGTTGGATAGCGGATGGGTAAAAATGACTATCCCCACTCCAAAGAGTGCTACAGTAGGGAAAGTGTTGGGTAGCAGAGGGGTAAAAATTACTATTCCCACTCTAAAGAGTGCAACAGTAGGGAAAGTCTTGGATAGCGGAGGGGTAAAAATGACTATTACCACTCCCGTAAGAGCAACAGTAGGGAAAGTGTTGGATAGCGGAGAAGTAAAAATTGATATTCCCACTCCAGTGAGTGCAACAGTAGGGAAAGTGTTGGATAGTGGAGGGGTGAAAATTACTATTCAAGCTCCGGTGAATGCAACAGTAGGGAAAGTGTTGGATAGCGGAGGGGTAACATGTATTATTCACACTCCAGTGAGAGCAACAGTAGGGAAAGTGATGGATAGCGGAGGGGCAACAATTACTATTCCCACTCCAAATGGTGCAACAGTAGGGAAAATCTTGGATAGCGGAGGGGTAAAAATTAGTATTCCCACTCCACTGAATGCAACAGTAGGATAAGTGTTGGATAGCAGAGGGGGGAAAATGTATTCCCACTCCTATGAGTGCAACAGTAGGGACAGTGTTGGATAGCGAAGAGGTAAAAATTACTGTTCCAACTCCAGTAAGTTCAACAGTAGGGAAAGTGCAGGCTAGTGGAGAGATAAAAATGACTATTCCCACTCCAGTGAGTGCAACAGTAGGGAAAGTGTTGGATAGCGGAGAAGTAACAATTACTATTCCCACTCCAGTGAATGCAACAGTAGGGAAAGTGTTGGATAGCAGTGTAAAAAAAATACTATTCACACTTAAACACACTATATATATATATATATATATATTTGTTTTTTTGTTTTTTGGAAGACCTTTATTGTGCACAACAATGTTGTCATACAGTGTACATTTCGTGGCATGCAAGGGCCGGTCAGGCCATATATAGTCAAGTGGTTCCTTAATTGAATGACACAGCCATTTAGCCGGTAACCCGGGGGTCCGGCGGCGATATCCATAAACATGTATGTACAACATTCTGGCAGTCAGTTGTATAAATGATAGGTCTGCATTTTATCTTTTATTAGTAACATAAACATTGCAGGTTTAGGCAAGCATTAGTACTGTTGTGCTCAGCGCTCAAGTCCCCACTGAGGATCTGGGAATCCGCTGTGATCAAGCAATAGTGGGGGAGCTGTCGACAGGTGGTGGTTCAGTCGTGTGTGCATAACGCCGACGCTGGTGTGGCAAAATGTGTAGCGGTATAGCTCACTGAGGTATAGGAGCAAACGGTTAAGCTTGGCGTGGTTTGCGTGCAGCCATTGTGTATGGAGACTAGGATATCCGGCAGTGTGGTGTACATGTGTCTCTCCAGTGTTGTGAGTAGGAGGTCGCAAAATAAAAGACGGGGGGTGATGGTAAGTGTGCGGCATATCCTGGTCGTGGCTTAATGTGGGTGGGGTTTCGGTGCGAGCCCGCATCTTACTGCAGTCCTTGGGCGCTGTCGCAGCTCAGCAGTCGGCAGGCGTCGTGAGTTCTGTAAGGGGGTCATTCCTTGCTAGCTGTATGATGCATCGGTTGTCTTCATCTGCAATAAGGGAGGGGGTCTGGTCGGTAAACATGACCAGTGAGCTAACTGTCCCCTATGTCTATACAACGGTGGCAAAGAAAGAACCTCTGTAAGTGGGGAGGCAAGTGGGGTCAGGGGAGGGGGCGACGGAGATCAGTATGGGTTCCAGTGAGGGGTCACCTGGTGTGAGGCGAGGCGCAGCAGAGTGTTCCGTGTTGCGAAGTAATGGACACGGGGAGGAGGGGATATAGAGCTGTGGTCTCTGTGGTCGTTGGTTAGCGTCGCAGTGGCGACGGGGCTCGGTGTGTCAACTTATTCCTTGCTCCTGGCAGGCCCTTGGAATGTCTTAAGGAGGTCGTCCCAGAGCTGAGCGATGGGGAATTTTCGAAGTCCTGCGGTTTCCTCCCAGAGGAGGACCGTGCTTTCCGCCCGCGCCCAGTTGGTAAAGGAGGTGTACCAGTGTCGAATGTGTGGGGGAGCCGTGGCTTTCCAGTGTTTAGTAAGCAGGCACTTCGCCGTTATGAGACCCATGTCCCAGAAGCGCGCCTGTACTTTGTTAAGTTTTGTGCGTTTGTACAATCCCAGGATGCACGCCTCCCATGTGTGGGGCATCTGCTCGTCAGTGTTGTGTGTGAGTAGCACTGTGACTTCGTCCCAGTACGTTTGTATGTCAGGGCAGTGCCATAGCATGTGCAAGAGGTCTGCCCCATGCAGAGAGCAGCGTTGGCAAGCAGCGGTCGTGGTTGCGAAGTACCTGTTGATTTTGTCGGGCGCGAGATAAGCTCGGTGTAAAATGTAGAATTGAATGATTTTAAAGCGGGGGTTGCGTGGAATGTTTGTCGGTCCGGCTAAGATCATCTCCCATTCCTGTTCAGTCCAGTCCCGTCCCCTGTCCGCTGCCCATTTTTCCCGTAGCGGCATCGTTGATGGTTGCGAGTGTCCCTGCAGGGCTTGCGCTAGCCAGTTTATGATGTGTGAGCCGTTGCCCATAACATGTAAATATTGCATAAAGGTGTGCATCGGTGGTTCCACTTGCATGTCGCCCCAGGAGGTGGTAAGCGTACGCAAGAGGGACACATGTAACAGGAACTGGCCAGCTGGAAGGCCTGTGTCAGCCGCTAGATTCGCAAGAGGGAGTAGCTCTCCTTCCGCATACAGATCACCGAGCGTGTCCACACCTGCCTGCGTCCAGGCGGTCAGGCGTGTCTCAGTCAGCGCACCTGTCGGGCCGGGAGTGCCCAGTAGGGGCAATACCGGGGCATATGGTGTCGTTGCCCGGGTGAGTCGCAGACATCTCAGGAAGCACTTGCGCGCTGTCGCGAGGTGTAATTGGGAGGGTCAGGGGGCCCTGGTTAGCGGATGGAACAGCGTGCAAATTTGAGTTTGTGTCCAGGCAGCGGTGTCCGAGGTAGTGTCCTCCAGATGGTTGCCGCTTAGCCACCCCATCACCCACTGCAGTTGTGCAGAGAGGTAGTACAGCTCCATGTTGGGAACCGCTAGGCCACCCGAATCAGTGGGCATATACAGCTTGGTCAACGCCACTCGGGGGCGGCCCGCATTCCAGATGAGGCTGCGCAGCAGGACCTCCAGGTCTCGAAATATTCTGTTGGGCACATATGTGGGAATATTGGCGAAATAGTACAGCAACCTAGGCAGCACAATCATTTTGGTTAGTGCTATTCGGATAGGAACATTGAGGGGCAAGGTGTTCCAGAAGCTGATTTGTGCCCTAATTGAGGCGATCGTCCGCAGGAGATTCCCCTCCAGGACGTCCATTGGGTCCCGATAAATTTGTATCCCTAGATACCGAAAGGTGGTAGGGTACCATTGTAATCTCCCTCGGCCCAGGCGGATGTCACACTCAGGTGTGTCCGGGCTGAAGGGATAGGCCCCCGATTTAGCCCAGTTGACTCGCAGACCCGACATCTCCTCAAATGTCCGGAAGACTTCAGTTAGGGAGGCAGGGACATCAGTAATGTCTCTGACGTACAGTAGTAAGTCGTCTGCATAGAGTGACTCTGCATGTAGGTCGTCCGCCAGTGGTATCCCCCATTCAGGTCCCTGGGTCCTGAGAGTTGTGGCTAGGGGTTCCATAGCCAGTGAAAACAGTATGGGCGATAAGGGGCAGCCTTGTCTAGTGCCTCTCCGCACTCGGATTACGTCCGAGAGCAGTGCGCCCGTGCAGACCCGAACTGTTGGTTTGTCATATAGGAGGCCCACCATAGCTGTGTAGTCATCCCCCAACTGGCACTTCTCAGTAACCGCTCTTAGGTATGGCCACTCAACCGAGTCAAAGTCCTTTTCCAGGTCTAAAATCAGGCATCCTGCCCTGGGCCATTGCTGGACAGCATACTTCTGAATCCGGAAGAGGCGGCGGATATTGTGGGAGGTGTGTCGTGTCGGGACACAACCGTTCTGGTCCTGGTGTACCAGTCGGGGTATGTGAGGGGCCAGTCTGCGGGCTAATGTGGAGGCCAGTATTTTGTAGTCCGTGTTTAGTAGCGCCAGGGGACGGTAAGAGCCCACCCGTGTGCCGTCTTTGTCAGGTTTAAGGATAGAGATCAGAGTGGCTTCATTTAACGTTGGGGGTAAGGCCGCGTCTTCCGCAGCAGCGGTGTACATTTTCAGGAGTTCCGGGACGAGAATATCAGAGCTAGCCTTGTAGAATTCGGCTGGGAGCCCGTCCGGTCCCGGGGATTTGCCGTTTGCACAAGTTAAATATAGCGTCTCGGATCTCGTCTGGGTCAAGCGTGGCTCCCAATTTGTTCTGCTGGGCAGTCGTGAGTTGTGGCATCTGCAGGGGGAAAGGTAGTCGGCAATGTCAGGGCAGGGGCTCGGTAGTCGGGAGCGATATAGTGTTTCATAGTGGGTGGTGAACGCTTCATGTATGTGGCGCTGAGTGTATAGTAAGCCCTTTCCTTCCACATGAATAGCCGTTACTGGGGTCGAGTGATTTTCCTGCGATATCAGCCAGGCCAGGAGTTTGCCAGGCCTGTCGCTCAGGTGGTGTGTTCTCGCCGAGTGCGCTGCGTAATTGATGTGCGCAGTCGTTCCAGTAGTCGCGCATGTTCTGCTTGCGCCCCCTGTAACAAGTCAAAATCTCCCCCAATAGCCTCCTCCTCCCTGTCGAGCAAGTCAGATTCTAGTCTAGTTAGGTCGCCTTCCAATTGGTGCCTTATGTGCCCCTGTGTTCTCAAGCAGTGGCCGCGGACCACTACCTTGAAAGCGTCCCATTCTATCTGGGGGGAGGACGCCATGTCTGTGTTTTCCTCGAAGTATTGGGCAATGCGTGTGATGAGGGAGTCACGGAAGGCCGCATCAAGCAGTAGCGCGGGTTGTAGTCGCCAGGTGGGTACAGGGGGGCATGGGCATTCCCAGGATATAGATAGAAAGTGTGGGTTATGGTCCGAGTGCGTGCGGCCCATGTATCGCGCATCTGTTACTAGAGGTAGGAGTTCGGTGGATGCCATGAACCTGTCTAGGCGGACATGCAGATCGTGGGCGCCAGAATAATAGGAGTAGACCCGTGCTCCGGGGTTGCGCGATCTCCAGACATCATGGAGGTCCCACTGGGCAGCCCACCCAAGTAATGCTTTTGTGGCGCCCCGTGTGGGCGCATTAAGTGCGGGTGGGGAGAAGCGGTCCAGTGTTGTGTCAAGTGTGCAATTGTAGTCCCCACCCAGTATCCATGGAGCCGCGTGCCAGGTCGCCATTACAGTGGAGAGGCGCGTCAGGAAGATTCCCTGATCTATGTTAGGTGAGTATAGGGACACCAGAACCACCTGCCGCCCATCCAGTCTGCCTTGCGCGGCAACGAATCTACCCTCCTGGTCTATGGTGGTATCAGTGGCTGTCCAGGGGGTTCCAGGACGAACCCATATAAGTGCGCCGCGAGCAAATGAGGAGTATTCTGTGGCATAAAGTTGGCCACGCCATCTGCGGCGTAGTGCGTGTACCTCTGTCTTATTCAGGTGTGATTCTTGGAGCAGTGCTATGTTTATCTTGTGCCTTTTCAGGTATGAATAGATCTGGTAGCGCCTGGCCGGTGTGTGCATTCCCCTGACATTCCAGGTGCATATTCGTATTTCAGCCATATCTATCAGCCGTGTAATATCCCCCATCCTCCCCGCATCTCAAAGCCCCGCTTGCAGCACCCCGCCAAGTCCAGTGTCCCATCCTCAATGCAAAAAGGTTGCCAGTCTTAAACACAGTGTGGAATGATCTCCAGTGGTACAGAGGGGTAAGGAAGAGAGGGAAAACATGTAGCCTCAACATGGCAACAAAATCGAAAATACCAAAAGGTCGGCTGCACAACATGTCGCCGTCCAAACGCTCTAATGAGCTCGTAAACTATACAGTTCTAGGGGGTATCGTGTGTCTTATTCGTGTGAGAGTAGTAGTTACAGTGTGGTTCGTGGGAAGTGTAGCATCCCTCCCGGGTGGGTGAAGAGGCCGTTGCTGTCCGGCGGGTGCCCAGGCCCCACTGTTCGGTATAGTGTCAGTGGTTTTTCCCAAGTGTCAGTGGTGGGGGTAAGGCCCCCAGGGGAGATCCCTCTCCTCGAGCAGCTAGGGCAGCGGCGGCAAGTATATGCGGCACTGCAGGCTTGTCACCGGTTCCTTGTCAGGGAGTGGTCGGGTCGAGTGTAAAAAGCAAAAGGTTACTCACAGTGTCTGGTTCGTTCCTGATCCCTCAGGCCGGGGGAGTCTGCGTCCATAGATAGGCGCACAGGTTACCTGTGAAGGGCGGGCAGCTGTGCAGGTGCCCAGCTGTGTCCGCGCTGCATTCCGAAGGCGTGGTGATTTTTGGCCCCTGGGTAGCTGAAAAGGTCTGCTGTCTGAGGCGTGACTTCAGGAAGCTCCTCGGAGCGCTGGGTGTCCGGTAGGCCGTATACCGCCTCATCATCCATTAGGGATGCGGCCGGGCTGGCGTTCGGATGTGGCGATTGGGGTGGAGAACTGCTGATTTCCACCACCTTGCGTAGGGCATCCCGTTGGTCCTGCAGAATTTGATCCATGGACGGAGAGTGTGTTGCCGTTTCCCGATTCTGTGGGGATGAGGGTGTCCTGCGGCGGCGCCGTCTTCTCGGTCCTCGAGTCCGTTCCGTGGTGGTGGTTCCTCGTGCTTTCCTAGGTGCGTCCGGCATCCCTTCATCTAGCCAGGCCTCCGCTTCCTCCGGGCTTGTGAAGAAGTGCGTCTTATCGTGTGCGATCACTCTAAGTTTGGCTGGGAAGAGCAGTGAGTACTTGAGATCCGCTTGGCGTAGGCGCCTCTTCACCGCCAGGAACGAGTGTCTCTGCCTTTGTACTTGCACGGTGTAGTCGGGAAAGAACATCAATGTAGCATTGTCTATGGTGACTTCTCCCAGCTTCCTGGACTCGCGTAGTATCGCATCACGGTCCCTGTAGTTAAGTACCCGGAGAAGGAATGGCCTAGGGTTCGAGCCAGGTGGTAGCGGTCTCGTGGGCATGCGGTGGGCCCGTTCCATCACGGAATAGGGTGAGAGCGTGTCTTCCGGTAGCAGGTCACGCAGCCAGTCCTCTACGCGGCGAGCAGGGTCCGTCCCTTCCCATTTCTCCGGAATGCCCACTAAGCGGATATTGTTCCTTCGCGCCCGTCCTTCCGCATCCTCAGCACGGTCTTCTAGAATCTCCACTCTGTTTAGGAGATCTTGTATGTGTTTATCCGCCTGGGTTATCTTCGGTTCGATGGCTGTCACCGTGCTCTCCAGCGTCGTGGTGCGTTCTTGGAGTTTTTTGTGGTCGGCCCTAAGGTGGGTCAGGTCAATGGCCACTCCATCAATCCTGGTCTCTAGGGAAGTGCGCGTCTGTCGGAGGGATTCTTCCATTCTTTCCATGGCCGCTAGTACACTGTCTAGTTTCGACGCCACGTGCTCCGCGTCCATCTTGGGCGTCGTTTTCGTTTGCTTCCCCTTCGTCGACGCAGTTCCTGATCCAGTGCGTGTCATCACCCCTCCAGACATGGGCCAGGCAGGGCGTGCAAGCGATCCCCGCTATCAGGAGGAGGAGAGGCTGCGGTGCGTAGCGCGCAACCGTTGAGGATGGATAAGCCCTGCAGGTCTCAAGCTACTTCTGTGATGAGGGGCGCAGTCCGTGTAGTTGTCCAAGGGTCTGGGTCGCGGGCCTCCGGGTGGTGTGCAGTAGGCGCATGCCGTTGTAGTGGCAGCTGCTCCAGGCCTCAGGGGGTGAGTGTCATGTAGGCGGGTCGTGGGGCCTGCCCGCAGCTCCGCAAGGGCGCTCGGTCCGCGCCCGCTAAGTTTGTGAGGTCTGTGGTGCCCAGGTGGGCAGGTTCAGCTCAGCAGTGGGTAGCGGAAGTGGGTCGGCGGCTCGCCTCAGAGTGGGCGAAAGGGCTCCTCAGTTCGTCCCCTGCGCCTCGTGGAATTCGTGCTTTTTTATGTTGTTGTTTTTGGCGCCAGCGTGGGGGGGGAGCGCGCGGGCGTCTCCAGCAATCTCAGCGCCTTTCCAGCGTCCCTGCCCGCGTCCGGGCGTCGCCTGTGGCAGTCTGTGGCCCCCCAGTAGATACTGTTCGCAGGGGGGGCTCCCAGGTCCAGGGGGGGTGGGGGGGGCTATGTAGTTGGTCCCAGGTGTCCCTCGGTTGTTGTGCCTCCTAGTGCGGGTCCCTCCTCCTGGGTGTGCGTGGTTGGGGCAGCGCGCGGTGCGGGCTGCGAAGAACGTCGTCCTCTCCCCGGCGCCGCACCCCCGGTTCCAAGCTTCCGCTCACCTCTGCGTCCGCGGAGCTCCTCAGGTCCACTGCCGGGTAGAGCCACCGCCGTCCACGGCTCCTCGCCGCCCCCATCCGCGCCCTCAGGGGTCACAGGTGTCGCTGCCGTGGGTGGGGTAGGGCACGGGGTCGAGACCGGCACCGACAGGGGTCGCCCAGTCGTCCCCGCAGGTCCCGCCAGCTCCGATGGTGCCCGCCGCAGGCCGCACACCAGGGCCCAGCAGCCCGCCAAAAGCCTCTGTCTTGCACAGTGAGGCCTCCCAGCCGGGTCGCAGGCAGGCCGGCGTCAGCGCCGCCAGCGTCCTCGGAGTGGGGTCTCGTCATAGATGTTCACCAAATTCAAGCAGCAGGTGGAGAATGGGTGCGGGTGGGTCCGCCAGCAGTTTCGGGCCGAAAAGATACCTATTAACGGAGAAAGGACCCGGGGTAGGGGAGCTTAAGCTGGAGCTCTACCCGGGTGCGTCCGTCTCCATTGCGTGCTATTATTTTATATAAATTACTATTCAAGCTCCGGTGAATGCAACAGTAGGGAAAGTGTTGGATAGCGGAGGAGTAACATGTAGTATTCACACTCCAGTGAGAGCAACAGTAGGGAAAGTGATGGATAGCGGAGGGGCAACAATTACTATTCCCACTCCAAATGGTGCAACAGTAGGGAAAATCTTGGATAGCGGAGGGGTAAAAATGAGTATTCCCACTCCACTGAATGCAACAGTAGGATAAGTGTTGGATAGCAGAGGGGGAAAAATGTATTCCCACTCCTATGAGTGCAACAGTAGGGACAGTGTTGGATAGCGAAGAGGTAAAAATTACTGTTCCAACTCCAGTAAGTTCAACAGTAGGGAAAGTGCAGGCTAGTGGAGAGATAAAAATGACTATTCCCACTCCAGTGAGTGCAACAGTAGGGAAAGTGCTGGATAGCGGAGAAGTAACAATTACTATTCCCACTCCAGTGAATGCAACAGTAGGGAAAGTGTTGGATAGCAGAGTTAAAAAAATTACTATTCACACTTAAACACAATATATATATATATATATATATATATATGTATATGCACACAATTCTCTCTTGGCAGGGAGAAGAACGGGACGAACTGGCGTACTTCAAAGTATTTTGCTGTTTTTATTTAATTTTTAAGCCTTCAGATAGCATTATGCAGATAAAAGACTGATCAAAGCGTTTCGGGAGCACCTCTCCCTTGCTCACGATCGTAGTACGCGAGTTCGTCCCGTTCTTCTCCCTGCCAAGGGAGAATTGTGTGCATATTTGGAGCGGCGTGGTTCTGCCGCAGGGATTACGAACCGAGCGTTGAGCGCTGCAGCTCCCGGACACAGAGAACTGAAGGAAGGAATATATATCTATCAATTGGTATGATGTTTGGCCCTTCAAAGGATTCTTTTGCTGGCATGCTGTTCTTTGAATAAAGTACCTGTTGCACAAGATGGTGGTCTCATCTGGCTCTTTCCCGAAGTTGGGACTGTTAGTTTTGGAATTTTAACCGGCCTGCCCAGGTCGGGGGAGAGAGCCGACCGCTGGTCTGAAGCGGGTCCGCAGCGGCGTCACGAGATGCTGCACTACGCGGATGAGAATGATCGCGCACTGATGCAGTAAGGTGTGCGCTCACCTCAGGAAGCACAGCAAAGAAGCAGGGCACAAGATCGTTTGAAGTTGCACCGATATTGTTGGACATTTGGTGCATGTGGAAACGTACCTACATAGGTTTTCAAGTTGGTGTGGACTACGTCTCCCAGAAGGCCGCGGAGCCACGCCCAACCGGGCGGGAGACGTTCATGATAAGAAACACCAGTAAAACAGTTTCCCCCTGCACTTCCAGTCAGCCACTGAAGAAGAGAGACACTCGAAACGCGTCTGGCTATCAATTGGTATGATGTTTGGCCCTTCAAAGGATTCTTTTGCTGGCATGCTGTTCTTTGAATAAAGTACCTGTTGCACAAGATGGTGGTCTCATCAGGCTCTTTCCCGAAGTTGGGACTGTTAGTTTTGGAATATATATATATATATATATATATATATATATATATATATATATATATATATATATATATATATGTATATGAAAAATTATAACTAATAATATAAATTAATAAACAATATTTACATAATATATATAAAACATATAAAAAGAACACATATTATAATATTACGTACATATATCAAAAAACGTACACATATTGTATAAAGTAGAATAATTATTACATTTACAAAAAAAATATTATTTTAATCTAGAGAATATTTACAAATAAAAAATATTATTATACATAAATGTTTTTATTTTATTTCCTACCCTATAAAACCACACCAATAACAAAACACTTCAACATTTTATATTTCCTAACCTATAACACCACACCAATAACAAATCACTTCAACATTATATATTCATTTAATTTACATAATTAACAAAATTATTATGTGTGACTGAGCATCGCATCCACTTGGATATGAAATGAACTACAAACACCATGAGGCATTTGGAGTGCCACGCCCACACGGGCAGGTGTTATTAATTTGGAAGCTGAACGCGACGCCTTCACTACAATCCCTGCCACTGATGAAAGGAATGTATTTCCTGAAACGCGTCTGGCAAGCATTTTACACGGAGAAGCCTGCTACCTGTGTTTGGACTGCTGGCAAGTTTTCGAATGCAAAATAAATGAACTTTTTATTGAAGCTTCCAGAGGCCTTTCTCAAATGTGCTTTCCTGTTTGTGTTGATTTATGGGGCCTGGCATGCCTAACGAGGAAGGCTCACTGTTCTCATGCAGGTCTGTTCAAGCTGGCTTCACGAGCTTGAAATCATCGGAAGGAAGCATTGTAGGCTGCAATTCAGGACTTGAGCCTGCAGAGAGTTCGCACTTGAAAACTATAAAGCAGGGCAGCTCAAGCACGGAATGCAGTGCATCTACCCACTGGGGGTGAACATTTGTATTTTATTATGTGTGACTGAGCATCGCATCCACTTGGATATGAAATGAACTACAAACACCATGAGGCATTTGGAGTGCCACGCCCACACGGGCAGGTGTTATTAATTTGGAAGCTGAACGCGACGCCTTCACTACAATCCCTGCCACTGATGAAAGGAATGTATTTCCTGAAACGCGTCTGGCAAGCATTTTACACGGAGAAGCCTGCTACCTGTGTTTGGACTGCTGGCAAGTTTTCGAATGCAAAATAAATGAACTTTTTATTGAAGCTTCCAGAGGCCTTTCTCAAATGTGCTTTCCTGTTTGTGTTGATTTATGGGGCCTGGCATGCCTAACGAGGAAGGCTCACTGTTCTCATGCAGGTCTGTTCAAGCTGGCTTCACGAGCTTGAAATCATCGGAAGGAAGCATTGTAGGCTGCAATTCAGGACTGGAGCCTGCAGAGAGTTCGCACTTGAAAACTATAAAGCAGGGCAGCTCAAGCACGGAATGCAGTGCATCTACCCACTGGGGGTGAACATTTGTATTTTATTATGTGTGACTGAGCATCGCATCCACTTGGATATGAAATGAACTACAAACACCATGAGGCATTTGGAGTGCCACGCCCACACGGGCAGGTGTTATTAATTTGGAAGCTGAACGCGACGCCTTCACTACAATCCCTGCCACTGATGAAAGGAATGTATTTCCTGAAACGCGTCTGGCAAGCATTTTACACGGAGAAGCCTGCTACCTGTGTTTGGACTGCTGGCAAGTTTTCGAATGCAAAATAAATGAACTTTTTATTGAAGCTTCCAGAGGCCTTTCTCAAATGTGCTTTCCTGTTTGTGTTGATTTATGGGGCCTGGCATGCCTAACGAGGAAGGCTCACTGTTCTCATGCAGGTCTGTTCAAGCTGGCTTCACGAGCTTGAAATCATCGGAAGGAAGCATTGTAGGCTGCAATTCAGGACTGGAGCCTGCAGAGAGTTCGCTCTTGAAAACTATAAAGCAGGGCAGCTCAAGCACGGAATGCAGTGCATCTACCCACTGGGGGTGAACATTTGTATTTTATTATGTGTGACTGAGCATCGCATCCACTTGGATATGAAATGAACTACAAACACCATGAGGCATTTGGAGTGCCACGCCCACACGGGCAGGTGTTATTAATTTGGAAGCTGAACGCGACGCCTTCACTAAAATCCCTGCCACTGATGAAAGGAATATATTTCCTGAAACGCGTCTGGCAAGCATTTTACACGGAGAAGCCTGCTACCTGTGTTTGGACTGCTGGCAAGTTTTCGAATGCAAAATAAATGAACTTTTTATTGAAGCTTCCAGAGGCCTTTCTCAAATGTGCTTTCCTGTTTGTGTTGATTTATGGGGCCTGGCATGCCTAACGAGGAAGGCTCACTGTTCTCATGCAGGTCTGTTCAAGCTGGCTTCACGAGCTTGAAATCATCGGAAGGAAGCATTGTAGGCTGCAATTCAGGACTGGAGCCTGCAGAGAGTTCGCACTTGAAAACTATAAAGCAGGGCAGCTCAAGCACGGAATGCAGTGCATCTACCCACTGGGGGTGAACATTTGTATTTTATTATGTGTGACTGAGCATCGCATCCACTTGGATATGAAATGAACTACAAACACCATGAGGCATTTGGAGTGCCACGCCCACACGGGCAGGTGTTATTAATTTGGAAGCTGAACGCGACGCCTTCACTACAATCCCTGCCACTGATGAAAGGAATGTATTTCCTGAAACGTGTCTGGCAAGCATTTTACACGGAGAAGCCTGCTACCTGTGTTTGGACTGCTGGCAAGTTTTCGAATGCAAAATAAATGAACTTTTTATTGAAGCTTCCAGAGGCCTTTCTCAAATGTGCTTTCCTGTTTGTGTTGATATATATATATATATATATATATATATATATATATATATATATATATATATATATATATATATATATATATATATATATATATATATATATATGTATATATATATATATATATATATTTATATGTATATGAAAAATTATAACTAATAATATAAATTAATAAACAATATTTACATAATATATATAAAACATATAAAAAGAACACATATTATAATATTACGTACATATATCAAAAAACGTACACATATTGTATAAAGTAGAATGATTATTACATTTACAAAAAAATAATATTTTAATCTAGAGAATATTTACAAATAAAAAATATTATTATACATAAATGTTTTTATTTTATTTCCTACCCTATAAAACCACACCAATAACAAAACACTTCAACATTTTATATTTCCTAACCTATAACACCACACCAATAACAAATCACTTCAACATTATATATTCATTTAATTTACATAATTAACAAAATTAATAATCGATTAAAAAATATTATTGATCAAAAAACTAATAAACATTACTTGACTACACACACTTTAACACTATAATATCCACAACACACACCTAAATTAAACTATAAAATAATAAAACACAATTTAAACTTATTTTAAAATTGAAAACTATTACTATTAACAACTAATAACTAAATTATTTTATTTCATTTAATACAAACCCTTTACCCCTTTGAAGGTAAAAATAACTCACAAAAAATAAACAATTACCCAAAAATAAATATTGAATAATTAACATTAATTAACAACAATATATTAATTAATTAAAAACAAATTATTTCCCACCCTTTACTCCTATAAACATCACAGCACACACCTAAAATGATTTACACTATACCAAAATTAATTACCAATTAAATAATTAAAATTAATTAACAACCAATTAATTATTTAAAAAAAATACATTTCTTCCCACTGTTTACACCTATAAACACCACCACACACCCCTAAAATTAATTATAAAATTACCAAAATGGCTAACAATTAAATTAATTAAAAAATTAACAGCCATTTATCAATTCATAAATTAAAAATAGACACCTAATATTAATTAAACAATTACCATTATTAATGACTAATTAACTAATTAAAATTAATTAACAGCCAATTATTGATTAATTACATTACACATCATTTAACATTATAACATCTCAATTAAACACTTAGGGGCCGATTCCGATTAGGTAAAATCCCATACGTATAGCCGTACGGAGCATTTTTCCTGTCCGAATCGTATCCTCGAACGTCCCCGTACTTACGATGTAGTACGATGCGTACCCAAAGCAGTTCTCCGTCCAAATCGTACCAAAGCCCGTACGACTTAATAATCCGTACGAATCGCATTCGGAACACGCAGTACGCGATGTCCGTACGGATCGAAGCATCATTTTCCGACCCAGCAAGTACGATTCGTCCAGTCAACACTCCGTACGACTCTTTTTTTGCGAGAGCTCAAAACATCCGGAATAGCAGAATTTGACTCAAAATGCGTGCAAAACGGACCCCTGTACGGTTCGTACACCCCATGATCTTAGGGGTATGGTTCGTACACCTACGATCATGGGGTACTGTTTTACACCCCATGGTCTTAGGGGTACGGTTCGTACACCTGCCATCATGGGGTACGGTTCGTACACCCCGTGATCATAGTTGTACAAACCATACCCCTACGATCATGGGGTGTGCGAACCGTACCCCTACGATCATGGGGTGTACGAACCGTACCCCTACGATCATGAGGTGTACGAACCATACCCCTATGATCATGGGGTGTACGAACCGTACCCCATACCATGATTGTAGGTGTACGAACCGTACCCCTACGATCATGAGGTGTACGAACCATACCCCATGATCGTAGGTGTACGAACCATACCCCTACGATCATGGGGTGTACGAACCGTACCCTATGTGATTGTGTGGCTCTCCGTACGAATTGCTCATACACGATGTTTACCGTACGAATGGGGTACTCATTCCCCGGTCCGGATTGTACTTGTCGGGTCATACAGCATTTTTACGATTCATACGGTTCACTTTCAGGGTCCGTATCGTATGGATTTTCCCTTGCTTTTTCGTACGGTTTGCAACGATTCGGACGTATTTTTTATACTACGGATCGTACTACGCGATTCAGATGGATTTGTACGATTCTTACGGAAACGGCTACAAATTCGAATCATCGTACGGATTTGTTTCCCGAATAGGAATCGACCCCATAGTAATAAATACAAATTAATCAATACATTTAATATAAATAAATTGTTTCCCACTCTATTCCCCTATAAACCCCCAACCCACTACAGAACTAAAAACCCACTATTCAAATACAATAAATATGATAAATTGAATATAATTAAATTACTTCCCACCCTATTCCCCTATAAACCAACAACCTGCTACGGAACTAAAAACACAAAATTGAAATAAAAAAATAATTTAATTAAATTACTTCCCACCCTATTTCCCTATAAACCAACAACCCTCTACGGAACTAAAAGCGCAAAATCCAAATTAAAAAAAGTAATAACTACCAAAAATTTTACTAATATATTAAAAATACAAACAATTCTTATAGAAAAAAACCCACTTAACATACATATAAAATATATATTAAAATAAATAACAATATTGAAAAACAATATTTTTAACAACTATGGGGACTATTAGGATGGTGGGCGGACTTTCGTCTGCCCGCCACCCTAGTGGTGCTGGGACCAGCCGCCAGTGGTCCCGCACCAGCAATTAGGATGCCACCGCCATGGTGACGGTGGCATCCCTCATCCGCAACTTTGTGGCGGTTGGTGCTCACAGCATCACCCGCCACAAAGCTGTAGATGGTCCGTGTGCATTTACTTATACAACGTGGCAGGCACCGCGCAGTGCCTGCCACAATGTGTATGCAAAGGCTGGGAGGTACCATAGATACCCTCCCTGCGCACCCCCCAACACCCTGGTGGCCTGCAATGGGCCACCACATTCAGGGACCGCATGCTTTTCCAAGGCGGGCTCCCCATATACAATTATTCAGCGCATTGTTTGGAATGATCTATTTGCTAATACCCTTAACAAAGATCTGCGACCTTCTGACATTCAACCAGTAACATTTCCAGGTGAAAGGATACCCATGGTGGGATTTGTGAAAGAAATATTTGAATTTAAAGGTATGAAGGCCTTAGGGAAATTGTATGTTGCAGAAGTTGGACCCTCTGTGTTAGGATAGATTGATCAGGGGGCCCTGGGTATCATTCTCAACCCTAAAAATGATGCTCAAGTAATGATTTTGGACGAATGTGATAAACAATATATGGATCATATTGTCAAACAGTTTCCCACAGTCTTATCTGGAAAAGTAGGGAAGTTAGATGGGTTTTCTCATAAGATTGTACTTAGAGATGATGCCCGTCCTGTGTGTCATAAAGCAAGGAACATTCCTGTCAGTGTGAGGGAAGCTGTTATGGCTGATTTGGATGCTCTTGAGAAGAAAGGCATTATTGAACCGATTGAATGCGCTGAGTGGTTGGCCCCATTAGTCGTCGCAGGCAAATCGGATGGCTGCTAGCGTGTGGATTTGAGGGACCTAAATAAAAATATATTGGTTGATAAATTTCCCTTACCTAGAATAGATGAACTTCTACCCCATACTAAAGATGTCAAATGGTTTTCAACCATTGACCTAACCTCCGCGTACCACCAAATTCCTTTACATGAGTCCAGTAAGAACTTAACTGCTTTCATTACTCCCTTTGACTGCTATCGCTTTCTCAGACTACCATTTGGACTGGCTTCTGCAGCAGCAGTTTTTCAACGTCTAATGCACAAGCTATTCAAAAAGCAGGAGGGAGTCTCATATTTTCAAGACGACATTTTAATTATGGGTCGGAACAAGGAAGAGCATGATGAGAGACTCATTAGAGTTGGAGAAGTGGAGAAGTGTGGCTCACTGGTTAGAGGAGGCAGACCTGGAAGCAGAGGTCAGCCCGGGACCAGGGTTCAATTCCCAGCTCGGCGGGGTCTTGAGTCCTAAAAAATGTCCATGGACTCGACAATTCTCGCTCCGGTGCCTACTCGATTCACGGGTTCACACTCTGCGACTCTGGGCAATAGCTTGCTTAATCTCCACAACGGCCCCTCGCGGCGGGATGCCTGGCTTTCACCTTGCGGATACCCTGCCGGGGTTATCTCACAGGGGAATACCAGGACGGGTTCCCTAAGCAAGCGCTTAGAAACCGCTCGGTGATTTGCGCTATATAAATTCCTGTACATTTACATTTACATTTACAGAGTTTTGAACGTTCTTGCCAAGAATGGTCTCACTGCGGAACTCAAGAAATATAAATTTGAAATTAATTTAGTGATGTATTTAGGTCATGAAGTGAGTGGTGACTGAATTTCCCCTAAAAAAAAGGTAATTCATGCCATTGGGAATGCCCCCATTCCTAAATCTAAAGATGAAGGAAGGTCCTTCCTTGGCCTGGCAGAGTTTTACTCAAAATTTGTGCAAAAGTTTGCTAGCAAAACTTATAACCTCAGACAGCTCCTTAGGACCAAACGTGAGTTTATTTGGAATGCTGAACTTCAACATGATTTTAACAAAATTAGACAAGATTTGGTGTCCACGTTGCCTTTACAAGATTTTGACTGCATGGCCCACAGTATTATAACCACTGATGCCAGGTTGGAAAGGTCTAGGGGCGGTTATTTCCCAAAATTGTGATGATGGATCTGAGGCTACCATTGGTTTTGCGTCTCGTTCTCTAACTGGTTCCAAAGAGAAGTTCTCTGTAATAGAGAAAGAGATGTTAGCCATGGTATGGACCATGGAAACATTTAGACAATTAATTAAGGGGACCAGGTTCACTTTACGTACTGACCATAAGCCTTTGCTTAAAATATTGACACCTGATGGCATTCTCAAAGCTACTCCTATGTTAGCTAGAATGAGCCTCAAACTATTGGAATTCACTTATTATGTAGACTACCTTCCAGGGAAAACTATCCAAATTGCAGATTATCTGAGCAGAGCTCCTTTACCCTGTCAAGATGATGTATTTAATGATTATGATGAGTATAATGTTGCTGTCATCCAAGAGTCTAGTCTTGACACCACACATGCTATTTCGAAAGAAATGTGTAACAAGGAATTTGACAGTGATAACACTTTATGTTATGTAGCGAAATATGTTGTAGATGGTTGGCCATCAAGTCTTGCTTACAGGATGATTTAACCTCATCAATGCTACAGCAATTCCCTCTGAGCGCTGTTACTCATGATTTCCCATTGTTCATGACGAGCTCAGCTCGTCATGAGCACACAAGCAGTGTACTGCATGACGAGCTGAGCTCGTCATGAGCATGTAAGGGGTTAAGATCCTTTCGGGAAATTAAAGAAGAGTTGTGCATCAATGATTGCAATCATTTATATAGGGGTAGAAGAGTTGTGGTACCCTCTAATTTACGAATTTTCGAACTCAAAGGAGCTGGCGTTCCTTAGTGAAGAGACTGATGAGGCACAGAATCTTCACGTTGTGTTGCCATCACGTTGCGTGTTACGCGTAGCGTCATTACGCGACGTGAACGCCATTTGTGTGTTTCTTAGCAACAGCATCGGAAAAGAAGCATTTGTGGAGGATTTATCGTATTTTAGATTAAAGGTGGAAAACTTGCATATTTGCTTACATCGGTGACACGCACACCGCGTCTATCACCTTATAATTTTGAAACTCTACTTTATTCAGTGTAATCGTAGCGTTTGTGACACGTACTCCATTTGAGTATACTGTCCTTATTACTGGAATACATTTATTATTTATTTATTTCTTTTACTTTCAAGATTAGTTGTTTAGATTCATTATACAATCTGTGTGTGTATACTATTTGATTTAAAATGTCAGGCATTGTTCCTCCTCCATCCTTTCTATCATGCCCAGGTGAACCCCCCATGGCTTGGGAAATATGGGAACCTGTTTTCCTAGCTTATGTAGATGTGTTGGAGGAGGGGGAATGTGAGCCAGAAAGAAAATTGTCGTTGTTTAAACATTGTTTGGGTGGAATCGCTTTGAAAGAGTTCAAAACATTACCAGCTCTAGTGAATCCAGGGAATATTAATGTATATGAGTATGCTTCCTTGCAGTTAAGTTTAAGATATGGTAAAAAGAAAAATGTTGTTATGGAAAGGTTTATTTTTTACTCACGGAAGCAACGTGCAGATGAACCTATGGAAGCCTTAAGATCATTAGCTGTCACGTGTGATTTTGAACATATTTCTTATGAGCAAGTCTTAGTGCAAAAAAGTGCAAGAAAGACTTTGGACAACATCTGACATGTCCTTAAACAATGCCATAGATATCGCAAAGTCTATAGAACATTCAGAAAAATTTGTGAAGGAGATTAGAGCAAATGATAAAAGTGATGTCTTCAGCGTATCTAAGGATTCAGATAAGTCAAAGAAAAACTACTCGCCGAGAAGTGATTTTCCATCTAGAATGGATAACAAGTTCAGAAGTCAAAAATATGAAAAGAAATCATCAAAATTACTGTGTTTCAGATGTGGAAGCGATGGGCATTTAGCAGATTGTAGAAATTGCCCAGCCTTAGGGAAAACATGTTCAAAGTGCAACAAAAAAGGCCATTTCACAAGATTCTGTAGATCATTACCAGGGAAAATGAATTGCATACATGATTGTTGTGGAAGTTATGTCTTAGATGATGAGAGCGAATTCCAAGTACATACTGTCATTAATGTATGTGAGGATGGGGATTGTAAAAAATTTCCGTCCTGTAACTGTTGATGACATTAACTTGGAATTTTTCATAGATTCATGTGCATGGTATACCATCATTTCTTTGAATGTTTTTCGTGAGAAGTGGCCTAATAGAACGTTGTTCAAACCTGACGTTTTTCCTGATGGTTACACAGGCCACAACATTGATCTTCTTGGATTTTTTTAATGCTAATTTGCAATTTTCTGACCGGCACACTTTTTGGAAAATCTATGTATCAAGATCAGGATTGTCACTTTTAGGTTGGCCGCACCAGCACCAGTTGGAAATGAAAATTGATTCAAGAGCCAATCCTTCTGGTTTTGTTTTGCAAACACAGTGTTTGTCAAGTGTTCGTGATGATGATTCACAGTTAGTAGACAGTTTGAGGAAATCATTTCCTAGTGTTTTTAGTGGTACTCTGGGACGGGATCAAGGTTTTGAACATGTCATCAAGCTGCATGAGAATGTTATCCCTGTTCGACACAGAGTTAGGAATGTTCCATTGACATATAGAAACAAATTTAAAGATATGCTGAAGTACTTATGTCAAAAGAATATTATAGAACCAATAGAATCTTCCCCCTGGGTTTCTCCCATTGTGATTTCGATTAAGTCTTCTGGGGAGCTTAGGTTGTGTGTAGATCTTCGTAGTGAGAATAGTGCCATTTGGGTGGATTCACACCCTTTACCTAATCTTCACGAAATGGTTTCAACATTGGCAGGTGCACATGTTTTTTCTTGTGTTGACTTGGCCAGCGTCTATCATCAGGTGGTACTTGCTTAGGAATCTAAGAACATTACCGCATTTATTACTCTAGAGGGCCTTTATAGGTTTTGTCGTATGCCATTTGGGTTGGCGAGTGCTGCCTCAGTGTTTCAGAGACTCATGAGGGACACTTTGGAGGGATTAAATGGTGCTGTGGCGTTTCAGGATGACATTCTGGTGTACGGGAAGAATGATGTGGAGCACGATAATAATTTGAAGTGTGTAATTGCTGCCTTGTCAGAGAAAGGGCTTACCCTCCCTCTCGACAAATGCAAGTTTAGACGAAAAGAGGTTGAATATCTAGGGCATACCATTAGTGGAATGGGAATTAAACCTAAGAGAAATCATGTTGAAACTATTGTAAATGCTCCTGTACCTGTTTCTAAAGAACAATTGGTGGCATTTTTGGGGCTTCTTGAATTCTACGCTAAATTTATACCAAATTTTTCTGCAAAGGTTGATCCTTTTAGATGTTTGTTAAAGAGGAATGCAAAATTAGTTTGGACTGATGACATGACGCAAGCTTTTAAAAAATTGAAGATGTTTGTTGTGAATGCACCTTGCCTTAAACCTTTTGTAGTTGGTGTGAAATGTGTTGTTATGGTGGATGCTAGTTGTTCTTGTTTGGGTGGTGTCCTTTTGCAAAGGGACAATGAGAAGAAATGGGTAGTTGCGTACGCCTCAAGAGCTTTGAGAGATGCTGAAAAGAATTATTCCGTTATAGAAAGGGAATTGTTGGCATGTGTTTGGGGAGCTGAACATTTTAGACCCTTTTTGTGGGGTACGAGATTTATAATAAAAACTGATCATAAGCCCCTTGTTTTTCTCATGGCTCCTGGTGGTGGTAGGATCATGTCGGCACGTCTGGCAAGACTAGCTTCAAGATTGCAGTCTTTTCAGTGTAAAATTGAGTATGTTCAGGGTAAGGCGAATGTACATGCAGATTGCATGTCAAGACTTGTTTCTGAAATGGACAGTCCTGAGGTGGTTTTAGAGGATGAGTGTGAGGTTGCTTTCACTATGCGTGACGTTAATCTAGTTTGTGGTGAACGGTCATCTTTGCAGGAAGATGTTTGGTTAAAGGAAATGGATAAAGACTTGGAATTGTGTAATGTCAGAATTATCTTGCACATGGTTGGCCGGAACAGAGGAAATTATGTGGGGATATGATGGGTTTCTTTAAGGTTCAGGAAGAACTTGCTGTGGAGAATGGTTTGGTTCTAAGAGGAGACAAAATTGTCCCACCTTTTTCTATCAGGAATGTTGTTCTTGGGATTGCTCATGACAGACATCTAGGAATATCCTTCACCAGAAGACGTTTGAAGGAGTCTTTTTGGTGGCCAGGGATTGATGCTTGTGTGGACCATTTTGTGCGTTCGTGTGTTCATTGCTAGAACAGTGATAAAACAGCTGTTACCTTGCGTCCGGAACCTCATACTATTGATTTACCCCTTGGTCCTTGGCGTAAACTTGGCTTAGATATCATTGGTCCATTTAGTTGTTTACCTAAACAAGAAGCTTTTGGAATTGTCCTTATTGATTATTATTCTAAATGGCCAGAGGTCAAGATAGTCAAGGATGTCACTTCTCACCATGTAATAGAGTTTCTGGATGAGATTTTTTGTAGAGAGGGGATTCCTCAAGAGGTCGTAACTGCCACAGTTTGTTAGCAAGGAAATGGAACAGTTTATGGCTAAATGTGGTATTGTTCATAGAAGAATTGCAGTTTTCCACCCTGAGGCCAATGGCCAGGTTGAACGGTTCAACCGTGTGATTAAAGAGGCGATTCAACTTTCAATTAAGGGTAATTTGAATTGGAGAAATGCATTACAATCTATGCTTTTGGCTTACAGAACTTCACCTGATTCTGTTACTTTGGTTACTCCTTTTGAACTCTTAAGAGGGCGTAAACCTAGTACAAGGTTGGCACCTTGGTGGTCGAAGAAAAATATATGTGGATCCGACAATTTTTTGAAAGTGGATTTTCAGGCAGTTCAGCGCAGAGTTGAATCATATAAAAATAAGATGAAACATGCTATGGTAAAGAAGGTTGGTTCTACATCTATTTGTTCATTAAAAGTGGGTGATTTTGTTCGTGTTAAAAAAAAGGAAGGTGTGAGCAAAGGTTTTCCTGTGTGGTCAAGTCCAAAGAAGGTGATTGAGGTTTTTAGGAATGCAGTCAGGGTTGATGGTGGTTCAGTTTGGAATTTGAGTAGAATTTCAGTGTTCACTGGAGTCAGTCCAGTTGAGGATGATTATGATAGCAATGTATTTTTGGACGTTGGGAAACAAAATGATAAAAGGAATTGTACATATACTGAGTGTAATCCTGGTAACACCAGAATTGTGCGTTCTCACCGTATGCCGGCCAGGTATGACGATTTTGTAATGGACCAGACTTGTAAGGTTTCACCTTTATTTTGTTTGCTTGTTTTTTGTTTTTTTTCCGTTTTGTTTTGTTATTTTTGTTTAAAGGGGGGAAGGTGTGTTGGGTACTATTCATGTAATGTTATGCGAGCTGTCACAAGCATGCTTGTTGTTTCTTAGCTCGTGACCAGCTCGTGTATTATGGGAATATTGAGGATCTTGTTGTAAATGTAAATGTAAATGTAGTATACTTGTAAAGCGCACAGCTGCCCCAGCAACGGGGCGTCCCGGCGCTGTATAACTCTGGGGAACCCGTCCTGGCTTTCCCTGTGGGATGGTCCCTTGCTGGGAGTCCCCAAGGTGGAGCCAGGCATCCCCGGATTTGGTGGGGCCGTTGTGGAGATTAGGCAAGCTAATGCCCAGAGTTGCCGAGTGGAACCCCTGATTAGAGTAAGCACCGAAGCGAGAATTATCAAGTCCGCTGACCAAGGTCCACGACCCTGCCGTGTCGGGAATTGAACCCTGGTCCCGGGCTGACTTCTGCTCTCAGGCCTGCTGCCTCTAACCAGTGAGCCACACTACTCCACTAGTTGTGGTTCAAACATGTGGAATGTTGGCGAGTAAGGTGATTAAGGGAGCTGAGGGTATTATGAGACTGGACTCCGTGATGAGTGGAGGTTAAATAAATCTCATCTTCTTTCAACATCCTTTTTCCGTGTAGTCCTTCAAGTGAGACTTCCTACAGTTTTAATAGAGTCATTATGGGCAGCATTCAAGCAGCTAATTCTGCGGGAAAGAATTGGGAGAAATAACTGTATAACACTATAGGGGCGTACAGAATTAGTCCCACTTGCACAATTTATTGTCCATTCAGGATTTTACAGTGGAGAGAACCTTTACAGAAGACAATGTAGAATAGAATTGCAGAAAGGCTTGTGGGAAATGGTCTCAAGCTGTTGTCCGCTCTAAATTACGTAAGATACATGAGTCATACATTCACAAATTTGATTTTAAAAAATCCACTAATGAAGCTGATCTTCAGATTGGTGACTGGGTGAAAATAAAGTTGGGTACAAAAGTTAGGAAAGGTGAGAGTAAATATTCTACTCCCTTGCAAGTTCTAGAAACATATTCTAAGTCTGCGAAGTTAAGTGATAATAAAGTATGGCACCACAATAGGATTGCTAAATGTAAAGGACATTTTTCTGTTGCTGGTGGTGAGAAATCTTCATCCATGAATTGGATGTGGGATGAAGTTTTGAACGAAGTGAAAAATTCTCCTTCTTTTGTGCATGACAATGACATCCATTCCAATGCAACGACTTGTTCGAATCCTGTTTCTTGTAATCCATCGAGAGTAACTATCACTGGTAGATCAGTGAAAATGCCTTCAATATACAGAAGTTATGTGATGTAATTTTGTTATTGTATTACAAAGGGGGGCAGGGTAGTATCTCATTTCATTATTGTATTATATTTATTGCATTTTATTTTAGTATCCTTATTTTTGCAACTTACTTACTGTTAACTTTTAGTATGACAAATCATTATTTTACATTTTTCTTATTCAATGTAAAGAGAGAAGATGTGGTATCCTAGCTCATGGCATGCATCCAGTTGCCATCGTACTGGATGATGCCACGGAGCAGTATTCCAGGAGTAGAGAATCAGTTGATGAGAGGAGGTTCAGGTTGTGAGTTGTACCTCCTTGCTTACTAATAAAACTACTTCAAATCAATTATTTTGAGGACTTCATTATGACACCAACAACTGTAGCAGAATTAAAATTCCTACAAATAATCACCAGAATAAATATAATTGAGCACCTCAATAGAAAATGAGCATGAATTAGGCTCCGCACAAGTACGCATTAACAGAATCAAATACCTCAAAATCACATCACCAGAAAATACTAATTGAATGAACACAACAAATAAATTGAGCATCTAATGATTCAATTCAGTACAAGTAAACATAAAAAGAATCGAGCGTCTAAATTGCTCATTACCTGGAATAATAAATGGCATTAAACACCTCAAACAAATTGAGTCCTAAAGAGGTCCAGGACAAGTAAACTAAACAACTGCAAAACAAACGGGATAGAGCACCTCACTATATATATTGTGCACAAAAATGGCTCTCCACAAAAAGGTTAGGATACCTAAAGTATCAAATAACAGGTAATTAATCACAATAAACTGTAAAACATCAGAACAGCACAGTTTGTAAATTAATTAAAATTCAAGATGAAGGTGACAATATTTTACACATAACAAATTAAAATAATAATTGTAGTCACGGTTCTCTGATTTTCGGAGACAGTTCTTTCCCTGAATTGTTGACTGAAATGTGAATGAATGGGAAATTAAATGATAAAGTTTCATTGTGCCTTCACTGCCAAAAATTCTTCCATGAGCACATAGACCACATATTTTCATGTACGTGCAGGCAGTTTTCTCACGTGCGGAGCTGCAGGAATTGATTTGTAAAACACCATACAAGTTCTTATTTCTCCTTACATGAGCAGAACCTAGTGGATGAGGCAGTCCCCAGTTTAAGCACATTCCCAAATAGTGGTAATTTCATAAAACTGTTGAATAACAGATTCTATAAGGTTCTCCCAACATATCAATTTTTACAGAGGACTTCCACATACTGCAACCCACACTTCTTAGTGTAACTCGGTGCTGCTGGTGTTGCAGACTCGGGCACTGTGCAGACTATGTCTGCTTCCCCTGGTGTCTCATTTGCCAACTGCCGCCTACATCTCCGTCTGCCAACTGCTGCCCACATCTTCGTCTTACTAAATACCAAAAAGAGTACCTGTATTTGCTGTTTCCTCACAATGAAATGTCCACAACTTTATCAGCACTGGAAAATGATGCGTGGTTGGCGAAACAGGAAACCAAGTAAGTCTGAAGTGCCAATACCAAAATGGCAGCATGCAGTGTATGCTGCATCGGATGTCTCTCGGCACGTTCGTTCTGTGATCGCCGTAGAAACAGCTAAGCTGCCAAAGACGTCAGAATGGCCACGGAATTGCTCCTCAGGACCATTGAAACTAGCAGGTAAGCATTAATCGCATTACCCGGCTCACTCACTGTTTTAAAAAAAGTAAACAACCTGACAGTTGAACTGTCCATTGTAGTGCGGCTTAAAATAAATGTGGAAAACGCCAAAATTCAAAATTGAATACACAGTACCTGCACAATGGTGGCACATAAAATCGACTTGAAGTCACCCAATTTTGTAACACTTTCAACTTTTCACGGGCCACAGGTTCAGTGACATCACCTGCCTAATGGCTCCTAAAGGGTGACAGTTATCCTCAGAGCACAATTTGCTGCCGCCCATTCCTGGCACTCGTGGCTTCTCCCTCTGGAGAGTTGAGGAACAAACAATTCATCAACTTCAGCATTCAGTTCAAAATGCTGCTGCCCATTCCCGGCACACGTCGCTGCTCCCTCTGGACAGTTGAGGAACAAACAATTCATCAACTTCAGGCTTTAGTTCAAAACGAGAACCAGATGTAATGCCCTAAACTTACTTCTGTAGGCTGTCTGATGTTGTAGACACCGGTGGGGTATCAAAGGTATTGGGCATAAGGCTCAGTTAGTTTCCCTACGTTTCTTTTGCAGCTTCTTCTCTTTAGTTTTGTCAAGCGTAGTTCCATTTCTCCAATCGTTGCCAGTGTAACATCCAATAAAAAAAAGATGAATCCTTAGTTGCTGTGTCCAAGGGGTAGATTTATTGATTAAATGAAGTTACAAGGTGGACAGGTACAGCATGTAATATAGATGGTAAGTTCTATTAAAGGCCCCACCGGAAGCAGCCACCCTGCTGCTCTGCCTCAGGAATAACTCACAGTGCACTTAAACATACACAAATAGAACAGTGGATGACCTCACAGAGACTGGCTGAGAAGCAGAGTCGAGACACTAAGAAAGGACAAGGAAGGAGGAAGAGCAGGATACAACAGGAATCAAGTAAAGATAGAAATAATCAGCTAACACATGGAGGTAGCATTGAAGAAACGGGTGGAGAGCACATAATGGCACGTATCTATTCATGTGTTAGGCTTAAAGGGTTGTGTTATATCTAAAGTTTTATTGAGTGATAAAAAGTCAAAATGATAGGCAGGAGAGCGGTAGGGAGAGAGTGAGAAAGAAAGAAGAAAGAGAATGTATATGCGCATATGTGTGTTTGTCACAGATGCAGAGGTGGAAGCACATTGGTGAAGTGGAAGTACAGACACAACAGACATAGAGAGCAAAACGCTGTTAGTAATATGCATACGCCCAATGTCCTTAATGTTACAAGCAGGAAACTGCTTGAGTCCTTGGTCTCAGTGGCGGAGTAGACACTGTGAGGGGCAAGACACCAGGTCGGACAAGCCTCCAGTTCAGGTGCAGAGCCAGCCATGCCGAAGGAAACAAAGGCTGACCACCATCATACTTAAAGATAATGTGCGTTTTGAGGAGAGACACCAACACTGTAGAGTTCATAGGAGTTGGTTTATTTGTACAAATGCAGGGACCTCTGGGACACAGCTTCACCTTCCCACACAGGCTTTGAAACCGTCCTTCCAACCCTCCAGCTCCAGTATCCTAGTAACCCCCAAGATTCCACATGCTTTGCACAATCATAAGAAAACATAAAAGCATATGAATATAACACATCTCCCTTCTCAAAATAAATAAAGAAAATGAAAATCATACAAATCACAAAGGAGAAAGAAACAAAATATATACAATTAAGAAAACATCTCTATGCACACACATAGTCATCAAATCTTTTTGGTCTTACATGACAACGTTCTGAAGGTCTTCTAATCAAAGTATTAGAAACATCACGAACATGAACCGATGAATCATGTTTATCAGGCGATCCATCAACATTGGAACATGCTCTTCGACAAGAACCTGTAAATACCTTTAATTCAGTATCAGAACACAATGAAACTTTTCTTGTATTCCACCAATTTCCATCATATAACATTACACTATTTCCCTTAACACAAACCACTTTTTTTGGAGATGACCATTTAGACCAACCTTTCTTGGATTTGTCCCCAACATATACCCTGACAAACATGTCTTGAGTAAAGACACGCTTGGGCATGACAATATTCCTGTTGTAACGATCACAATAACTCTTTTGATACTTCAGTACTCTCTCTTGTAATATTCCTAAATCTATCTCATGTTTACCAGCTCTGTTCATTCATGCTGGCACAGCTTGAGAACATGGAACCCTTCCCTTTAGAAGATAAAAAGGTGTTTCATTAGTTACAGAATGTGGTGTTGTACGATACGACCACAACATGTTCTTAACATGCTCCCTCCACGGTTTCCCATTGGTGCAAGCTAACTGAATAAATTCCACCAACACTCTATTAAAGCATTCAACAAGGCCATTACCCCTTGGGTGATAAAGAGGAGTGGTGCTGTGTTTTATAGCCCAACTATCCAAGAAGGACTTAAACTCGTCTGAAATAAATTGTGGCCCATTATCCGTGATAATCTCTGCTGGACACCCTTCTCTTCTAAAAGTGTCCTCACAAAAAGAAATCACATTACCAGACTTAATTTCCTTCACAAAGGCAACCTCAGGCCACTTAGAAAAATAGTCAATCATGACAATTGCAAATCTCCCTGAAACACCAAGAATATCAAAAGGACCACAAATGTCTATAGCTAACCTTTCCCAAGGACCCTTGGGAAATGAGGATGACACAATTTCAGTCTCCCTAGAACAATGAGTCTTGTCACTACATGCGCACGTAGTGCAATCATGGACAAAACGCTCCATTTGAATATCCATACCGGCCCACCAGAAATTCTCCCTACACTTCCTTTTCAAAGCAGACATACCTCCATGTCCTTCATGCAAAATCTTTAACAATCTCTCTCTAATACTAACAGGTACTACCAACCTATTCCCTCTTCTGAGTAAATCATCAATAACATTCAATTCAGACCATATTAACTTAAATGGCAACAAATCTTTATGTGCTCTCCAACCTTGTTCATCAGACAAAACATCCCGTACCTTACCTAAAACTTCATCTTCATCTAAAGCCTTTTTCCAATCCGCTAGACTAATGGCACAGCATACGTCCTCCACCTCAGCAACAATCCAGTCATCTTCTTTGATATCTTGTCCAATATCCTATGGTAATCTAGATACACAATCAACATTAACATTCTTTGCCCCAGGAATATACTTGATATCAAACACATACTCTTGAAGACAATACAGCCATTTAGTTATCCTTGGAGTAACCTTGCTTGCCCCCTTAGTAGAAAAAAGATCAATCAAAGGTTTATGATCTGTATGCAATTGAAAGTGATTCCCCCACACAAACATTCTGAAATATTGCACACCCCACCAACAGGCTAGAGCTTCCTTCTCAATTGTAGAATACGTGAGTTCTGCACCCTTCAACGTGCGGGACGCAAAAGCTACAACTCTTTCCACACCATCATGTATTTGAATAAGTACAGCACCTAAACCATAGTTGCTGGCATCTGTGGAGACAACAATCTGATCAGCAGGATCAAAAGGTTTCAGAGAAACAGCATTTGCAATACACTTTTTAATGGAGTGAAAGCTTTGTTGACACATGTCTGACCATTCAAATTTGACTCCCTTCTTCATCAATGTTCTAAGCTCATGCACTCTGTCTGAAAAATGATCTACAAATTTAGAATAATATTCACCAAGACCAAGAAATGACCTTAACTGGTCCTTGTCCTTGGGAGCCGGTGCTTTTTCAATTGCTTCTACCAGATTTTGTTTAGGTTTAACACCCTCATTGGATAAAGTGTGACCTAAGTACTCAACCTCCTTCATGCCAAATTTGCATTTTTCTCTAGCCACTGTCAAACCAGCATCCACTAGTTTCTTGAGGACTTTTTCTAAATTACAATCATGATCGGATTCATTTCCTCCCCAAACTAAAACATCGTCCTGAAATACTACCACCTTATCTAAACCAGATAGAACTGATGGCATCACCTTTGAAACACAGCCGAAGCTGACGCTAAACCAAAAGGCATGATCACAAGTAATAAAAGATGTAATATGTTTGGAGTCCTCATGCAATAAGATTTGGTGGTAGGCGTTAGATAAATCCAAAGTTGTAAAATGTGTCCCCCCTTTCACAGTGGCTAATAACTCATTTATTCGGGGAAGAGGATGGCGGTGAACCCAAATTTTATCATTCACATCTCTCAAATCAATGCACATCCTAATCTTGGCATTAGGTTTCTTAGCTAAAACGATCGGACTTAACCAGTCCGACGCCTTCGATAGGCTCAAACACACCAGCATTACAAAGTCTAAGTAGTTCTTATTTCAATTTACCTCTTAAAACAAAAGGTACATTTCTAACTTTCTGAACTTTTGGAACAGCACCCTCCTTAAGAATTATTTTGCGCTTGAATTTTTTAAGACAACCCAACTGTTCACTGAATAACTCAGGAAATTTAGTATACCATTTGGAGGTATCATCCGCAGACACTGTTAGTACTTGTAAAGGATGATTAGGATTTAAAATAATTCCAAGGGCTCTTTGATCGTCTCAGCCCAACAGAGATTTGCCTTTATGAACAATATACAATTTTACTATAGTTCTCCTATCATTAAATAGCAATTCAGTTTCAATAAAACCAATACCAGGCAATTTTACCCCACAATAGATTTTTGGAAGAGCATCTGTTAACTGTAAATCTTCCAACTTTCCTCCTATACTTTCCCACGTGGACTTGTCAATTATGGTAAATGGAGAACAAGAATCCGCCCATACCTGTACATCTTTTCCTTTTAACTTGATGTTGCATTTAGGAGGACGATAACCATCAAGTTTATATTTATTTATTTATTTTTATTTAATGGTTTTGTAAAGCGCGTAGTAACTCAAGGAGCATCCCAGCGCTGACCTGTTCTCCGAGGGGGTTCAGCCATCTGATGAAATTATGTTTGCGGGAAAAGGAGAGTTTTTAGGGTTTTTCTGAAATGGAGGTAGTTCGGTTCTGACCTGAGTTTTTGTGGCAGATGGTTCCACTGTTTTGCCGTGTGAACCGAGAAGCGACGGCCACCAGTCTTGGCTTTTCTGACTCTCGGGACTACAATAAGATTTTCTGTACCGGACCGGAGGTCTCTCTCCGCTTTGTATGGAACTAGAATTTCTTTGAGAAGGGGGGGGCCGTTATTGTTGAGGGTTTTATGGGCCATGCACAGGGCCTTGAAAGCGACCCTTTCCCTGACTGGCAGCCAGTGGAGAGATCTAAGAGCCGGCCTGGCGGAGGATCTTCCTGGGGTGCCCGTGAGTAGGCGGGCAGCGGCGTTTTGGACTTTTTGCAGTGAGTTCAGGGTGGCTTCAGGGGCTCCTAGGTAGATGGCGTTGCAGTAATCTAATCTTGCCATGATTAGACCCTGAATGAGGAGCCTCCTTGCGGTCTCAGGGAGTAAGGGGAAGATCTTCCTGCAGGCTCTGAGTAGTCCAAAACATGTCCCTGCCGTTCTTTTAGCCTGGGTTTTGAAGCTCATGTCTCTCTCAATCCATACGCCCAGGCTCTTGACCTCTTCCTTGGGTGTAGGAGGGTCACCAAGGCAGCTAGGCCAGAGGTGAGATGGTAAAGAGAGCCCCTTGTGGCCCATCAGAAGGATCTCAGTCTTGGACCCATTCAATTTGAGTAAAGAGAGGTTCATCCATCGGTGGACTTCGGAGAGGCAGCCGTGGAGATCTGATGGGGCAAGGTGGGGATGTGAGAGGGTTACGACCAGCTGAGTGTCGTCGGCGTAGTTGATAATTGACACGCCGAACGAGCTGACCCTCTTCTCCAGTGGGGCCATGTACACGTTAAACAGCGTGGGGCTCAAGGATGAGCCCTGTGGCACTCCACACCGGAGGGGGAAGGTGGATGAGCAGCTGTCATTTTCCCGTACCTGAAAGGTGCGTCCAGATAAAAAGGACTCTAGCCATTTCAGGGCCATACCCTTTAGTCCTATCTCTCCCAGACGATGGATTAGGGTTGGGTGGTCTACAGTATCGAAGGCCGCACTGAGATCCAGGAGGATCACTGCCACTGAACCTCCTGTGTCCAGAATGCTTCTGGCCTTCTCTACTGCTGCCAGGAGGGCGATGTCCGTGCCCTGGCCTGGACGGAACCCTGTCTGTGAGACCGCTAAAAGGTTGTTGCTTTCTAGGTAAAGCGATAGTTGTTTGTTTACCAGCTTCTCTGCGATCTTGCTGTTACCCGGGAGAAGGGATATGGGCCTGTAATTGGTAAGGTCCTGTGGGTCTAAAGAGGGTTTTTTTAGTAGACCTTTGACAGCTGCCGCTTTCCAGCTGGGGGGGACTAAGCCTTCCGCGAAAGAGGAGTTGATCAGGGCCGTGAGGGGAGGGATAATGGTACTCGACACTTTTTTTAAGAAGCGGAGGGGTGCGGGGTCGAGGGGGGAGCCACTTTTAATTGAGGCAAACGTTGCTCCTACTTCTTCCGTAGTTACGGGTCCGAAAGCATCCAGGGAAGGTTGGGGGTGACCTGGCGGCGGGGGGGGATGGGTGAAGGTGGAGGTAAGATCCTGCTCTGTATCGGCCGGATCGGGGGGAGGTATGGTGAGAAGAATCTTTTGAATCTTCTCGTCAAAGAAGGTGGCTAAGTTGTTACATTTAATTTCAGCTTCTTTGGGGTCGAGGAGTTTGAGAGGGGGGTCAGGGGCGTGGAGAAGTTCTTTAAGAACTGAGTAGGTTTCATGGGCCGAGCAGGCAGCGTTTTTAATTCTGTTCTCGTAGAAGCTAGTTTTGGTGTTACGGAGCTCTTTTTTGTAGGTTTTAACAGAAATACGAAATGACTCTTTTTGTTCCATGGTTTTTTCCTTCCTCCAGATACGTTCGTTTTTTTTGCAGATCTTGCGAAGAAGGTTAAGTTCCGGGGTGTACCAGGGTGAGGGATTGACTCTCTTGATGTGCTTCAGAGAGTGGGTTTTAGGCAGAATGGCGTCGAGCGATTGGGTAATCCAGGTACTGAGTTCTTTGTCCCCTGCTAAGGTGTCGTGGGGGAGAGGCGGGGCGTTTTCCCTGAGTTTGGCTGCCCACACATCTGGGTCCAGTTTCTGCCAGCGTCTGTTATACGTTCTAATTTTGGAAGATGGAGGGGGCGGAGTGATGATATCCCATACTAGGGAGACCAAAAAGTGGTCCGTCCAGGGAAGGGGGATATGGTCGATCGTTCTTAGGTTGGAGATATTAGAGAGGATAGGGTCAAGCAGTTGTCCTCTTTCATGGGTGGCCCGTGGGTTTTTGAGATCAAGGCCCATTGAGGTGAAATCCTGGAGTAGTTCACTGGCCTGCTTGTCATCTGAGTCCAGGAAGTGTACGTTCAGGTCTCCTAATAGTAGGTAATTAGTGGTGGAGGTACATTTGATGGACGTCTGATCAATAATTTTGTTTGCAAAATCTCCTAGATTGCCTGGTGGGCGGTATATCAGTGTCCCTGACAGCGAGGTAGCTGGGGATATTTGTATTGTGTAGTGGCAGCTTTCGTAGCCCTTGATGTTGCCATCAGATGTTCTACAGGTGAGGGTGTCCTTAAGAATTACCGCTAGTCCACCTCCCCTCCCTTCTGGTCTGTTCTGTGAGCACATAACGTACCCGGGGGGGAGAGCCAGGACGATATCTGGGCCGCTGCTGGGGGTAAGCCAGGTTTCTGTTAGAAACAGAATGTCTAGGGCGTTATTTGTGATTAAAAGGTTCACCTCGTGTGAGTGTTTAACGAGCGACCTGCAGTTAAGTAGGCCTAGGTGTAAACCCTTGGGTGCCGAGTATTGGTTGGCGGGGTCGCAGATGTCACAGCCAGAAAAATAGGTTTCTCTATTCAGGATGCGCGCGCAGGCGGGCTGTTTGTTAGGTTTTAAGAATAATAAATCCGCGCGAGTGTAGGTTCGGTCGTTACAGGCCGGTTGGGACAGAGTGACTGGGCCTAGGGCCGGCTGGGCCCGGACGGGCCCAGACGGGCTTGCCTTTGGCGCGCCTTCGGCGCGCTGCCGGCGCGCCCGCTGCGCCCGTCCACTGCGCGTCCGGTATAAGCACATGCTTATCAAGGGGATCGAGGTTAAGGGGGCGTGGCCTCGAGGGGGCGTGGCCTCGCGTCTCGCGGTCGATGGCGGCGAGAGGGATCAGGGAAGTGAGATGCAGCAACAGCGCTCAGTCAGCTGTGCAGCGCGTGATTACCCCAGAGGTTTCCTAAATGCCAAGAGCGGCGTGCGTTTAAAAACACAGGTATGAGTGACACAAAATGATTAAAATGATAGCAACAAGACTCCCGGCTGTTTTGCCTCAGGAGGAAAGCAGGTTCTGGCTCTAGCGCTAGTGTTCAGCGCTTTTAAGGCAGGTTTATATGTTGCACTCCAAAACCTGCTCATGTTCAATCATCATGACTTCAAAATCTTCATCCTCAGCCATGTTATTATCATCATCTATATGCAGACTATGATCAACCTCATCAACTAAATTGACAGTAGATTGAGATGAACTAGGTGATTTACACCATCTCGCAAAATGTCCTATTTTTTTACATTTATGACACCTAGTTTTTATGGCAGGACAAAAATTTGCATCAGCAGTATGTTTTGGACTACCACATCTAAAACAATATTTAGTTTTAGGTTTAAAAACATCTCGTTTACCATCTGTAAAAGTTTTCTGGAAACTCTTTTTCTGAGTTTTACTCACAACATTAACAGACTCATTATCTTGCGGAACCTTCTTTGAAGTGCCATTTAGTTCTTTCATGTACCTGGAAGTGTTTTCCATCCTTTTGGCCACAGATATGGTTTTTTCTCATGTGGGATCGTTCAAATCAAGAAGTTTTTCCTGAATCCTGAGATCAGACATTCTATTAATTAATTGATCTCTTATAATATCATCCCTCATAGTATTAAATTTGCATGTGACTGCTAACATTCTTAAACTTGCTACGTACTGTTCAATGGTTTCACTAGAAGATTGTGCACGGTAGAAAAATTTGTGTCTTTCAACAACAACACTGACTTTTTTACCAAAATTATCTTCTGAAGCTTTTATAGCTAGTTCATACACATCCACATTACTATCACCGGAAGACTTACTATCAATAATAGTGTCAACACGTACTGTTTCCATTAATGGTAATGTTTTTAAAACATTTCTTCCTTCCAGACCCAATTTTTTTTTTTAAATGGCCAATTTTCTTTTAGAAACAAACTCATCACCCCCAATATCCTCCAAATAAGTCTCAAATGTTTCCTTTCAATGCTCCCATAACATGCACGGTTGACCAGGATTCTGTAAGAAAAATGGTGGTGCAGGAATAATCTGAGAAGACATCATTATCAGATAACTAATGAATATCAATTACCACTTGTTAGAAGGAGAAAAAAATAATTAAAACATGTAGTATAAAAGTTATAGTTATATAAACAATGGTGTGTGTATCACCACTGATGAGAAACAATGAGGAGAAAATAATAAATGTTGATAGATCCACAAGGTGGCGCTGTGGCGAAGATACACGAATTGAAGAGTAGAGGACACTCTTTATTTGCTGCAGATTGTTGTTAGAAACGCCGAAGACTGAAGTTGTGGAGATGAATCAAATCCAGACAACAATAACAAGATAAGTAGCTAATTAATGCTTTCCTCCTTGTGAAATCGTAGTGAAAATTACCATAGTTGAAAGTCTGAATGCTTTGTGAATCCTTAAAGGAAACGCTGAAGAATGTAGCTTTAATCCTTCACACTCGGGTTAAATGTAATGAAACACTAGATGAGAAGTGAGTCTGCTGCTGCGCTGTGCAAGAGTCAGGCTGAACGCATCATTAAACACACGAAGAATGTGAAATGACAATTGCCGAGCGATCTGTGAGCCACTTAGCTGATGAAATGCCCGGCTGCATGCGTCATCAAATACATGCTCGAGCGCCTTCAAGCTGAGTGTTTAAATTCAATTGTAAACTCAGCTGGCCTCGTGCTCGGTTTAATCACGGAGCTTTGAGCATTGTTTATAAAGTCTAAAGAAATTGTCTCCTCTTCGACACTGAAAACCATAAATAACATACAGTTTCCCTTGACACTCGAACACAGAGGATTAGATTCCAAGAAGGCTCCCAGAAAAAAACGTTGTAAAGCCTGCTTTGAAAATTAAGTTAATTCTCGAGACAGGAAGCACTCAGTTAAAACAACAGATAAGAGTCATAAAACTTCTCTTGACAAGTAGCAGAAGTCAAGAAATTCAAAGCGCATAGAAATCCAATTTTAAATGAAACTCGAAGAAAAATGAGTGCTTCTTAACAGTAAGGTGTAGCAGGGAAGCGCAGATGTTTAAACGGAGTGTTTAAACGGAGCTCCTGAGCCCTTGAATAAATAAATAAAGAAGTCAGTGTCATAAATACCTTATCCAGAGGTCACTTTAAAGTAGAAATGTTGAAATTTCGAAAGTGGAGTTGTAAAAAAAAATGTTCAATCTTCTTCAGTGAAGGAGTTCTTCATAACAAATGAACGATCCCATCCTCTGTCGCCAATTTTGAAGAGAGACACCAACACTGTTGAGTTCGTAGGAGTTGGTTTATTTGTACAAATGCAGGGACCTCTGGGACACAGCTTCACCTTCCCACACAGGCTTTGAAACAGTCCTTCCAACCCTCCAGCTCCAGTATCCTAGTAACCCCCAAGATTCCACATGCTTTGCACAATCATAAGAAAACATAAAAGCATATGAATATAACGAATCACTGACATAATATAGAATGACAAAATATAGACTTACCAAAATATAGTCACCAAAATATAGAATGCCAAAATATCGAATTCCTATCTACAAACAGGTAAGTACAAAAATATCGAATCCAAAATATAGTCTGTAAAAAATATAGTCAGTCAAAATATCGAATTTTTTTAAATGTCTTAAAAGTAATTTAAAATTAATGAAATAATAAATATAATTAACTAAAACATACTTAAAAATACTCAAATAACCTTAAAATTAAGATATAATTAATTTAAGTTATTAATAAAAAAATTAAAATATTTTACCGTAGGATAGCAGGAGGGTAACATTTAATATTACCACTCCAGTGAGTGCAACAGTAGGGAAAGCGTTGGATAGCGTAGGGGTAAAAAATACTATTCCCACTCCAGTGAGTGCAACAGTAGGGAAAGCGTTGGATAGCGTAGGGGTAAAAAATACTATTCCCACTCCAGAGAGTGCAACAGTAGGGAAAGCGTTGGATAGCGTAGGGGTAAAAAATACTATTCCCACTCCAGTGAGTGCAACAGTAGGGAAAGCGTTGGATAGCGTAAGGGTAAAAATCACTATTCCCACTCCAGAGAGAGCAACAGTAGGGAAAGCGTTGGATAGCGGGAGGGTAAAAAATACTATTCCTACTCCAGTGAGTGCAACAGTAGGCAAAGCGTTGGATAGCGTAGGGGTAAAAAATACTATTCCCACTCCAGTGAGTGCAACAGTAGGGAAAGCGTTGGATAGCGTAGGGGTAAGAAATACTATTCCCACTCCAGAGAGTGCAACAGTAGGGAAAGCGTTGGATAGCGTAGGGGTAAAAAATACTATTCCCACTCCAGAGAGTGCAACAGTAGGGAAAGCGTTGGATAGCGGGAGGGTGAAAATTACTATTCCCACTCCAGTGAGTTTAACAGTAGGGAAAGTAATGATTTAATATATTATTAAAAATAAATTAAATATCAATACCAATAAAACATTAATTGAAATTAATAACCAATTTAATATTATGTAATAATTAATTAGAAATACAACTACATATTAGTTATTAAAAATGAATAACCTATTCTTAATGTAACAACTAATTAATTTTCAATAACAAAAACTAATTAATAATAAAAATTAATACCAATTAAAAATAAACAGTAAATTAATTATCAATACACAAAAAGTATTTTTAATATGTAACTAATTACAATTACATTACTTCCCACCCTATTCCCCTATAAACCCACATCCCACTACAGAAAATACATTAATACAATTATCATAATTATAAAATATTTAATTAATACAAAATAATTACCAATTAATAAAAATTAATTACCAATTAAAAATTAGTTAACAATAAATTTAAAATCAATACCAATAAATGAAAAAAATTATTTACTTAACTACAATTAAATTACTTCCCACCCTATTCCCTATACACCCACAACCCGCTACAGAAAATAAATTTACAAAATGAACATAATTAACAATTAATCAATTAATACTAATTAATTGGCAATTAATACAAATTAATTACCAAGTAAAAAATAACAATAAATTCAAAATGAATACCAATAAATAAATAAAAATATTTAATTAATTACAATTAAATTACTTCCCACCCTATTCCCCTTTAAACCAACAACCCGCTACAGAACTACAAAGCAAAATTTAATTAAAAATTATTAATAATTGCTAAAAATTAATATTTAATTTAATGTAATTAAATTACTTCCCACCCTATTCCCCTATAAACCCCCAACCCGCTACAGAATTAAATTACGCAAAAATTAAATAACATAAAATTCATTACTTAAAATACATTAAACATACATTACAAAAATTAATATACACTTTTCACACATATACTAACATACAAAACACTTTAAAAAAATTGATATTATTAAAAAATCGATATATTTATTTGCCTATATTGTATACTTCGATATTTTGACTTCTATATTTTTAAAATCGATATTACTTACCTTAAATTCGCTATTTTTAACCACTATATTGTGTCCATTCGATATTTTGTCCATTCTATATTTTTACTTCGATATTATGTCCATTCTATATTTTGGAATCGATATTATGACTGTTTACCGAATATAACAGTGCGCCGTGCTGCACTGATATGCACAAGCAAACAAAGGTGGACAGCAGCCACATGTAAAGATAAGGTGCAGTGTGCCACGCTTATATGTGGGGAAAACAAAAGCTGGCCGCCACCATATGTAAAGATAAAGCACGGCTTGCAGTGCTGATATGCAGAAGCAGATAAGAGTGGGAAGCCAACATATTTGTTGAGAAAGTGTGGTTGGTGATGCATTGTTTAATTGCAGAACTTGGTACAAGTGACAAAAACAAAGTAGTCCTCAGAGGAATACCTAAACAGTGAAAGCGTAAGGAGACAGTACTTTGCAGGTGCTCTGTGGCAGGGTAGCGGAAACACAAATGAGAGAAAAAAGGAACAATTGCCCAGTAGCAAGCAAGGATTTCTAAAAGACAGTGGCACAGACAAATAAAAAGCAAAGGCAAGGAGTAGACAGAGTTTAACTCCACAAACCATCTATAACAGGCCGCATAGCGACAGTGTAAGCGATGTATTGCCCATCCTAAAATGCTTGACTTTTGTCTTGTTATGTATTCTTTGCAAGAGTGTTTAATTTGTATACAAAAGAATGTAGATGCCCAGAGGTTTGCTTAAAAGTCCATGGCAGGTGCAATTAAACATCTGCACATATAAAGGATGGCAGCCTTAAATAACCTCAGTTCTTTAATCCAGTACTTATCTGGCTCTTGCTGGTTCCTCCTTTCACAACGGTTTAGCGGTCTTTCTCTTATTCCATCTTACCCATCTGTGTACTTTTTGCGCTCTGTAAATATCTGATGTGGAAAATAAGTGCTGGGTCCCAAAAACATGTGCCGGTCATAAATAAGGGCAGATGCCCCCTCACCTCAAATTAAGCACTGTGTGCCATTAAGCAAAACATGCTCCGTCTGAAAGCTATCTTCCATGTCCATTATGTGTATTGTGTTTTCTTTCAATTTTTGTTAAGCAAAACCTTAGCAAATACAGGCGTTGGGTCGCTGTACAAAAAATGCACACATCATCATTTTCAGTCATGCTTACTCGCACCAGACAATACCCCCTTGAGCGGTTTCACCCTAATTAATGACAAATTGATATCACTGTGCCTCATAGACACACCCCCTCATAATGTTTTGTTTTAGTTTTATGTTTTTGGCAATTTTATATAGCGAGTACTCACCTGAAGGTATTGGAGAGCTTTACATGAGCACCAGTTACATTACACAAAGGCAATTATGGGAGATATGGAACCAGATGTATGACCATCAGGGTTTTGCATTTTGTGAGGTGCAAAACCTGATGAACAGCAGTGTCTGAGACACTATTTGCAATTTCCAAATGGGTCGCAAGGGATCGGCTGCATTAATACTTATCAGGTAGGTCGCCATTTGCAACCCATTGTGAATAGCCGGCATTCACAGGGAAGGTGGCCTGCTGATGACTGCTTTTTTAATAAAGCAGTATTTTTGTAAAGGTGGTCTTTATCCTTAAAGAAAACAAGATGTTTTTCAAAAATAAAAATGAAAAGTTTTCTTTTCAATTTTTCAAAGGGGCCAGTGGTCCATGGGACCATTGCCTGCTCTCAAAACAAATTGGCGCCCCCATTCCCAAAGGGTAAAGGGTCTCTTGTGCCCCCATTCCCATTTGCAAATGGCTTACCACCAATTTGACATTGATGATAAACTCAATCAATCAAACAATCAATCAATAAATCAGGGTTTTGTAGAGTGCACTACTCACCCTTTAAGGTCTCAAGGCACTGAGGTGTGGGTGTGCGCAGCTCCGTTGGGGTCATTAGAAAAGCCAGGTCTTGAAGTCTTTCCTGAGTTGGTGCTGTGTCAGGCTTCACCGGAGGAGAAGGGAGAGATCGTTCCAGGTCTAGGCTGCGAGGTAAAAGAAGGACCTTCCACCCGCCCTGGTTCTGTAGAAGCATGGGACTGTGGCTAGGGATAGGTCAGCTGAGTGAGGTTACTCTTGAGGGCATGGAAGGAGAGGCGGTCATTGAGGTATTGAGGTCTGATGTTGTGGAGGGCGTTGTAGGCATGTGTGAGCAGCTTGAAAGGTATTATTCTTCTCACGGTGAGCCAGTGGATATTATGGCGGTGTTGGGTGATGTGGTTGTACTGTGGGATATCAAGGATTAGTCTGGCTGCGGCGTTTTCGACGGTCTGGAGTTTGCAAAGGATTTTTTGGTTGATTCCAGCATAGAGGGCATTGCTGTAGTCGAGTCTGCTGGTGACAAGTGCGTGAGTGACCATTTTCCTGGAATCTGGGGGATCCACTTGAATGTCTTACATAGTATGTGGAGCGTGTTGAAGCATACAGAGGAGACGGCATTGATTTGGGGATTCATAGTGAGCTATGAGTCCGGTATGATGCCTGCTCATGCATGGTCGGTTGAGTTAGGTGAGTTTCCGAGGGTGGGGGCCACCAGGTGTCCTCCCATGCACAGGGGATGGAGCCGAGGAAGGCTACTTCTGTTTTCTCCGAGTTGAGTTTCAGGCAGCTATTCTTCATCCACGTTGCAACAGCTTTCATCCCATCTTGGAAGTTGTGCCTTGGTAATGTCAGGTTCCATGGTGAGGGAGAGGATGAGCTTGGTGTCATTGGCGATGTTGAGTCCGTGGTTTCTGATGATGGCTTTGAGGGGGGCCTTGTAGACATTGAAGAGGGTGGCGCTGAGGTAGGATCCTTGGAAAACTCTGCATCTGATCTCTGTTGGTTCTGAGAGGAAGGGTGAGGGTCTTATTCTCTGTGTTCTGCCAGTCTAGCACCTTTCCTTGGATGCCAGCGTTGTGGAACCTGTTGGCTAGTGTGCGGTGGGAGGCGGTGTTGAAGGCTGCTGATAGGCTCCGGAGGATGAGGTCTGCTGTTTGGCCTTGGTCGAGGAGGGCATGGATGTCGTCTGAGGCTGCAAGGAGGGAAGACTTGGGGCTGTGGTTGCTGTGGAATCTGGATTGAGAGTTGTCTAGGATGCTGTTGGCTTTGATGAAATGTGCTAGCTGGGTGTTGTTGGCCTTTTCAATGTCCTTGGCTGTGAATGCGAAACTGCAAAGGTTTTGCAACTATATTCACAGTCACAAAACATTCCGACATACCTGTGCAACTCGCTATTAGGAAGGGACCCTCTTGGCACGTCCCTTCCTATTTTGCAAGAAGGTAATAGGTTATGACTCGCAAAATAGAGTTGATACATTTGAAAATGCATTTTACCAATTGCAAACAACCCACTAGGTAAAATGTGTTGCACATCTGGTCCTAAGGGTTTTGCCAAGAATCACAGGATGTTTAGCTAATGCAGAGTGTTGAACCAGGGTCCCAGTTCCAAAGTCAGCAGCTCTGGCCATTACACAACATTTTGCAAGCTGTGCTATGACGACACCCACCAGGTCGGAACTCAGTCTTGGCTGCATTGTTTGTGGATTTTATTCCATGGTGGAGGGTGTGTTTTACTACCATAGAGAGTAAGTAGTATGTGTAAAAGACATAGTTGATTTCCTCTTCATCTGACTCTGAGGGGAGTCTGCCTGGAGCCCAGAGACCCAAAAAGTCCAGGGAACAGTCCCCTGCCAGTCCTGCTTACTTGACTGAGGCCCAGGTCCAACCCGTTATTGAGATGGCAGTTTCTAAGGCATTGGCTGTCAAGCCTTAAAAGAAGAAAAAAGAAAGCAGGGTCTTCCATGGTAGAGGGAGATATGTAGGACACTTCTTCAGAGTCAGTGTTGGAGGATCCTGATACTTCAGCTTATGGGAAATAGATTTCCAGGGAAGATCTGGTCAAGATTATGGATCATATTAAAAGTAACAGTGAACACCCTAAATATCGATTCCAAATATGGACTGCTTATGTTAATTGTATTTTTTTTTATATGGTGTGGGTTGTGGTTGTATAGGGGAATTGGTTGGGAAGTAATTTAATTGTAATAAAGTTAATATTTATTTGTATTTATATGTATTGATCTTTAATTGCTTAATAATTAATTAATAATTGGTAATTAATTTTTTATTAATTGGTGATTCATTTTTATTAATTGGTAATTAATTTTTATTAATTGGTCATTAATTTTTATTAATTGATTAATTGATAATTCATTTAATTGTATTTTTTATTATTAGGAGCGGGTTGTGGGTTTATAGGGGAATAGGTTGGGAAGTAATTTAATTATAGTAAATTAAATATAAAATTTTATTTATATGTATTGATAATTCATTAATTGACAATTAATCATTTATTGGTAATTCATTTTAATTAATTTGTATTAATTGGTAATTAATTTCAATTAATTTTTTATTGGTATTGATAATTAATGTAATCTTATTTTAATAATACATTATTTCTTTCCCTACTGTTCCACTGTCTGGAGTGGGAATAGTACTCTATCCAACGCTTTCCCTACTGTAGCATGCTCTGGAGTGGGAATAGTAATTTTTAACCCCCGCTATCCAACGCTTTCCCTACTGTTGCACTCTCTGGAGTGGGAATAGTAATTTTTACCCCCCCCCCGCTATCTAATGCTTTCCCTACTGTTGCAATCTTTGGAGTGGGAATAGTAATTGTTACTTCTATGCTATCCAACGCTTTCCCTACTGTTGCACTCTCTGGAGTGGGAATAGTAATTTTTACCCCCCAGCTATCCAACGCTTTCTCTTCTGTTGAACTCTCTGGAGTGGGGATAGTAATTTTTTATCCTACACTATCCAACGCTTTCCCTACTGTTGCACTCTTTGGAGTGGGAATAGTAACTTTTACCCCTACGCTATCCAACTCTTTCCCTACTGTTGCATCACTGGAGAGGGAATAGTAATTTTAACCCCTATAATATCCATGGCTTTCCCTACTGTTGCACTCACTGGAGTGGGAATAGTAATTTTTACCCCCCACCCCACTATCCAATGCTTTCCCTACTGTTGCACTCTCTGGAGTGGGAGTAGTAATTTTTACCCCCTCCCCCTGCTATTCAACGCTTTCCCTACTCTTGCACTCTCTGGAGTGGTTTCGTAATTTTTTATCCTATGCTATCCAACACTTTCCCTGCAGTTGCACTCACTGGAGTGGGAATAGTAATTTTTACCCCTACGCTATCCAACAAATTCTCTACTTTTTTTACATTACATTTATTATTTTTACATTTTAAGGTTTTTATATTATTTTAAGTATGTTTTATTTAATTGTTTTAATATGTAATCATTTTTATATTATTTTTAATACATTTAAAAAAATCAATATTTTAGTTAACCATATTTTAACATTCAATATTTTGGATTTGATATTTTGGTACATACGTGTTTGAAGATAGGCATTCTATATTCTGTACTTCGATATTTTGGAGTCAATATTTTGGGAACTCTATTTTATGTCCCTCGATATTAAGTCACTGAACCAGAAGTAACATGGGCTTAGGAGCCATCAGCTCAGCCAGATGAAGAGTGTCTCTTCCCTTACTCTGCCAAGCCTTCACTTTTGTCTCTGCCTCTCCCTAAGGGAAATAAGGAATTCATCTTAAGGCACTGGAAGGTGGTGGATGAATCCAGTATTCTAAGTTTTCTCCAAAAGATGTATGCCCTTATGGAGAGGGAGGAGGTATTTTTGCCCAATTTACGGGTGGTTCTGTACTGGTACCTTTGATTTTCAGGGCAATGATTGTCCCAGAGGATTGCTCATCTGTTGATGCTGTAGATTGCAAGATTGATAGTGCTACTAAGAAATGTGTTGCTGCAAAGCTCTGTCTCCACAAAGGTGGCTACTTATGAGACATGCCACACAGTCTTAAGTAAAGGACTTTGAGTATCTTGTTACTGCCATCCAGGAGAACTTTAAGGGGCATATGTATGAAAATCCCAGTTTGCGATTCTCAAATAGCGACTTTTTGAGAATTGCAAAAATGGATGTATGTAAAAAATCAAAAAGTCTTTTAGCGATTTCTTACTTTTCCTTAATTGCGATTAGCAAATTCCCATTCATTTCTATTGGCCAGGAGGCCCATAGGAATGAATGTGAAGTCATTCTCAATTTGCGATTCGCAATTTGAGAATCGCAAATTGAGAATAATTTCAAGGGTGCAAGGGTGTCATGAGGACACCCTGATGCACCCCTGAAATGAACATGTGTGCGCATGGCACCTTCACAAATTTCAAAAAGTGCATTTGTGGAAGAAATCGAAAATTACCACCAACTTGAAGTTGGTGGTAATTTGCGATTTCTTAAGGAGAAATAGCAAAAATTGAATGCTTTCGCAAAATTAAGGAATCGCAAATTTTGCGATTCCTTAATTTTGCAATGTGATTTCCCTACTAAACATCGTTTTGCTAATTTTTAGTCGCAAACACTGCTTTTTTGCGAATCGCAGCGTTTGTGAGTAAAAATTCTGTTGATACATCTGCCCCTAACTGTTCTGATTTCCTGCTGCAAATGGAACAGGAGGTGAAACTGCCAGCTGAAGGTTTTCTCAGATATTATTAGGTCAATAGCAGTGGCTTCATGTTCTTTTATCCAGGATGCCAGCATTTATTGATGCGCGACTGGAAAAACTGATTATGCACAGAAAGACTCCCACCTGAAAATTCCTTTTGAGGGGTAAAAGCTGTTTGGAGATCAGTTAAATGCAGGGGTGTAGCTTTGGGCTGGGGAGGTTTAGGGTTTTACCCTTCCCTAATAAATGTATTTTTTGGTATATAGTTGAGTACAGGTGTTTTCAGTCTGGTATAGTGAGGCGTCTGTTTGATTTCACAAGGATTTTTTACATAAACACGGATGAAAACGCACATAGACTTTTCCCACTCTGCTTTGAAAGTCTTAAACAATGTGGGTTCTTTTATAACAAATTGTGTTTTTCTCATCCTTAGTACCCCTATCAATGGGCAATAATTTCCCTTTCCAAATCCCCCCCCCCAATAATACTGACCAAGCTACACCCCTGGATAGATGCTACCCGTACTTAGGGGGTCATTAGGATGGCTGGCGGACTTTGTCCGCCCGCCACCCTATCGGGAAACGGGCCCGCCCGCCATAAGGGCAGGGTACCGTGAGGGCAATTAGGATGAGCCCGCCACAGTGGCGGGCGCATCTTGCATTTCTGTCATTGTGACAAGTGGTGCACTCAGCACAGCCTGCCACAATGCCAGGAAGGCATGATGTGCACTTCTATGCACAACATGGCTGGCACCGCGCTGTGCCTGCCATGTTGTGCATGTGCACCCCCCCACCTCCCAGATTCCCTGGGTGCCCGCAAAGGGCCCCCAATGTCAAACTCCGCATTCCTTTCCGTGGCGGCATGGCATGTCCCCGCCTGCATAATAATATGGCTGGCGGTGTCTAACAGACACCGCCACCATAGTAAACCCATTTCCGTCCCGTCAACTAGTTGACCAGGCGGAAAAGCGGCGAACTGTCTTTCCGTCTGCCGCATTCCCCCTCCACAGTAATCTGGTGGGTGGAATTGGGTGGCGGGCGGGGTCGGATCATGGGTGGATCGCCACCGCCATTCGGGCAGTGGCGATCCACCCGTGATCCTAATGGGCCCCAAAGTCTTTCATAAACAAGAAGCACACTTTTCCCTTTAAGGAGGCAACCTCCAATTCTTATAGGTCCTGCAACAGGAAAAAAAGGAGTATTCAGAGGATTTGCTAGGTTATTCTTCAAGATGAATGCGGCTTTAGCCAAGGAAATCCTCCAAAGCTCAGGACTCTGGAAAACAAGCAGATATAAACAGAATGTGTTCCTAACTAGTCTCTCTTTCTGGAGGAGATTTGGCCAGTTGGAGTTTATTCAAAAACCTCCTGATTCAAGAATGCTCCTTACATCTATTCCCAGTGATCTAGTAAAGAGAGATGTTTTATGGTCCGGTGTTCTTGCCCTCATGAAAAAAGAGCAGCTGTGAAGAAGTTTGTGCACCGTAAAGGTGCAAAGGACTTTACTCGATTCTGTTTCTGGTACCGAAGGCAAATAGAGAGTACAGACCAGTTCTTGGCCTAAGAGGAGTGAACCAACGGGTAAAGATTATCATTTCAAAATGTTCACCTTGCAGCAAGTTATTCCTTTGGTGTCAAAAGGTACATTTCTGGCCACCATCGCTGTTCAGAATGCCCACCTTCACGTCCCCATGTACAGACATCACCAGAGATTTCTGCAGTTCGCAGTAGGTCCATTGCACTTCCAGTTGTGGGTGCTGCCTATCATTCTAAAACCAGCACCAAGGGCATTTACAAATTATTTTTGGGAAGCAAATGGGTGTGTCTGTGAGAAGCGGTGGCCTCACTTTGTCATTAATTAGGGTGAAACATACTTGGATTAATGCAATTATTAGTAAGTAATTGAAGCAAGAGTCCGAAACACAAATGTATGCATGTTTAATTGTATTATCAATCAATCAATCAATCAATCAAAGACATTTATAGAGCGCACTACCTACCCGTGGGGTCTCAAGGCGCTGGGGGGAGGGGGGTGCCGTTACTGCTCGAACAGCCAGGTCTTCAGCTTCTTCCTGAAGGAGAGGTGGTCTTGGGTCAGGCGCAGATCGGTAGGGAGGGAGTTCCAGGTCTTGGCGGCCAGGTAGGAGAAGGACCTTCCTCCTGTTGTCGCTCTTTGGATGCGGGGGACGGCGGCGAGGGCGTGGTTGGCTGAACGGAGGTGGCGTTTGGGAGCGTAGAAGTTGATTCGGTTGTTGAGGTAGCTCGGGCCTTGGTCGTGTAGGGCTTTGTGTGCGTGGGTGAGGAGGCGGAAGGTGATTCTTTTGTTGACGGGGAGCCAATGCAGGTCTCTGAGATGTCCGGAGATGTGGCTGGTTCGTGGGATGTCGAGGATGAGTCTGGCTGAGGCGTTCTGGATCCGCTGGAGTCTCTTCTGGAGCTTGGCGGTGGTACCGGCGTAGAGGGCGTTGCCGTAGTCCAGTCGACTGGTGACGAGGGCCTGGGTGACGGTCTTCCTGGTCTCGGTGGGGATCCACCAGAAGATCTTCCGTAGCATGCGTAGGATGTTGAAGCACGCCGAGGAGACGGAGTTGACTTGCCTGGTCATGGAGAGGGAGGAGTCCAGGATGAAGCCCAGGTTGCGTGCGTGGTCTGTTGGTTTGGGTGCGGTGCCCAGGGCGGGAGGCCACCAGGAGTCATCCCAGGCGGAGGCCGAAGAGCCTAGGATGAGGACCTCCGTCTTGTCTGAGTTCAGTTTCAGGCGGCTGGTCGTCATCCACTCGGCTACCTCTTTCATCCCTTCGTGCAGATTGGCTCTGGCGGCGGCGGGGTCGTTGGTCAGGGAGAGGATCAGCTGGGTGTCGTCGGCATAGGAGATTATGTTGAGGTTGTGTTGGCGTGCGATGGCCGCGACTCTGACATGGCTTAAACCTAAACAGGGGCAGCTGGGCATGGAGTAAGGTGTAGACTTGGAAAACAGTTAGTCAGCAGTCATTAACAGTGACATAGATTTGTCAGAGATTTGTTGACAGGATGTCTAGACCCTGATTACTAGCAATTACATATATTTTTTTATATATACATATATATTTGCCCAGAATTGAAAATAACCCACATACCCAGATATATGACGTCCTTTTCTGAGTAATTTTACCCTATCCTTGGGAGAAAATGTTGTGTGCATGCCTCTGGGTGAAAGTGTGTTTGTGAGAGAAAGAGTGTGTATATGAGAGCATGTGTGCGTGTGTATGTGTGTATGTGAAAGTGAGCATGTCAGAGTCAGTGGCAGGTGGTGAGTGAGAATGGGTGAGACTGATTGACATTAAGTACGAGTGATTCAGAGTGAGTGAGAATGATTAAGTGAGAGGAGAGTGACTGCAATTGAGAGAAAGGGGGACTGAGAATGACTAAGTGGGAGAAGTGTTAGGAAATGTGAGAGAGAATGACCATGAGTTAGGATAAGTGCAAATGAGTGACTTTGAGTGTATCTGTGAGTGACAATGACTCTGAATGAGTGAGAATAAATTAGCATCTTGAAGAATGAGTATGACTGAGTGAAAAAGTGAGAACAACACAAACGCACATAAGTGAGTGAGAGAAAGAGTGAATGTGAGTGTAAATTAATATGTGAGAATAAGAGTGAGTGAACAAGAGAGATTGAGAATATGAGTAAGTGCAAGTAAGTGTGAGTGGGTGAGCAAATCTGAGTGTTAGACTATGAAGGGGTGAGAGTGAGCAAGTGTAAATCAGTGTGAATTAGTGAGTGGGAGTTTGTGTTGGACTTGGCCCTTTTTGCAGGGTCATCCCTAAACTTTTTGCCTTTCTCTTAGCCTTTTCTCTGACATGGTGTAGGTGGTTTTAGGACTCTGGGCAATTTAGCACTGCTGTCCAGTGTAAAGTGTGTGTGCTCTCTGTGTTAAGTGTTTGGCCTATTTAATTTACCCGTCAGTCCCATGTAAAGTGGTATTTCATATACCGAGGGCTGGTAGATTAAATGCCACTGGTGGGCTTGCAGCACTGATTGCGCCACCCACCAAAGTAGCCTTTCAAACTTATATCAGGCCTCTGCCATTGCAGGGCCAGTGCACGCAGTGTGACTGCCGCTGTGACGTGGCACTTAAAGTATGTGCCATGTCTGTGACCCCCCTTTTACTGCATGTCAGGCACCCCTAAGGTAGGCCCTAGCTGGCCCATTGGGCAGGGTGCATAGGATATGTACCTTAAGTGTGTGACATTTTTTTTTCTCATTACTGTGGGGCTGCCCTCCCATTAGCATGCATTGGTTTCAGTGGTAATTCCTGATATGAGAGGAGCACGGTGGTCAACTTTGGTATATTTGGAATTGTTATAATAAATGCTGTGCAATGGTGTGCGCAGATTTATTATGATTATTTTAGAAATGTCACTTTTAGAAGTTGGCATTTCTGTATACTATGTGTCTGCCTGCCTGATGTGAATTGCATGTCTGGCTCTTGAGTGACAGGGGCTGGTGAGCTGTGTGTGGCTCCAGGAGGGGCAGGGGGAGTCAGCATTAGACTGAATGGGGCATCTGCATTTGGAGTAGTGGGAGGAGAAGTCCCTGGTCCCTGAATAAGTGTGTGCCTAGCCTGTACAATGCTGGCTCTGCCCCCTGTGGTGTGTCTGATCACCGAGCCCCACCTGACAAAGGAGAAGCAGAGCCTGGTAAACAAAGTGCTCCAATTCCCCCCTGAACCAGTTTTGGCTGGTTCCCCCAAGCCGTCAGCCGAAGCAGACAAAGGAATATTTAATATAAATATAGGGGCTGTGACCCCCTGAAGTTGTGCTGGTCCTGTACTTGCTGAGGCTTGCTTCTGCTGGGGGCCCGGGAGGAACCGCCACGAGGGCTTGCCTCCCCGCTGTAGGGCCCTGTGTGCTAGCCTCCCTGGGCACAGATATGCCCCTTGGACTTTGAAGGACCCCTAGTACCTTGTGAGTGCTTTACTTTCTCTAAAGGGTGTTTTTCTGCTGTTGCTGAGAGGAGCTGTCATCTGCCGCGCTGGGCTGCATCCTGTGCACAGAGGAAATCCCGGCATGGGGATATCCCCTTGTTTCGCCCAGCCGAGCAGGAGCCTACCCCGCTTAATGCATATTTGTAGACGGGTGCCCACCCCGCTTGATGCACTGTTTAATTTTGCGGGTGCTCACCCTGCATTACTGATTTATTTTCAAGCAGGTGCCCACCCCGCATTGCGGCCGAAAATTGAGCCGACGGCCCAATCAGGAAGCCAGGTGGCCTTGCCTGACTGTAGGCGGAGCTTCCCTCTGCAACAGGATGCCAGGCAAGGGCTGTGCCTGGCTGTAGGTGGAGTCCCGGGTGAATGATTCACGGCATAGGAGTCATCCAGAGCCTCGCGGGTTCCCTGGTATCTGCCCCGAGACCAAAGGGAATCGGGTGAAGCAGAGAAAGAGTCCGGGAGCAGGGACTCCACGAGGCACATGGTGGGTGCCGGTCCTGGATCGGAAAGAGTACTGTGAGAGCCCGGTGAGTGAGGCCTATTGTTGGCAAATTATCAGTGCCCATTTCCTGAGTGGCCCGCAAGGGTGCGGGCCGCTGCAATGTTGGGGCATTTTTGTTTCTAAGAGTACCAGAGTGGGGCTCAGGCTATTTTCCTCAGGTGCGCCGCCATAGCGAGCAACGGCAATGATTGGGTAAGTTTTGGTCTAGAGAGTCCGAGTGGGAACCCAGAGGGCATAGTCAGTGCCAGTGCCCACAGTTACCTGCACAGCTGCGCCACAATTAGCGGCAGCTGAAACATTTAGGCCAGGGGATGTTGAGGAGTTCCATTGGGGACCCCAGGAGGCACATTGGTGCCAGGGCAAATGCACACTTTTGATTCTCCTGCAGTGGCAGCCAGCCTGACATTTGGGAATTAGTACATTTGAGCCTTCTGAGAGGGCCAGTTGGCCAGGGGGCCAGTGTTAGGTTGATAGGGCGCCAGGCCTTAATGTGATTTATGTGGTGCCTATGATAAAAAGTGATTTAGGGACCCTGATTTATACCTCTAATGTGATTTATGCCTATGAGGTTAGTGCATACTGTGTTTATTCTGGTGAGGCTTATTGCATAATGTGTTTATGCTTATGAGGTTGGTGCATAATGTGTATTACGCCTAATGTGATACTGATTGCATAATATGATTTATGTTGCAGGATCTAATGCTGAATACAGCATTTTTCCAGTAGTTACTGGTTGTGTTCTACATTTACTATTTGCGCTTGGTGATGGTTCTGACAGTGGCCCAATTTGCCCTGTCATGTGTATATAATCCCCAGTAAGTATTGCCTAGTGCCAGGTGGCACAGTGTATATTGTGTGATTACTATTCTAATGTGCTTTGGATAATACAAAGGCTATTTTTATCTATAACCTTTTGTGGAGTTCCTTTTGTGGTGTGCCTAGTGTGTTGCTGCTGTGTGTGTGTTGCGCAAAACACTTTACACATTGCCTCTGGGATAAGCCTGACTGCTTGTGAGAATCTACAAAGGAGGAGGGCAGGGGTTATCTTCCGCGTGTAACTCCCTTACCCTGACTAGAGTGGTGGTTTCTGCCTGGCTTTGGTGCAAGCCTTAGCCAACAAGAAATACCAATCCTAACACTGGTGGCAGCGGTGGGCTAGGACTTTGCTTTTGCACAGTACCACAGCGACAACTGGTTGCTCTACAAACTCTGCATTTAGATAATCACAAATTTGGGGATTATTGTTTCTGATTTTGTTTTCTCCTTAACAGTATTATTTCTTTGATATGTGTTCTCTTGTTGCATTATGCATTGTGTATCTTGCAAAGGACAGGAACCAGAGCATCTGAAGGAGTTTTTGACTGTCCTTGTGCAGACTGCTATTTCTGGGGTTGGCCTACAGTAGAAGCTGGGGTAGGTAACTGCCCTTGTGCAGACTGCTATTTCTAGGGTTGGCCTGCAGTGGAAGCTGGAGGAGGTAACTGCCCTTGTGCAGACTGCTATTTCTGGGTTTGGCCTGCAGTAGAAGCTGGATGAGGTAACTAGTGTGTAAACATGAACTATTGCAAAATATTTAAATGAACAAGAGAGTAAGTCTAAATCAGTGAGAAAGAGTGTGACAGTGTGAATGTAATTGAGCATGAGTGAGAATGTAGAATCACGCTTCCCAGTTTGCTGTTGGCTCTGAATTAATAATGATAATTCATTTTTTTTTTTTAAGAAACATTTTTATTTGCATTTTATAAATCCATAACAATACAGTCATGTGGTCAATGGTATACACACTCACGTCCCCCATCTCCCCACCCCTGTCCCGCTCATGTCTGATAAAAGTAATACAAATGCGACCTGAAAGCAAAATCGGTAATACATAGTTGCGTAGTAACACCCTCATCACATTCATCCCGATGTGCTCATGTGTGTACACAGGCTAGAACTGTATTCCCCCCCCCCTCACAACTCCCCATCCAATCTGTGGTAGGCGCGCCATCTGGACCAAACTCTACGGAACTTTTTTGGGCACCCCCTCGCTTTATACGTCACTCTCTCAGCCGCCATGTACATGTCCAGCCCTCGCCTCCATTCCTCCAGTTCCGGGGCGTCCGGCGACCCCCAGTGTTTCGCTATGTCTCTCTTTGCCACTGCTAGGGCCAAAACCAGGAAGATCAATAGGGGTCTAGGAGGTCCACGTCATTCGTCATCCCTAGCAGGGCCAACCTAGGATCTGGGTGAAGAGGGGCCCCCATAACCTCACTCAACTCCCTGAAGACGTCAGCCCAGTATCTTTGTATCACAGTGCACGTCCACACGATGTGGTAGAAGTCCCCGTCCTCCCGGTGACACCTGAGGCAGCCCATGTCTGTTACCTTCCCCATCTTATAAAGACGTACTCTGTCGTAATAGGTTCTGTGGAGCACATTAAATTGAATAAGGCGCAGTCTGGACTTGATTGCTACCTCCCTGGGGTGCATTAATACTATGTCCCAGTCAAGGTCGTCCATAGCTCCCACTTCCGATTCCCATGTCCGTCGAAGTCTCGCCAGGTCACCTAGCATGTTATTAGTTAAGGTTTTATAGGTGAGTGAGACTACTTTCCCGTGAATTCGTTCTTGCAACAGACGTCCTTCCAGTGGCGCATATTCTGGGAGCCCGGTTATTTGAATATTTTGCGCCCGCCACGCGTGCCGCAGCTGCGCATATTTAAAGAACTGGGAGTTGTGTAGGCCAAATTCAGTCTTCAGTGCCCTGAAGGACTTTAGTGTGCCGTTAGCAATCACGTCCCCTATCGTGGAGATACCTATGTCGTCCCACCGGCGAAAGCCCCTCAGCTTGCTCAGTTCAGTTAACCACCTGCAGTGCCATAGCGGTGTCTGCCCTGTGGGTGTCTTCTCCCAGCCCGTGCGCCTCGTGGCTTTAGTCCACGACAGTAGGGTGATGGCCGTAGCCGGAAGAGGCGGTTCCCTGGGGTTTCCCCTAGAAAGATAATACAGCAGGTTTCGGGTTGACAGTTTGTGTCTTTCAAGGGCATATGTGGGGTGGTCTGCCGGGGCGTGGAACCAGTCGTTTATCGGGGCCATGTGTTCTGCCCAGCAGTAAGCTTCCAGGTTAGGAAGCGAGATCCCCCCGCTGTACTGGTGTCTCTGGAGTGTAGCGAGTGCCTATCTTGGTTGTTTACCTAACCAAAGGAAGGCCCTCAGATCCGCGTGTATCCTGTTAAGGACATTGGCCGGGAGCGGGTAGTACTCGTTTTGTAGGGCATAGAGGTACTTGGGTAGGATAATCATCTTATATAGGGCCGCTCGGCCTAAAAGTGTAAGGGGGAGCTGTCTCCAACGGTCCACGTCCGTAGTAGAGTTCAGGATGGTCCGTTCCAGGTTCCGTTGGAATGACAGGGGCCTGTCCAGGGTTATATACACTCCGAGATATTGGAAGCCCTCCAACGTGGTCAGCAGCCTCTCCAGGGGAGCCACCCATTTGCCCCGACCCCTGGGGTCATAGAGGATCGATTTGTGCTAATTGATGCAATACTCCGCATGCCTGCCATATTGTTCGAGTTCTTGGAACAGTGCCGGCATGGTCGTCTCCGGGTTCGTAATATATAGCAGTATGTCATCTGCGTATAAGGAGATTTTCTCCTTGGCGGAGTCCGTCTCTGTCATCCGAAAACCGCTAACCTCGGTATTGTGTTGGATCCGAGCGGCCAGAGGCTCGATGGTAAGTGCAAAGAGGAGGGGGGACAGCGGGCTCCCCTGACGGGTACCCCTCTGGATCGGGAACTCTCTAGACTGACTCCCATTCACTCGTACCCTGGACCAGGGTGTCGTATAAAGGAGTTGCACCCATCTCTGGAACTTGGATCCAAAGCCAAATTTCTGTAGGATGCCCTCCAGGAACGGCCAATGAACAGCGTCAAAGGCCTTCTCGGCGTCGAGGGAGAGGAACCAATGGGGCTCCTCTCTGGTCCGCACCTCCTGCAACCAGTTATGGGAACGACGGAGGTTTAATCTCGTAGCCCTGTCTGGCAAGAACCCCATTTGATCCAAGTGTACGAGATCCAATATCACTGACCGTAATCGTGTTGCCAGTATGGTCGCCAGGAGTTTCTCCTCCGTGTTAAGGAGGGAAATGGGCCGATACGACGCACATTCTTCTCGCGGTTTCCCCTCCTTATAAATTGGGACAATTATCGCTGCAGCGAGGTCAGGGGGAAGTTTCCCATCCTGGATGACTCCCTCGAAGAGTCCCTTCAGGTGGCGGTTCAGGAGGTCCGCCGTGCGCTTGAAGAACTCAGCTGGGAAGCCATTAGGACCCGGGGTCTTACCAGGGCGCAGTCTGGCAAGGGCGTCGGATATATCTTCTAAGGTGATGTCGGACTCCAGTGCTGTAAGGGCCTCCGGAGACACTATTGTTAACTCCACTAGCACCAAGTATTGTAGAGCATCTTCCCGGGTCCCTAGCTCCCTGGCTGTGTAGAAGAGTTCATAGTGTGAGGCAAACGCCTCCGCTATTTGGTGATATGACTCCACCATTGCCCCATCTGGATCCCTAATTCGCTCCACCCATCTGGCTGCACGTTCTTTCATGCCAAAAGTTTGCCCGACTTGTCCCCCACGTCGTAAAGGCGATGGAGGGTGGGCAGGGCTTGGGTTTTAGCCTCCCCAGTAACTAGTTCCCTATAGTGTTTCTGCCGGTCAAGGAGTTTCCTGAGAGTCTCAGCATTCCTTGAAGTCTGATAGTCTCTCTCTAATTCCAGAATGATTGCTTCAATCTCCGCTACCTCCGACAGGAGTTTTCTCCGTTCCTCCTCAAGCCTGCTTTGGATCCGATCACGCATCACCGGCTTCAGTGCCTCCCATAGGGTCACCTTCGAGTCGACCGTCCCCTCATTTTCTGCCACGAAAACTTTCACATCCGCCCGCACGCCTCTCAAGACCGTCGCGTTCTGTAGGTCCCATGCCGCCAAGCGCCAGGAAGCCCTCTCTGTATTCACGTCTCGTCCCAGCTTAACCAACAGGGGAGAGTGGTCCGAGATCCCTCTCGCGGTATAGTCCGCGGTGTAGCCTACCGCTAAATATTGTCTGGACAGAAACGGTTGTATGGCTTTACAACGCGTGCTTTTACTCCGCGTGCCGTTACAACGCGTTTTTTTCAACGTTGCGTTGAAGGGGGTGCGGACTTAGGAATTTTTAAATTTACTATTCCAACACCAGCCTACGTACAGTAGGGAAGATTTTGGATAGTAAATAAAAAAATTCCTTGTCCTGCAGCGCCCTCCAGCGCAAGTCGTGGTAACGACTTGCGTTGAAAAAAACACATTGTAACGGTACGCGGTGTAACAGCCGCGTCGTAAAGGCTGTTCCCTGACAGAAACACATAATCTAGTCTCGAGAACACCTTGTGCGCTCCCGAATAATAGGAGTAAGCCTTTTGAGTGGGGTGTGCCCACCTCCAGACGTTCGTGAGTCCTATGCTAGCTATTAAGTGGGACAGGGGGGTCCGGGCCCCCACCTTGGGCGCAGTGCCCGAGCGATCGAATTCCAGATCCATAACATCGTTGAAGTCTCCCCCCAGTATTTGGATGGTGTCGGCAGTGTCTAAAAGTATGTCAGCCACTTTCCTCAGGGTATTCGCCTGTAGCTTCGGGGGCGCATATACAGAAATAATCGTGTATGTACATCTATTCCTTGTTCCTTTGACTCCCACATTAGACCCCAGTGGGTCTATCCATGAGCGGGTGATATGGAAGGGGGGGTCTTCTTTACAATGATAGCTACCCCTCTCGAGTCAGTAGTATAACCCGCATGTGCCAGGACTCTGTGTCGGCCTCTGGCTAGAAAGGCGCAATTAGACCCCTTAAGATGCGTTTCCTGTAAGAGTAGTATGTCAGGGTTTTGTCGTTTAACGTAGGAGTGCACCAAGCCCCTCTTTATCTTATTGCCCAGGCCATTTACATTCCAGGTCAGTATACTAGGTCCTCTGGAGTCTCCAGGTCGTGTGTCATTGCCACCCGTCATTTACAGGCATGGTTCGATCAGTACAGTCGGTGTCTGGTATTGAGGCGTGTCGTGGAACCTTAAAGTGTGTGACTACATGTACATGTGTGCAACCCTCCCTCCCCCACCCCCTCTCCCTGAACTGAACTCCCCCCCTCCCCACCCCCCCTACGCCCAAAGCCGATGAAAAAATAGAACTCACCCCCCACCCCACCTCCCTCCCCTTCCAGTCCCATCTCCATTTGAGGCGGAACTGTCAGTAGGAGCGGGTCTGTCAATAATGATAATTCTTGACAAAATGCTGGCCCTGACATACTGGAGTCATCTCTCAGCATGACAAGCACTTGTGACAAAATACTGGCATAGTAGGGATAATTCTTGGCATAACAGGAACCCATCGTAAAGTAATGGCACTGCTACACAAGATATAAAACTTAGCATATCGGATAGCCTTGAAACATACTGGAACTATCATAGTTGATAAAAATCTTGGTATGGTGCCTTCCATAGCTAAATATAAAGTAGCCTTTCAAACCTGCCTCCGGCCTCTGCCATTGCAAGGCCTGCATATGCAGTTTACTGCCGCTGTGATGTGGCACATAAAGTGGTTGCCACGTCTGTGACTCTCCTTTTACTACATATCAGTCACTCATAAGGGAGGCCCTAGCTAGCCCTATGGACAGGGTGCACTGTAGGTAAAAGGTAGGACAAGTGCCTTAACTATGTGGCATGTCCTGGTAGTGACGAACAGCGTATTTTGTAATTCACTGCTGCGAGGTTGCCCTCTCATAGGAATGCTTTGGGGATTCCCTGATATGTGTTTCAGTGGTAATTCCTGATATGAGAGGGGTGGTCTGATCAAGTTTGGTATGTTTGGAATAGTGGTAATAAATGATGTTTAATGGTTATTTTAGAAGTGGGTATTTTGGTGTCCTATGTCTCTTTGTGCCTGCTTGCTTTGTATTGCATGTCTGGTTCTGGATAACACGGGCTTGGGAGGTGCAGTGGCTTCACAGGGCCTGGGTGAGTTAGCGCTAGGCTGAATAGGCTGATCTGCATTTGGAGTAGTAAGAAGAAGTAGCACCTGACCCAGAATAGGGCGGTGCCTGCCTTCCACAGCGCTGGCTCCACCCCACTGTGGTGTGTCTGGGACTATAGTCCACACTAACAATGGGCCCCACAGAACTGGGTTGTACTAGGTCCAGGGCCCTGTGCCATGGCAGAACAAAGACTTTCAGTGGTATAAATATTGAGGTTGTGACCCCATGTAAAGAACTTTTGTGCTTACTTGGATCTGAATGTAGGACACTAGTAGGAGGCACCGCTGTGGGACCCAGCTGCTGTCTTACGCTGGGAGGTCCTGCGTACTGGCCTGTCTGTGCCTATCTCTGCCCTCGTGGGTTTCAGGAGAAGAGCGCTGCAGGCTCCCTGGTTGTACCCTCCGGTGGGAGACAGGCTGAGCACCTGTGGTCAAGTGCAGGTGGGGGCACTTTTCTCCTATTGGTGGCAAAGGCGCTTTTGTTTGAGGAAGCGCTGTGTTTTGCAGCCGGGTTGTACCCCTGGCATGAAGGGAGACATATGGGCATCGAAAACTGAAGGTGGCCGCTCATCATCTGAGCAAGCACCACCAGAGCTGCAAGTGTAGCCGAGAAACCGATCAGAAGCCATAGGAAGCATCAGAAAGTCAGGCGAAGGACACCTGGATGTGAGCGGGGCTCTTGTATGAAAGGGGAAAGCCCTGTGTGTCTTCAGGGCCTGTTGTGGACGGGGCTGGTGGCAAGAGGGAAGTGGAGCCTTGCAGGCTCACAGGGCAGCTAGAAGTTGGACTGGAGCCTCAAGGGCTCCATGCTGCGGCCTCCCACTTCTCCAACCAGTCCGAGGAGAGGCAAACCACATACGTCAGCCAGAAGTCAGGCATAAAAGCGGTACAAAAGAGGGTGGTGATGGACGGAGCATCCGAACCAATCAAACACTCACACCCAGTCAAAAGATCTGGATTTAATCCATCACCGTTCTTTAGCCCACTCTGCCACCCCAGTTCAGACATGGCTATATGCAAATCAGTCTGACCCTGTGCCTCATGGGAACAGTCCAGCCCGAACTGCCAAGAAGTCAGGCATAGTCAGAAGCCTGACCATGGGCAGGGCTCCCTTGAAGAAGGAGGAGACCAACGAGGCTGCAGGGCAAGAAAGCACACGGGGGAAAAAGAAGGATCCGTGCTGGGATCGGAAGAGAAGATGTGCAGGCTTGGCTGGCATCTGTACCTCACAGACGCCGGTGACTGCATTTTTTATCATCTGCAGCACCAGGGGCATTCTCCATTGATGGAGACAGGGTGGGTTGCACGCCCACCACCCTTGTTTTCAGTGTTGAGCGCAAAGTCAGGTGAAGAGCCGAGTCAGCGTCACCACACGTGGCCAGGGTATCAGCTGCCCCGGATGGTAATGGGCAAGTGCTGGGATGCCCCTGGGCCCCTAGCCCTACTTTTTGGGCCCGAGCCTTATTGTGGGTCAAGGTAGCTCAGGGAAAACCTCGACAGAGGCCCCCGAGCACTGGTGGAGAAAGGAACCTTCACAAAACCACTGCGCAGTCCAAGTGGTGCGCGCGGAGGCACCGGGGCTGCCGCTTGACGGCTAGAGGGCTCCCAGAGATATTGTGGTACATGAGCAACTACAGTCTAGGTTCCTATTAGTAAAGGCAATTGCCTGGTGTGGGCACAACAATTCCCTAGTGTGTATAGGTGACCAGGGTATTCCCTGGCACCCTGCTGAAGTAATGTAATGGGTCATACTGCACAGCTGATGTGAGTAGATGATGTTTTATCTCCTGGCCAGTTAGGATTACAAACAGGTGCAGACTACTAGGGTGCACTGATGACTATGATGTTTTGCATAATATGTTATAGTAGGTAATGCCAGGATGTTCATGCCGCATGTGTTTATTATGCTAAGTGCAATGTTACCAGTAGTTACCGGTTGTCTTTTCTAACTGTGAATGATGATGGTGATGAGAGTGGCCTGATTGGTCATGTAGTGTATATAATCCCTGTAAATTCATACCAAGTGCCACGTGGCACAGTGTCTATATGTGATTACATTCTAATGTGTTTTATGAGTAATACAAAGGCTATTTTTAATATAACCTTGTGTGGAGTTTCTTTTGTGGAGTGCCTATTGTGTTGCTGCTGTGTGAGCATGTTGCGCAAACACTTTACACATTGCCTCTAGTATAAGCCTTATTCCTCTGCCGAGCTACCAAGGGGGTGAGCAGGGGTTATCTTCAGCGTTTAACTCCCTTGCCTTGACTAGAGTGGTGGTTTCTGCCTGGCTTAGGCGCAAGCCCCAGCCACCCACAAACCCCATTTCTAACAATATCCATAGCATCACTAGTCTAACATGCACATCTAGAAGGCTTCTTTCTTTTTATTAGAAATGATAGGCAATCACGATAGATTGGTAGTGGAGGCACTTCTGCTGATGCTGAAGATCGTTACATGCTGAGAAATCACCACACACTTGTCTGACATTTAATGAGGGGTGTCCAACTTAAGACCGAGACAGTGTCCTTCACTCTCTTCTGTCAGGTAAAGTGGTTGGATCTTCTCTTGGGGGGATTCATGGATTTACACCCATACACACTCTAGGTACACTCAGAGTTGGCAAAATGGTAACCTAGGCACACATAAATGGTGAATTTACACAGTGGTTATAAGTAAGTGCAAAGTACAAAATACAGAAATTGGACAGAATATTTCTTCAGAAATGTTGAGTAATGTTCAGCCTCCATAATCCGGAACACAGTGATCTGCCGGAGGGACTCCCCGGAGCGCACCCGCCTTGAGATCCACAATATTGCTGGAATTTTACGTCCCAGTCTTTGCAACCCCCTAACGGCATCCCACTACGCGGACTACAGAGTCTCAAGTTGGTCCACTGTTACCTGGTGTGACGATTCCCATTCCTTTAAGAAACACTGTTGAAATGTAACCAATGCATGGGGGATACTCGTCATTACCGCAATATTGATACGTCCAGAAAGAACAGACTTACCCGGACTGGTTTTTGCACAGCCGGGTCGGAATTATCACCGGCTGAGCAACAATCTGGATTCTCTTCATCTGTATTCAGCCCTGAGGAAGTCGCGGAAGTAATTTACACATGCGACAAAACACGTGTCGGCTGGTTCTTCCATTGATCACTGAATCTTAAGAAAAATGAAAAGGCTTAACATTACTCAACATTTCTGAAGACATTTTCTGTCCAATTTCAGTATTTTGTACTTAGCACTTACTTAAACACACTGTGAAAATTCACCATTTATGTGTGCCTAGGTTTCTGTTTTGCTTGTTGAGTGAGGGTTTCTTACCCACACACATTTGGGGGGTTACGGGGCTCATCCCCTCTCCTAGCTGCACCATACAGATGAGACTTTGATTTTACAATTTGTTGCGTATATAGAGCAGAGTGCCTTGGATCTTTTCCCTGATTACAAACATCCTTCCTCTAGTTCTCTACACTCAGAGTAGGGTCCGCATCATAGAAGTACGTTAGATTACCATGTCTTGAATATATGCCTGCGTACTGGCCTGCCTGTGCCCAGCTCTGTCCTTGTGGGTTTCAGGAGAAGAGTGCTGCAGGCTCCCTGGTTGTGCCCTGAGGTGGGAGACAGGCTGAGCACCTGTGGTCAAGTGCAGGTGGGGCGCTTTTTTCCTATTGGTGGCAAAGGCGCTTTTGTTTGAGGAAGCGCTGTGTTTTGCAGCCGGGTTGTACCCCTGGCATGAAGGGAGACTCATGGGCATCGAAAACTAAAGGTGGTTGCTCATCATCTGAGCAAGCATCACCAGAGCTGCAAGTGTTGCCCAGCAAATGATCAGAAGCCATAGGAAACATCAGAAAGTCAGGCGAAGGACACCTTGATGTGAGTGGGGCTCCTGTACGAAAGGGGAAAGCCCTGTGTGTCTTCAGGTCCTGTTGTGGACGGGGCTGGTGGCAAGAGGGAAGAGGAGCCTCGCAGGATCACTGGGCAGCTAGAAGTTGGACTGGAGCCTCAAGGGCTCCATGCTGCGGCCTCCCACTTCTCCAACCAGTCCGAGGAGAGGCAAACCACGTACGTCAGCCAGAAGTCAGGCATAGTCAGAAGCCTGACCATGGGCGGGGCTCCCTTGAAGAAGGAGGAGACCAACGAGGCTGCAGGGCAAGAAAGCACACGGGGGGAAAAGAAGGATGCGTGCTGGGATCGGAAGAGAAGATGTGCAGGCTTGGCTGGCATCTGTACCTCACAGACGCCGGTGACTGCATTTTTTATCATCTTCAGCACCAGGGGCATTCTCCATTGATGGAGACAAGGTGGGTTGCACTCCCACCACCCTTGTTTTCAGTGTTGAGCGCAAAGTCAGGTGAAGAGCCGAGTCGGCGTCACCACACGTGGCCTGGGTATCAGCTGCCCCGGATGGTAGTGGGCAAGTGCTGGGATGACCCTGGGCCCCTAGCCCTACTTTTTGGGCCCGAGCCTTATTGTGGGTCAAGGTAGCTCAGGGAAAACCTCGACAGAGGCCCCCGAGCTCTGGTGGAGAAAGGAACCTTCACAAAACCACTGCGCAGTCCAACTGGTGCGCGCGGAGGCACCGGGTATGCCGCTTGACGGCTAGAGGGCTCTCAGAGATATTGTGGTACATGAGCAACTACAGTCTAGGTTCCTATTAGTAAAGGCAATTGCCTGGTGTGGGCACAAAAATTCCCTAGTGTGTATAGGTGACCAGGGTATTCCCTGGCACCCTGCTGAAGTAATGTAATGGGTCATACTGCACAGCTGATGTGAGTAGATGATGTTTTATCTCCTGGCCAGTTAGGATTGCAAACAGGTGCAGACTACTAGGGTGCACTGATGACTATGATGTTTTGCATAATATGTTATACTAGGTAATGCCAGGATGTTCATGCCGCATGTGTTTATTATGCTAAGTGCAATGTTACCAGTAGTTACCGGTTGTCTTTTCTAACTGTGAATGATGATGGTGATGAGAGTGGCCTGATTGGTCATGTAGTGTATATAATCCCTGTAAATTCATACCAAGTGCCACGTGGCACAGTGTCTATATGTGATTACATTCTAATGTGTTTTATGAGTAATACAAAGGCTATTTTTAATATAACCTTGTGTGGAGTTTCTTTTGTGGAGTGCCTATTGTGTTGCTGCTGTGTGAGCATGTTGCGCAAACACTTTACACATTGCCTCTAGTATAAGCCTTATTCCTCTGCCAAGCTACCAAGGGGGTGAGCAGGGGTTATCTTCAGCGTTTAACTCCCTTGCCTTGACTAGAGTGGTGGTTTCTGCCTGGCTTAGGCGCAAGCCCCAGCCACCCACAAACCCCATTTCTAACAATATCCATAGCATCACTAATCTAACATGCACATCTAGAAGGCTTCTTTCTTTTTATTAGAAATTATAGGCAATCACGATAGATTGGTAGTGGAGGCACTTCTGCTGATGCTGAAGATCGTTACATGCTGAGAAATCACCACACACTTGTCTGACATTTAATGAGGGGTGTCCAACTTAAGACCGAGACAGTGTCCTTCACTCTCTTCTGTCAGGTAAAGTGGTTGGATCTTCTCTTGGGGGGATTCATGGATTTACACCCATACACACTCTAGGTACACTCAGAGTTGGCAAAACGGTAACCTAGGCACACATAAATGGTGAATTTACACAGTGTGTATAAGTAAGTGCAAAGTACAAAATACAGAAATTGGACAGAATATTTCTTCAGAAATGTTGAGTAATGTTCAGCCTCCATAATCCGGAACACAGTGATCTGCCGGAGGGACTCCCCGGAGCGCACCCGCCTTGAGATCCACAATATTGCTGGAATTATACGTCCCAGTCTTTGCAACCCCCTAACGGCATCCCACTACGCGGACTACAGAGTCTCAAGTTGGTCCACTGTTACCTGGTGTGACGATTCCCATTCCTTTAAGAAACACTGTTGAAATGTAACCAATGCATGGGGGATACTCGTCATTACCGCAATATTGATACGTCCAGAAAGAACAGACTTACCCGGACTGGTTTTTGCACAGCCGGGTCGGAATTATCACCGGCTGAGCAACAATCTGGATTCTCTTCATCTGTATTCAGCCCTGAGGAAGTCGCGGAAGTAATTTACACATGCGACAAAACACGTGTCGGCTGGTTCTTCCATTGATCACTGAATCTTAAGAAAAATTAAAAGGCTTAACATTACTCAACATTTCTGAAGACATTTTCTGTCCAATTTCAGTATTTTGTACTTAGCACTTACTTAAACACACTGTGAAAATTCACCATTTATGTGTGCCTAGGTTTCTGTTTTGCTTGTTGAGTGAGGGTTTCTTACCCACACACATTTGGGGGGTTACGGGGCTCATCCCCTCTCCTAGCTGCACCATACAGATGAGACTTTGATTTTACAATTTGTTGCGTATATAGAGCAGAGTGCCTTGGATCTTTTCCCTGATTACAAACATCCTTCCTCTAGTTCTCTACACTCAGAGTAGGGTCCGCATCATAGAAGTACGTTAGATTACCATGTCTTGAATATATGCCTGCGTACTGGCCTGCCTGTGCCCAGCTCTGTCCTTGTGGGTTTCAGGAGAAGAGTGCTGCAGGCTCCCTGGTTGTGCCCTCAGGTGGGAGACAGGCTGAGCACCTGTGGTCAAGTGCAGGTGGGGCGCTTTTTTCCTATTGGTGGCAAAGGCGCTTTTGTTTGAGGAAGCGCTGTGTTTTGCAGCCGGGTTGTACCCCTGGCATGAAGGGAGACTCATGGGCATCGAAAACTAAAGGTGGTTGCTCATCATCTGAGCAAGCACCACCAGAGCTGCAAGTGTTGCCCAGCAAACGATCAGAAGCCATAGGAAACATCAGAAAGTCAGGCGAAGGACACCTTGATGTGAGTGGGGCTCCTGTACGAAAGGGGAAAGCCCTGTGTGTCTTCAGGTCCTGTTGTGGACGGGGCTGGTGGCAAGAGAGAAGAGGAGCCTCGCAGGATCACTGGGCAGCTAGAAGTTGGACTGGAGCCTCAAGGGCTCCATGCTGCGGCCTCCCACTTCTCCAACCAGTCCGAGGAGAGGCAAACCACGTACGTCAGCCAGAAGTCAGGCATAGTCAGAAGCCTGACCATGGGCGGGGCTCCCTTGAAGAAGGAGGAGACCAACGAGGCTGCAGGGCAAGAAAGCACACGGGGGGAAAAGAAGGATGCGTGCTGGGATCGGAAGAGAAGATGTGCAGGCTTGGCTGGCATCTGTACCTCACAGACGCCGGTGACTGCATTTTTTATCATCTTCAGCACCAGGGGCATTCTCCATTGATGGAGACAGGGTGGGTTGCACTCCCACCACCCTTGTTTTCAGTGTTGAGTGCAAAGTCAGGTGAAGAGCCGAGTCGGCGTCACCACACGTGGCCTGGGTATCAGCTGCCCCGGATGGTAGTGGGCAAGTGCTGGGATGACCCTGGGCCCCTAGCCCTACTTTTTGGGCCCGAGCCTTATTGTGGGTCAAGGTAGCTCAGGGAAAACCTCGACAGAGGCCCCCGAGCTCTGGTGGAGAAAGGAACCTTCACAAAACCACTGCGCAGTCCAAGTGGTGCGCGCGGAGGCACCGGGTATGCCGCTTGACGGCTAGAGGGCTCTCAGAGATATTGTGGTACATGAGCAATTACAGTCTAGGTTCCTATTAGTCAAGGCAGTTGCCTGGTGTGGGCACAAAAGTGCCCTAGTGTGTATAGGTGACCAGGGTATTCCCTGGCACCCTGCTGAAGTAATGTAATGGGTCATACTGCACAGCTGATGTGAGTAGATGATGTTTTATCTCCTGGCCAGTTAGGATTACTAACAGGTGCAGACTACTAGGGTGCACTGATGACTATGATGTTTTGCATAATATGTTATACTAGGTAATGCTAGGATGTTCATGCCGCATGTGTTTATTATGCTAAGTGCAATGTTACCAGTAGTTACCGGTTGTCTTTTCTAACTGTGAATGATGATGGTGATGACAGTGGCCTGATTGGTCATGTAGTGTATATAATCCCTGTAAATTCATACCAAGTGCCACGTGGCACAGGGCCCGATACACATAACTAACTTAAGACAACATCCTAAACTTACTACTTTTGGTATTCACAGAAGTTAGGATTTTGTCTTAAGACAAACTTAAGACAGACTTAAGTTAAGATTTTGTCTTAAGTTTGTCTTAAGTCTGTCTTAAGTCTGTCTTAAGTGTGTTTTAAGACAAAATCCTAACTTCTGTGACTACCAAAAGTAGTAAGTTTAGGATTTTGTCTTAAGTTAGTTCTGTGAATCGGGCCCACAGTGTCTATACGTGATTACATTCTAATGTGTTTTATGAGTAATACAAAGGCTATTTTTAATATAACCTTGTGTGGAGTTTCTTTTGCGGAGTGCCTATTGTGTTGCTGCTGTGTGAGCATGTTGCGCAAACACTTTACACATTGCCTCTAGTATATGCCTTATTCCTCTGCCAAGCTACCAAGGGGGTGAACAGGGATTATCTTCAGCGTTTAACTCCCTTGCCTTGACTAGAGTGGTGGTTTCTGCCTGGCTTAGGCGCAAGCCCCAGCCAGCCACAAACCCCATTTCTAACAATATCCATAGCATCACTAATCTAACATGCACATCTAGAAGGCTTCTTTCTTTTTTTAGAAATTATAGGCATCCCGATAGATTGGTAGAGGAGGCACTTCTGCTGACACTGAAGATCGTTACATGCTGAGAAATCACCACACACTGGTCTGACATTTAATGAGTGGTGTCCAACTTAAGACCGAGACAGGGTCCTTCACTCTCTCCTATCAGGTAAAGTGGTTGGATCTTCTCTTGGGGGGATTCATGGAGTTACACCCATACACACTCTAGGTACACTCAGAGTAGGCAAAACGGAACCCTAGGCACACATAAACGGTGAATTTACACAGTGTGTATAAGTAAGTGCAAAGTACAAAATACAGAAATTGGACAGAAAATGTCATCAGAACTGTTGAGTAACGTTGAGCCTCCATAACCCGGAACACAGTGATCTGCGGGAGGGACTCCCCGGAGCGCACCCGCCTTGATATCCACAATATTGCTGGAATTATACGTCCCAGTCTTTGCAACCCCCTCACGGCATCCCACTACACAGACTACTGAGTCTCTAGTTGGTCCACTGTGACCTGGTGTGACGATTCCCATTCCTTTAAGAAACACTGTTGAAATGTAACCAATGCATGGGGGATACTCGTCATTACCGCAATATTAATACGTCCAGAAAGAACAGACTTACCCGGACTGGTTTTTGCACAGCCGGGTCGGAATTATCACCGGCTGAGCAACAATCTGGATTCTCTTCATCTGTATTCAGCCCTGAGGAAGTCGCGGAAGTAATTTACATATGCGACAAAACACGTGTCGGCTGGTTCTTCCATTGATCACTGAATCTTAAGAAAAATTAAAAGGCTTAACATTACTCAACATTTCTGAAGACATTTTCTGTCCAATTTCAGTATTTTGTACTTTGTGTGCCTAGGTTTCTGTTTTGCTTGTTGAGTGAGGGTTTCTTACCCACACACATTTGGGGGGTTACTGGGATCATCCCCTCTCCTAGCTGCACCATACAGATGATACTTTGATTTTAAAATTTGTTGCGAATATAGAGCAGAGCGCCTTGGATCTTTTCCCTGATTACAAAAAACCCTTCCTCTAGTTCTCCACTGTTGGAAATGGGATCCCTGGCTGGCCAGGGCTTGCGCCAAAGTCAGTCAGAGACCACCACTCCCAAGTCAGGGCAAGGGAGTTACATGCCAAGATAACCCCTGCTCACCCTCTAGGTAACGTGGCACGAGCAGCAAGGCTAAACTCGGAGGCGATGTGAGTTAAGTATTTGCGCACACACCCCAGCAACAACACCCAAAGGCCCACCACAAAGGAAACTCCACACAAGGTTATATAAAAATAGCCTTTGTATTACACCAAAACACATTAGATAAAAACACACACTTTACAATGTGCCAGAGGCACGGGCAGAATTTACAGGGGATATGTACAAGACAGGGCCACCTGGATCACTGTCAGGAAACAGAAGTAACACTTTCAGAAATAGCACTTAGAATGTAAATCACTGTAGCACAAAATATAAAAATAGAGCACACAACCAGTAACTACTGGTAACCAGGACCTCGCTAACACCACCTGCACTAGAAGAAAACAACCACCTAAGTATCACAATACCTGTAGGGGTGTAGGAACACAACACATGATGCAATGCATAACATTCATTCAGAGGTGTAAGGAAGGAAAACACATGATGCATCAACAATACATTCAGAGGTGTAAGAACAAGGCACATGACGCATAAAAACACATTCAGAGGTGCAGAAAATGAACAATTGCGCCAAACTCACATAAGTCACCACCTGTGACTGTCCATGGGCAGGAACACCAGAACTGTCCCAATGTCAGGGCCTAAACGTGGCAGCTGCCCACGAAGTGCTGGGCAGCTGTGTGAGACAAGTCTTAGGCCAACCCTGGATCCTCGCAGGCTCTGGCCAAAAGAATTGCCCCTAGAGCCTCTCTGGGCTCGTAATGAACAAATTGGCCCCACGAGCCTCTCCGGACTCTAAGGAACCGAAATGCCCTCTGCACTGGGGGAGTGGCCCGCTGTCAGCCGGGGCCGCTCTACCCTTTCAATGATGCCCCCAACCGAAGTTAGCACGAGTGAGAGGGGGGCGGGCACCGGCAATGTGCCCTGGCGCCTCCCCCTCTTCCCCAACCTCGCACCACGGAGCTTCGGCCTCACACCCCCCTCCTCCGGGGCAGCTCCACTCACCGGGCTCCTCACAGGGGGGGGGCTCCTCCGGATATTCAGCTGCTGGGGCAGGTCGTCTTTGCTGGCTGCGGGGCTCTCCCTTCACTCAGGGAGCCTCGTAGAAGACGCCGGCTGCAGGATTCTTCCTCCCCGGCTGCTGCAGGAGTCCGGGGCTCTCTCCTCACTTGGGAGCCCCGGTCAGGAAAGGCAGGCTGCTTCCGGCTGTCCCGCAGTCCTGCCCACGGGTTGCCTGGCTTCCGGCCGGGCAGCCAATTGCAGCGCGGCCCCTCGGGCGAGCCTCCAGGCTCCAGGGCGCGCTGCTCTCAGGATTCTGCAGGCAACTATGGGGCAAATGAAGGCGGCACTGAGCTGGGCAATGCTGGGTGGGCACCGGCCCTCCCTAGACTATAAAGCGAGGTGGGCACTCGCTAGCCAAGAACAGCGCAAGGTCCCTGGCAGGGTGGGCACCTGCCAGGGGACTCCAAAACGGCAAACAGCGGCGTGGGCAGCCGCAAAAGGAAAATCAAAGCGCTCCCAGCGCTTAGCAGCAACCACAGCACTTCTAGGCGCCAGAGGCAAGAATCCAGTGCTCCCAGCGCTAGATGAGAAATCAAACGCTCCCAGGTGCCCTCAGCAGGGCAGAGTCCCAAAAATGTCCTTAGGTAGGCAGGGGGGCATGGCTGGGCCCAGAGCCAGCACACTGGGTCTCCAGGCAGGGAGACACTCCAAGTGGCGGTCCTCTGGCCCAGCGTCAGCAGCAGCAGCCCCCTCAGGATCCTGGAAGAGAACAACCTCTGTGGGGACACAGCCCCATTTTTATACAGTAAATCCTTTGTCTGTAGGTGCGGGGTGGGGGCAGATGGTCTGTGAGCACTCTTGATGTGCTCATCAGCACACTCTATTCACTGGCAGGGCTAGGGTCGTTAGACGCACCACAGGGGGGCAGAGCCAGCATTGTCAGGGGAAAACCCAGCCTCATTCAGGACACAGGTACACTCCTCCCCAGCCATCAGCATGCTAATCTCCCACTCACCACCGGGCAGACCCATCCAGACTTCCTGGAGCCTGGCATGCCAGCCAGCTCCAGCCAATCACACGCCAGCACCCTCACAGCACACGTACAGCCATGTCTGGGAATGGCACTTCCCCACTAGACACATACAAGCTGCACATACCATCGCGCAGCATTCACTCCCACGAGTTTGCACATACCAAAACTCGAGCCTGCACTCCCCACGCATCAGGAACTACCAGGGACACATACATTCCCCATGCATTCCTATGGGAGGGCAGGCCTACCTGACTCCACGCACTCAGTGTGCGCACGCACTTTCCACTGGGACACAGTGAAAGTGAGCAGATCCCAAAAATCACCATCACCAATTCACCATTTAAAGCAAAAAGTCTAGGGGTGAACCTGCCCTAAGGGCCAAGTCCAACACAACCCCTTTCCAGTCAAAACGCAGGGTAGAACAATCACCACCGTGATGGACTTCCCTGCTTGGGGCGATAGAACACGGACACGGGCCAGCAACTGCAGGGACACCCTCCTGTTCTACGCCACGGTGAACCCATGGGATTCCTTCTCAACACACTGTCTGGACCAACTGGGCTACCCCACTGGTACTCCCAAGCTGTCCGCGGCCAGGACCAGGCCCTGGGCCACCCAGGTGCCACTGGTCCTTGCCTATCCGCAGAGCGGGGGGTAGTAACCCCTGGCACATAGTAGCCCTTCTCCACTCTCCCTGTCTGCAAGACAGGACTAGACTGCCACTGGTTCTCCAGTCTAGGGTCTACAACCTCAGGCGGACCAGGAGTCTCGGGGAAGGCTCTCCTCCCCCTACCTCTTCTCCTAGGGTTCCTCTTCCTCCGGCGAGGGGTACACCTAGAACGCCATTCCAACCCAGGGTTTAACCACTCAGGTTGCACCGGGGTCAGAGGTGGGCTCTCCCACCCTCTGCACCCCCTTCCAGAGGTCTGCCCTCTCCCAACTGGAGAAGTTCCTCTGGAAGAAGAACCGGTCTGTGCACTGGTTACAGTCGTCCTACCCTTCAGGTCAGGCTGACCCTGAACCTGGCCTCCCAACCTCCGGTCTAAAACCTTTGGTGGAACAATTGCCTGGCACTCCAGGACTTCTGGGGATTCACACACCATCCCCCTGAGGCTGACACATGACCCATGTGTCATGTGACTATCTGTCTGGCGCAGATCTCCCGCTCCCTGTCCACCTGACAGTGCGCGAAGATCCCCCAGAACAGAAGTGGTGCCACCCGGGTCCCCCCAAGAAGATCTAGCCCAACTGGCTAGTCCCTGGTCCACTGGTGCATCCACTGGGAAACTCATCCCCCAATCACTCCTCACGCTGGACTCCTGTACCCTCCCTACCGGAGCGGTACTGCCAGCCTCTAGAACCACCGGAGCTCTGGTTACAGACGCTCCAGGTCCTCTACTCACTAGGAGATCCTCCTCAAATGGACTAACAGGACAGCCTAGGTCCCCAACCTGGTGTTCCCTCAAGAAACCATCCAAGTCCTGAGGCAGGGCTTCGGGCGTCTGGAGAACCTCGGTCTCCCCCTCACTCCTGCTCCACTGAGCCAGGCAGTAAGCCCCTACGCCCTCCTCGCTATCCTGGGACCTAGCTGGGCTACACTGAGCCTCTTCCACCACGCTGGGCTGGAAGATCCCTGAACCACTACTTTTGGAATCACTCCCTAATGACTCTAGAGAACCTCTGGCCCTTTCCCAGCGGTCTGCTTCATCTGCAAGCTCACATGCGTCAGACAATCCACACCCCAACAGGTGTTGGCGCAACCCTGGTGAACAACAACTGAGCACCTGCTCTTTGACAATCAGATCAAACAAGACTTCAAAATCATCTCTCGTGTGAACCTGCACCCAATCAAACAGTGTCCCACAACATTCATCCTCAAACTCCTCCCACGACTGGTGAGGCAGCTTCCTACTGCCCCTGAATTTCAACCTATACTCCTCTTCCTGGGAAACAGGTACCAGACTGGGGGAACTGGGACTGGGATTGCTCGCACTGGGCTCTATATAGCTGCCACCACTGGACTCAACCCTTCCTGGGGAATCCAGACACTCAACACTGCGCGCAGGGGATAGTCTACCCTCCAGAGCTACTTTGCCTCTGGTAGAGGCCCTCTCAGCCTCCTCTATCCTTTCCTGCGCTAAGACCCTCTCAGTCTATAGCTGTTGCTTCTTAACCTCCAGCTGTTGCTTTCTAACGCCCAGCTGTGCCATAGCCTGGGCATGCTCCAACCTGAGCTTTTCTAAAGCCAGCTGGTGCTCCCTTTCTCTCCTCCTATCTTCCAGCTCCTCTGGGGACAGGAAAAGGGATGAGGCGCTGCCTCCTACGCTGGACCCAGCAAGGGACTCCCTATCTATGGGGTCCTCACTATCTGCTGGCGTCCCTGTGCTATCATTTTCTTCCTCCTCCTCAGACTCTTCAGGGCTCCCCTCAGACCCACCACCCTCATAGTGTGAGACCCGGGCCCTCTCCTCACTGTGCTCACGCTCCCAGTCCTCCTTCTGCCATTGGATTAGGTTACCCCTAAGTTGGGACTGGGTGTCTGACTCATTCACTGCAATTTCTCTCTCCTCGCAAAACTCTCTCAGTTCATGCATAAACAGACACCAGACATTAAAAGCAGACTCCATCTTGGCAAGATGCTCACAGACACGTGCAACACAGGGGACTTAACTGTCAGAGCTGAAGCAAGAGTACAAATTACAAAGGTATTCAGCAAGTTCCCTACCACAGAGAACTCACACTCACTTGCTTAGTGCCACAAACCATTCATCCACACACAACCCTCCCCTCGGACTGGTAAGGCAGTTTCTACCACCCCTGATTTCTCAACCTGACCACACGTGACACAGGTACCGACTCTGGGCGTAGGGTGGGGGAACAAATGTACTGGACACAATTGCACAATGATACCTTCAGGAGAAGAAAATATGAGACTTAAAAAAAAACAATCCCCTAAAATGTGGTCATCTAAAATGCAGAGTTTTGTGGTGCAGCCAGCTGCCACTGTGGTACAACGCAAACACACATCCTCATCCTCACCGCTTGCAGCCAATGTTGGAAATGGGACCAAAGTCGCCAAAGTCAGTCAGAGACCACCACTCCCAAGTCAGAGCAAGGGAGTTACACGCCAAGATAACCCCTGCTCACCCTCTAGGTAACGTGGCGCGAGCAGCAAGGCTAAACTCGGAGGGGATGTGAGTTAAGTATTTGCGCACGCACCCCAGCAACAACACCCAAAGGCCCACCACAAAGGAAACTCCACACAAGGTTATATAAAAATAGCCTTTGTATTACACCAAAACACATTAGATAAAAACACACACTTTACAATGTGCCAGAGGCACGGGCAGAATTTACAGGGGATATGTACAAGACAGGGCCACCTGGACCACTGTCAGGAATCAGAAGTAACACTTTCAGAAATAGCACTTAGAATGTAGATCACTGTAGCACAAAATATAAAAATAGAGCACACAACCAGTAACTACTGGTAACCAGGACCTCGCTAGCACCACCTGCACTAGGAGAAAACAACCACCTAAGTATGACAATACCTGTAGGGGTGTAGGAACATAACACATGATGCAATGCATAACATTCATTCAGAGGTGTAAGGAAGGAAAACACATGATGCATCAACAATACATTCAGAGGTGTAAGAACAAGGCACATGACGCATAAAAACACATTCAGAGATGCAGAAAATGAACAATTGCGCCAAACTCACATAAGTCACCACCTGTGACTGTCCATGGGCAGGAACAACAGAACTGTCCCAATGTCAGGGCCTAAACGTGGCAGCTGCCCACGAAGTGCTGGGAAGCTGTGTGAGACAAGGCTTGGGCCTACCCTGGATCCTCGCAGGCTCTGGCCAAAAGAATTGCCCCCAGAGCCTCTCTGGGCTCGTAATGAACAAATTGGCCCCACGAGCCTCTCCGGACTCTAAGGAACCGAAATGCCCTCTGCACTGGGGGAGCGGCCCGCTGTCAGCCGGGGCCGCTCTACCCTTTCAATGATGCCCCCAACCGAAGTTAGCACGAGTGAGAGGGGGGCGGGCACCGGCAATGTGCCCCGACGCCTCCCCCTCTTCCCCAACCTCGCATCACGGAGCTTCGGCCTCACACCCCCTCCTCCCGGGCAGCTCCACTCACCGGGCTCCTGTGGCAGGGGGGGGGCTCCTCCGGATATTCAGCTGCTGGGGCGGGTCGTCTTTGCTGGCTGCGGGGCTCTCCCTTCACTCAGGGAGCCTCGTAGAAGACACCGGCTGCAGGATTCTTCCTCCCCGGCTGCTGCAGGAGTCCGGGGCTCTCTCCTCACTTGGGAGCCCCGGGCAGGAAAGGCAGGCTGCTTCCGGCTGTCCCGCAGTCCCGCCCACGGGTTGCCTGGCTTCCGGCCGGGCAGCCAATTACAGCGCGGCCCCTCGAGCGAGCCTCCAGGCTCCGGGGCGCGCTGCTCTCAGGATTCTGCAGGCAACTACGGGGCAAATGAAGGCGGCACTGAGCTGGGCAATGCTGGGTGGGCACCGGCCCTCCCTGGACTATAAAGCGAGGTGGGCACTCGCTAGCCAAGAACAGCGCAAGGTCCCTGGCAGGGTGGGCACCTACCAGGGGACTCCAAAACGGCAAACAGCGGAGTGGGCAGCCGCAAAAGGAAAAGCAAAGCGCTCCCAGCGCTTAGCAGCAACATCAGCACTTCTAGGCGCCAGAGACAAGAATCCAGCGCTCCCAGCGCTAGATGGGAAATCAAACGCTCCCAGGTGCCCTCAGCAGGGCAGAGTCCCAAAAATGTCCTTAGGTAGGCAGGGGGGCAAGGCTGGGCCCAGAGCCAGCACACTGGGTCTCCAGGCAGGGAGACACTCCAAGTGGCGGTCCTCTGGCCCAGCGTCAGCAGCAGCAGCCCCCTCAGGATCCTGGAAGAGAACAACCTCTGTGGGGACACAGCCCCATTTTTATACAGTAAATCCTTTGTCTGTAGGTGCAGGGTGGGGGCAGAACCAGTCGCAGCTGGTCTGTGAGCACTCTTGATGTGCTCATCAGCACACTCTATTCACTGGCAGGGCTAGGGTCATTAGACGCACCACAGGGGGGCGGAGCCAGCATTGTCAGGGGAAAACCCAGCCTCATTCAGGACACAGGTACACTCCTCCCCAGCCATCAGCATGCTAATCTCCCACTCACCACCGGGCAGACCCATCCAGACTTCCTGGAGCCTGGCATGCCAGCCAGCTCCAGCCAATCACACGCCAGCACCCTCACAGCACACGTACAGCCATGTCTGGGAATGGCACTTCCCCACTAGACACATACAAGCTGCACATACCATCGCGCAGCATTCACTCCCACGAGTTCGCACATACTAAACTCGAGCCTGCACTCCCCACGCATCAGGAACTACCAGGGACACATACATTCCCCATGCATTCCTATGGGAGGGCAGGCCTACCTGACTCCACGCACTCAGTGTGCGCACGCACTTTCCACTGGGACACAGTGAAAGTGCGCAGAACCCAAAAATCACCATCACCAATTCACCATTTAAAGCAAAAAGTCTAGGGGTGAACCTGCCCTAAGGGCCAAGTCCAACATCTACACTCAGAGTAGGGTCCGCATCATAGAAGTACGTTAGATTACCATGTCTTGAATATATGCCTGCGTACTGGCCTGCCTGTGCCCAGCTCTGTCCTCGTGGGTTTCAGGAGAAGAGTGCTGCAGGCTCCCTGGTGGTACCCTCAGGTGGGAGACAGGCTGAGCACCTGTGGTCAAGTGCAGGTGGGGCGCTTTTTAGGTTTCGACCTGGCCGTAGCTCTGCGAAGCAGGGCTACGCCCAGGCGAAAGCTATTGTTTTTTACATTATGGGGGACTTGAATCCGCCCCTTCTTCCATTGGCTAGCTCCATAAATGGAGGCTAGCCATTGGAAGACAGCGTTGTCAATCAGTCTTTCCCAGTGAGAACGCGATTCGGGGGCGTTTCTGGGTCTTTTTTTAAGCCCCGCCCTCTCCTCTTCCCATTGGCTGGAATGTTACCTTCCAGCCAATGGGAAGGGGAGAGCACGCAAACACGCCTCCGAACCTGTTGCTCTGTTCCAGACTTGTTTTGGATAGTTATAAAGAGGTATAGTGAGACTGTTTCATTAAAGCGGGTTTTTCAATACTATTACGTAGTCAGTCGTTCTTGAAAACATCCCCCCCAATCACAGCTCCCAAGAAAAAAGTTATTGCAGCCGATATTTGCCCGAGAATATGGCCAACATAGCCAGCATTATGATGTATTTCAATAAAATGGTCAGAATGTCTGCTTCGGTGCCATTTTGCTCCACAGAAACCTCGTGGTTGAAGTGTACAGCTCTGCTGCTGACAAAAGGAACCTCTCGGCTGCCACCTTGAAGATCGTTACACGCGGATTTTACCTCTGTAACACATAAAAGAGGAAAAACAAAGACGCGTTTTTTTTCTTTTGAAACTCGCCTGGTCATCGTGTAGCCGAAGCTCTTAGCTAGGATTTTGCCATCAAGATGTCCAACGCCTCTGTCCCCCCAGACATGATTAATTTACGTCTTATCTTGGTAAGTGGGAAGACAAAAGAATTCCTGTTTTCGCCCAATGATTCAGCGGCAGATATTGCTAAGCATGTATATGACAACTGGCCAATGGACTGGGAAGAGGAGCAAGTCAGCAGTCCAAACATTCTACGGCTTATATATCAGGGACGGTTTCTACATGGCAACGTAACATTAGGAGCACTAAAGCTGCCTCTGGGAAAAACCCCAGTGATGCACTTGGTGGCGAGAGAGACTTTGCCAGAACCGAACTCTCAAGGTCAGAGGAACCGTGAAAAGACAGGCGAGAGCAACTGCTGCGTGATCCTGTAAGCACTGTGCAGCGTGCAATTGTCGGCGAACGCAAAACCCGTTTCCGCTTTCGTATGCAGTGTCGGTGCAATGCCTATTTGAAGATCGTCCATCATTAATCTTGAATTTAGCCAAGGGATTTAATGCCCCACCTACACAGATCCGCGTGTCCTCTGGCTACTGCAGGATGTGGCCTACCCGGCTCTTCATCCTTCAGTGCTGATGAATTGAGGCACAGTTCAGCCGGATAATGGCATAATAGAATTATCTTACATATTAAAAGCTGTAACCTTTTAGATAAACTGAAAGTCCTAAGCTGACATTGTGTTCTGTAAACTTAATAAAAGCGTCCACACCCTGAAAAAAAAAAAAAAAAAAGAAGTGTACAGCTCAGAGTCACACACCACACTGGGAACGCCTCAGAGCTTTGTAAATATGGATGCGTTACGCTTCCATTGAAGCTTGGCCTGCAGTGTATACAGGGTTGTGCAAGGTGCAATTGTCGGCGAGCACCAGTGTGTGTGCTCAAACGGAAGCATAAAAAACAGCCGGAGCAAAACCCGTTTCCTAACCGCTTTCGTATGCAGTGTCGGTGCAATGCCTATTTGAAGATCGTCCATTATTAATCAGGAATTTAGCCAAGGGATTTAATGGCCCACCTACACAGATCCACGTGTCCTCTGGCTACTGCAGGATGTGGCCTACCCGGCTCTTCATCCTTCAGTGCTGATGAATTGAGGCACAGTTCAGCCGGATAATGAGAACGCTCCATGGTTAATTGCTATGAAAACAGCTCAGTCACACACCACACTGGGCACGCCTCAGAGCTTTGTAAATATGGATGCGTTACGCTTCCATTGAAGCTTGGCCTGCAGTGTATACAGGGTTGTGCAAGGTGCAATTGTCGGCGAGCACCAGTGTGTGTGCTCAAACGGAAGCATTAAAAACAGCCGAACGCAAAACCCGTTTCCTAACTGCTTTCGTATGCAGTGTCGGTGCAATGCCCATTTGAAGATCGTCCATTATTAATCAGGAATTTAGCCAAGGGATTTAATGCCCCACCTACACAGATCCGCGTGTCCTCTGGCTACTGCAGGATGTGCGTCCTCAAAATTCTACCTTTTTACCCATTGCTTTTAGTTAATTTACCCATTGCTTTTAGTTATATTTTTCAGTCTACTATATTTTACACTTATTTTTAACACTTTAGCTACATTACTTTCAGTTTGCCATTTACGTGTGCACTCCAGAAACGGGTTCTTCGCAGTTCTAAAAATTAGCTACCTTTTTATTCGTGCAAAAATGTCGTAATGCGAAGGGGGTGTTAATCTAATACTATTGCTTCTTTAAAATGTAATGTTCAAAGGTTGAAAAATACAGATTTCTAATTCCCTCACCAACAAGCTGTGCCGTGATGCGGAGTAATAGCAAGCTGGGCTAGTGTTAAATACGTATAAACAATTACTCACTAAAATATAATGTTCAAAGGTAGAAAAATACAGTTGCGCGCGCAACAGCACCAAATTAGATGCATCACGCACAACAAAATGTTAAAACATTCGTTTTCACCTTAATTGACGTAAATGAGGCAGCTGTTGGTAATTTATTTAATTTAAGTAACAGACATTTTTTTTCATTTCACAGTATTTAAACCAGTAATGCAACCGTCGGAAACTTTTCTGGAAAGGACACCGCCAGGTATACTTCAGGACAGCGGACTTATTCGTGTTACCTAAAACAGTAAGTAACTTTGTGCTTGGTAAAAGAAAATAGGCTCTCGTATTAGCGTGTTTGCATTTCTTTGTACTTCTTCCTTTGCTCTCTGTACTTGAAATAATTTATTTAAAAAAATCTATACCTGTTCCTGTTTTTTTTTAACAAAGTATACAATGTTTTTTTAAACTACTGCAGAAATATTCACATTAGAGTTTCTTAGATTGCTGTTTTCACTGAGGGAAACTACATGTACGATAGCTATTTACGTCCTCAAAATTCTACCTTTTTACCCATTGCTTTTAGTTATCTTTTTCAGTCTACTACATTTTACACTTATTTTTAACACTTTAGCTACATTACTTTCAGTTTGCCATTTACGTGTGCACTCCAGAAACGGGTTCTTCGCAGTTCTAAAAATTAGCTTCCTTTTTATTCGTGCAAAAATGTCGTAATGCGAAGGGGGTGTTAATCTAATACTATTGCTTCGTTAAAATGTAATGTTCAAAGGTTGAAAAATACCGATTTCTAATTCCCTCACCAACAAGCTGTGCCGTGATGCGGAGTAATGGCAAGCTGAGCTAGTGTTAAATACATGTAAACAATTACTCACTAAAATGTAATGTTCAAAGGTCGAAAAATACAGTTGCGCGCGCAACAGCACCAAATTAGATGCATCGCGCAGAACAAATGTAAAAGCATTGGTTTTCACATAACTTGACGTAAATGAGGCAGCTGTTGGTAATGGCAGGCTCGCCTGTTCCTGATAATTTTTGGGGTACTTTGCTATTTATGTGTGCACATTTCTATGTTTTAACATACACTACCTTAAGCTGCTCGTAGATAATATAAACTTTTACTACTTGCACTTCCTTTGCCATCTTGCATGCGACACTCGTACTTTGTAGAGTAGGTCCACTCGTTTTCACCTTACTAGATGTAAATGAGGCAGCTGCTAGTAATGGCAGGCTCGCCTGTCCCTGTTTTAAATTTAATAATACAATGTTTTAGGGATATAGTTGCCTATTTGAAGATCGTCCATCATTAATCTGGAATTTAGCCAACGGATTTAATGCCCCACCTACACAGATCCGCGTGTCCTCTGGCTACTGCAGGATGTGGCCTACCCGGCTCTTCATCCTTCTTTGCTGATGAATTGAGGCACAGTTCAGCCGGATAATGAGAACGCTCCATGGTTAATTGCTATGAAAACAGCTCAGTCACACACCACACTGGGAACGCCTCAGAGCTTTGTAAATATGGATGCGTTACGCTTCCATTGAAGCTTGGCCTGCAGTGTATACAGGGTTGTGCAAGGTGCAATTGTCGGCGAGCACCAGTGTGTGTGCTCAAACGGAAGCATTAAAAACAGCCGAACGCAAAACCCGTTTCCTAACCGCTTTCGTATGCAGTGTCGGTGCAATGCCCATTTGAAGATCGTCCATTATTAATGAGGAATTTAGCCAAGGGATTTAATGCCCCACCTACACAGATCCGCGTGTCCTCTGGCTACTGCAGGATGTGCGTCCTCAAAATTCTACCTTTTTACCCATTGCTTTTAGTTAATTTACCCATTGCTTTTAGTTATCTTTTTCAGTCTACTATATTTTACACTTATTTTTAACACTTTAGCTACATTACTTTCAGTTTGCCATTTACGTGTGCACTCCAGAAACGGGTTCTTCGCAGTTCTAAAAATTAGCTTCCTTTTTATTTGTGCAAAAATGTCATAATGCGAAGGGGGTGTTAATCTAATACTATTGCTTCTTTAAAATGTAATGTTCAAAGGTTGAAAAATACAGATTTCTAATTCCCTCACCAACAAGCTGTGCCGTGATGCGGAGTAATAGCAAGCTGGGCTAGTGTTAAATACGTATAAACAATTACTCACTAAAATATAATGTTCAAAGGTAGAAAAATACAGTTGCGCGCGCAACAGCACCAAATTAGATGCATCGCGCACAACAAAATGTTAAAACATTCGTTTTCACCTTAATTGACGTAAATGAGGCAGCTGTTGGTAATTTATTTAATTTAAGTAACAGACATTTTTTTTCATTTCACAGTATTTAAACCAGTAATGCAACCGTCAGAAACTTTTCTGGAAAGGACACCGCCAGGTATACTTCGGGACAGCGGACTTATTCGTGTTACCTAAAACAGTAAGTAACTTTGTGCTTGGTAAAAGAAAATAGGCTCTCGTATTAGCGTGTTTGCATTTCTTTGTACTTCCTCCTTTGCTCTCTGTACTTGAAATAATTTATTTAAAAAAATCTATACCTGTTCCTGTTTTTTTTTAACAAAGTATACAATGTTTTTTTAAACTACTGCAGAAATATTCACATTAGAGTTTCTTAGATTGCTGTTTTCACTGAGGGAAACTACATGTACGATAGCTATTTACGTCCTCAAAATTCTACCTTTTTACCCATTGCTTTTAGTTAATTTACCCATTGCTTTTAGTTATCTTTTTCAGTCTACTATATTTCACACTTATTTTTAACACTCTAGCTACATTACTTTCAGTTTGCCATTTAGGTGTGCACTCCAGAAACGGGTTCTTCGCAGTTCTAAAAATTAGCTTCCTTTTTATTCGTGCAAAAATGTCGTAATGTGAAGGGGGTGTTAATCTAATACTATTGCTTCTTTAAAATGTAATGTTCAAAGGTTGAAAAATACCGATTTCTAATTCCCTCACCAACAAGCTGTGCCGTGATGCGGAGTAATGGCAAGCTGAGCTAGTGTTAAATACATATAAACAATTACTCACTAAAATGTAATGTTCAAAGGTCGAAAAATACAGTTGCGCGCGCAACAGCACCAAATTAGATGCATCGCGCAGAACAAATGTAAAAGCATTGGTTTTCACATAACTTGACGTAAATGAGGCAGCTGTTGGTAATGGCAGGCTCGCCTGTTCCTGATAATTTTTGGGGTACTTTGCTATTTATGTGTGCACATTTCTATGTTTTAACATACACTACCTTAAGCTGCTCGTAGATAATATAAACTTTTACTACTTGCACTTCCTTTGCCATCTTGCATGCGACACTCGTACTTTGTAGAGTAGGTCCACTCCTTTTCACCTTACTAGATGTAAATGAGGCAGCTGCTAGTAATGGCAGGCTCGCCTGTCCCTGTTTTAAATTTAATAATACAATGTTTTAGGGAAATAGTTGCCTATTTGAAGATCGTCCATCACTAATCTGGAATTTAGCCAAGGGATTTAATGCCCCACCTACACAGATCCGCGTGTCCTCTGGCTACTGCAGGATGTGGCCTACCCGGCTCTTCATCCTTCAGTGCTGATGAATTGAGGCACAGTTCAGCCGGATAATGAGAACGCTCCATGGTTAATTGCTATGAAAACAGCTCAGTCACACACCACACTGGGAACGCCTCAGAGCTTTGTAAATATGGATGCGTTACGCTTCCATTGAAGCTTGGCCTGCAGTGTATACAGGGTTGTGCAAGGTGCAATTGTCGGCGAGCACCAGTGTGTGTGCTCAAGCGGAAGCATTAAAAACAGCCGGAGCAAAACCCGTTTCCTAACCGCTTTCGTATGCAGTGTCGGTGCAATGCCTATTTGAAGATCGTCCATCATTAATCTTGAATTTAGCCAAGGGATTTAATGCCCCACCTACACAGATCCGCGTGTCCTCTGGCTACTGCAGGATGTGGCCTACCCGGCTCTTCATCCTTCAGTGTTGATGAATTGAGGCACAGTTCAGCCGGATATTGAGAACGCTCCATGGTTAATTGCTATGAAAAATAAAAATGATATGGTAGCCAGTGCTACACAAGCCTTTTCGTATTAAGCCATGAACCCTGGTGCAGGGAGGCAAATGAGCCATTGACTACATGTTGGTTCCTTAAATACAACAATAATCACCCTTCACTGAGCCTCTAATCATATTGGGCCCCGTGCAACTGCCCCTGCTGCACAGTTGCTAGCCACGCCCCTGGCCTTCAGCGGTGGCAAGAGCCTATCAAACGGTCTACAACTGAAAGATACGCGCGCCTCGCAATTCTCAGTTCTTCCGGTACCAGAATATGGGAGAACCTGCCAAAGACACAAGGCCTCAAAGAAAACAAAATGAGCAAACACTCGGAAAGTAAAGAGAGGCGTCCTGGTTAAGGGAAACATAGGAATTCAGAGAAGGGAATTTCACATGCACCACAGCTGTGGTGGTTTTATGGAAATTTTAATTGCTAACCTTCAGTTTTATTATACAGGGCTCCGTGCTGACGTCGTGACTCGTCTCTTTCTAAACCATTCTAATTTTGGCGAATATGAAGCTTTGTGAGGAGCTCGGGCTTTTTTTGTTTGACACATTCATACAATCCCCAGCCAGGTGTGCTCGTTTGAAGAAAGTATTTGTCGCTGCTCTCCCTGGTATGACTGCTCGCCCTGAGAAACAAGCATTGAAAATGCAATAGGTCTCGCAGCATTAGAGTTAGTGCTTTTAGAATTGTTTATGGGTTTTTTTTGTAAATCTTTAGCATTTTTGTTTCCTGTAGCCAATGCTAAAGAATTTCAAAAAAAAAAAGCCATAAACATTTCTAAAAGCTCTGAAATGCAGCTCTTGAAATACGATTAGAACCCAAAAGTGCAAGAGTGCACAGCTATCTAAATAGAAAGTCTTGATCTGCTGGTGTACTGTGTTTGACACTGACCTGGTAACATTACATTCCCAGTCTGAGGGTTCACTGAAGGAAGGATGGACTAGCAAACACAGCCATAAAACATCGACTCCTGGCTCATTTATGGGAAAAAGCAACTTAGCAAAGACGCACAGCTCGGCAGGCGCTCATGTGAGAAAATAGCCGTTGCGTGTGAAAAGTGTGGCAAAGCAGAAAGAATACATAGCAGCGGGACAGCATGCCAGGTCCGTCATTAGGGGGACGTACACAGAGCAGAGAGGCACACAGGTGAGCGGGCCATAAAAACACAGTTGTGGGGGAAAGAGCCAACAGGAGGAAGACGGCTGAAACAGCCCTGCCAATGCACCTTGGGGTTAAACTAACGGCAATTAAGTCATTTCCGCCGCATTCCAACAAAAAACAAGACCAAGTGAAGCATGTGAAATGTAAGCAGAAACTGCAAGCTCTTTACAGGGAACCAATTTAGCTCCTTGGATAGTTTCAGAGCATAAAACAATTCACGATTAAAGCGATCAAGCTACTGTTTGTTCACCGCTAAGAAGATGGTTGCAACACTGGAGTAGATTTAAAGGAAATTAAACGTTTTCCAAACAGTCCAGTAACTCTGAAAGGGTTAAGAACATAAGGAAGAGTCAGTGAAAAGAAGATTCAAGAATGCAGGGGTGGAAGACTGAATACCTAGGTAGGCAATTGGTTTGCCCCTTAATTCCAGTGTTGTATTTACCTCATGTCCAGCTACCGTCCTCTTGGTTAACATCGCCTCCTTAAGAAGGACAGCTTTGCTCAAGTCTCTTGTTGCCTATTCACCATATCACGAGGCCGACACTGAGTGCCAATTCTGGTGACACCTACAAGTTGATTCAGGAAGAATGTGAAAGCATTTCTTTGCGGCTCTGGCAGTTCACATACTAAAGTCCACGCACTTCAATATTTATTTACCTGTAGTGACCGAGCATTTACAAACTGCAAATGCGTACACACGCTACTCTTTTGAAAATACAAATGCTACAGCTGCGAAGCCCGAATGGAAATGCTTTTACACAAGCTGCTGCTTTTTAAAAATACAAATGCCGCTGTGGAGCTCCTACTTTGTAGGCGCCCGCTGGACCTGTGCAGGAGGGGTGTAGGGAGTGAGGGAGGGGTCGGGCAGACATGGGAATGGCTGCGGGAGGAGGAATAAGGAAGTATTGACACTTGCTTAAGAAAGGCACTGTTTGTGCTCAGAGGGTGGGGAGGGCTGGTAATGCGAAGCAGGAGAGGGGAAGCTAAATTATAATGCCGAAGCGGAGGTCACAATTCACGGTCACAATTCACGGTCATTATCTTTGTCCGTACCGCATTGATGTGGACTACGGACCGGTTCGAGTCTCCCTTTCTACCAGTGCCTATTAAAAAAATAAAAACTGTGGTGAATGGGAAACAAAATAATAAATGTGCCTATCGCAGTCTCGCAAATGGATGAACTCCCGAAGGGTGAATGCAAGGGTTTGCTTCAACAAACAACAACAAACAAGACGGAGGGAAGAGAGGGGAGGGGGGAGGAGAAATGCGACACGGCGGGAAGGGGAGGGGGCGGAGCGGAGAGTTGAGGCAGGAAGAATTAAGTGAGAGAAATGTGTGGAGAACAGATGAGCACGAAGAGAAGTGGGGGCGAGAGGGTAGAAAGAAAAGAGAAAGATGTGAGAGTAGGCGGGAGAAACGAGGAGCTAAGGAAACAGAGGTAAAGGGAGGCAAACGTGTGGGGAGACGAGGAAAGCAGACGTGGCAAATGTTGGAGAAAAGAAAGGAACAGGAGATGGGCATAGAAGGAGGTTCAGAGAGGGAATCGAAAGGAAGGGATAGAAGTAAGGGGCAAAGAGTGACAAGTGAGCAAGAAGAACAAGACGGAGGGAAGAGAGGGGAGGGGGGAGGAGAAATGCGACACGGCGGGAAGGGGCAGGCAGGATGACTCAGGGGAGGGGGCGGAGCGGGGCAGAGCGGCATGTGGGTGTGAACAAGCCGGGCCTTTGAAGTGAAGCTAAGCTTCACTTCAAAGGTGTCGGAGGAATGCGGGCGGCTGTGCACGCGCTTTTAAGCTCAATGCACATGCGCATTGAGCTTAAAAGTCACGGGCACTGCAAGGAATCGCCACGATTCCTTGCAAGTTAGATAAAGTCTGGATGAGCCCCTATAGTCTCGCTTGCTCGATGCGCATGCGCATCGACAGGCGAGACCTAAAAAAGGGCAGGCTGGCTGATTTGTGTAATATCGTTTTGGGGTGCTAGAATTCGGATTCTTTTGATATGACGGTTATGTGTTTTTTTCTTCACAAGGAAAGTAATGTTCCCTGCGAACACCCCCTTTCCTCAATACCACCCGTAGAACGGGTGTGGCAGGGGGGGTTGAAAGGAAAGGAATAGAGCAGAAGCTTCTGGACTTTTGTGCAAGTTTGTGAGTGGAGGAAAATAGGGGAAAGGATTTACACATGCTTGGAAATACAGACTAATGGGCAACTTCCTCTGCCATTAGCCCCCTCTCCGGGACATCCTCTTCATCTCCCTGAGGTGTTACTACTCTGGGAATCCACACACGTCACGAAGGGTCCTCTGACGTAGTTGCATGATCTGTGCATGCACATGCATTTGCATAGCCTTTCTCGTTTACAAGTAATACACGTAGGAAGAATGAAGTTTGAGAGCCATGCCCAGAGGGATAAGGTGCACAGGGTCACGCAACGAGGTCAACCGGGGAAGCCACTAGGGTTAGAACTTTATTGTTCTGAGTCGAACGTCTGTAGACAATGTGTCCTTGGCACGTGATGTGCTGCACCCATCCCCCATTACCACTGTAATCCTGGCCCGAGATGTCAGCCGTTTAGATGTAAATGAATACCATCACCCATTAAACAACCCTCCTACCCAGCTGCCAGTCCCAAGCCCCTGCTGAGCCAACACCCCCGCCTTCCACCCCACTGAGCTAAGCCCACGTCCCCATTGGCAGACGAGACAGTTGTTGCCCTCGTAATATATTCTTTCGATCTTATTTTGTGTCTGTGGCAGACGGAACGCATCACTTTCTCGACGCAGGCAGACACATAAGTGACGGGTGAGTGCTTCCATGGACTGAGGGCTTTTAAAGTTTTTGGAACGCTATCTGCATCTATCAAGACAAAAACATAAATCTTTCCTGAGCCTTGCTGTCCGTGACTAGCTGCATAACAAAACAGGGCAAGGAGACAATTTAGCAGTCTTGGAATAACTGGACAATGTTGTGACAGGAGAGGGCCCCTGTTTTCTTTCTTGCCACATACTCGGCATTCCTTACTTTGACTAATTAACAAAATGGCACACAACCAAACCTGAATGGAATATATAGTGCAGCCTTCAGTCTTTCAGAAAACATGGCAAGACTCGTGGTCTACGAAAAATGTCAAAGCCAATAGGCTTTGATGTGCTAATGCTCAAAAGGCCTCTGACCTACTTTTCAATGGAACAATTCGTTGCGCACGATGCAAAGCAAAATGCAATGTGCTGCCCACCACAAACTTCTGTAATTTTTTTTTAGGTCACATGTTGTAAATAGTCCATTTTTTAAATATAAGAAGTCAAACACGTTAGCTGCTAAAGTTCAAGGGCTTGATATTGGTGGCTTTTCGCAGTAAACATAAAAAATGTATTGCTTCATTTATTTTCACTCGTAATATTTTTCTAACACTCTGATTTACTTACACAGGGGAGAAAAAACACCAGCCATTTCCTAGAACACCATCATCTACTATACATCTTTTACGTTTATTAATACAACAAGGTATGTTCATATAATGCTTGTGTATTTACTCTTATGCCTTCTTCCTTGTGTTACTTACTAAGTAAGGTAAGTCTGTACTATGCATCCTTTAATGCACAATTTGTACTACACGCTGTACACAACAAATGCTTTTTACAAACACTTCTACACACAAGCTCTTTACATGCTCTTTCTAAACACGCCCTCTACACACACGCCCTCTACACACACGCCCTCTACACACACGCCCTCTACACACATGCCCTCTACACACACGCCCTCTACACACACGCCCGCTACGCACACACCCGCTACGCACACGCCCTCTACGCACACGCCCTCTACGCACACGCCCTCTACGCACACGCCCTCTACGCACACGCCCTCTACACACACGCATGCCCTATACACACACATGCCCTCTACACACACATGCCCTCTACACACACTCATGCCCTCTACACACACACATGCCCTCTACACACACACATGCCCTCTACACACACACATGCCCTCTACACACACACATGCCCTCAACACACACACATGCCCTCTACACACACACATGCCCTCTACACACACTCATGCCCTCTACACACATGCATGCCCTCTACACGCACGCATGCCCTCTACACGCACGCATGCCCTCTACACACACGCATGCCCTCTACACGCACGCATGCCCTCTACACGCACGCATGCCCTCTACACGCACACATGCCCTCTACACGCACGCATGCCCTCTACACGCACGCCCTCTACACACACGCCCTCTACACACACGCCCTCTACACACACGCCCTCTACACACACACCCTCTACACACACGCCCTCTACACACACACACATCCTCTACACACACACCCACCCCACCCTCTACACACACACACACCCCACCTTCTACACACACACACACACCCCACCTTCTACACACACACCTACCCAACCCTCTACACACATGCGCCTTCTACACACACATGCCTTCTACACACACACACACACGCCTTCTACACACACAGGCCTTCTACACACACAGGCCCCCTCTACGTAACATGTTCTCTTTACCACATGCTCTTTGCCCACGCTCTTTGCCACACGCTCTGTTTGCCACACGCTCTGTTTGCCACACGCTCTGTTTGCCACACGCAATTGCTAACACAGACACTTTACGACATGTACTTTAACTCATGCTCTGTTACACATGCTTTCCATAATACAGAGAGCTCAGCATTACGCTCTCTGCATTACGCTCTCTGCATTACGCTCTCTGCATTACGCTCTCTGCATTACACTCTCTGCATTACACTCTCTGCATTACACTCTCTGCATTACACTCTCTTTATTACACTCCATGCACCGTGCAAAGAGCAGCATACATACTGGACAAAGCAGTCCATGCACAATGGTAAATGGAGATAACAGCCAGGCACGACAGGACACAGGATAAGCCTAAAAAGTGAATGGAAAAAAAGCACACCTTAGAAGCAGAGTCAAAATGGTCTAAGAGTCTAAGAAGCGAACAGCAGCATACATACTGGGCAAAGTAGTCCATGCATGATGGTGCAGTAAAACAAAGCCGGAGCATAGTGCTGGGAGCGTTGTGCACAGAGATTGTAATGCAAGGAGTGTAATGCAGACAGCATAGTGCACAAAGCCCAATGTAGATAACTTAATGAAGAGCCCAGTGTAAAGACTGCCAAGCATACTCTCTTTGCCGCAAAGTCTCTTTACCACATAGTCTCTTTGCCACATAGTCTCTTTGCCACACGCTCTCTTTGCCACACGCTCTCTTTGCCACACGCTCTCTTTGCCACACGCTCTCTTTGCCACACGCTCTCTTTGCCACACGCTCCACGCATGCGCACTCTACGCATGCACTCTAAAAATGCAGTCTCAACAGATACACTCTTACACACAATGTTTAATACAAACTCAACATACACTCTAGTATATACTGTACTACATACTGTACTACATTATTCTTACAAACTTACTGTAATACACTTTTCATTCATACTTATGCATTATTATAAATACTCTTTGCAAAACACTTTTATATACTTGCATTCTTTATTAACATACACCTACTTTTTTTTATAAAAAATGTAAACTCATTCTTAATGCTTGTTTTTGTTTTCATTCTTCCCTAGGTTGCCAATTCTTTCTTTAATATCGGACATTGGTAATCTTTATGAAAAATCAAGGTAAAAGTCTCTGTATTGAGAGGCGGAGCCAAGTCGGCATCGAAGATGGCCGCTCAGTCCCCCGGCTCCGTGTGTCATCTCCTCCTCCGGACGCCTTCCGCCTGCTGTCCCGAATGACAGTGGACGCGAGCGGGCGCAGGAGCAGCTCCGGATCTTGATGGCGCGTCCCCGAGGTCTGTACTACCTCCACAAGGGGAGAAACGGAGGATGGCGTTTGCGGCCTGTGGCAGCGTGGAGACCGGGGACTCGCCTGGAAGCTGATCCGGCCGCCAGTCGAACAACAACGGCCGCCGGCTGCAAGGAGGGCCGGTCGGCGCCGGATTGAAACGGGTCGGCCGATTTTCGGGTCGCTTGCCCACCTGATGGGGGACATGCCTACGAGACCGACTATTCTTGGTTTCCCTGGGTCGTTTGTTCCCCCTCCCCCTTCTGGTTTTTGGAACTTTACTCGGCTGCCGCCGGGGACCGTGGCTGATCCTGTCCCGCTCATTGCGGGAGAATCCTGAACTTGAGCTCAGTTGCATTTTGTAGCGCGGCTCTCCCGGCGGCGGTGTGTATTTGGTCGAGTCTCCGCTGTTTCAGTGCCCTGATCGTTGTCCCAGGACGCATGATGCCCGGCTGCGCATACCTTGGACCTGATTTCGGATGGTACCTCCTCGGAACGTAATGAAGGGGGCAGAGTGCCGCACCCGCGTACTGCTCCCCGGCCTGATTCCTGTCCTATGGAGGAAGGGCGTTTGACGACATGGGGGACATGGAGCAGACCTATATCTTGGCGATTTCCCTGCTGCCTAAGCTAATCTCCGTTTTATTTGCTCGCAGGATGCCCGTTCACTGTGTGGTATGCTGGAGGGTGTTCTCTTTGTTATGGACTTATTGAGCCCGACTGGTGCGTTGATTATCCAGGCGCGATAAGATGGCGCCGGTACTGATATCCTGTATCCTGGGCTTTCGAGCTATCTCCAGTGGGTGACGTTTGTGAGCTGTGACTATCCGTGGGCCCCTGCCTGGAACCGAATTAGGGACTTTGTTTTCACGCCATGCTGTTGAGATACTTGGTTCTGTTCCACCCTCTCTTTACACTTTGACGCTCTTTTCCCTGATCTGACTTTTTGATTGCGACGTAGCGGTCATATTGCTGTTTCAGGTTTGATCCACCACGCTGGCGGGGAGCGGGCGCGGATGTGGTCTGCTCGCAGTGTGACACTACAGACTTGATGTTGTTCCGATTTTCTCCGCTATCTTTCATCCTTATGATTACTGACTTGGGGTATGACGATTCGTTGGGCCATTGTGATGTGCGCAGGACGGGTCAAAGACAAATGCTGTTTCTTCCGTTTCGATATTTCCTGCCTGCGGGGTTCAAGGGGGATGTGTGACGTATTGCTTAATTTCTGTTATCATGCTGGGCTGCTCCTGTGCCTCGTGCATTGTTCTATTCTGTTGCGCTCATGCGGGGGTGTATTATGTCCTGTCTACATTCGTTCCTTGCTGAGGGAGGGCCGGGGGACTGTTAGAGGGCTCCCCTCCATTTTCCATTTCCTTCTTTTCTTCCCTCGCTTGGGTTCCTTCTTTAGACTAGGTGGGTGGTAGTTTCTTTTCTCTATCTTCTACATTTCGGGTTTCAAGACAGGGGCGACAGGCACACTGCTGAGGGGGAGGCCGTAGCTGGAGGCAGGGGTGCAGGGTGGGGGGTATTCTTCGTTTTTCTTTCTCTTTTTCAGTTTCTAGGGCCTCTAATTCTTCTTGTTCTGCTTGCTTTTTTTCACTTCCTTTTTTCCCCCTTTCTCTGTGGGATTCCGAATGATGGGCGGTTTACCGTATGCTTTTGTGTTTTCGACCAGTACGGGGGATGTTCTAATGTCTTTTTATTAGATCCAGTGGGCGGGTGCTGCGTGGGTGGGCGTGCTGTAATGCTTATTGTTTATCCTGTTTTGCTGCGTGTTCTTGCATGCGCCCCGCTAGCAGTGATCCCGAATGTGCATATCCTGTTTTTTGACGTCCCCTAAGCTTGGCGTTACTACATTGTGTGTCATCGGATCCTGTTCTTTTCTTTTGATTCTTCTCATAGAAAAATGAAACCTCTCTTATCCTAGCGCCGTTATGGTGCGATAGTGTCCTTGTTGTTGCTCTGGACTTTTCGAGGCGGGTTGTATATGGTTTGCATCATTGATTTGCTCTGCCCGTCTTTGTGATGATAGCCGGCTATTTTTCTGCTGGCTGGTGATTGTATCTGCCTTATGTTACAATAAAGGTTTTCAAAAAAAAAAAAAAAAAAAAAAAAAAAAAGTCTCTGTATTTTTGTTTGTTTATTTAGCCACCTGTAAGTATAGAAATCGCTTAACAAATATCAAGAGAGTACATATATATCAAAACTAAATATACATTTTATTATATATATATATATATACTAGCAGCCCGCCCCAGCGTTGCCTGGGGCAGAAAGGGGCTGGGGGCAGCATTTTAAGCCTCTGTGTACCTCCCCCACATTGCCTAGTCTGCATTCGTCCCGCCTCCCGCCTCCCGCCTTCCGCCCCGACATTGGCTATACTGCCTCCCGCCTTGAGCCCGCCGCCTGCTGCCCCGACATTGGGCATAGCGCATAGCGCCTCCCGCCTCGCGCCTCGAGCCTCCCGCCTCCTGCCCCGGCTTTGCAACCCCCCCCAGGTCCCGACTTACCTCCCCGCGCTGCCACTGCTCCTCCGCTTCTCATCGCTCCGCAGCTCCTCCCGGCGCTCATGTTCTCCCGTATTGCTGTTGTTGGTGATCTCCGCTCCTCCCCTCACGCAGACGCTCCTCATGTCCTCGCTCTTCCTGTTGGCTCGTGAACAACGCTACTCCCCTCACGCATACGTCGTGGCTGGCGCTACTTGCAAGGGACTACTTTATTTTTATTTGTAAATATTTTAAACAATGTTTTTTTTTTTTTTTTGTAGCCTATGTCCTTATGCTTGCCCTGAGGTTTTCTTAGATGTCTTGGGTGTTCAGATTGGTGGTGTAGTTTTCGAGTTTACCTGGCTCAAAGGTGCACGTTCTCTCTTCATAATAGTAGTATAGATATATCATAACATATAAATAAGTAGAAAATATAGCTACTATAACAAGTTTCATTATATAAGCAATACATCAAAAGGTTACTACTTAAAAGGCCAAAAATGAACCATTAGCCTAATATAGACATTTCCCATTTACCTTTCATTTTAGTTCACTGCAAAACTACTGTAAATAACATATATATATATATATATATATATATATATATATATATATATTACCTACTGGCGGTCGCCAGTAGGTATATATAGTTAGGATTTTTTCTCTATGGGTTTTTTGAAAATTCTATGTCTAATAACTTTGGCGTTTGTGGACGGAATTGGCTGTAATTTTCAGGAAAATGGCACATTTTGTTTCTGAGCAGCCCCTGAAAATTGGGGGGGGTTCGTCCAGGGGGGTCGAGAAAAAAGGGGGGTCCCAAAACGTGTTTTTAACATTGAGTTTTCCATAGGGCGGTTGGCCTCACTTTTAGCCCGAACGGCTGAATGGATTTGCACGAAACTTGGCAAAATTGTAGGGACTGGTAGCCCGATGTGCCTTTTGTAGGTCTCAATATATGTGCTACAGTGGATTTTGAGAAATTAACGTTTAAAAAAAGATATATATCTGTAACAGCGGACCGGGCAGCGCTCCAGGACGCGTACTTTTCGCGCAACGGAGCTTTGTGAAGCGAAGCTGATTGGTTCTCCGGCGTCTGTCAACATTCCAAACAGTCCGTAGCGGCCGCCATCTTGTCTCTCGGTAGGATCGAGAGACAAGAGGAGGCCAAAGCGAAGGGGCAAATGACCATAAGGGGGAATAGTAGATCCTCGCTGACCCCCTAGGTTTGATGTGGAGGTTTTAAAAGGGCCCCGCGGGGCAAAAAAAATAAATAATAATAATAATCGAACGGCTGAATGGATTTGCACGAAACTTGGCAAAATTGTAGGGACTGGTAGCCCGATGTGCCTTTGCTAGGTCTCAATATATGTGCTTCAGTGGATTTTGAGAAATTAACGTTCAAAAAAAGATATATATCTGTAACAGCGCACCGCTTTGCGTACTTTTCGCGTTACGGAGCTTTGCGAAGCGAAGCTGATTGGCTCTCCGGTGTCTGTAAACATTCCAAACAGTACGTAGCGGCCGCCATCTTGTCTCTCGGTAGGATCGAGAGACAAGAGGAGGCCAAAGCGAAGGGGCAAATGACCATAAGGGGGCATAGTAGATCCTCGCTGACCCCCTAGGTTTGATGTGGAGGTTTTAAAAGGGCCCCGCGGGGCAAAAAAAAAAAATAATAATAATAATCGAACGGCTGAATGGATTTGCACGAAACTTGGTAAAATATTAGGGACTGGTAGCCCGATGTGCCTTTGCTAGGTCTCAATATATGTGCTTCAGTGCATTTTGAGAAATTAACGTTCAAAAACAAGATATATATCTGTAACAGCGCTCTGCTTCGCGGAGATAAAATTATATCTGTATTACCTAGCTGTTGCTAACACCAGTTAGCGACGGCTAGTAGGAGATAGCGACCATCTTGGGCCCCACTTTGCATGTGAGTGATGTTTATCACTAATGACATGCAAAGTGGGCATGCCAAGATGTTAGCGACTGGAAACAGTCGCTAACATCGCTATCTCCTATTATCAACTTTTGGAAATATTCGAGATAAGCGCGAATATCTCCAAAAAGTAACAGCTGCCCTGAGCAGTTCTTAGCCATGTTATCCAATGGGAGGTGGATAACATGGCTAAGAGCATTAGCTCGGTAATGCATGAATATCGCTGAGTTTTCAGCGATATTAATGCATTGCGGTCGTTTTTTATCGTATTTGCGATGAACCTTGATAATAGCAAGGTTTATCTGCGATAATTTCTGACGGTAAAAAAATCTTTGCAATGCATCGTTAGGGATAAATATCGCTTAACTTTGGTAATATGCCCCAACGTCTGTTAACGTTCGATTCGAAGGAAATCAGGAAGTGTTGAAAAACATTGTCTGCGCCATCTTGTCTTTTTTCAAATGCCACACTTTTGTCGTGCACGGCAGCCATTTTAGATGCCTTGACCAGACCCACTCTGTGCACGCTGTCGATCCTTAGCATGGCTCCCCACCCTCGCAAGCATCTCACCCAGGCAGTGGTCACCCCCGCTCTCTGTCTTATGCATGGGTAATAAACCTCCCCCCATCTGCGCTGCTCTTCCCTGAGAATCACACCCTGTGCCCGCCCGACACCTCCCTTTCGCCCTATTCACTACCGCACCCTCTGACACTCCTTTTCCTCTGTGTCCGATTGTCCAGGCCGGTCCTAGGCTATCAGCTAGCCCTGCAGATGTAGTTTATGGCCACAGCTGTAAAGAATCACCCCTCTTCAAAGGAGTTATAGTAGATCAAGGCCCACACTCGATGAGATCCGTCACAGCAGAAGCGTTGCTATTATCTGAAAACCATCCTGTATTGTGATTGGGGAGGGGACCGAGCGTGCAGCGGAAGATTCCAGGGATGACTCTTTGTACATCAAAGTTTTTACAATTATGTGTCACATTAAAAATATATAGCACTCCGACAAAGTAGTAAGATTATAAAACTTTAATAATTTATAAATATATACAAGAAAACAAAAATAGTAATAACATATAAACATTTTTAGGGAAAAACAACGAAGTAGCGGTCGGCTGTGCGAATAGTCCCAACGCAGCACAACGTCCAGATTTCCGGCGTGGGGCGTCGCGGGGGGTGGGTCATCAGTAGCAAACTGTTGTGCGAATAGTTCCAAGGCAGCAGCACGCGCCGAAATCTAGATGACACGAAAGTGATGTCTAGTAAGTTGCCACCCAGCAAATAACGGCGTGGGGCGTCGCGGGGGGTGGGTCATCAGTAGCAAACTGTTGTGCGAATAGTTCCAAGGCAGCAGAACGATGGCACCAAGGTGATGTCCAGTAAGTTGCCGCACTGGTTTTGGTATCCTACAATGCTGCTCCGAATAACGGCGTGGGGCGCCCCGGGGGAGGCGGCGTGAACGGGCCTCTCCAGGTGGAGTGTCATCTGTTGTAGTGGGGCGCCCCTTTACCGTTTCAGTTGCCATTCCGTCCGTTTTTGGTCCACTGTGTCAAAAGCCGCAATTCAGCTGAGTTGCGCCCACTCTTGCGGTGCAGCGATAGGCGGCTGTCACAGGACTCTCAAAATGGCGGCAGGCTCTTTCCTTTTTGGGCCTGGTCCACTGAAATGGCCCTGGGACACCTTGGAAACCGGACGCTTGTCTGCTAGGTCTTGGACCCCATTCTCGAAAGCGTCCCCTCTGCCTTGAGAATTCATCAAAAGTTTTGGGGGCCCCGACTCCTGCAGGCTTCTGGTGGGGAGCGGCTGCCATGATTGCTCGCGGAATGACCACGACGGAGCTACGAGATGGTGGTGCTCTCATGCTGACGCCAGTTTAGTCTGAAACATCCAGAAACAAGGTGGGGCTTTCATCGTTTGGGAAAAAAAAAAAAAGTTTTCATCCAATGAAAAGTGTTGTTTTTAGGTCATATGATCAAGCCTTCCATCATTAGGAAACCAAAAGTAAAATGAACCAATGAAAAGTTTTATAAACAAGTCACCTGACCTGTTATGCGGCATAGGGTATAAAATGCGGATAAAATACGTTGGCACGTGAGGCGGCGTCAGTAGCGGACCGATGTGCGAATAGGCCGAAGGCAATACAACGCGCCAAGATCCGGATGGCACCGAGGTGGTGTCCAGCAAGTTGCAGCACTGGTGTGGCCATCCTACAATGCTGAAAGTCGGCGTGGGGCGCCCCGTTGGCCTGTGAGTTTGCGTCAGTAGCGGACCGATGTGCGAATAGGCCGAAGGCAGCACAACGCGCCAAGATCCGGATGGCACCGAGGTGGTGTCTAGTAAGTTGCCGCACTGGTGTGGCCATCCAACAATGCTGAAAGTCGGCGTGGGGCGCCCCGTTGGCCTGTGAGATGGCGTCAGTAGCGGACCGATGTGCGAATAGGCCGAAGGCAGCACAACGCGCCAAGATCCGGATGGCACCGAGGTGGTGTCTAGTAAGTTGTCGCACTTCTGTGGCCATCCTACAATGTTGAAAGTCGGCGTGGGCCGCCCCGTTGGCCTGTGAGATGGCGTCAGTAGCGGACCGATGTGCGAATGGGGCCAAAGGCAGCGCAACAATATTTTCTGACTGACACCACAAGGCGCTGAGATGCCAAGATCCGGATGGCACCGAGGTGATGTCTAAGTTGCGGACTGATGTGCGAATGGGGCCAAAGGCAGCGTAACAATATTTTTTGTATGGAAGATATCACTAGGCGTTGAGATGCCAAGATTCGGATGGCACCGAGGTGATGTCTAGCAAGTTGCTGTACTGGTGTGGTCATCCTACAATGCTGAAACTCGGCGTGGGTCGCCCCATTAGCCTGTGAGATGGCGTCAGTAGCGGACCGATGTGCGAATAGGCCGAAGGCAGCACAACGCGCCAAGATCCGGATGTCACCGTGGTGGTTTCATAGTTGAGAGGCACTTCATCTGCAGTGGGGCGCCGAGATCCGGATGGCACCGAGGTGATGTCTAGCAAGTTGCTGTACTGGTGTGGTCATTCTACAATGCTGAAAGTCGGCGTGGGGCGCCCCATTAGCCTGTGAGATGGCGTCAGTAGCGGACTGATGTGCGAATGGGGCCAAAGGCAGCGCAACAATATTTTCTGAAGAGAAGACACCAAAAGGTGCTGACATTCCAAGATCCGGATGGCACCGAGGTGGTGTCTAGCAAGCTATGCAGTTGAGTTGTGTGCGCACTTGCGGCGAATAGGTCGAAGGCAGCATAACAATGTTTTTTGAATAGAAGACACCACAAGGCGTTGAGATTCGGTTACCACCGAGGTGATGTCTAGCAAGTTGCCGCACTGGTGTGGCCATCCTACAATACTGCTCTGAATAACGGCGTGGGGTGCCCGAAGGGGGGGGGAGCCGGCGTGAATGGGCCTTCCTAGGTGGAGGCTCGTCTGCCGTAGTGGGGCGCCCCTTTACCGTTTCAGTTGCCATTCAGCTGAGTTTCGGCTGCTCTTGATGCTACAGCGACAGGCGGCTGCAAGAGGACTCTCAAAATGGCGGCCTGTTCTTTGGATTTGGGCCTGGTCCACTAAAATGGCCCTGGGACACCTTAGAACTCGGACGCTCGATTTTTTTTCCTTTCCTGTACATGCAAAAAAAGGTAAATGCCCGGTACGTTACACGCTTCATCTGCCACGATGAACTCTCCAGAGGAACCGAAAAAAAATATAGTTGTGGTAACTATACCATGCATCGTCATATGGAGAGGTGGCACCAATTAATTATAGTGCTGCATAAAAGAGAGATTTGGAGGAGAACCCCTGACCTGCTAGTACATTCATCAAAGAAGTGGCACTGAGAGCTTCAGAGGCAAGGGAAACGGTCCCAAATATTTAGAAGAACTTTGGAAAGATTAAAATGACATGTTTAGATTGTGGCAAATTAATTTCATGTGGACAGATGAGTGTTACTCTAATAAATACAGCATATGAACATCATCATAGTCGATGGTTGGTAGAGACATTTTGACTATATCCTGGACCTGCCCGTCCTCGCCCAAAATGGCGCCGGAATAAATGGGACTCGTAACTCCTTGTTGTGTACTGGTTGCAGAACCTTGAAATCACGAGATACGTATGCAGTTTTGAAGCACATGGCGGGCGGGGACGAGAATTGATTGACTATTTCGACATCCCTATTGATATTAAGTTCTGATGTGTTATTGATTACTGTACTGTTGAAAGTTCGAATTAACGTCACCCATGGTACTTGCCCGCAAATGTATATCTAGATAATTTTATTGTAACTGGCCCTGTCGTATTTTAATTATAAAATGTACGTCCACCGATTCCGTAACTGTTAGACACCTTAGTTCTTGCAACCTAATGGCCCGCCCGTTACGTTCCCCTACAGTGTAAATGTCTATTCATCATATACGATTACAGTTTGCTCTGTGGCAGGCCCACGTGGTTATAGGCTCGTATTTGTATAATGAAATTTTCACAATAAAGGTTTTTAAAAGAAAACATGGTAGTAGTATATACATTGGTAAAGTTTTTAATAATAGTGACTGTTTTAGAATCATTAAAAGGCAAGTGAAATAAAGCAGACCAATTACATGAAGGGTAAAAGGTATAATACGAAGGAACGCAGTAAAGATAAATGGTCAAAGGCTGTTGTGTTTTCTATTCCTGCAACATAAAGTGATCGATAAGAATCTCATATTCAGGCGTATCGGCGACTAAGACAGCAGGTCGACCCTCTTTTGCTCAACGGCTCCGTCATGGGACGAAGAAACGCTCTTTTTCTCGAAAAAAGAATATATTTTACTTGCAGGACAGTTGTAAAATTTCCGGGAAAGTACATTAGCCTGGAACATTATAACATATATTTAAGAAAAAATAATGTTCGGAAGTAATGAAAAGCGTAATTTTTAGGTCATATGACCAAGCCTTTCATCATTACAATAAGAAAAGTAAAATGAACCAATGAAAAGTTTTATTAACAAGTCACATGACTTGTTATGCTTACGTTACGCGCTGCGCGCCCCGGATGACTTCCGGATGCGCTAACGCGGCGCGTCATATGACGCATTACGCGACAACGCAGGTACAGAATATAGTCAAAATGTCTCCACCAACCAGCGGTCGGAACACAACCCCTTTCAGCAGGCTAAATAGTTCTGTTAAATGACAACAGAAGGGACAGGCAACAAGAACCATCAGTCAAAGAGGGGAGGGCTAGTTCTTCTCTACCGGGTTACATTGGGGCGCTACCGGAACTGATCGAATTGGTAGTCTACAGTGTTTCTGGATGTTTCAGACTGAAGCTGGGGTTAGCATGAGAGCAGCACCATTTCGTAGCTCCGTCGTGGTCATTCCGCAACCAATCATGGCAGCCGTTCTTTATCGTTATTTTGGGCGGGGTGGGTGGCGGAGCCGAGCTGTTTTGCAGCCATCATTGTGTGGAGTTCAGTTCATCTCACTAGTTTTGTATTTGTCATGAGGGGTTGTTCCTAATGTTTCTATTTTAGCGAGGTCAAAAAGAGATCCCATTAGTGGCCTACTGATTTTGCTCGATTCCTTTTCTTTTTTTTTACACGATTTTTCGTTATCTGCAAAGACTAAACAGAGTATTGCGACTCTGTGTTTGTTTGTAAATAGAGAATGAACCAAAGAGAACTAATTCTAAAACAGTAAATACTTGGATAACAATCAATCAAATGGAGAGAGAAGCAGGCACGACGGATTACAACGGGGGCAAAGGCCTGCGTTAACTACCTTTCACTATCTGCAAAGAGAGAGTACTCCTAATAGAAATGAGGGGGGGGGCACCATTCAAAGCAGATCAGTGTGCATAAACACGAAAATGTTTTCACTTACCACGTACTTGACATTCGACAGCTTATGATATTTGCTATTAAAAAACCATTGAAATTCACTGAAAAAACCATAGGTTATAGACCATATATAGTTAGGAATTAGCATTTACAAAACCTTGAAAATTCACTGAAAAAACCATAGGTTATAGACCATATATAGTTAGGAATTAGCATTTAAAAAACCTTATTTTACTCACACAAAACCATTGAAATTCCATATATAGTTAGTTGCACTAACTATATATCGCGCACCCGCAATCCACTGCTGATCATGTCACATATTACATCATTCATGACATGGTCAGTGACATCACTGATGACATCACTGATGACATCTCAAATGACATCACTGATGACATCACTGATGACATCTCATTTGACATCATTCTTGTGCTAATACGATAAACCTCTTCAGACTCTAATATAACCTTAGATACACTCAGTGTATACAGACACTCACACACTGCCACTCATCCATGGAGTTACTCACACACCCAGTCAGTCATGCAAAGAAACAATCTCACCTCCATTTCTTCAACTATACAGTTAAACACACCTTACTTATTGAAACATATACTAACACATATTTACTCTCTTATACAATCCCTGATACAAGTTCACAATGATCGATACAACCACTCACTCATTCAGTGGCTCTCATGCACAGTTATTTATATATGCCAACTCTCACATGTACTGTGTTTTACATATGTACTTACTATGACATGTAGCATTGAGATATCCATTCACTCATCAATACACTCATGCACACAGTCAACTGCCCATGTAGCTGTTTCCACATGCACTCTTGAACTCATACACCTAGTGAATAAACTGCTCACACATCTATGCATAGAGTCACACACCTTCCAGCCACCCCCACACAAACTCAATCTCCCATAGAAATACTTGGGCAACCAATTAATAACACATATAGCCTCTCGTATAGCTAATGATCAACACATGCAGCAGTTTACAGAACAACAGACATAATGATGCACAAATTAAGACAGTTTAGTCACTAACCCATGCATTCAGTGAGACACATTTAATCACTCACTCATACAGTCAGTCACGCACCTACTAAATCCTTCATCCAGACACTTATACATCCACTCATTCTTCAATATGTAAGACATATTTTAACTTTACAGAAACATACAGTCACTGGATGTTGTCATCAGTGATGTCATTTGAGATGTCATCAGTGATGTCATCTGTGATGTCACTGACCATGTCATGAATGATGTAATATGTGACATGATCAGCAGTGGATTGCGGGTGCGCGATATATAGTTAGTGCAACTAACTATATATGGAATTTCAATGGTTTTGTGTGAGTAAAATAAGGTTTTTTAAATGCTAATTCCTAACTATATATGGTCTATAACCTATGGTTTTTTCAGTGAATATTTATATATATATATATATATATATATAATTTTCATTCCCTGGATTAACAATTGTTTTTTAATATCAAACGTTGCAAATTGTTTGGAAAAAAAAATCAAGGTAAAACTACCAGTTTTGTTCATTTAACAACCTGTAACTATAAAAAACAGAGTAGATATATATACAAAATAAATACCAAGTTTGATTATCTAAGCAATACCTCTAAGCTTACTACTTAAAAGCCCCAAAAAAAACATTAACAATATAAAATTTGCCTACTTACCTTTAAATTTAGTTGCCTGCTAAACAACTGTAATATATATATATATATATATATATATATATATATATATATATATATATATATATATATATATATATAAATCTCTAGATCAAATGTATATCTATCCTTATTAAACCCTTGTTTTTAAACAACTAATCAAAAAATACAGCTAAACTCCATTGATTTAAAATTCCATTGCAAAACATAATTTAAAAAAGGTAGCTTAGTATTTGCTTTATCTTCACATATAGCCAAATAAATATTGATAAAATACATAAAAAAAGTAGAATACTACGCCACAGGTAAAAATAATTAGACTTAAGACTTAAAATAATAGATTAGTTTAATTAAGAAATATTACCTGTATTACAATAAATATGATGCAAATACTGCCAGCAGATTATCATCAAGGCCATTACAAATTTTCAGCTAATTCAAGAGGAAACCAATGTTTGCCAAACAGTACTTTTGCAATTATACACAACTATTACAAAGTTGTAAATACATGGACTAAAGAAGACTTACATTACATTATGGACTTAGGTGATGCTTTATATACAGATATGCATTCTATTAATAAAGAACAACTTATGCACCCAGATGATTTACCAAATTTCATAGAACACAATAGCATTATCTATTCGCTTAAGCTTAAAGAACCTTCTTATGGGGACATATTACAACAATTTGACCCATCTTTTCCAAATTTGCAAACAGTATTACAAGCTGAACTTAATTTGAACTCGGGTGTTTTGATTTGCATGGATATGTATGTAATATCCATTTTCAAAAATAACGATTCATACTTTGTATTTGACTCACATAGTCGTGATAACACTGGAATGCCTCACCCAAATGGAACATGTATTACTATACAGTTCATATTTGAAAAACTTATACATCACAAATCTAGCACATAGTCTAAAGAAACAAATAGTAATTGCGTACCATATGAATTAACTCCAATACAACTAAGTACAATTAAAAAACATTCACTTAGAAGAGCAATAGCCATTAATGAACAAAATAGGAATTCACTAGCACACAAAGCGCTATATGTGTATTCTACTAAAGCATGTCCAAATTATTTTACACAGGCATTTCAAACGCGTATAGAAACGGCAAAAAATATCATTCGGGAAGCTAAATCTAAAGCAAATACAGTTTGTAATGTGAAACAGCCATTACCATCTTTAGATAATACTCCTAGTACTAGTATATATTGCAATACGCTTTTAACTCCAACAACACCTAAGAATATGGCTAACACTAACAACAAGAACATAAGTACAACACAATATACTAGTACACCACAAGAGAGTACTTCTACTAACACATATGCAAGTATACTTAAGAAAACACTTCAGTGCAACACAGAAAGACAACATATTGATAGCACAAACATAAATGTACAACAACTGACAACATCAACAAGTACTTTACATACCAACACATATACAGGTAATTTTGATCATACCTATAACCCGATTACTGAAGGTAATGATATAATAGTAGCAGAAAGTATAAACAATAGCACATTGTACAACAGGCAAACAGACACAAATAGTACTAACATAGATGCAAATATTTTAGTACAAGCAGAACAAAAAATGCATTTTGTAAATAACACACAAAAACAGCAAACAAATACACATATTGCAAATAGTATTCAATATGCACATTCTATACCAAATAGCATATTTGCTATTCTACAGAACTACTGTAAACCAGCATATACTTGGGATAGTATAGATTTACATTGTATTATGAATCTCGGAGATGCTTTATACACAGAAATGCACTCTGTTAATGAACAACATTGTATGCTACCCCAAAATTTACCAAATTACATCAATAGCAATGGCATAAAATATTTAATTAAGTTAAAAAAATGCTTTATAGACGAGATGACAAAATCAGCACAAATTTTACATAGAAAATTTATATCAACATTAACTTCAACAATTACTTCACATACTGGGGTGTTAATCTGTATAGGCAGATATACAATTTCTGTATTTAAAACTATACATGCATACTTTATATTTGATTCACGTAGCCAAAATGAAAAAGCAATACCTCATCCTAATGGAACATGTATTGCTATACCAATTGACTCTATTAATCTAATTATGGAATACATCGTACAGTTAGCTGATACAGAAAACATAACAAATCCAATAAGTATAACTTTACAATTAACTACAGTTAAAATAAAGACAATTAGCAAAATATCGCTACAAATAACACAACGAAACCATAGAGAGGGAAAACTTAAGTCTAGAAAAAACATATATGTCCATACAACACCAATATCTCTAAATGCATTGCCACATATTTCATCAACAAACTTACAAGTAGAAAATACAATTATAAACCCACAAAGCAGCAATAGTCAAGCCAATGGACTGCATTTAACACACAGCAATTTGGCTTCACAAATAGCTATTAGCAATACTAATATAATAACAAACACATTCACACCTGATGCTGAATCACAAAGTCAAAGAAGTACAATACAAGTTCTAGGAAATATCAGTAATATAAAAAGAAAACATACACAAAACAGAGGAAATGCACTGGATAATACTAGAAATATTACAGTTCAAACAACAAATGACATCATTAATATCTTTCATGCAGAAATAAAATATGGCCCTGAGTACACTTGCACTATTTGCAATCAACTATGGCATAAGAAAAGTCTACAAAAAACACATAATATTAGTAAGCGGCTAAAATTCATAGAATGTAACATTAGCAAATACACAACAGATGAGATATGCCAAACATGCTACACTTATATTTGTAAGGACAAAATACCACCATGTTCAGTTTATAATGGGAATACATTTCCAGATATCCCAGCAGCCTTACACTTGCATAACTTAGAAGAAAGATTAGTATCACCAAGAATACCTTTTTTTACAAATTAGAACCTTACCACGTGGATTTCAAAAGTCTCTAACAGGTGCAGTAGTAAATGTACCTGCAGATGTTATGACAACTGTAACTGTTTTACCAAGGCAAATAAATGACAACATGACAATTCGAATAAAATTAAAAAGAAAATTAAGTTATAAATCTTATACACATTTTGAAAATGTTAGACCAAACAAAGTAAAACGTGCAGCTTCATAATTGGCGACTACTAGCAGTATGTTTCAAGAATATGGAATCACTGCTAACCCCGATTGGGATTACACACCACAAAATATAGACCCTTGTAATGAGACTTCAGATACAAATAATACATCAGATTCCTCAGACAACATTGCAGCAGGGAATTTAGATACTATGTTAGATAATGAAACAATTACTACTGAAACAAATAATATTTTAAGTTTAGCACCTGCAGAATATAACACACCAAGAGGCTTGTATGAAGACAAAGATTCAGAATATTTAGCTTTCCCGACTATATTTTGCGGGAAACGAAGGCCAACTAATAAAGAAAGGCATGTACCAATACATTACAGTACAATTTGTCAATCAGAAGTAAGAAGTAATGATCTAAGAGTAGCAAAGTCTATAAGTAATCTTTTCTTTAAAGTAAAAGCATTGCACATTAAACAAATACAGAGCAAAATCTTTATCTCTCTTAGAAAATACTTTAATAATGGGAACATAATAACCGCAAAAGACATAAAAGATAAATTAGACACCATTTTACAATATAATGAAGGGTACAAAATACTTAAAACAATACGTAGTTCACCACCATATTGGGAGCAATGCAAAAAAGACCTATTTGCTATGATTAGACAATTAGGATTACCAACTTTTTTTTAACATTATCAGCTGCAGAAACTAAATGGTATCACTTAATTAACATTTTATTGAGAATAAAAAAAAGACCAGAATGCACAAAAGAAGAATTTGAAAATATGTCATGGGAAACAAAATGCAAATTAATACAGCAAAATCCCATTACATGTGCAAGACATTTTGACTTCCAAGTTAGGAAATTATTTAATTGCATTTTATTGCATGAAAGTAATCCAATTGGCAAGATTATTGATTACTTTTATAGAGTGGAATTCCAACAACGTGGATCACCACATATACATGCTATAATATGGATAGAAAATGCTCCACTATATGAAAGTTCTGATGTCAATGAAGTCACTACTTTTATAAATAAGTATGTTACATGTGCAAAATCGCAAGATCCAGCTATAGAGTCTTTAATAGCCCTACAAAGACACGGCCATACAAAAAACTGCCGTATCAAACATAAAAGAACATGCAAATATCATTATCCAAGATATCCAATGCCTGAAACTTTTATACTTGAACCAATAGAACTAGACAAAACAGATAAAGAACTCTTACAACAAATTGAACTACTACATTTAACTATGAACACCCAAGAATTCCCAAAATATACTTTTGATCAATTTTTAGATTCAATGCAACTAGATTTAAAACAATATACTTTATGTATACAATCTATTATACAAAAAAATACTATTTTTCTAAAAAGGGCACCAGCTGAATGCTTTATTAATAACTACAATCCTATTATTTTGCAAGCATGGCAAGCAAATATAGATATCCAATACATCTTAGATGCATATGCATGTGCTGTATATGTTGTTTCATATATTAGTAAATCACAGCGAGGAATGAGCAAATTAATTGCCCAAGCTGCGAAAGAAGTACATCACAATCCAAGTATTAAAGAACAACTTAAGCATATAGGTAACACATTTTTAAACTGTACAGAAATAAGTGCACAAGAAGCACCCTATCTTATACTTCAAATTCCTTTAAGGAAAAGTTCAAGATCTTTTGTATTTATTAATACAAATCCTACAGAAAAGCGTATGTACTTATTAAAAGACATAGAAACAATAAATTTGTTACCAGATGAATCTTGTAAAATACAATATGATAATATTATTGTAAAGTACAGCAAACACCCTGAATCATTAGAAACATGTAAATTAGCTGACTATGCATCTATATATAATGAAAAGAAGAAATGTAATAAAAAACAAGAAACCGGGCATGACAATTTCCTTACTGAAAATAACTTTCATAGCTCAGACGAAGAAGAACTTGAGATTTATTTACAAGATCAAACAGACTATGTAAAAAGAAAAAAGCAGAGAGTAATTTGCTACTGCAGATTTAACCCCAAAAATGACTCTGAAAATTACTATACAGAATTGTTAATTCTTTATTACCCATGGCGACAAGAAAATCAAATAATTAATAATAAGACAAAATATTATGAGCAATATCTACAACTTAAAGACACAGTTGACTCTAATCATAATAAGTATAATAAGCATATTAAACCAATAACAACTAATAGCAATGAAAACGGTATATTAGATCCATTCCTTATACCAATAGATGTAGAAACAGATGACAACATAGCCTCTGAAGTCCAAGATAATGAACAGCCATTATATGACCTATCATTTGATTTAGGCATTAGAAGTACAACTATAGAAGAAGCACTAACAAATAATATAATGCCAGATGAACAATATAACAGCATGATGCAAAATCTTACAGCAGAACAACTTAACTTTATATATCATCACTTGCATTGGGTGAAAACAAAAGAAATACCCTGCTACACATTTTTTACAGGCGGAGCAGGAGTAGGCAAAAGCTTCCTTATTACAGCACTTTACCAAACATTAATACGTTACTACAATACAAAAGCAGGAGAAAATCCAGATAACATATATGTATTGCTTACAGCTCCAACAGGCAAAGCAGCACATAACATTCATGGCAAGACGCTACATAGTACCTTTAAAATACCTGTTTCACAAACACTAACTCATAAACAGCTAACTCATGAAAATAGGAGTACACTACAGAGTCAGCTAATGCATCTTAAATTGCTAATAATTGATGAAAATTTCAATGGTTGGGGCTAATGTATTCAATTTCATACATAATAGATTACAAGAAATAAAAATTTCTAATCTCCCTTTTGGCGGAATATCCATTTTAGCAATTGGAGATTTTTACCAATTAAAACCAGTATTTGACACATACATATTTCAAAATCCAAACCATTCATACAGGACAGTAAGTACCAATTTATGGCAGACACATTTTAAGTTATTTGAGTTAACAAAAATAATGAGACAACTAAATGACTTGCCATTTGCTGAACTACTAAACAGATTAAGAGAAGGGAAACAAACTAATGAAGACATAATACAGATACAAACACGAGAATTAGAACCACCTGAAAACATTATAAAAACTATTCCTTATATTATGGGAACTAACAATGAGGTTAATAATATTAATAGTGCAGTTTTATTGGAACATATAACACAATACCCAGTTTACACAGCAACAGTGATAGATACAGTTGCATCAGACCTAAGTGAAGTAGTCAAACAAAAAATACTAGCACAATTACCCACAGACGCAACAAAAACAATGGGCTTGCCATTCATATTACATATTGCACTACAATTAAGATATGATTTAACTAGCAATATAAATGTTAATGATGGATTAACAAATGGTGCAACAGGTATAGTGGAATTTGTAGAAGCTATTAATAACTACCCACATGTAATATGGATTAATTTTGATAAAGAAACTGTTGGCAAATTGACAAGGCAAGAAAATAGACACATATATCACAGTAACATTAAGTCGCATTGGACACCAATTCATGGTATAACACGGCATTTTCAATTTACACAGAAATATATAACAATTATACGCAAACAATTCCCATTGCGACAATCATCAGCACGTACTATACATAGGACACAAGGAGAAACTATTGAACCCCTTTACATCCACTTTAACAATAGCAAAGTGCATCATTTGCATTATGTAGCTTTAAGCAGAGCTAAATCTTTAGACAACATATATATTAAAAACTTTCAGCAAGACAAAATAGTTGTACATCCAAAAGTAGATGAAGAAATGACACGCTTGCGAAAAACATGCAATTGCAAATATCAGTACCACAATTAGAAAAGTATAGCCAACAGTGTAATATTATTGTGCATAACATACGGTCCTTGCAAAAAAATTACACTGCTATCAAAGCTGACCAAAATATCATGCATAGTGATATTATATGCCTCACTGAAATAAACACAACTAGAAAAGCAGATACCAATAATTTCTTGATAGAACAATATCATCTGCTCATATTTGATAAATTTAACAATCAGCAAACCAAACATGGAATAGCCATTTATTACAGAAAAAGTATTTTCTTACTGCCAATATATGAAACACAACACGAAATTGACATTTTATATTTTACTCTGCATCTTAATGATTGCGACTACTTATTTGTTATACTATACAAGCCACCACATGTGCGTCTACAGACACTATTACAAGTGTTAACTTCAATAATAAACTTTTATCCAGATTATAAATATGTAATCATGGGAGACTTCAACATAGATTTAACACAAGTGTCACAAAACGCAACATTACTATTAGAATATATGATACAACAATTTCAATGTCAACAAAAAATACAAGAATACACAACAGACTACAATTCAACACTAGATCATATCTATAGTAATGTAGATTTAATGCACTATGGTATAATAGAATAATATTATAGTGATCACAAAGCAATATGGATAGCAGTTTAATATGCAAAAAAGTATCCTTTAACATATGCTTTTCTTCCAGGTAATTACAAAAGGGAAAAAATGTATAAACAGAATGTGTACTAACATTTACTCTCATTTCAGATGATTTCCATACAAGAACTTAAGCAGACACAACAGGAAGAAAGCAAACCATATCAAAAAGCTATCCGAGCTAACATAGTGAAATGTTCTTCAAAAACGAACTATAAGAACGCAAAACAAGAAAGCAAAGTATTATATCATCTTGCTTTAGCTGATCAAAGTGCTTCAATTAAAGGGACTTGCTATAATGAAGAATTGTACCAACAAACAAAAGAAGGACATGCAATTATAATTCGCAATTTTTTAACAAAAAACAATGTAGTAATCCTAACAAAGCAAACCAAGATATCCAGAATAGCACCCTTAACTATTCCTCTAGAAATTAAGCAAGAGGCAGAATATATACTGCAACCGCCTGCTCCACCAATTTCACCGATAAAAACTGTAAAAGAAGCAAATTTACGCACATTAATGAGCATATCTGGAACAATATCGGAGGTACGTTCATTACTAAGTAAACATATTTTCACACACACTATCACACAACCCTCTCGCACACACCCACTCACACACACTCATACATTCTTTCACCCCCACACTCTTTCACCCCTACACTCTTTCACCCATTAACTCTTTCCCCCCCCACTCTTTCACCCCCCATTCTTTCACCCCCCACTCTTTCACCCCCACTCTTTCACCCCCACACGCTCTTTCACCCCCACACGCTCTTTCACCCCCACACGCTCTTTCACCCCCACACGCTCTTTCACCCCCACACGCTCTTTCACCCCCACTCGCTCATTCACCCCATTCGCTCTTTCACCCCCACTCGCTCTTTCACCCCCACTCGCTCTTTCACCCCCACTCGCTCTGTCACACTCACTCTTTCACACTCACTCACTCTTTCACACTCACTCACTCTTTCCCACTCACTCACTCTTTCACACTCACTCACTCTTTCACACTCACACTCTATTGCTCACACTCTATCACTCACACTCTATCACTCACTCTTTCACACACTCTCACTCTTTCACACACTCTCACTCTTTCACACACACTCTTTCACACACACTCTTTCACACACACTCTTACACACACACTCTTTCACACTCGCTCTTTCGCCCACACTCTTTCACGTCCACGCTCTTTTGTGCCCACACTGTTTGACACCCACACTCTGCTATTTCTAAATTTCATATTTTAATTACTTACAAAAACACACTCTCAACAATACACCATCTAAAAAATACAAAAACCATGATATAAATATTTTTCTTTATCTTACAGGTAGAAGAAACAAAAACTATCTTTATCGCAGGGCAAGAAACGAAACTGAAATCAATAACCGTTCACGATACAACAGACTCTATAAAAATAACACTTTGGAGAGATGCAGCAGACTTTGCAGTTGAAATTGGATCATACATTAAAATGACTCACCTAACTGTGCACGAATTCAACAGCCAGAAGATATTAAGTACAACGCGGAATACACAATTTCAAGTAAGTACAAGTACAAAACAATATTTATAACTCGCTCTTCTAGTCAGTCTCTACCACTTACTCTATTAATCACTTTCTACTAGTCTACACACACTCTACTAATAACTCTATCTACTACTCACTATCTACAACTTAACTACTCATTCAAATACTCACTACTACAATACTAACTAATACTCAACTACTCTACTACTACTCCACTACTTACTCTTTACTACTTACTGTTTGCTACTAAGATTTTACTACTTGTACTTTATAAACACTTTACAACTCACACTTTAATACTCACTCTTTACTACTCAATCTTTACTACTCGCAGATTCCAACTCGCACTTTAGAAGTCACACTTTCATACTCACACTTTACTGCTCACACTGTACTACTCACACTTTAATATTCCCTCTAAAACTCATTATACTACTCCCTCTAGTACTCTACTATGTACTTAACAAATCTCTAGTAATACTACTCACAATTTGAGTCAAACTCTACTACTTATTCTATTACGTTTCTACTGCTCTCTACTCACACTCTACTAATAACTCAACTATCTGCTACTCACTATTTACAACTCTAAATTTATACTACTCGTTCTACTACTCCCTACTACTATACTCACTAATACTCACTACAACTCACTGCATTACTTACTGTTTATTACTCACTCTTTACTACACACTAATAAGTACTACAGCCCTAAAACTCGCAGTTTTAATACTCACTCTCTGAAGATCTCTACTACTCCCTCTCCAACTTACAAAATTCCCCAACTCACTCTATTACTCACTCTACTAATAACTCAACTCCTCTACTACGCGCTCTCTAATAACTCTACTATGCACTCTCTAACAAAAAAACTGTTAAACTGCATCTATAAAATATATATACTTTTTAAAAACGTTTTGTTAGGTCATATGTAAACAGTATATTTGGTAAAATATGTTTAGTCTCATCTATGCTATCTAAATCACCTTCTCCAGTTATTAACGTGTTTTAACTCTGCATATAACAATCATTTTTCCCTTTAGCTCAAAGAAGAAAAATATTTTTTAGGAAAATTACTCAAGTGACACTTTTCTTTTTCCTTCACAGAAAATACAACCACCAAAAGAAAAAATTACTATAGCAATACATGGACTGGAAACTGCAAATCAAGAACTAAGTACTATAACAGTACAAATTGAAAACGCAGAACATTTGCAATCTGTTGAAATAAATAATTCAGTACTAATGGACTACTTAAAAATCCCAGCAGATATTGACGACTTTGCAGAAGCTCTCATTGAATACCTGCCAACAACAGTTAATGTCCTATTCCAAAATGGATGCATCATTCAAATCCTTGAAGATTAAACAATTGTACAATACGCAACATTCACAAAAAAAATGTAAGAAATATATTTGCTTTAATAAAAGATTTAAAACTTAAACTTGTTGTTTGTTACATATTTTCATTACTGTTTATAAACGACATGAATATATATTCCTCTACAATTTTATATATATATATATATATATATATATATATATATATATATATATATATATATATATATATATATATTATTTATATATATATATATATATATATAATATATATATATATATACATATATATATATATATATATATATATATATATATATATATATATATAAAAATGACTGCTCTCATGCGTTGAGTACCTAGTATTCTCATTCACAAAATGTCAGACTTATTGCATTGCAAATGCAATACATCTACCTGTTGCCAGTTAAAAACAACGCCTGTTTTACATTACCTAACCTCCAGTAAAGTGCCCAACAATTGTCTGATTTATTTTGCTTACAGCTACCTACCAATTGCTCTTTACAAATAAATATTTGCTACTTGCACTTTACTACTCACTCTCTTATATTCTCTACTACTCCCTCTAGTACTTAGTCTACCACTCTATAATACTCCCTACTCACTCTACTAATCACTTTCGACTACTTACTCTAAAAATAACTATCTGCTACTCTGTACTTACTCTACTAATAAATATCTACTATCTAATACTAACTAATTACAAAATTCATAACGCTAATACTCATGCTACTACTCTGCTACTATACTCACTACTGCTCACTCCACTACTCACGCTTTACTACTCAAATACTACTCACACTTTACTACTCACTCCATACTACTCACTCTATACTACTTGCTATTAACTACACTCTCAACTACTCCCTTTAGTACTCTACAACTTACTCTACAACTCTAATACACAATACTCACTCTGCTAGTCATTCTATACTATTTACTCTATGAAACACTTCCTACTCACTACTCACTACTTACAACTATACTACTCATTCTACTACTCGCTACCATACTCACTAACACTAATACTCACTGTTTACTACTTGCTCATACTAACTCTTTACTACTTGCGTTACAAATGATACTTTACTATTCACACTTTACTACACAGAATTTAAGAACACTTTACTACACACTTAAATATGATCACTATAATACTCTATACTACTCTCTTGTGTGCTCTACTAAGTACTCCACAAACATTTAGTAATCCATACACACACTTCTCTACAATATAATACTCACTATTTACAACTCTTAACTTAATACTACTCACTCTAATGCTCCCTACTACAAAACTCACTAATACTCTCTACTACTAACTCCACTTATCACTACTCACTCCTTACTACACATTCATCACTCACTACTCGCACTACACTATTCACAATACTCCATAATAAATATACTACTACACAACTCACTCATAATATCTACTACTCACTTTTTATTAAAAACTATTACTCTAGTACTAAATATAATTCTCTACAACACACTACTCTACTATGCTCTCTCTAAAAAACTATACTACGCACTTTCTAACTAACTACTACTCACTATTACTCACTAATACTTAATGAAATATTCACTTTCTAATTCTCTACTCACACTAAACTAATCACTCTATACTATCAACAAACTAACTATACTGTCTCTACGCTACTCTCTACTACTACTTCTCTAATACTCTGCTACTCAACTCAAAAATAACTATACTACTCACTCTATACTACTAACATGACAACTCTTCAATACTCACAATTGCAACACATTAAGCTATTGTCATTATAAATAACAATTCCATTTACTCATCAGTTTTCAAACATATCCCAAAAAAATTGTCATAAACAATGGCAATAGCTGTAACTTTTTGAAAGGCGAAACCGTTGCATTGTAAATGCTTGTTTCCTATTGGTGGCAAAGGTGCTTTTGTTTGAGGAAGCGCTGTGTTTTGCAGCCGGGATGTACCCCTGGCATGAAGGGAGACTCGTATTCAAAAACTTTATTCGATTCATAAAATGGATCATAAAAGTACTGAACATACAATATTTCATACACCATTACAAAAAAGTTTTGTTTAAATACACATTTTTTCTAAGTTTAAAAAGGCATAATAATAAAAACAGATATATAATACATGATTTTCACCAGGATATTATGTACAATGTGATGCTAACCATAGACCTTTCTGATTTTTAGTGAAACTCTGATAAAATTTAGCATGGCACAGCAGATTTCTACGGAGGATAAAGCTGACAAATAATCGTACCCTTCCTTGTAAGTGCAGGGTTGCCTCCCTTTCAAGATTGGTTTAAGAAACCGAAGTCTTGGATCTTGGTATAAGGAACAAAAAAGGACCACATGTATAGTGCTTTGACTATCCCTGTTGTTACATGGACATGGGGGCAGCCTCTCACACCAACCCCCTTGTTTCGGGAAGGCAAGCAAAAAATGCAAGAGGTCCAGTCTGAACCTTGTTAGTAGGAATCAGCATTGCACATTAAGGGTGAATGTTAGGTAAAACTGAGGTTGGGGCTTACGAGCATGAACATTAACATTGTCCGTGGGTAGTGGATTCAGTGATTTCCAATACATTGCCTTTATATCCACCTTAGGGTTTCCCTCTATTTTTTCGGGGTTGTCATAATAGGAACCTAATCCAATTTTATTAAACATGTTACAAACATAAGACAACCAGGGGATCTGTTTTGAGTTTTCAAGAGCCATGCAATCAATGATAATATCTTTGGTAAGTTGCAGGTTTTCTGATTTCCATATTTTGCCCCATAACAATAAAGGGGCCAGTCGAATCGTGTCTGAAACACTGACCATTCCAATTTCCTTGTGGCAGAAGATGTTTGAGCAGCTTTTGGGAACTGACAAAACCCTTTTTATGAAATTATTTTCCACCACCTGTATCACAGATGGTGTTTCAGTTCCCCACACCCCTGCCCCATAGGTGGCCACCGATATACATTTTGATGTATAGAGGGTTTTAAGGTGCGCAACATGTTTTTGCCCCAGTTTGCTACAGAAGCGAAAAATACCCTCTATAGCCCGAGTCGCACTCTGGGCTCGAACCTTCATAACTGGTGTCCAACTTAATTTGCTATTAAACAAATTACCAAGGTAGTTAAAGTTTTCCACTTTTCCAATTATGCGCTTATTGACCAAAAACTTCCTAATGTTTGACCCTTTAGGGCCACAAGACATTACAAATGATTTATCAAAATTCACTTTTAAGTCAAGATCAAGCATGAAAGTATTAAAAGCATCTAGACATACTTGCATGCTGTTTCCAGTTAATGTCATTAGGACAGTATCGTCTGCATAAGAAAGCATGGGAATACTTTTACCTTTAATTTTTGGAAAGTCACAACCCTGGTTTAGTAGGAACTTTTCTAGCCCATTTGTATAAACCAGAAAAAGAAAAGGTGCCAAAATGCATCCTTGACGCACACCTTCAGTGGAGGCAATTGGTTTTTTCATCTCACCCCCAGGGCCAAATCTAACTGATACAGTTGTTACTGCATGTAACCGACGAAGCAATGTCACCAAAGGTTCCTCAAAACCCATGTCGTCCATCATTCGCCACAACCTATGTCTACAAACTGTGTTGAATGCACTTGTCAAATCCATGAAGGCAAGATGTAATGAGGATTTTTTTGCCTTCGTGTATTTGCCCAGAATTAGCGCCAGGTTGAGACACTGCTCATTAGTCCCCATTCCACGCCTAAAACCATATTGGGAGTCAACTATAAATCCTGTAGAGTCTGCCCAACTTTCTAATCTCGCAAGGATTACCCTACCCAGAATCTTGCATGACGCATCTATTAAAGAAATCGGGCGAGAGCAACGTGGGTCGCCCCTATCACCCTTCTTAAAAATCGGCACTACAATTGCCTCCTCCCATGTACCTGGGATGCGCCCGACCACAACAGCCTTAAAAACATTCAGTAATATGGGTGCCCACAAACTAACATTAGATTTAAAAAGGTCCAGAGGGACAGCATCTGGGCCCGGGGCTTTTAGTGATAATCCCTTCCCTAAGGCTTCCTCAATCTCTATCAGTGTAAGTGAAGAGCTGAGGGTCAAAGCCGAGGGAGGTGCCACCCATTCCCCTGTCCTTTCCATACTTGCCTTTATTGGAATATAATTGGGATTAAAAATCTTGGTAAAGTGTTGAACCCATTGTTCAGCGGTGACCTGCATAACTATAGACTCTTTATTATTGCTCTTAAAAAGAGGGCGATTTAAAACCTCCCAAAAGAGTCTGCTATCTTTTAATTCTGCTGCCTTTTCAAGGTCTTCCCATGCAATGTTTTTTAAATCCTGCTTTCTTTTTACAATTGCCTCCCTATAAGCCTTTCTGCTAGTTCTTACGAGCTCTTTGTTTCTTGGTTTTTGACGCAGGGCTAGTTTTAGCGATCGGTGTGTGACAGAACACACGGAATCAAACCATCTATGCGCCCTGTGACCACCCTTCCCCTTGGGTTTCCTAAGGTGCTTTGCTGCATGGCCACACAGTTTCTCAAAACTGTCGATAACCACATGGGGGTCAGATACAGGAACTAAACAGGATTCTATTTCCATTTTACAATTAACAACAATATCTTCCTCCAGTTTTGTTGCGTTTACCTTCCCCCATTTCATGGTAACGCCTTGATTCTTGCTGTACTTAATTGATTGTTCCCAGATCTTTGGTAATTCTTGTGCTGGCACGCACAATGACAATATTAGAGGGTTATGGTCACTTACAGGCTTGGCCACCACCTCCAATTTCTCAACATATTTGAGGAAGCTGCTGGATACCAGGACAAAATCAATTGTACTCATCTCCCCCCTTGTACCCTGAAAAGTTGGTATATGCGGTGTGTCGGGGGCAGACCCAGGATCTACCACACACAAGTCATTCATAATGATAATATTATTCAGAGCATCCCCCTGGGGTGTGTGTTTGAAGTGGGTCAGGGGCTGAGCATTTACGTCCTCCAGACCACACACATTCGAGCCTCCAAAACTGCAAAACGTGCAGTTGAAATCGCCAACCCAGATGACAGACGATAGAGGATGTCTGCTACGTACTTTACCCACCGCCTCCTCCAAACTTTGGATTATCGATGTATCATATCCATTGAAGATGTTATAATACCAATTGATTAACAACACAGGTTCTGGGAAAAGATGTTCTAATAACAGCAGTTGATACCATTTTGTGTCCATCAGTTTTGAAGTTTTCAGCTTCTGTAATTTTATAGACAATGCTGTCGTTATACCACCCTTTGCCCTCCCAGAATTTGAGGGAGCGGCCAAGACAGCAAATGATTGAAAACCCTCAATGTCACAGGTATTCCTAGTCCAAGTCTCTTGTAAGCACAGGATTCCATGGGCTCCCACAAAGTCCAGCCATGCCTCATCTTCCAATCTGGCTGTTAGACCGGCAATGTTCCAAGACATTAGGGATATTAAAGACGATCCCTGTATCCCGTGGTTGTCTCCAAAAACATCTCCAGCACCTGAAGGATCTTGTTCCGCTAGTAATATATGTTTCTCGCAACACAAAGGGATATTTCCCCCAGAAATGGCGATATTCTCTTCATTCGGAGGACCAATGCTCACGATATCGCGATCAACATTCACCAACACTAAGTCATCATTGAAAGGTATCCCTAAATCCTCCCTCTTTCCTGAGGCTAGGACAATAGACACATTGCCCTCAAACCCAGTTGGTGGTCAGTCTACCCCGTCCAAACCCATTAATGGATCAAAACGATTCATCAATGGGATATTATTGTTAATGGAGGTCCATCCTGGGTATTCTGCACCCTGAAACCTTGGTCTTCGTGGGTTGAACGGGACTTGAGTAAAAGGACCCATACTTGGATGTCCCATAAAGGGGCCATTTATCTCTTGCCAAGGGGCATAATGGTTTTGGGGGCCTTGATTCATGTTCAAATTATTTGCCCAGCCTGCGTGATTTTTACCAATTGTTCTTCGGCCGTAGTGGTTAAGGTTTGGGGCAGTATGATAGAGTCTGGGATAAAAATAGTCCAGACCCACACACTGGATATCCCCCATCCTACCAAACCTCGCTTTACTACAGATTATATCTTTTACCCAGATGTCTCTAAAGTTAATCAGAATGCAATCTCCCTCCAGATCTTTTTTGCTTGGACCAACCCAGGGAACCCTCCGCACACTTAGTATTCTTGTGGCAGTACTTTCGGTTAGGGGCCTGTTATTATTTAACCAAAATTTTGTTTTGTTTAAAAGGTCCTCCATTTTCTCATATTTGTTCTCTGCGATTAATGGAACACCTATCAAAATTGCCATAAACGGGGCAGACTCAGGGGGTATATTTACATAGATCTGTTTACCCTGTAGGGGAGTTTTGCTAGGGACTAGGGGTTTACAAACTGGAGTTTCTTTCCCTTCAGTATTTGGCAAGGTTGGCGCAGCTGTGTTTCTTGGTGTAGCCACCACCATAGAGTTATTTAGGTTGTATCCTGCGGTAGTCACCGGCTTAGTTTTAGACAAGATAGTTGGTGCTGTACAGGGGATAACACCACTAGAATTTACGGGTGCTACAGTTTTAAATTGCTGTGCTTGTGTCTGGTTATTCTTAGGACACTGTTTAGGTAAACTCGTATTACTATTCTTATTACCCCGAGCAGCAACAGATTGTTTGCTATTCCCCACAATACTCTCCAATAAGGCGGTGTTTTTAGATGTTAAAAACTCCAATTGGTCTAGTTTTAGATTAACAATTTGGGTTTTTTCCATCAAAGGGTTCAGCAGGCTTTTTATCAGCTTCTCAAGGCTGGCCATAAGGTCCTTATCTTGACTATGGGTTGGTTTTTTATTTAAGTTTGAAATACTATTTTCCATGTCCAAGAGCTGGGATCCTATCTGTGAGAGTCTCTCCTCAAAGGGATTTAGGAGCTTTTTAAGCGTTTCCCATACTACAGTCAGAAAATCTACGTCTTTCCCTTTTATGACGCAGTATGGCACCCCATTAGTTTCATTCTCGATAACGAGATTCTTATTTTCATGAGTTACCACCAGCAAATCTGGATCGATCTCTGGTGCTAAATCAGGTAGCTGTGTGTTCATTGGGGGCAATTGTTGGGGTAGCGGAAATAGAGCCTTCATAGGTAACTGCGCCTTTGCAATCTTTGCCTTTTTTTTTTCGTAAGCTGTCAAGTGATTACGCTTCCTTTTATTTTGTGGCCCTCGTGGTTTAAAACAAGAATTTCCCGTGCCCAGTTCCATGGGTTTAGGGCTTAGTGCCATTTCCAGGGGACCACCCTCACCTTCCTTCTCTTCCCCGTCTATCCCGACCATGGAAGAAGTTAGGGAATTAGTGGATAATACTAATGTTGGTGAGCCCCCCTGTGATGTAGATGTAAATGTGGTCGGTGCTATTGGCTGATGAATATCTGCCTTAGTTTCAATCACAATGAGAGGTGCTCCAATGAGACGGTCAGGAGTTTTGGCGAAGGCTATTGACCCCAATGAAGATTTTTTGGCTGCTACTAACTCCTGTGATAATCTCCTTGCGGCATCTAATTCAATAGAAACTCAGTGCTGCATTTTGGCAATCTCTGTATCAATGGCTGTGTGGGTCCTGGTAATGAAATCATCTAGGGTGCCATTTTTTAGTCTGGACTTGGCTGCCCTCTCTTTATACTCACGGGATGACATAATGGATAAAGCAAGTGAACCGAAAGATTAAGGCCAGGGAGAGTGGCCCAGTCCAGTCTCTCCCAGCCTCTAACGGCCCGCTCTTAGCCCGGTCTTCGCCCCGAGCTGCGTCCCGCGCTGCGGGAGTGCTGTACCTAGATATAGGGACCGTGATGGGCGGTGGGTGGGCCAACGGGGAGAGCGGACCGGAAGGTCTCTCAGGGTCACGCAGGGACTCCTGGGCAATGGAGTCCCTGCTCACGCTCGCAGCCCCGCTGTGCCTCTCACCCAAGCCCGAGTACTCAGCAGTGCCAGGTACCAGAGTCGAGCCCCCAGCAAGGAAGGCGAAGCGGCACCCGCGGAGCGGGTGCGGCAAGCTTCAGGCAGCAGGCAGTACCGTAATCCCAAACACACGCCAGGTACAGGCGCGAATCAAAATTAATGGCGTCCCAAGGAAAAGTCCGAAGCAGGAGATAAAATACCCTCCTGTGGGCGGTGGGCGGGCCAACGAGGAGAGCGGACCGGAAGGTCTCTCAGGGTCACGCAGGGACTCCTGGGCAATGGAGTCCCTGCTCACGCTCGCAGCCCCGCTGTGCCTCTCACCCAAGCCCGAGTCCTCAGCAGCGCCAGGTACCAGAGTCGAGCCCCCAGCAAGGAAGGCGAAGCGGCACCCGCGGAGCGGGTGCGGCAAGCTTCAGGCAGCAGGCAGTACCGAAATCCCAAACACACGCCAGGTACAGGCGCGAATCAAAATTAAAGGGAGACTCATGGGCATCGAAAACTAAAGGTGGTTGCTCCTCATCTGAACAAGCACCACCAGAGCTGCAAGTGTTGCCCAGCAAACAATCAGAAGCCATAGGAAACATCAGAAAGTCAGGCGAAGGACACCTTGATGTGAGTGGGGCTTCTGTACGAAAGGGGAAAGCCCTGTGTGTCTTCAGGTCCTGTTGTGGACGGGGCTGGTGGCAAGAGGGAAGAGGAGCCTCGCAGGATCACTGGGCAGCTAGAAGTTGGACTGGAGCCTCAAAGGCTCCATGCTGCGGCCTCCCACTTCTCCAACCAGTCCGAGGAGAGACAAACCACGTACCTCAGCCAGAAGTCAGGCATAGTCAGAAGCCTGACCATGGGCGGGGCTCCCTTGAAGAAGGAGGAGACCAACGAGGCTGCAGGGCAAGAAAGCACATGGGGGGAAAAGAAGGATCCGTGCTGGGATCGGAAGAGAAGATGTGCAGGCTTGGCTGGCATCTGTACCTCACAGACGCCGGTGACTGCATTTTTTATCATCTTCAGCACCAGGGGAATTCTCTAAGCATGGGCGTAAAATCCGCTCCGATCGCGGATTTTTCGGATTTTCGGCAAATTCGCAATCCGCGAACTCTCGCGAATTTGTCGAAAATCCGTGAATCCGCTCGCGGCGGATTTTTTGCTTGGTTGCGGCGCGCGGCGTGGTGCACGGCGTTCACTTTCCGTCATTTAGCGTTTGCCGAGTTGTTTTTCTTTGCGAGTGCCGCGCCATTTTGGATCTTGCTGCGTGATCCCGCGGGAGTTTGGTGCCCGCCAATACGTAATCGCGGCTTGCCACCTTGTACAGCACACCTCGCGAGAGTTCGCAATTGCGAACACGTAGTTGCGGCGGAAAGGAACAATCTCGCACTCGCGAAATAGAGATTTTGCAATTCTGCACAAGAAAATCACCAGCAAACAGGATAAACCTTCAGAAAATTATGATTTTTATCAGAATCACTCCTCAGGTTGACATTTGCATGGCCTTTTTTTTTGCAAGGAGTCTATTTTTGGGGGGGGGGGAGGAAGGAAGTGCCCCACAGTCTCCAACTTCCTGTTCCTGTCCAGCAGGCTCCTCCCAGTGCTTTGTCCATCTCCTGGTCACTTTCATTTGGATCTGGAGCTGGAAGGATTACTTTTTGTGGGTGCTGCTGGATATTTGGATTTGAGGCCTTTTTGACTGTCTTTGGATCACTTTTGGATTAGAAATCAACTTTCACAAGTAAGTTTGTTTGGGGCATTACAGTTGCTGCAAGTACAATTTTGGAACTTTTTCAGAACATTAAATAAATTATATTGTGGGTAGCCACAGTATCCAGTAGGACCAGGGTTGGTTAGGGGTGCATGATACAACTGGTTTGTTGAATTTAAACACCATTGAGGCCATGGATTGGCTGGGATTGTGCTGATTTTTGTTGTTTTTTTGGGCCTGCTGGTGTGGCCCTGTGCCCAGGGGTGGTGAGTGTTGCATGGGCCTAGTCTTTCTGTGGGGTGTCTTCTTGAATTTAAACATCATTGAGGCCATGGATGGGCTGGGAGTGTGCTTATTTTATTGTTTTTTGTCGTTTTTTGGGGGCTGCTGGTGTGGCCTTTTGCCCATGGGTGGTGGTGCATGGACTGAGTGTGCCTGTGGTGTGGTCTCACTCTCTTTAATGTAAACATCATGGATGGCATTGGATTGTGGTGATTTCTGGCTGTTTTTCTGTTTTTGGGGGGTGTACTGTTGATGTGGACTGGCCATGTGGGTGGTGGTGGTGGCCATCTTGAGTGCTGGCTGGTACAGGCAACATGTGCTTGGGGTGTAAGGGGCCATTTTGAGGAGAGGCAGTGTCTGAGGCCTGCACTTATTTTGCCTACTTTTCATCCATTATGCCCAGGGGTAGTGAGTGTTGCATGGGCCTAGTGTTTCTGAGGGGTGTCTTCTTGAATTTAAACACCATTGAGGCCATGGATGGGCTGGGGTTGTGCTGATTTTATTGTTTTTTGTCTTTTTTTTGGGGCTGCTGGTGGGGCCTTTTGCCAAGGGGTAGTAGTGGTGCATGGACTGAGTGTGCCTGTAGTGTGGTCTCACTCTCTTTAATGTAAACATCCTGGATGGCATTGGTTTGTGGTGATTTTTGGCTGTTTTTCTGTGTTTTTTGGGGTGTACTGTTGATGTGGACTGGCCATGTGGGTGGTGGTGGTGGCCATCTTGAGTGCTGCTGGCTGGTACAGGCAACATGTGCTTGGGGTGTAAGGGGCCATTTTGAAGAGAGGCAGTGTCTGAGGCCTGCACTTATTTTGCCTACTTTTCATCCATTATGCCCAGGGGTAGTGAGTGTTGCATGGGCCTAGTGTTTCTGAGGGGTGTCTTTTGAATTTAAACACCATTGAGGCCATGGATGGGCTGGGATTGTGCTGATTTTATTGTTTTTTGTCGTTTTTTGGGGGCTGCTGGTGGGGCCTTTTGCCAAGGGGTAGTAGTGGTGCATGGACTGAGTGTGCCTGTAGTGTGGTCTCACTCTCTTTAATGTAAACATCCTGGATGGCATTGGTTTGTGGTGATTTTTGGCTGTTTTTCTGTGTTTTTTGGGGTGTACTGTTGATGTGGACTGGCCATGTGGGTGGTGGTGGTGGCCATCTTGAGTGCTGCTGGCTGGTACAGGCAACATGTGCTTGGGGTGTAAGGGGCCATTTTGAAGAGAGGCAGTGTCTGAGGCCTGCACTTATTTTGCCTACTTTTCATCCATTATGCCCAGGGGTAGTGAGTGTTGCATACTTGCATGTCCCTAGTCTTTCTGTGGGGTGTCTTCAATGTAAACATCATGGATGGCATGGGATTGTGCTCATTTTTCTGTGTTTTGTCGATTTTTTGGGGTGTATAACTGAACTGATGTTCCTCTGTCTTCCATTGCTTTTAGGTGCACAAGACTCAAGAGAACCACCAGTGCCAGGAAGAAGTCCTGCAGCGGTGTGTGTGTGCAGCATAACGTCACGCGACGTCACGTCTGGACACAGACAACTCTGCAACTCGTGCAACTGCTGCCTGCTGTTCTGACCTGCTCTGAAGAAGATGGCCCCAAAAAAAGTAACCCGTAGCTCCTCTAGCAAGAAAGGTGCCAGTAAGGAGCAGAAGAAGCAAGTTACCAAGGAGACTGGTGTGCCGCCCGCCCCTTTTTTTGGGAGTAAAAAAAAAGTATGCCTGCAGCAGCAGCGGGATCTGCTGGGGACCAAGCTGGCAGCAGCACCCCCGCTCCATTGGGCTCAGTGCCACCACCACCACCACGCCAACTTATGTCCAAGCCCTTGAGTGCTGCAGAGGCAGCCAGTATAGTTCTTGAATCACCATCGACCAGTGATGTTGGCTCATCGCAAGAAAGCAGCAGCAATGTCCCTCAATCAACACAGGTTGTTGTAGCTCATCTGACGAGTGTTGAACAACCACAGCCGCAACAACAATCACATGTGCAAGTACAAGCCCAAGTACATGTGGAAGGAGAGGCAGCGCAAGGAGATGCGCAAGCAGAGGTGCATGGAGGGTCACAACAAGTGCCCACAATAGTTGTTCCTCCCGAAGTAGGGGCACATCAGGAAATCGACAATCAAGGCGAGGTATCATTTGAGGAAGCCACTCCTCCTGATGATCCTTCATTGTCTTCCACACCCCTAGCAAGGAAGAGATCAAGGGTGGTGTCTACATCTTCTTCAAGCACACCTCCTTCTGATGATACGGATCAAACTTGGGAACCAGCACCACTGCCGTCTGACAGTGAGGCACACCATGATCCGACAAAGGTAGTTAAGCGTAAAAGGAAGCTCGTCCAAAGTCTCAGAGTTATGGAGTGTGATGAGGCTCAACAAGAAGTGGCGGATACTGCTGCTGATGAAGACTCTGCCAACGACGACCCAGTCATCATAAAGGTCACTGCAGCCCCAGCGGGCATGCAGCAAACAGGCATTTTGACCCTAGCCCGAAGAGCTGCTGAGCGTGATGATGACGATGTTGTCGATGAGGAGGCAGTGGAAACACCACAATCATGGGAGTTAAGTAGTACACCAACTCGTCCCGCTTCCATATTTCTTTCTGGCAAGAAGAGACCTCCATCCACCTCAACCTTAATTAGTGGCGGTGAAAGTGCACAACGTACAAAAGTTGGGCAATCCAGATCCTCCACTTCATCTGGCATTAGCTTCATGACCACCACCACCAGTATCGCCGCCTCCTCCAGGTCCCACAGACACTTCAAGTCCCCAGTTTGGGACTTCTTTACTGTTTGTCAAAAAAATCCAAAGTTTGCCATTTGTACCCTTTGTAAGCTTGCAGTTAGTCGTGGTAAGCCAGGTACCAACTATGGTACCGGAGGCCAGAGAGGTCATCTTAGGAGACAGCACACTGTCCAATGGTTTGCGCACCTACATGCGATCAAGAAAGGCCGAATTCAAGGAAACGTTGATGTTGCATCTGATGATGACGAGGAGGAAGAAGACGTGTCAAACACTTCCCTTACACCCAGTACCCCTGTCAGCAGCACACCCAATGTGAGGCACACTAAGAGTGTTGGAGCGAGTGAGACACCAACGCACAAAAGTTCACCAGCGAGCAAAATTGGGTCAACGAAGTCATTATCAGCCCGTAAATGCTTGGTCCAGGGCAACATTAGAACAATGCTTACTTCAGACGTGCCATATGAACGCAACCACCCACTGACGCGTCTGTATAACACTAAGCTGGCTAAAATGCTAGCTGTGGACCTTCTCCCTTTTTCTTTTGTAGAAGCGGTAGGTTTTCTAGAATTAGTGGCAACGCTCTGCCCTAAATGGAAGGTTCCTAGCCGGTTCTATTTTGCCAGAGTTGCGGTTCCAGCACTACATGAAGATGTGCTGGAGGCAATTGGGGCAGCTATGCAGAAGAGTGCTGTTCACACAATACATCTGACAACAGAAATGTGGACCAGTGGCGCAGGCGCTGATTACATGTGCATCACTGCACACTGGGTCTCTTTTTCAGGTGTTAAAGCAAAGCTAAACGCAGGTGTTGACCCGGACAAAGTTTTCAAAGCTGCTCGGAAACATGCAACACTAGCCATGTTTGGCTTGGAGAAAAGTCACACAGCAGAAAACATTTTGGAAGAGTTTGACAAAAAGGTCTTGAAAATGCTATCCCCAAAAAAACGCAAGATTGGTTATGTTTCCACGGATAATGGCGCCAATGTAGTTAAGGCCATGTCGCTGGGTGGCTATTTCAGAGTGCCGTGTTTGGCGCACTGTATCAACCTGGTAGTTCAAAAATTCTTGAGTGATAGAGACAGTGCAGCGTTCGCGGTAATGGCCACCTGCCGCAAAATGTGCAACCATTTCAGCCATTCTTTTAAGGCCCGGAAGCATCTGAGGAGGCTGCTACTTCAAAGTCGAATACCAGAGAAAGCACTCATCCAGGAGGTGGCAACACGTTGGAACTCAACCTTCTACATGCTTGAGCGTCTGTATGAGCAGTATACGGTACTCGATCACTATTTCTTAACAGAGGGTACAACTCAGAAGGAGGACCTGCGGATGGGTGCGGCGCAATGGGACATAGTTAAAAGCCTGACAGACATGCTTCGTCCTTTTGAGTTCTTCACGCGTGCAGTCAGCCAGGAGGACTGTAATTTGGGAAAAGCTATCCCATTGTTGTGCATGCTGGAGCACCAACTGATGGCGGTGTCTTCTGAGTTTGAAAAAGATGTACAAAAAAAGACCATTTTATTTTGTCTGAGAAATTATTAGAGCGCCTACGTGGTGATGAACGTCTTCAAAAGATCAAGTCAGATCAGCATTACATTTGTGCTACTATTCTGGATCCACGCTACAAAAAGGCGCTGGCAGGCGAAGCATTCTTTCCTTTTGCTGATGCAGATGTTCAAAAGTACAAACATTGGTTAGCCTGGTCAGCCAAGAGGTTTGAAAAAGAACGGCAGGTTATTGAAGGAGAAGACAGTACATCAGCATCAGCATCAGCAGGCCATCCCCAGTCACAAGAATCCACTTCTGCACCTGTGGCTGGGGCACAAGTGACCTCTCAGCCGTTAAAGACCCCGGCAACTGGATCATCTGCACCACATACAACACTAACAGTGGCTGCTGAGGAGGATTGGCTAAGTTTGCTTGGGTATGGTTCTCGAAAAAATGTCAAAGGCACAGCAAAAAGTAAGCAAAGTGGAGGAACCGTTGATGACCTTCAGTCGATGGTGCAGGACTATATGAATGACTCAACAGAGGTCTTTCTTAATGATGAGCCATTGCAGTATTGGCATGGCAAAAAACAATTGTGGCCACAGCTCTACAACCTGGCTATAAACTTTTTGTCTTGCCCACTTGCAAGTGTGTCTTCTGAACGTGTTTTCAGTGCTGCTGGTGGCATTGTAACTCCCAAACGGAGCCGCCTCTCGCCCAAAAATGTGGAGCGGCTGACAATGATCAAGATGAATCAGCACCTCATACCACCAGATTACAAAGTACGAGAAAGCACGCCGCATGAAGACGAGGAGGACGGCAACGTAGATGAGGGGATTTGTTCTCTGTTCGGTGGCACTGACCTCATCCTGCCTGAATTCGCAGAGTATGATGACGAAATCTTCTTCTTATTCCCTGACACCGAGCCCTGAAAATGAGACAATGAATCAAGAACTTTCTTTTTCGTCCTTATTCACTTTTATTCCTGTGTGTCTCTCTTTCTTTGTTTTGCACAGTTAATTTAATTCAAACTTTAATCACCTAATCCCAAAAACAAGACCATCAGCAGAACTGTCTTCACTTGTTTGCTTATTGATTTGAAGGTGCCGCAGTCTACATTCCTCAGGTTCACAAGTTCTGAAGAACATGCTCCTCTATCCTCCCCCTCCAGACTGCGATTTCCCTGAAAGCAGAGTGCTGGATTACGCCCAATGAAGAAAGACTCAGCACTTGTGGGGGTGTTGTACTTCTTTGCGGGTGAGTTGACGGATTTGGGCCCATTGCTGTGAAGCTCTAATAATGGACAAAAGTGTTTTGGACCAAATATGAGGTGGAAATTTCTTGCCGTTTTTGCTGACTTGCTTGCCTTTCAGGTTCTCTTTGGCGGGGTTCCGGGTGTTTGTGGGTGATTTTTGGTGTCTGGGAGCACTGCTGCGACAGTCTAATCTTGATTGCATTTGCTTTTCAGGAAATCCGTGGTGGAAAACAGGAGTTATGATGATTGATGATGATGACCTAGCTGCACAGCGCCGCATTTGGACCGAAGGCCGAGAGATTTTGTAAGTATGAGATTTAGCTTTTTCGCTATTTGGGGGTGTTGTCGGGTGGTTTTTTGCGGGTGGGTTGGCGTGTCTTGCCTGGGGCATTCCTGGGAAGGTCTAATACCGGATAGAAGTGTTTTGGACAAAATCCTTAAGGAACAGCCTTTTTTTTGCTATTTCTTCTGACATCTTGCTCAATGTAGCGTTTTGGGGGGCTTCCTGCTGTTCGTGGGTGGGTTGCGGCCGGGGTCTCTGTCGAAGCACTGCTGCGACAGTCTAATCTTGATTGCATTTGCTTTTCAGGAAATCCGTGGTGGAAAACAGGAGTTATGATGATTGATGATGATGACCTAGCTGCACAGCGCCGCGTTTGGACCGAAGGCCGAGAGATATTGTAAGTATGAGATTTAGCTTTTTCGCTGTTTGGGGGTGTTGTCGGGTGTTTTTTTTGCGGGTGGGTTGGCGGGTCTTGCCTGGGGCATTCCTGGGAAGGTCTAATACCGGATAGAAGTGTTTTGGACAAAATCCATAAGGAAACACCAGTTTTGGCACTTTTTGTAAGTTAGGGTTCGTTAGGGTTAGCCCTAGCAGCAGGATTGCATGTGTTTCGGGGGGTTCTATTGCAACGCAGTTCTGGGGTTTTAGAGCACTGTTGGAGCGATGCTGGCTATGGATACTTTTGCTTGCTTGCAAGTGGTTTGAATACAATCCACGGTCTGTATTTGGGCCTACTGTTACTTTCAAAGTACATTTTGTCACCATTTTTCTGCTAGGCATCGTTTTTGGAGATCTGATTGGGGGTCTTCTACATTTTTGCGACTGGCTTTAGTAAGGGTCTTGGTGGGAGCATTGCTGGGAAGGTCAAATTTTGTTCTAAAACACAGTTTACAGTACACCTACCTTGAGGGGAAAGATCCGCTATAATATTTTGGCCATACTTATTTATCCTTAAAAAGGTGACTCAGACAGAGCACGCAATTTCAAAAATATTGTACTGTCTATTAGGGAAATCAAAGTGTCACTTTTTGCACCACACAGCGTACATACCTTTTATTTATTTATCAGTGGTATTGTAATAGCACTTCCTGTTTTCCGTTCAATAATTACAGGCCGGGTTTCAGTCAACATCCGCCAGGCAGGCAGTGGACAGGGTGTCTTCTGTCAGTGGTCACCAACATTGATGGACGAAGCGTCAGCTGGAATGGAGGAGTGCCGCCAATAAGAGGAATTGTTTGCTGCATGCAACTTACTTACCAAATTCAACAGGACAACTCCAACAACATACGCAATACAGATACAGTATCCATTGTTTTATTCTATGAGTGTGACTGCATGTGCTTAGCTTTAGTTTGTACCCAAAGATTCTCTTTATCTTCAATTATTGTTTGTCCATGCTGTGCTTTTTTTTTCTTCTCTCAACAAAACCTACCCAAAAAGAAACCCCCATTCCCATCCATTTTCCAAACCCTAACCCTCTTCCCCCGGGCTGTGTTGTTTTGCTTGATGTCTGACTAAAATGACATCAATAATTCCACACACTTGCTGGGGAGGATAAGGTCATAGCAACAGGCTGGTGAAGGAATACGAGGATATCTTCTAGACTTACTCAGCTTCAGTACTATATATCTTCTAGTAGTAGGAGCCAATGTCAAATAAATTCAACGCAAGTACTAGTTATACTTGCAAGCAAATACTTTACCATTTGTAAGGCTACATTATGGCACTGTTCTAGTGTACTGTCACCTGCTATATTCTCGATCGTACCGTAACCGTTGTAATGCTACAGTAAGGACAAACCAGGTTTCGTTTTCTTTTTTTCCATAGGCATGCAACTGCCACTGTGTCACACCACTAGTACCACCGCAATGAGGAAATTTCACCCGCCCAGGATTGCCAACGTTAATCCCCATTTCACGTGGAGCCAGCCCTGGGCCTAGCCCTAATTTCTAACACAAATTACAGGTAAGATAAGCGTTTGGTGGGAGGTAGTATAATGGAGTATTATTTAGGACTAGACGAGAGATTGACGGTAGTACTACTAAAGTCCTACGACTGTTCAGGAAAACAAACTTACTGTTACACCCCCGTCCCCCACCCACCAGACTGAAAAGCAGTAAAAAACAGGTATGGTCAGATAAAGTTTAAAAATGTATATTTATGTAGCCCTAACAAAATAATCTCCCTCAAGACCCACCATAACCCCAACGATTGTCTTTGAAAAGTCCTAAAACGATCCCAACTCCCAAATCCCACCCCCCAAAAGTCTATAAAAAAAGGGCAAGGGACACTCCACTACTGGAGGGTGCTGGTGCATTTTGCGGCATGGGCATCATACTCCTTGCGGAGGGTGGCAAGCTCGAAGCGGAGGCCCTCCACCAAGTTCTTATAGTTCTGGACCTCCTGCTCCAGGTAGGACATTCGGACTCCTAGGCGGCGTTGGCGTGCCTTGCAGCTCCTGTGGGGGGCAGCTGGTTTTTCTGTTGCTTGGCGGTGGCGGTTGGCTTTGTTAGCCCGGCTCGGTCCCGCTGGAGCACTGCGCATGCTGGCGTCCCGTGGGGTCACGGAGGAGGATGCAGCGGTCCCAGTCGAGGATGTTGTTGTTGCACCGGTCGACTGCGTGTCCTCCTCCTCCTCCAGGGCCACCAGCCGCCGATATTCGGCGACAGTGGCATCCAGCCTCCGTTGCCGGGCCATTCGAGCCTGCTCCCTCCGTGATGTTGATTTGGAAGGAGCAACTATATGAAGAAAGAAAGACATAGTCTGTAACCAATGCTCCTTAGCATTAATAACACAAAGTGATTGAGCCGAGAGTTGGGTCACAGTACAAGTAGCAAATTGAAAGCACAGTACATAACTATTGAGGACAGTATCTATGTAACCTCCCACTTCTGCATCCTTGCTCTAACATTAGTGGTAGTTTAATGAACAAATTCTACGACCACTATGGACTTCCATTACAGTCGACTATGACAGTACACCAGTCTTATTCTTCTTCTTCTCTCTTGTTTAGGAAAATTGGTACGTTATCTTATGCAAGCCGGCAGAATGGCAGCACAGTGAACTTGCACCCGAGAAAACCAGTTGCACACCATGATGAGTGAGACAGACTTGCGTTACTGTACCGGTCCAGTACATGCAGGTGGTGAAGCTATTACTTTTCTATTACGGGTGGCACTGAGAATACTCTGTTACAAGGGCTACTGCTTAATTAATTTACCTTTGACCCTACAGTGCAAATGAGTACTAGAAAAGGAAAATGAAGAAGCTAACTAATTTGATTATCTATCACTTCACATGGGACGTATTTGATGACATATGGGATGACTTTAGGTGCTTTGCTTAATATTGAGTGAACAGTGATACACCCACACATGAATGACGTACTACAACTAAACTAAAGTTATTAAGAGAGGTACGGAGTGTCCACCGTAATAACCAGATATATGCTGTGCTTGCAGTTGCAATACAAAGTACTGCTACTATTCATGGTAGTATTGGACACATTTACAATTTCTTTTCCTTGCCTTCCCTGCACTGGAACGGACGTGCGGGTGCGGTGGTACATGCTCTTCAAGGTAAGACTTAGTTCATCCAGCGACCATCTACTCTCTCTAGATACACATGTGCTATCTAAGAGTCAGAGAATACCATGCTCCAGGCATCCATTCATTCAAAGTATACGCACACATACAGTTTCTGTTTCACCCACCCAGGCTGCTGTCCTTCCACCCATCCTTGCTTCATCATTGACCCAGCCATGCACCATACCATATTCTTTCCTTCCCAGCCACCTCGGGGGCCAAGCAAACACATATCGTTCTTCTTTGCCAGCCATCATACAATTTCGCGTCCCACTTACTTACACCCTTCTTTCGCTTTTCATTCATCCCATCCATCACGTTCATCTAAGAACTTATTGGGATTCTTCTCACCAAAAACTTCACAGCTAAGTCGAAGTACATTTCGAGGAGGCTACTACCTGGTTGATTTGTAATACACCCGTGCAGAAAGCACACTATGCAGTCTTCAATCTCAATAAGTAAGGAATATATAGCTTACCTGTTCCCGCCACCACCGTGCGAACCCCCACAGGACCGTCCGCCGGCTCTTGCACCGCCTCCTCGCCAGAGTCCTCCGAGTCCTCGCCCAACACCGCCACCTCCGCACTGGCCCCGTCACCAGATGTTCCACCTACAAAGTACATTTAAGAATGTTATAATACACCACTCACTACTATATAATATTTGGTCTAGGAGTAATAAAGAAATGTTAAAAAAACAGACTACAATGTAATAATTTGTGACTGTCTACTCTAAAGTAAAAATGTCACTTTTTCAAGGGAAGGCTGTTGTCTTGCTGCACTTTTATGCACAACTGATGAATGCTTGCTTTTTATTTTTAACACGCACCACTTTTTCTCCTAACAGACAGAAGCTTGACTTCTAAGAACACGACCAGGATCAAGTTCAAACCAGGTGAGAGCTCGGCTCGACCACAAGAAATGTGTCCATTTAATCGTCAACACTAAGTACTTTTCCGTTTTCAGTTAAATAGTTTTATGACAAAGTAGATTTTAATAAATGTGTTTACTTTTAATAAAGCTTTTACACTTAAATAGACTCTGTGGTTTTTGGTCCTCAAGACTAGAGTGGATGAGGTAAAGGTTTTGGAATTTTTGCAAGCATGAGTGCCTCTGACACTTCTTGACTGTGACTCCGTACTCTTGTCCTGCGTACGATAATCTAGAGATCATTGGGGATCAATCATCGGTGACTTCGGGAGCTAAATGACTCTGCCACACTATCTAGTCAGTAAGGAGACAGTGCATAGAGCTATTGCTGAATAGAATGGGAGTCCAATGGAATTGCCAAATGTCCAATCTTAGTTAGGTACACAAACAGACTAATAAGAATAATCTAGTAATACCACAGGAAGTCATATTCGAGGCAGGATAAGAATTTATATCCAGTCTACAAGAAGATCAAAGACGATTTAGAAAAATCGAATGAGGAACGCTAGGAAAAAATAGGTACTCTTTATTAAAATTAAAACTTACTGGGGCCAGCAAAGGAGCCCTCGCCTGCCCGATCCTGGCCTGCATCCTCCTGAACAGCACCCTCCTCCTCCTGTGTCCTCTTGCCCTTGGGGGGAGCTGATGTACAACATGAAAGAAAGAAAGACCAGAAAACATGGATGAGATTTGTCAACCAAATCAACCATTTCAAAAGAACAATAACAAAATATTTCGGAGAAATAGCAAATAGATAGACAACTATTCCACGGGATCTATCTCATGTGGTATACTACGTTATTCGTATTGCCTGATTTGCGGACCGTTGACTTCCAAAGTTCCTATGTAACTCAATAAACAGACTACTAAAGAGGTTTGCCTAGGCCTGGCAGGCAGCAGTCCGCAGCACGCGAAGTGACAGACAAAGTCCATCCTGCTTGCAGATCAGTGAATACTCAAACTATCAATCCACCCACCACCACCACCATTTCTTCTTATAGCCATGTGTCTAAAGGAAGGACTGGACTTCAGTCTGTTGGCGCTGATTTAGAAGTCCCTTGCGGCTCATTTTCCTCCATTGTTGCGTGCCTTTTGTGACGCAGCGGCAGAACAAAAGACTCGCCATGGTGTTGGTGCGGCATATATATTAAAAAAAAACATATGGGCATATGGGCGATGCATCACGTTGTAAAGCCCTGCGCCATCAGGGGGCGTTCCGGCGCAAGGGAGGGCGTACCTGCGCAGGAACGAATCCTAAAAGTGGCTGAGGGAAATCTACAAGATGTCAATCAGTCACTTTTAGGACAATGATGCATGACTCAAACCCTGCGCGCTTGAAGCCGACGTACAGCTTGATGCAGCATTGGGGAGATAGGGTACCCCAGAGCATTGCTGGAGCTGCGCCATCGTTGGCACGCAACTCCAGCAATGCGCCGCCTTTACGGCACAGATGCGTACGGCTTCTGTGACGTTTTGGGCCAATGGGTGGTGGTGGCATGGCACACAATTACTGCCGCATCCCTGCTACTTTGCAGGGATGCGCCGGTAATTGAAAATATGACCCTTAGTGTCTAGCATTACGCAGTTCTTATCTTTACACTACACTCATACATAATTTCTCAGGCCAATGAAATGAACACAAAATACAAAACAAATAAGCATAGTAGCAAGCAAGGCTACTGAGAAGGAGAGCAGTGCACCTGAAATGCATAGAAGATTTTGAAATATAATTTACCTCAATGTAATCGGCAGCATTATTGCTCTTGGTAAAGAACAAAGATTTGCAAATAACAGAGCCGGATAAAACAGAGTAGTAAATGAATAGCTACTACTACTCACCAAGCCCGGGGACCTCTACGCCGAGCGCGTCCAGCAAGTCCCGCTCCCGGTCCATGACATCTGTCCAGCGGTGGGTGGCCTGGTTATATGTGCGCCGGACCCCAGAGAGCTGAAACATGGCCCGGCACACCTTCTCCCACCGCTTCCGGCGCTCCCGGATGCCATAGCCGGTTGCGATCTTGCCGCCTCCCAGGATCGTCTTGGGGAGGCGGCGCTGGACGTGGAAGATGAGTGCGGCCACCTCCTCCGCGCTAAAGATCTCCCGTGGCACCACTTGCTCCCCCCTCAAACGCCCGCACGGGAGCCGGGCACGGGGTGCGGGACCCTTCCCCTTCTCAGGGTGCTTCCCGGCTCCCTTTACCATGGTCTGGGCAGAAATAAAGTTAAATGATAAAGAAGAAATAGAATAGTGAAGAAGAAAAGAAAAGAGTTTAAAAAAGTAGTTTAAAAGTAACTAAAAGCAGCAGAAAACAAAAAAATATAGAGCTAGAAAAGGATAGATTAATAAGTAAAATAGATCAAATAAACTTCAAACAAGCAAAGGATGGCAGAGATTCAGAGAGGATACAGAAAGCATGCCCAGAACCATAGCAATGAATGAGAAACAAGATGGCCGCGCCCGTTCACGACCGCGTGGGTAAGTTCGCGCGAGATTTTCCTCGCGAGCACGCGCGAAATTGTACTAGCGAGCAGCACAGTTTGCGAGATTACACATAGCGGCCGGAAACGGAATTACGTCACGCAAACAAGATGGCCGCGCCCGTGTACGACCGCTAGGGTAACTTGGCAAACGTATAGCTACAAGCGCCTCGCGAACATGCACAAAATCACACGAACATACATGTCGCAAAGAAAAACTTAGTGTATTCGCAAGCATTCGTGGCTTCCGAAATCGATCTCGCACGGATTCGCGCACCAAAAAACGCGCGAAATTGCAGAAAAAACGATTTTTGCTAAACTGAAAGCAATGAGCAGGTGCAAAAGTTCAAACTTAACATTAGTAACATTCACTGTAGTGCTTCCTGAGGGGCCCCTCCAGAGTTTGCAACTATTCTATGACCCTGCTATGACCCAAACAGCAGGCTCATAGAATAGCTACAAGTAGACCATAAAGGTCCTGTGAAAAAAAATTGCACTGCAACAGAAAGCAAATTACAGATAAGGAAGGAAGCAGGTGCCAGCCAGACTGGAACTTTCAAAATAACTGACACATTAATCAACCCCAAATTAATTCATGGCAGTTGAAGTAGGGGAGGTGTGCTTGCTTTTTCAACCCCCATAAACTACAGTGATAAACAAACCTAATGGGTGGCAGTGAGGATGTACCAGAGGGTGGCATGGGTGTCCCAGAGGGTGGCAGTGGTGAAACAGAGGGTGCTGTGAACCTGTGATGATAAACCAGACGTAGAAACAACATAGTCGCGGCCGTTGCGAGCCGAAAAGTAAGTTCGCAATTGCGAAATTGTCCCAAAATCCGCGCGAACGCTCGCCAACACAAAAAACGGAAAAATCCGCAAGTCCGCGAGAGTTCGCGTATTCTCGCGGATTGCGAATCCGTAAATACGCAAATTCGCGTACGCGAGATCCGCTAGATCCGCCCATGCTTAGAATTCTCCATTGATGGAAACAGGGTGGGTTGCACCCCCACCACCCTTGTTTTCAGTGTTGAGCGCAAAGTCAGGTGAAGAGCCGAGTCGGCGTCACCACACGTAGCCTGGGTATCAGCTGCCCCGGATGGTAGTGGGCAAGTGCTGGGATGACCCTGGGCCCCTAGCCCTACTTTTTGGGCCCGAGCCTTATTGTGGGTCAAGGTAGCTCAGGGAAAACCTCGACAGAGGCCCCTTTGTCTGGTGGAGAAAGGAACCTTCACAAAACCACTGCGCAGTCCAAGTGGTGCGCGCGGAGGCACCGGGGATGCCGCTTGACGGCTAGAGGGCTCTCAGAGATAGTGTGGTACATGAGCAATTACAGTCTAGGTTCCTATTAGTCAAGGCAGTTGCCTGGTGTGGGCAAAAAAATTCCCTAGTGTGTATAGGTGACCAGGGTATTCTCTGGCACCCTGCTGAAGTAATGTAATGGGTCATACTGCACAGCTGATGTGAGTAGATGATGTTTATCTCCTGGCCAGTTAGGATTACAAACAGGTGCAGACTACTAGGGTGCACTGATGACTATGATGTTTTGCATAATATGGTATACTAGGTAATGCTAGGATGTTCATGCCGCATGTGTTTATTATGCTAAGTGCAATGTTACCAGTAGTTACCGGTTGTCTTTTCTAACTGTGAATGATGATGGTGATGACAGTGGCCTGATTGGTCATGTAGTGTATATAATCCCTATAAATTCATACCAAGTGCCACGTGGCACAGGGCCCGATACACATAACTAACTTAAGACAACATCCTAAACTTACTACTTTTGGTATTCACAGAAGTTAGGATTTTGTCTTAAGACACACTTAAGACAGACTTAAGTTAGGATTTTGTCTTAAGTTTGTCTTAAGTCTGTCTTAAGTCTGTCTTAAGTGTGTCTTAAGACAAAATCCTAACTTCTATGAATACCAAAAGTAGTAAGTTTAGGATTTTGTCTTAAGTTAGTTCTGTGAATCGGGCCCACAGTGTCTATACGTGATTACATTCTAATGTGTTTTATGAGTAATACAAAGGCTATTTTTAATATAACCTTGTGTGGAGTTTCTTTTGTGGAGTGCCTATTGTGTTACTGCTGTGTGAGCATGTTGCGCAAACACTTTACAAATTGCCTCTAGTATATGCCTTATTCCTCTGCCAAGCTACCAAGGGGGTGAGCAGGGGTTATCTTCAGCGTTTAACTCCCTTGCCTTGACTAGAGTGGTGGTTTCTGCCTGGCTTAGGCGCAAGCCCCAGCCAGCCACAAACCCCATTTCTAACAATATCCATAGCATCACTAATCTAACATGCACATCTAGAAGGCTTCTTTCTTTTTATTAGAAATTATAGGCATCCCGATAGATTGGTAGAGGAGGCACTTCTGCTGACGCTGAAGATCGTTACATGCTGAGAAATCACCACACACTGATCTGACATTTAATGAGTGGTGTCCAACTTAAGACTGAGACAGGGTCCTTCACTCTCTCCTATCAGGTAAAGTGGTTGGATCTTCTCTTGGGGGGATTCATGAATTTACACCCATACACACTCGAGGTACACTCAGAGTAGGCAAAACGGAACCCTAGGCACACATAAATGGTGAATTTACACAGTGTGAATAAGTAAGTGCAAAGTACAAAATACAGAAATTGGACAGAAAATTTCATCAGAAATGTTGAGTAACGTTGAGCCTCCATAACCCGGAACACAGTGATCTGCGGGAGGGACTCCCTGGGCGCACCCGCCTTGAGATCCACAATATTGCTGGAATTATACGTCCCAGTCTTTGCAACCCCCTCACGGCATCCCACTACGCAGACTACTGAGTCTCAAGTTGGTCCACTGTGACCTGGTGTGACGATTCCCATTCCTTTAAGAAACACTGTTGAAATGTAACCAATGCATGGGGGATACTCATCATTACCGAAATATTGATACGTCCAGAAAGAACAGACTTACCCGGACTGGTTTTTGCACTGCCGGGTCGGAATTATCACCGGCTGTATCTCTAATTTCATTGAGACTTATGGCTACCTCGAGCCAAATCAAGCCGGTTTCCGCCAGGCACACTCCACCGAGGCAGTTATTCTTGCGGTCCTCGACACGCTAAGGCTCAATGCCGATAACGACGATCATCAGGCCCTTGTACTTTTAGATCTATCGGCCGCGTTCGACACGGTGGATCATACCATCTTATTACACCGTGTCGAACAGGCCGGCCTCAGCGGGTCGGCTCTTGCCTGGGTCAAATCCTTTTTAATGGACCGCTCCCAGGCTGTCAAACTGGGAAATTTTACGGCATCTAAACTTCCCACTACATGCGGTGTCCCTCAGGGGTCGTCATTGTCTCCCCTATTGTTCAATCTATATCTGAAACCACTGTTGCAGTCCCTAAAGAATAGGAAAGTCACCATCTACAATTATGCAGATGATCTGCAACTGGTCTTCCCGTTAAACTCTGTGGATGCAGCGGTAGAATTTCAGTCCACGATGCTGCATATCATGGACTGGATGGATGAGAATCACTTAAAGCTCAATCCCGGAAAGACCGAGCTGGTACTCCCTGGTAATAGTGTGATTAGCTGGGGCCCTCACTTTTGGCCACCTTCAATGGGACCCCCCCCTAAGCCTTCTCAATCGGTGAAGAGCCTTGGAGTCACCCTCAATGCCGACCTTTCCTTGAAAAATCAGGTAGGAACCGTGATCTCCTCCAGTCTCTTTCAACTTCGAAAGATCAGAAAAATTGCCCACCTCTTGACACACTCCGCCCTCATCCAAGTGGTGATCGCCTTGGTTCTCTCTCGCCTTGATTTTTCGAACTCATTATATCTGGGCCTCCCTCTCACTCTATCTAGTCGACTACAGATCGTCCCAAATCAAGCTGCGAGGTTAATATTCAAAAGTAATCGAAGGACTTCAGCGAAACCCTTGCTAGCCTCTCTTCATTGGCTTCCTATTGAGCACCGGATCACATTTAAGGTAGGTTGCCTGGTTCACAAAGCACTCCACGGCAAAAGCCCCCGGTTCATTAATCAGCTAATAAATAAATATGAACCAAATCGGAATCTTCGCTCTGCCCATCAGTCTCTCCTTAAGCTGCCATTGTACAAGAAAAAACGACTTGGAGGATGTCGATTCGCTTATCTCGCCCCAAAGACCTGGAACAGCCTCCCCCTGTATCTCCGGTCCTGTACTAACCTGGTGAAATTCAGGGGTGCTCTGAAGACCTGGTTATTCAAGCAAGCGCACGGTTAGACCACTTCTTTACCATCTGTCTCCCCTCACCGCCATGAAACCTTTGGGTGACCGTGCGCTTAACAAATTCCGAATAACATAACATAACATAACCGGCTGAGCAACAATCTGGATTCTCTTCATCTGTATTCAGCCCAAAGGAAGTCGTGGAAGTAATTTACACATGCAACAAAACACGTGTCGGCAGGTTCTTCTATTGATTACTGAATCTTAAGAAAAATTAAAAGGCTTAACATTACTCAACTTTTCTGAAGACTTTTTCTGTCCAATTTCTGTATTTTGTACTTAGCACTTACTTATACACACTGTGTAAATTCACCATTTATATGTGCCTAGGTTTCAGTTTTGCTTGTTGAGTGAGGGTTTCTTACCCACACACATTTGGGGGGTTACGGGGTTCATCCCCTTGACTAGCTGCACCATACAGATGAGACTTTGATTTTACAATTTGTTGCGTATATAGAGCAGAGCGCCTTGGATCTTTTCCCTGATTACAAAAAACCCTTCCTCTAGTTCTCTACACTCAGAGTAGGGTCCGCATCATAGAAGTACGTTAGATTACCTTGCCTTCCGTATATGCCTGCATATATTCATTGCTTCAGCACCATGGTAGAAACGTATCCACTGTTCACTCTTTTGGTGCTTGTAATCTCCTTCTTTTGCTTCTGTCTGCTAATCATTGAAGCACATGTATTTAATACACAAATGACGTTGGTTGAATAAATATATTAAAAACGTCCACTGTGTACTCTGAATTCTTCTCTGAGAGAAAGTAAGCATGAGTGACTGAGCGAAAGATTCTGTACTATTTCCACGATCCCTGAGTGATCAGGGTTGTCATGTTGAGTGGTTGCCAGAGTCCATTCGCTCCCTGGGAAGATTAGTGGGGCATATAGTGGCACTGTGAGCAAGCTGGTCTACAGGACAACATATCCTGCTGGGCTGTCCGGACTCAATCTTGATACCAAGCCCTTAGTTTATTTTATCCGAACAATGGGCAGGTCCGAGGGATTGGTAGGAACTACACAACAGAATAATGTTCAATAAATGTTATGTTATTAATAAACACGTACATCATATACAACGATGAATAAAATAAAAAAGAAGACATTTAAAAATCCACTTTTTTTGTGAAAAAAAAATCTTGGATATCAAACCAATTAATTTTGCATCTGTTTTGAAAGCCAGGCCAAAGAGTGCCAGTTGAGATTAATCCTACTTTTGCATAATTTCACAAGTTCTAACACAGATTCTTCATATTAATAATTCTCTGCTAATTGTTACATTTGTTTCAGAAATTCAGAAATTTCACATTAGAAGAAATTTGCAAAGGACTGAATGATGCAGTTTTGTCTCTTTTTGGGCCACGTGTTAAAGATTTGAGGAGAAAATATCTTGCAAACAAGTCCTCTAAATCTATGTTGTGTAACGTTTTTACTCGAGATATGCCATCTCACGGAACTTTCCTGCAAGATAAAGGAAAACCATATCTTGTGCCATTCACATAATCCTATTTAATTTTCACCTCAGTTTGTATAGTTTCAGTAACAATCCATAACTATCACTAAATTTTCAACGCCTTCTCTACACATAAGGCTCAGGAATATTTTATACTCCTTAAAGCTCATGGTTAAACAAGCCACTGGAGGGCACTCGAGTCACATTTCCCAGGTAAAAAGATATTCTTTACCCTGTCGGGTATATCGTAAAACAATGTCCTGAATCACTAAGCTTATTAAACAACTAACCTCCATACGTGCGGAACTGCTTGAGATCACAGTTCCTGTATAAGTTCGAAATTCATAAAAATTTAAATATGTAAGTGTAAATCTATTTACACCTAAATTAACAATACAGAAATTGAAAAATTGGTGAACTGAACATCCAAACACATGAAAACTTACTATTTTAAATTCTATCAAAATTATATTATTATCAGGGCGAAACGTAAACAGTATCAAGAGTCAGAGATACCGAGGAATCACCCTAGTATTCGTGAGGTGTAGGGAAAGGGTTTCCTAAAGGGAAAAGTATGTTCCCAGTAAAGGGACAAAAGTTAGCTTGTGGAAGCAAATTCACATTTATTGATAATTTAAGAAAGTTCAAATATCCATTCTCTCTCAATGCTTACCCCGTGAGTGCCAGTGCTTAAATTGAGCCGGTGGTCTCTGGTGCTCGGCACAAGAACTTCATTGTCAACACTTGGGCTTGTGACAGTCAGCCACAAGGTGGCGCTGTCTGGCTAATTTAGAGATGGAGACAACAACAATTACGTATCGCTGCCCAAGCCATTCTTATAGCTTTGGGGGCCTGGAATAGACTGAGCAGTCACACTTGTAGGAGTGTGACGTAAGTAGTTGTGTTGTTACTATCATTGGCCGATTGGCAATTCGTGGTGTTGTGGTATATAAATAAATAATACCGGATCTATTTTTGACTGGATATAGTAATAACAGATAGCTCAATAAATAAGAGTCAAGATTCGAGGTAGTAGGAGTTTGCAGGTTTAATACAGCATAAGGACAGGAACAGGACAACCTGCACAGGACTAGGATGGCAGCGCTGCCGGGGGCAGGATCGGAGTCGGCGTAACATTTAATAACAGTGCTCAAGTATATATACTAAAACAATTGCATTACAATACATACGATAGGCGGAGCAGTGGGTGGGGTCAGTAACAGTCGCGAAAGATAAGGGTGAAAGTAGGTGTAACAGGAGGCATATACATAGACATGTGATGTAAACGTAACAGAATATGTCATAAATGGGGCGGAAACATGGAGGGGGCTACCTAAGGAGCCGGGACCTCTAACCTAGTGGTGCGCGTAAACTGACAATGACGTGTTACTGGGAGAAGCTGGGGGCTATGACTTCTGCGCTAGGAGCAGAGACTGAAGTCTGGAGAGTCAGGGCGACATGTACCTAAACACTATCTAGTATCTGATGTTTAGAGAACATGTTGATAGAATCCAAAAGTTATCGGGGTAAAGGCTAACAGACTCTAAGACTGGTGCATGCATTATTCTACATGTAGTGTGTGTTGAGGAATATTAAATGACCATAAATACAGTATTTCTCTTACATGGAGACGTAAAGGCTAGACGATGACTGAAACTATTGATGCGATTCAGTAGCTTAGGAATGCAGAGAAGGAGAGCTGGACTGATAACTGGAATCATAACATACTCTTGGCAGACTGGCAGGCAGAGCCAGGCCGAGCCGGGCACTGTGAGGCAGGAAGTAAGTGAAGGGTCAGGGATACAGGTGGGGGCTGTATCGCTCCTCAGCGAGGGTTCAGGGGACAGGAGCTGAATCTGAGTCCGGGCCCTTTTGAGGCCTAGAAACGGGGACTTTACAATGAAATAACGTGCACACTGTGAAACGTGGCAACGTAGCTTTGCATAGGCTCAATACTCGTAGCTTTCACGAGAACTGGAACTGACATACTAAAGATGGACACAACTGTAATTGCGTCTTTAATCGATCATGGGGAATACATATGCATATTAATCATGCACACATGACATAAGATGGGGAACACGTAGGGACACAGAACATGGCAAAATTTACTTTTCCACAGTGTAAGCCACAGTGGCCTCCTGACTATAGCCCTGGCACTTATGTTTTTTTTACAAATTAAGCACTGACTGCTCTTGGGCAACTCTTTGCAATCACTAGAGGGGCACGTGTTACGGTGACTCTGGTTGTGGCGCTGGGTCCAGGTATCTGCTGTAAATACTGAAGATGGCAGTGAAGGTGGTGGGTTGGGTGGCTGGAGGTCACAGAAGAGAAGCCAGGTTATGTGTAGATCTGCTTTACTCCACTGCCCCTGCACAGCATTTGTAAGCAGCGATACATGATTTTAGGGGCTAAACATAACATAAAATTATGAATGGATAAAAAAGTGAAAAAAGGGGCTCATTTTCATGTCAGGATCTGGGGGCTATCATAAACAACACCAGATTCTCGTTTGTTGTCTATTTGATGTCACTCGGAACCCCTCAGTGAAAAACATTCTCATTTTACACCTGTTACCCATCCATAAAAAGCGGCTCTCCTAAGGATCCCGCCCCACTCCGAATTCTCAAAAAGGTAGCCTCCACGATCATCCCCCCCGTGACTCACCTGATTAACACCTCACTCCAAAAGGGAGTCGTACCCCCAAGCTGGAAGGCGGCGGTCGTGAAAGCTTTGTTAAAAAAAACCTCCCTCGACCCCGAAAACCTGGCAAACTATAGGCCCATCTCCCTACTCGCAGGAATCAGCAAGATTGCTGAAAAACTGGTGAATAGAAAACTTTCCCAGTTCCTGGAGGGCAATAACATACTAAAAAGCTCCCAGACGGGCTTTCGCCCAGGGCAGGGCACAGACATCGCCCTCCTAGCAGCGGTTGAAGAGGCCAGAACGCTATTGGACGGAGGAGGATCAGTGGCAGTGATCCTCCTCGACCTAAGCGCGGCCTTCGACAACGTCGACCACCGACTCCTTATCAAAAGACTCAAGGGAGCCGGTGTAGAGGGCTCCGCCTTAGCCTGGCTTACATCTTTCCTGGCTCAAAGGACCTACCAAATCTGGGAGAACAACGCCCGCTCCTCCGAAATTCCCCTCCAATGTGGCGTGCCTCAGGGCTCCTCCCTGAGCCCCACTTTATTTAATATCTATATGTCCACATTGGAGGAGGTCATCATTCCATTCGGAGTGAGTGTCGTCAGTTATGCTGACGACACACAACTGGTTGTGTCACTATCCCACCCCAAACAACAACCAGCAGATCTATTTAATTGCCTTGTGGAGGTCCATCACTGGATGAACACCTCTGCCCTAAAATTAAATGGGTCAAAAACTGAGGTTCTGCTCCTGGGCCCAAAAGGACTCACACTGTCCCCAAACATCTGGCCAGCCTGTCTGGGCCCTCCTCCAGAACCCAGAGAGGAAGTAAAGAGCCTGGGAATGTGGCTTGACACCGACCTCTCGTTCAACGTGCAGGCAAAGAAAGTGGCCGGGACCTGCTTTGGTCTTTTGAAGTCATTGAGGAAAGTCCTGCCCATCCTGCCCCCCAACTCCCAAAAGTTGCTTATTCAAGGCCTAATAATCTCGAGGCTTGACTATAGCAACGTGATATACCTGGGCGCCCCAGAGATGACCCTGAATAAACTTCAAAGAATTCAGAATACCGCGGCCCGTATCCTCACGAATACCCCTGCCAGAGCGTCAGCCAAACCGGCCTTAAAACTCCTCCACTGGCTCCCCATAAGAGAGCGGGTCAAATTCAAGGCCCTGTGTCTGGCCCACAAACTACGACGAAATCAAGGCCCCCTTGCTCTCAAGAAATTCATCGCCCCTTACAAATCCTCAAGACCTCTCCGTTCTGACACCGAAAACCTCATTGTTGCCCCCAAATTCAAGAGAGCTCGATCGGGAGGAAGGCGTTTCTCAGTCCAGACTGCACGACTTTGGAACGCTCTCCCCCGAGCCCTGCGTCTCGAACCTCAATACCTCCGGTTTAGGAAACAGCTCAAAACCCACCTCTTCCCACAGTGAATCACTCCTGGCCCTTATCTTGTTCCTTGTTCCGCCCTCCCCGTCCTCTTCCTTGTCCCCCCTTCCCTCTCCCCCTCCCCTGGTCCACTGTACTCCGGAGATAAGATTTTTTAGCGCTGGGATACCTCCGGGTGACTACGCGCTCTACAAAAAAAAATAAAAAATACTTTATTATGTGCTTCGTGGTGAAGCTTCTACGCAGAGTAGAGAAAAATAACCCCGCTGGATATAAACAGCCAGTCTCAATCCATTTCCCCTGTTCAGCCACGCATGAATACACACTATAGGTCCAGTGAAAGGCGTCTCTGTAATCTAGCGTGGAGTATGCACGCAGATTGTTAAATTAGCATTTTTTAATGCTTTATTGCTGCTTCTTGGAGAGTGAAGAATTATGTCATCTCTATTAGATCAGTAACTGTTCTCTTCTTACCCTCCACTGCCCTTCCTACAGATTTTGTTTCAGATATCCTACTTTGCACATTGCACAGGCACCGGCTTGAATGCTCCACTACATACCAGGGCCTCACTTCATCATCTGTGCCATGCACACAGGACCGATGCTTAATTTGAGCTGGGGTTTGCAAGTGGTGGGCTCCAGCACTCATTTGTTTTGGGTACATGGACATATTTTTCATCATATGGCGTTTTTTTCTACTGTCTTCTCTGATACAGTTGTTTGTCTTACTGATTGTGTTCACCTGCCATGGCTAATGTTTTCTCTGTGTTTGACATGGTTTATTGTATTTCTTATTATTATATGTAAATTATTTTTGTTTCTTGGAAAATATACTAATACCCTTGGAGGACATTCGCTTTATAGAAATCCGCAAACATAAATACATACATAAAAACATAATAACCAAATAAATAAATAATGAAATAAAGACTTTGACAAATACCAGATAGGTAGAACTCTGAGACTGAAGGAGGATTAGTACAGGGAGGAAAACAGTGACCCCGCATCTCTGACACAGTAAAACACAGGGGGCCTCATTTATGAAAAGTGACGCATCGCTGCGGGAAAACAGCGATGCGTCACTTTTCACTGCACTCTCCTTGCGACACTAACGATGCGTCATATTTACAGTATGATGCATCATGTCTCAAGGAGTTACAGATACGTCAGCATTTCTGACGTATCTGTAGGCACAAAAGTGACGCATTGCTGGAGTGTGTTACAAAAGTGACGCAACTCCAGCAATGTGTACTTTCACATGGGCAAGTACCAAGGGGCAGATTTATGAAGGCCTTGCGCCGCCGGTGCGTCATTTTTAACATGGGAAAAAGTGACGCACCGGCGGCGCAAGGCCTTCATAAATCTGCCTCCATGTTGTTAGTGCCTGCGTCAGTCGTACGCCTGCCATGAGGCAGGCAGAAGATTTTGACGCATTAGCATCCAAGAAATGGCGCAGTGAAATCTTATAGATTTCACTGCGTCACTTCTATGACTCTTTCTTGCGTCAAAACGCCCCCCTTGCATACATTAAACGTGGGGCAGGTATAATGTGGCGCAGGGGTTTACAAAGTGACGCATCTACCTAGATGCGTCACTTTGTAAATATGGTGCAACAAGGCACATGTTTTTACTCCGCTGGTGCGTCACAAAAAGTGACGCACCAGCGGCGTAAAAGTGACGCCCAGGGATTCAAAAGATCTTTCAGGAGCGAGATGAAGAGACAGAAGTGAAGGGTGTCGAGGAAAGAGTCATGAGCTGGAATCACTGCTGAGCACCTTTGGTATTCGGTAGTGCCAGCTGTGGGCTCCTAAGCACAATTGTGAGTCCCTGCACTTGTTGATCATTGACTGATTTGCTATTTTATAGGTTAGCACTGCATAGGACTCTTCCCAGAGGACTGTAGGAAGCAAATAAACGAGAATGGAATCTAGATCTCCAAACCAACTGTGATTAGATTTGCATGGAGGGCTCTGCCCCAGTCCCGCCGGCGCTTTAAGAAAGCGCCGTCCAGATCTGTCTGCATCAGAGGCCAGAGCTCTGCAGACGCTGCGTCATGTCCTGGTCTCGCCTCCTCCTGGTACTCAGCGTGCTCTGTGCAGGTAAGTGCTGACCTTCCAGCCGAGCCGCCATGCACACTTAACAGATGTAGAGTGTTTTATAGATACATTGGAACACGGAATGTAGGCGAAGACGATGATCGAACTTTATATTTTGTTTGCAGGTTCCGTGGCGCAGTATGTGGTCACTCAGGCGCCCTCAGTGTCGGTGCCCCCGGGGCAGAGTGTGACACTGACGTGCACTAAAAGCAGGTCCGACAATTCCTTTCACTGGCACCAGCAGAAGCCGGGCGGGGCCCCGCGGTTTGTGTGGTACGGCTCCGGCACACGGGGCCCCGGGGTCCCGGACCGGTTCAGCGGCTCCACCTCCGGTACCACCGGCACCTTACGGATCAGCAATGCCCAGCCCGAGGATGAGGCCGTTTATTACTGCTGTGTGTGGGACGGCACTGGTGCAGCGTATCACAGTGACGCAGCCCTGTGAGGAACCTAGACATAAAACACCGTCCTTCCTCTCTTGATTGCTCTTTAACTGTAGTTGAAGAAATGCAGCCGATGCAATTTTTAAAAGGAAAAAAAATCAATCAATCCCGGGAACCCAAAATTAACAGATACAAATTGTTCTTGGAAAAATATAAATATGAAAGGGAATGTTTTTTTAAATTATAATTTTAAAAACGCTTGACTTATGCTTTGATATGTATTCTTTGCCAGGAGTGTTTACAGGGCACAATTCCTATAACAAGAAGTGGGGGGACTGACCAAGTAAGACGTGTATGCAAATGACATCATCATCGTAGCGCTATAAAATAAATAAAATAGTGCTATTTAAATTATTTGTGTAAATACTGGGACAGACAAACCCATCTGACAGTCTTACAGTGCCTGCACTTGTATACAGGGAGAGAACAAAGGCAAAAGCTGCCTCTCTTAAGTAACTGTGAAGAGAAGGCAAGCTGTGTGCCTTTTTTTTCCCTCTGTGGCATTTACATTTAAGTATGAAGTTCCAGGCGGCCTCCAGTCAGCATATACAAACAAAAGGAGGCCTGATGGCCCTTAACTTCGGAACAGCTTGAGGTAAAAAAAAAAAAAACAAGCATTGGCATAGCCAATAGGTCTCGCCTTTGGGACCTTATAAGTGTTTAGCCACGCAACAGTTCATATTGTTGCACCAAGGATATTGTGTTGGATAACCAAACACTTGGAAGGTCCCAAAGGTGAGACCTATTGGCTATGCCAATGCTTGTTTTCTATATTAACCAATCACGTTATTTTACTCAGGGTGTGGCTAGTGTACTTCAGTCTTTAATCTATCAGATTATTGTTCCTATTAGTCAATGAACACACAATACATCATGTACACCAAAACGTCTATATTAAGTTAAATATCTAATTTGATGAATTTACTTTGTACTATATTACAGTTAGTTACAGGTTGCCTGCCGCTGGGTCACAACAAGTTATAAAAAGTTTCTGAAATTTAACGCTGGGATTTGGGGTGCCGTTTCTACATCTAAGAACAAGAAGTGAGCAAATTCATCTAAACAGGTACAATGAACATGTAAGCTGTATGAAGTACTTCGAAATGTAAGTTACCTTCCCTAATTCATTCCACGATTAGGACAATCTTGACTTAGTGCAAGATTTTTCTTTTTTTATGAAGGTTTTCAGTTGGAAATGGGTTAAACTTCTTGACGCATGGTAACCCATCTCATGGTATAACATCTCCTCCATTTGGGGGCAGGACTATAACTTTAGAATCGACATCTGGCAGAAAAACAGACACTCTACATACCAAACATGTCAAACATGACCGGTAAAACTTTAGGAAGTAGCCGCTACTGGCTAAACATCAGGCAAGTGGCCATCTTCTCCAACAACAGCCTTGATAGATGCAGGCATCTGCACACATTATGTGAAGCACTGATGGATCTTTCCCCCAAACAGGAGCTTCATTTTGTAATTCTTTCAAAGGCAAATTCAGAAAGGCATTAGGTATCATTCTGTTGTATGCTGCATGTACAAGGTCAAAAGATGGTCCTTAGCAAAATAAAATAGACAATTACATTATTAATATAAACCACCATAACAAAGCCCTGTAACAAGCAGGTGCCCAAGCTCACTTCTCCCATCTATCTACAATGAGAGTTTAAAACAAATGGGGAAAGTGTGATTTCATCCTTTGAGCCCAGTGTAAATTTGTCCCGGGTCCTCAGATGATATATTACACACCTTTTTACCAAGCACCCTCCTGGTGACAGCAGCGTTTTTTTGGACACCTGAATTCAATTTTTATTACCCGCATGAGATTTCAAAGAGCCCAATCTATATAGAAGAGATTCTCACTAACGGGTATTTTGGTACCAATTCGAAAACCAAACATTCAGAAGTGTATAAAGTAAAGACAAGTTGAATTTCGAATGAAAAGCTATTTAGTCAAAGACATTTAGACCAATAAGAAATCACTCTATAGTTGTCACATTAAAACAAGGTTCCCAATGTTGCAGATAAACTGATCCACTGTTACCTCATGCTGCAGGAAACCAGGGGCCAGATGTAGGTGAGGGACATTTACAGACTCATAAATACCGAATTTTACCGATTCGGTATGTATGAATCGGTAAATATGAAGCTGGGAGATGTAGGTATTTTTTAAAATAGAAATACCGAATCGGTAACATTCGGTATTTACCGATTCGGTAAATACCGAATCGGTATTTCCTATTGATTCCTATGGACTGTGAAGCCCATAGGAATCAATGGGAAATATCGATTCGGTATTTACCGAATCGGTAAATGCCGAATGTTGCAAGGGTGCAGGGGGTGTCACTTTGACACCCTCTAGCACCCGAAGTAAAGGCATGTGTGAAATGTGGCACACATACATGACCTTAGGGCATTTCTGTGTGTCACATTGCACAGTGTGCATGCACAGATGTGCATGCACACCTGGATTCGGTATTTTACCACACAATAGGATTGTGTGGTAAAATACCGACTCTTAAGGGCCTGTGACACTCTCAGGAGTGTCACCTACATTTGGATTTACCGAATCGGTAAAATTACAGATTCAGTATTTTACAGAATCGGTAAATTTACAGATTCTGTAAAATAATGGCCCCTACATGCCAATTCCTAAATACCGGTCGGCGTTACCGACCGGTATTTGGGCTCCTACATCTGGCCCCAGAAGACAAAGCCCAAATTATGTTATTCTACTCCTGTGTCAGCCGTGTTTCAGCCAATTCGTACAGTAATTCACACTACATGAAGGACGAATATTTAAGTATCTGGTAATATGGTAGGACTGGACTATATTCCAAAGACACACTCTTGTGGTGGTATTTGAACCTGTGCCCACCAGGAATGTGCAATGTGTCCTGTAGTGCACCTATAGACGATGGAACTGTATGCTAGTAGTGGATCCCACTTGCCCACCCTGGTCACACTAATATGGTTGCACTCACTTTTTCTGGATCTCCAAATTCTGTTCTAACTGCGTTAATCAGCGTTGGCAATGTCTTGACGCCCAAGGTCGATTGCTGGGATGAAAAAACGACTGGTACCAGCTGCTTGCTGATCAGCGTAATTATTTTGAAGCACTTCAGCGCACAGAAGGAAGACAAGTATTCCGTACTTGAAAAATTAACCAGTGCATTTGATACTGTACAGACTACAAAAACTACAGCCTGCAGTGGTTTTGAGGCAGAAAGCAACCTTCGCAAGCCGTTTAATCATGTAATACAAATTAAAATGCTCCGATTTGAAGCATTCTCCACCTATTCAAATGAGCTGTGAAAGCGTGACATGATATCCAGCACGGATAATGAAGATTTTGTGCCAAAGAACTTGAGCTGGCATTAATCTTTAAGCTATCACCTGATACTTCATTAGATTCAAGGAGAGATGGACTCCGTCATAAATAAAGGGGACGGTAAACAAAAGCTCTGCTAACACTGAGTGTGGAATCCATGAAACCGTCCAGGGTGGTGCCCTGCGCACAATGCAGAAGACGTCAACACAAATCACTGGGTGTGGCAAGCATACACGCTGCTAATTTATAGGCACACCTAGTGCCTTGAACGGAAATCACGTGGGCTTCCAGGGGTCAAGTGACAGGAAAGTCCACATTTTTGGAGCCTTTATTTGAAATGGGTAACATCCCTAATCTACGGCCCTCAAACTGCACATACAGAGAGGTGAAGGATAAGCCTTCACAGGGGAGGGCCTATTTACAGGAACCTATAGAAAGAAGTAAAAAAAGATCATCGGGCGGCCTAAAAAATGATCACGAGGAAAATACAAAACATGAACAATATGCAGCCTTTCACTAAGTTTACAAGAAGCGCGCTGCAAAAACACTTAATTACCCGACTGAGAAAAGACAGATGGCGGCAGCGCGCGTGCACACACGCATGAACGCAAGCGCTAGGCCACCCAAAGCAGCTTGAGGCAGCACTTTTTAAAGCCCCTACTGAATGTCTTGCAGAGCAGTGCATGCGTTGGCTCTAGCGAGACCTAAAAAATGCTGCTCACTGCCTGCACATTGCTGCTGGAAATGGAAAGCAGACATCCTGCAGGCGCTGCTGAACGCATCCTGGTGTCTTACACCGGGACAAGTTCAGCATATTTCTGTAGGGCCAAACTTCTAGGCAGGGAAGATGGCATCCACCCTGTGAAACCAGTGGGTGGACGCTGTGTACCTGTATGTACCCCCGACTCGTGCCCTGAGTGTTTCCCTTGTATAAGAAAGAGTACCTGTGCCCAGAGGTCGATACAAAGGCCGCGGCCAGTCAGTGTTTAATTTGTAAAATAATAAGTGCCAGGGCCCTGGCCAGGAGGCCACAGCTTGCACCACCCATCGCTCCTGTCATTGCTGCCAAAACAACTACTAACCATCTCTCTTGCCTGCAAGTGCGACAGTTCAGATTATTCAGGTCCCCAAAGCTAAAGGAATGGCTGGGGAGGCAGGTATTATCAATTTTTTATGTATATTGTATTTGTAAACAATGTTGTTTTGCTCATCTCAAAATTAGATGAGCAGTGCCACCATGTGGCACACTGTCATAAGTGCAGTGTTGAAATAGCCTTGGGCGGAGCTCGCAGAGATTCTGCAGAGCTGCTGAAAAACTCAGTAGAATTCCGTGGAGTTCCGTGAGCAGGCGTATTAATTATTAGATTGTTGTCTGAACTGCACAAACATGGAAAACATGGTGAGTTTGAGTGTAGGGAGTTAACCTTTTGTTAATTGGTCCATAGATCCGGTAACAACAGCATTCCATTTTACCAAGACCTGTAGCCTCTCCTATATAGGGTACAGAGTCACCTCATTTTATATTTATAACTGGCTGGCACACGGGGACTTGACGCAATTCAAAAACAATCTAAAACATAGCCTATAACGCAAATTACAAATTGCAACCTGCTTGCCTGCAACTATGTCTTCCCAGATAAACATATGCTAATTGACCAGGTTAGCCTTGCCTGGCAACAGCAGCATGTCTCTGTAATCCACTGTTTTTAATCTTTCACAATTACAGAGGCGGTATATTAGTTTCAGCGTAGTGCACTGCTTGCTAGTGTCACCTTTCCACAAATACCAAACATCAAGTTAAGGCGTGGAGGAGCAGCTGGAGACTATCAGGTATTAGCATTACTAAGTGGCCACTTTAACATTTAATGAGTACTTCAAACTTTGCCAACGCCATGATCACTGCATGCTGCAAGCTGTTGTGATACGACTAAACGACTATGAGACAAAGGAGGGTGAGCTATGTAATAGCTTGCAAAGATGGCAGGTGGTTGTTGAGGGGACTTGTCTCCCACTGAGCGTGTGTTTTATAGAGGAGAACCCCAATACTGTGTGTAGCACGATAACATACGGGCCAAGGAAGAGACTTCCCATATCCCCTCGTGGGTCCCAAATGACGTCTTTACCAGGGCAGAGGAGTGGTTCGTAAATATGTGAAAGTTCGTGTTTAGAAGCAAATTAAATGGCACTCAATGCAGTTTCTAACATACTAACATAAAACAAGTAAAAATGTTAAAGTGTTTTTTTTTAAAGCTAGAAGAGCATTCATGTCCGAGTTTCAGCATTGGCTCAACTTTCTATAATACTAGGAAAATCACTTAATTCATTGTTATTTGAAAATGAATCTGATCTTGTGTAGTGTAACTGGCACACATATATAGTTCTCCAGTATCTTTGGGTCAAGTTTGCGCTTTATTAAAACTGAAAGACATACATTGTGACCCAAGAGCGGTGCTGTAAACCTCTCCTTTGATACAATGCCCCATAAGAAACTAAAACTAGCGCTGGTTAGGAGGTATGGGAGATCAGGGGTGGTCTAGGGGGATGCTGTAGTGTTTAATCTGTCTCCTTCAGTTCCTACCTCCTTTGGAGACACCAGCATGCAGCACTCTGTGATATCCCAGGCTCCACATGGGTGCATTTGTGGCTCCAGTCCTTAGCTCCAAACCCTTGGCGCACAATTCTGGCTCCAGTTCGCTCAGTTCATGCACTCTCCCATCCATCGGCCGCTTCCACTACAGGCACTCATTCCTCCAGTTGTCTTTCCTCTCCTGGACCTACATGGAAATCAAGTCCCATCTGACCCCCTGTGCCTGCTTTATGGCAGTTGCACACAAAGAGCAGCCCGAATTAAAGACACAGGCAGCCTTTATTTTTTCCTGGGAATGCTTTAACGGAGTGAGTGGCGGGTGAGCTGGAAAACTCTGATCCGCCAGTGGCTGGTGGAGTTTTGCCAAACTCCATGCTCCAAGCGGAGCGCAGAGTGGACAAACTATGCAAACTCCACCGCTGGATCAGAGTTTTCCACTGAGGCCTAGTTAACAATTAAGTGCCAGTGCTAAGCACCGGAATCCACTGGCTGAAATTGAGCACTGGGGCCTGTGCAATTAACCATCGGTGCACCTAATATCAAGACTGGTAGCCTTAGATCCACCTACGACCTTTTTAATCCACTACTGGACATTCCCTGCCTTTTTATCTAACTCTTGCAGGTTCCTCCTTCCTCCCTTTATGACAGTTTTGCAGTCTTTCTTTTACTATGTCTTACCCATCTGCATGATTTTCCATCTCTTGTGATCGGAAAATATCTGATACAGAAAATAAGTCCTGGGCATCAAAAATATGTGCCGGTCAAAAATAAGTGTTGGTGCCCCCATCCAGCTCAAATGCAGCACTGTGTTTCACTGAGTAAACCATAAGGTTTCCACCTACTACTGCTCAGTCTGAAAGCTATCTTCTATGTCCATTATTTGTTTTGTGTTTATTTCAAATTTGATGAGCAGAACCATGGCAAATTAAGCCATTGAGTTACTGTGCAAAAAATCCACACATCATCATTTACTGGCCTGCTTAGTCGTAAAAGATGGTACCCCCTCGTACATTTTTACCATAGTTAATGACAAAGTGAGGTCCCTGCACCCAGTTCCTTCCCAAAAAGTAGAAAAGCCTCTACACCTCCCTCACAGCCTCCTGTTTTCAGTTGTATCTTGCAGACACACAGGAGGTCGCAACTCAGTCATGGCTGCAGTGATTATGGATTTTATTCCATGATGGTGGGCGTGTTTTACTACTATTGAGAACAAGAATTGTGCACAAATGAGGTAGTTTATTTCCTCTTCATCTGACTCTGAGGGGAGTCTGCCTAGGGCTCAGAGACCTAAAAAGCCCAGAGAACAGTACTAGGCCAGTCCTGCTTATTCGACTGAGGCCGGGTCGAGTCCTCGATGAAGGGTCCTAATACTTTGACTTATGGGAAGTGCCTTTTCAGGGAAGATCTGGTTGAGACTTTGGATCATGTTAAAATTAACCTGGGCTTTGCTTCCAGGGTGGGTATCAAAAGGCGAGGGGGATATCTGACCACTCTCCGGTGGGAGTACAACTGCGAAGTGCTGAGCGAGAGTGGAATAACCCCCCCGGCTTGCCACATTTCTATTCAAAGATCAGGAGTTTCAGGAGAAGTTCCGAGAGCGGGTAGACCAATATTTTGCAGAAAATGTGGGCTCAGTCAGATCACGTGGAATAGCGTGGGAGGCGTATAAGACCGTAGCCAGGGGCTTTGTACAGGCGGATGTTGGAAAACGACGCAAGGACAAGTATGCACAAATTGACAAATTAGAGTTGGAGCTTCATGCCTTAGAGGACGCAAGGGAGCAAAGTAACTCAAGAGCAGGAACAAGATCGGCGACACAGGTTGCGGCTCCTAGAAAAAAACTGAGGGATGTACTTACTGACCAGGCGAGATTGCGCGCCCTAGCCACCCAGAGGTGAATGTATGACTTAGGGGACAAGGCCAATAAGATGATAGCCTGGCTGGAGAAGCGGGATAGGGAACGAAACTGGGTGCCAGGGATAGGACTGCCGGACGGGACTTTGCGAGACACGAGCAAGGGTATAGCGGAGGAGTTTGCGCTGTATTATGAGGCAGTATACCGGTCGCAGACTACCAGGTAGGAGCAGGATTGACGGGATTTCCTGGCCCTCCCACAGTTGCCTACCTTGGATCAGGCGGATAAGGATATTTTGGAGTCCGATATTACAGTCAAGGAGGTGGAAGCGGCCATGGGGCACTTACAGGGGGGAAAGGCACCGGGCCCCAATGGGTTCCCGGCAGAGCCGTTTGGGTGTGTATCGAGTAGAATCGCACCTCACATGCTGCGCATGTTCACCGAGGCAAAACAGGTTGGGAAGCTTCCGCGGGATCTAAGGTCAGCAACGATTGTAGTTATACATAAAGCCGGCAAACCGCAAGACATGTGCAGCTCATATAGACCCATATCCCTTCTTAATTACGAAACGAAGGTCCTTGGGAAGATCCTGGCCACAAGACTGGGAGCGGTTGTCCAATCTCTGATCCACCCGGATCAGTTGGGCTTTATGCCTCATAGAAGCACGCGGCTAAATTTGCGGCGCCTGTTTGGTGTGTTGCAGGTGGTGTCTGCGCGGCCCGCTATACCGGCTGCCCTATTATCCCTCGATGCCCATATGGCTTTTGATAGCATGGAGTGGCAGTGCATATATGCGGTTTTGGAGAAACTGGGCTTTGGGGACAACTTCCGATCATGGGTGAGGCTGCTGTATACTGAGCCACTTGCGAGGGTCCGAGTCAACGGCGCTCTGTCAAGGGAATTCCAGCTGGGCCGGGGCACGAGACATGGCTGCCCCCTTTCCCCGACCCTATTCGCCTTAGCGCTGGAACCGCTGGCCCACTGGATACGGGTGGACACCGGGGTGTTGGGCATAGACCTGGAAGGAGCGCATATCTTTATATGCCGATGACATTTTATTATACATACAGCGACCGGATGTTTCCATTCAGAGGTTGATGATCATTTTACGCACGTTCGGTGAGTACTCCGGATATCGCATCAACTGGGACAAGTCCCTAGGACTTGTATTGGCGGGGCCTCAGCCACAGTTAACTGAAGACTGTATGGGCCTGGTTTGGAAGGAGACATTCCGATATCTGGGCATATGGGTCACAAAGTCAGACACAGAATTCCTACGCCTGAATGTGTCGGCGCAATTAGAGCGGCTACACAGGGTGCGGAACATTGGAAGACCCTACCGCTCTCCTTGATGGGGCGCGCTGTTTTATTTAAAATTATGGCCCTTCCCCGGCTGATATATGTCCTGCAAAGTACGCCCTTTCCGATCCCAGAACAGATTTTTAGAACAGTCGAGTCGGAGCAGCGCTTCTTATTGTGGAGTGGGGGTCACCTGAGAATAGCTCTTAGGAAGCTACAGCGGGGGCCATATGAGGGAGGACTGGCCATCCCGGATATCCGCCTCTACTACTGGGTGACACAACTGATTAATACCAATGGCTGGGTGTTTGCCCCGCTGGAAGAGCCAGCATACAGGGTGGACCGCATGGTCCTCGGTAGTGGTACTTACTTAGCAGCTCTTTATACCAAGGGCAGGCGCAGTCGGCCCTTGCCACCACAAACAGCGGTAGTGGTGGGGGTGTGGAAGCGGGCGACAAAACTACTAGGATTGGAGGCGAAACTCACGGCACAAACCCCATTGTGGGCTCGAAACTTCCTCCTGGAGGTTGCGAAACTACAGGGTCTTCGTCAGTGGAGTCTTATTGGTATTGATGTGCTGGGGGATATTTGGAAAAGGGGGGCATCTGGTGGGCTTTACGACCCTGCAGACAGAATTTCAAATGGGAAGTGGAGAGTTTTTACATTACCAGCAGCTTAGACATGCCCTACATCAACACATGAGACAGGGGGAACAACTACCTGAGTATGCACCACTGGAAGATAGGCTACTGATGGACCCCATGATTGACAAAGCTATCTCCCTCGCATATAAAAAGCTCATAAATAACCTCCCGGACCCACTGGGACCTCTGCGAGAAAAGTGGGAATCTGATATCGGGCTGCTGGAGGATGACGACTGGGGTGAGGCCTTACAGTGTCCCCGGGAGGTGGCGATTCGCACCAGGTTTAGGCTGGTTCAGTTACGTATCCTACATCAGTCATACATCCCAGGCACAATACAGTATAGGATAGGGTATGTAGATTCCCGGTTTTGCATAAGGGGCTGTGGAGAGGAGGGCACCTTGTTCCACATTTTGTGGGACTTCACCAGAGTCCAGGCATACTGGACTAGACTGGCAGGCATCATGTCAGAAGTGGTGGGTGCAGATGTCCCGCTGGAAGCCCGGTGGCATGTCTTGGGGGTGATGAGCGACATCACTTGGCCGAAATGGGACAAGATATGGCTGGCTATGGCGAGTATGGTGGCCAAGAGAAATATAGCAAGGTTATGGGGAAGTGATCTTTTGCCAACGATGGAGGAGTGGGAGCGGGACTTGGACTGGTGCCAGAGGGCTGAGAAAGTTATCTATAAAAGCCGAGGTTGCCCCAAGAAGTGGGAGAAAATATGGGCCGCATGGAGGTGATACAGGGGGGAATTGATGGATACCCAGTCTGGGTCTGCACTTGATTCATGAGATGTATGCTAACGGATTTGTATTTCCTGTATGCACTGTTTATGATGAGGTTGTGGGTTACCCTGCTTCCCCTGAGCCAAACAGACTGTTACTGTGGATCACGATGGGCACTCTATGGAAAAGGAGGGATAGGGAGGGAGCGGGCTGTCGAGGTTGATTTGAAAGTGGGAGGTTTTAGTCTTGTGGTATTAGAGGCGCCTTTGCTATTGCATAGATGTGTATTCAGGTGCCTGATCTCTGTAAGTAGGCCAATTTGGTTAAAGGGATTCTATGATTGATTCTGTTTGCATTTGCCAATGAACTTCCAATGCTGACTGAGGTGCGATGTTATGGAGCTGGTTCCTATGATAAATAGAATTTAAAAAAAATAATAATAACCTGGGCTTTGAGGAGTCATCGGATGAGTCAGATTTGATTTGATATTAGGATTTATATAGCGCACATTTGCACGGTGGCGTCTAGGAGCTCAGCGGATAGTCAACCTACATCTGGATTATGAAAGTGGAATTTAGCTAGCAAATAGCCAGGTTTTCAGTAATTTCCTGAAAGTGAGCAATATTGGGCTGTTCTTGATCTCTGTTGGGAGTAAATTCCACTGTTTCACTGTACCCAGAATGTCGCTTCTTCCTCCCCACCGTGCTTTCTTATATTTGGATATCTGAAGAGGTTTTCTCTGGGATGAATTAAGGTTTCTAGCAGGTTGGTATCAAGAAAAATGGTGTCTCAGAAACCTTGGTCCTACCCTGCAGAGCCTTGTAAACTAGACAAAGGACTTTGAATGCTGTCCTTTTTATCATGGGATACCAGTGAAGTTTCTTCAAGCCATGGGCAATAGGCTGGAATTTGGCAATGTCCAGCAGCAATCTGGCAGCTGCATTTTGAGCCTGTTGTAATGTAATCATATGTTGCTTCTGAAGGCCAATGTACAAAGCATTGTAATAATCAAGTCTGGTTAGGGCTAATGCTGTTACCAGGGTTTTTACTGCTTCACAGGGAACGGAATTACGCACGTTTCTAATTGCTTTTAGTATCAAAAAGACCGAAGAGGAAACCTTACTGACCTGATGTTGAAACTTAAGTCTATCATCAAGAATGAAGCCCAGGTTCTGCACCTAACAGATTGGGGCCGGGAGTAATCCCATATTTGAAGTCCACCTGTTCTGTATCCAGAAGGAGGTGTCAGATCCTAACAAGAGCACTTCAGTTTTGCTCCCATTGAGGTTTAGGCTGTTTGCTGTCATCTAGTGGTTTAATTTGGGACATGCATTGACTAAAACGTTCCCCGGTTTCCTCTGAGTTGTTTGTGATGGACACCACTTTTTGGGTGTCGTCCGCGTAGGAGACCAAAGAAAATAACAAACTTCCTAATAATGTCCACTAGGGGGGCGACATATAGATTAAACAAAGTGGGGCTCAATGCTGAGCCCTGTGGCACTCCACAAGAAAGTGAAAACCGCTCAGAGCAGGAGTCACTAATCTGAACATTCTGACACCTGTTGTTCAGATAGGATTTGCTCAAGTTATGAGCAGTATTTTTGACACCTGCTTCTTGGAGCCTCCCGAGAAGGATGTCATGGCTCACAGTGTCAAATGCCGCAGATAGATCTAAAAGGATCAAGGTGGCCCTGGCACCCGTATCCAGTATTGCCCGGAGCTCCTCTACTGCTGTTAGCAAGGCAGTCGCCGTGCTATGTCCCTGACGGAAACTATGTTGCGAGGAGTCCAGCAAGTCTGCTGAGGAAACAAATGCAGACAATTGTGAGTTAAGAATCTTTTAAAATACCTTGGCTAGAAAAGGAATCCTGGTGATGGGTCTATAATTACTAGTATTGCTGGGATCTAGATTGGATTTTTTCAATAAAGGCAAAATCGAAACCGCTTTCCAGGGATCAGGAAAAATGCCTGTGTTGATGATTCCGTTAAACATTAAGTGGAGATGTTTGCTAACACTATCTGAAGCCATTTGATATATTTTTGGCGGGCCGGGGTCCGTGGGAGCTCCGGATTTTGTGGAGCTTACTAACAGTGAAATCTGTTCTATACTCGGTAGTACGAAGGTATCTAAGACTCTGTTAGGACCTGTGAGTCTTGTGGTAGGGGAAGCTCTTAAACTATCTATTCCCTTGTCTGCGAGAGTATCAAAAATACTTTGCACCTTATCCTGTGCAGAATTCGACACTACTTTCTGTTTTTATTGGTTCTGGTAATGTGACTAACTTTTTGAGGGTTGAAAAATTTATTTTACTAGAATTACCTGCCTGGCAAATTTTATTTGAAAAATAGCGACTCCTTTCTGTCCAGGGTCATTTTTTGTAGACAGTTAGTGATTGTGCATTAATGGATTTTTCCCTATCATCATAATTCCGTCTCCAGCGTCTCTCTAGTTTTCTGCATAGTTGTTTCTGAGCGCGTAGTGCATCGCTGAACCAAGGTTCAGATTTTTTGGCACGTTTACTGGTAAAGATTCTCACCGGAGCTAAAGTGTCTACTGCGGACGTAATCTAATTTGTGAAGTTAGCTGTTGCCAGATTTATCTGTGGTGTTAGAACTGGTTTTGAAGCTGCTAGAGCGTTTTGCAGTGCCTTGGGGTTAATGTTCCTCCAATTGCGCCCTTTAGTTGTTTTATAGGAATTATGGGTGCTTAAAGAGGAGTGAATATTAGGTACTGCAAATATGATGGCTTTTGTGATCTGACCATGGAATGGGCGAATTCTCTTGGATGTTCATATAGGGGCTGAACGTGAATATGCCATTAAGGGTGTGACCGGCCTCATGCGTAGGATGATTGACTTTTTGTTCAATTCCTGCACTGGCCCTCATCTCTATAATCAATGCTTTGTTGTTATCATCCCTGTTTTCTAGATGGTAATTAAAATCACCTTGGATGGAATAATCATCTGATTCAAAACTTGATTTGATTATAGGACTAATCAGATCTTCAAATTATTTTTTTGCAACTGGGGGTCTGTACAGTAGTGTTTACTTGAACGTGTAATTATCACTTACAGTCATTTTAAAGGAAAGCAATTTGCATGCTGTACTTCTTCCTACAGATGACCCTAATATATTTAGAATGTCTTTAAGTATGATTGCTAGGCCACCTCCCCGTTTCTCTTGCCTATCATTTCGAATTATAGAGAATCCGGGGGAATGGCTGAGATTAGGTCAGGATCCTAGGAGCTTTCAGCCCACGGTTCAGTGACAAAAGCCATATCTATCTTGTGTGCTGTCAATAATTCCGTAAATTCTACATTATGTTTAACTAGAGAGCGTGTATTAATGAGAAAACCTAATACTTTTTGGGAGAGAATGGTTGTTGACGTGGATAGTTTGTCCCTGTGTTGGCAGTTCTTATTTTTGAAAAAAGAAATTGTGATTGACAATGAATACATTATTTTATTTCTTTAGAAGGGTCGAACTGCTGACAATTGGGCATCATGTTGAGTCTATTATAGCTCTGTAGAGTATATCGTGAATAAATCAATCTGGACTCTGGTACAAGAGAGCAACAAGATGAAGAAGCACTCTTCCCTCAGTATGCCAATCCATTGCTTTTGTCTTTGCCTCTTCATAAAAGAACTAAGGAATTCATCTTCAGACACTGGAAGGAGGTGGATCAATCCAGTATTCTGAGGTTCTCAAAAAGATGTATACCCTCATGGAGTGGGAGGAGGTATTTTTGCCCAACATTCTGGTGGTTTCAATCCTGGCACCTTTGAGTGGCAGGACAGTGATTAATCCAGAGGATTGCTTGCCCGCCAATGCTGTAGTTCGTAAAGTGATAGTGCTACTACGAAAACGTTTGCTGTCAGTTCTGTTTCCATGAAGGCGGCTACTTTAAGCTGCAAACACAAAACAGTCTTTAGTATAGGACTTTGAGTCTCTTACTACTGCCATCCAGGAGAATGTTGACTGTTCTGATTTGCTGCTGCACATGGTACAAAAGGTGAAACTGTTAGCCAATGTTTCTGCAGATATTATTTGATAATCAGCAGTGGCTTTGGGTGCTTCCATCCTGGCATGCCAGGTTTTATGGATGGAGGACTGGAAAACTGATTATGCAGAGAAAGATTCTCTCCTGAATATTCCTTTTGAGGGGAAGAAGCTCTTTGGAAACCTGTTGGATGCTACCATTAAAAAGTCTGTCAAAGAGAGGAAGGACACGTTTCCCTATAAGGGGGCAGCCTCCAAAGCAAAAAGGTCCTGGAACAGGGACTATAAGGATTTTTCTAGGACGGATTTGAAAGGTTATTCTTCCAGAAGAAAGCAGTTTCAGCCAAGGAAATCTCCCAAAACTCAGGACTCTGCTAAAAGTTAGGAACAAGGAACAATCATTCTTGACTAGTCTACTAGTCTCCCTTCCTGGAGAAGGATTGCCCAGTTGGAGGGAGGTTGTTGGACTTTAAAACAGAGCTTCGAGGAGTCCATCAGCGATCAATGGGTGCTCAGTCTGCTCAGAAGAGTCTGTCATCTAGTTTATTCGAAAATCTCTGGATTCTGGATGCTCCCTACATTTATTCCCAGAAATCCAGTAAAGAAAGAGGATTTGTGGTCCGCTGTTCTAGCCCTCTTGATAGAAAGAGCAATTGTGGAAGTTCCTGCACTGGGAAGGGGCAAGGAAGTTTACTCAATGAGCTTCTGCCACAGATGCCAGATGGAGGGAGAAAATGGCCAGTTCTATACCTAAGAGGAGTTAACCAAAGGGTAAGGACCATTCATTTAAAAAAATGCTCGCCTTGGAGCAATTTATTCCTTTGGTGTCAAACGGTGACTTTCTGCCCACTATCTATCTTCGGGATGCCAACCTTCGCATCCCCATTGTTGGAACCTGGGATGTCAGGTCACCTAGGGTAGCCTGGCCTAGGGGTAAGACATACAATTCTAGAGGCACAGTGTAAAGGTTGCAAACCACCCAATAGTAAATCCACACAATAGCACACAAAAATAACACTACACCAAAGTATGGGAAAATAAGTACTGCTTTATAAAAATATAGCTCTGCTCTTTGGTTCAGAAATGCAGTTTAGTATTTTACAGCTTGTTTTGAGAATAGATGATATTACTTTCCAGATTACCAAATCAATACATTACTGGCATCAACAGTTCACTTCAATACATATTCAATTTCAGTAGGAGTCACAATAGACCTTCTATGTTCTACAATTTCATGACATTACAGTTCAATTAAAGGGGAGAAGCAGGACAATTGAACACTGAAGAAATCCCCTATAACTTCCTCCACGTATAACCCTCTGTCTCACACACTTTATGGTAAAAGAGGGTACAGTCATTGAGCAATTGACTTAAGTGGGGAAGATCAATAATCTCAGTTATTCTAGGGACATTCTGGCGAGGTCAAAAGAGATAGGTTTCTTCCAGGCAGTCAACCCAAGATGGCACCCGGTAGGATGGCTAGGATCACTCCTCTGATACCTCTTTATCAGGCTCTTTAGATTCCTGTCAGCCTGTAATCCCTGATGACAACTGAGAAGGTTTGGGAAATCCCCTCCTGTCTCAAGGACTCTTTGCCGGTAGAAGAGGCTCCCTGCTCTCTGATTTCCCACACCCCCACTCTCCTTACTTCGTTGAGGGTCCCCTTTTCACGCTGAACAGTACTGCTGGGGGAAGAGAGGAACAAAAGGATCGAAGGAGGAGCTCCTGTAGGGCGGCTTGCTTTCCCCGCCGATCCCCTCAGTGCAGCCACGCTACCTCGACACAGCGCTAGGCGAGGGCTCCCTTAGCGGCAAAGAACGAGGGCAGAAGAGCAGCTCTCCGCTTCCCGCCGAGACGCTACACAGGGGTCTGCGCGTCTCCTTGACGCTTCCGACATGTGTCCCAGGCCACTTACAAACTGAGGCGACTCGCCTCTGAGACACGCTCCTTCCTCTGCCCCGCCTCCCGCAGGCCTGCGCGTCACAGGATCCGCTTCCACAGACAAGGAGCGAGGCAGCGCGGGCGCGAGGGACTAGTGTTCCCGCTTGGCGCCGCCCTGTCTCCGCTCCTTCGCTCGCAGTCTTTCCCCTCACCTGGCTCCAAGGATAACACTGTCCAGAGCGGAATGCTCACTTCTCAGGGCCACAAAGGCTTCGCAGACACTCGCCTCCCCCTCGCAGCTTCGGGGAAATACAGCACCCGGCTTGAATCCGCTTCCTCCACAACGCTGGTAGGTGAAGCTCTGCCAACGGGGGAATAGGGTGAAGTCTCCCAGCAGGAGCGTCCCGACAGGGATCAATGGGGCCAGGGATTAGAGGGGGGCTTCCACCGCACATAAATCGATCTTTGCAGTAGAAGAAGGCGGTTGGGAGGGATTGGTCAGGGGTTGAAGGGGGAACGTCTCCCTGTAGTGGCTGTCTGTCACAAGGACAAACTAACTGCTCCCAGTGCGTCCTCCTCCTCTCACCACTGCCTCACTCCTCCACTCTCTGGTCAACACAAAATGGCTTCCTGACCCCTGCCCTTTTATAGACAATCCACCCAGGGTCCAGTAGGGTCCAGAAAGTTCTGGAAGGACTAAGGTTATCCTATGGGGCAGTCTAGGATGTGGCAGTTGGAAACAGTTAGAGCCCTCCATTTTGTAACTACAGCATTTCCCTGACAGAACAGGCCTCTAGGCCTGAGGTGGAAAATTATGAGGGGGAAAAAGAACACCTATCCCCTTAACCAACACCTAGAAAAACTAGTGGACACAAAAATTATTAAGGGTATGAGGGGCAAAAAGGGGACAAAATAAATAATAAATTGGAGGGACTACGCAAAAAGCCAGACAGGTCTAACACGCGTCCCCCCCAGCTGAAAGTGGGGAGAACTACCCAACCCCTTGGGAGTCCTCACACTAAGGTGGAAATACCTGGAGAGACCGTCTGCATTGGCGTGGTCCACTCCAGGCCGATGTTCCACCCGGAAGTCCATTCCCTGTAGGGAGATGGACCACCTCAACAGCTTGGGATTTTCCCCCTTCATTTGCATCAGCCAACGAAGGGGTCGGTGGTCAGTCTGAACCAGGAAGTGCGAGCCAAAGAGGTATGGCCGCAGCTTCTTCAGAGCCCACACCACCGCAAAAGCTTCCCTCTCAATTGCACTCCACTTCTGTTCCCGGGGAAGCAGTCTCCTGGATAAGAAGACTACAGGCTGATCCAGGCCCTCTTCATTTAGTTGCGATAACACTGCCCCAATGCCATGTTCTGATGCATCTGTTTGGACAATGAACTCCTTGGAGAAGTCGGGAGCCTTCAGGACCGGTGCTGCACACATTGCCTGCTTCAACTTTTCGAAGGCTTGCTGACAAGCCCTCGTCCAAACTACCCGTCGAGGTTGTTTCTTTGAGGTGAGCTCTGTGAGGGGCGCTACAATAGTGCCATACCCCTTCACAAAGCGACGGTAGTAACCTGTGAGGCCCAGGAAAGCTCGGACCTCAGTCTGTGTCTTGGGGGGTTCCCAGGCCATGATTGCCTCAATCTTCGCCTGCAGGGGCTGCACAGTCCCCCTACCCACCAAGTGTTCAAGGTACACAACCGACCCCTGCCCAATCTGGCATTTGCTGGCCTTGATTGTCAATCCAGCTTGTTTCAGGGCCTGGAGAACTGCTTGCAAATGCTGCAAATGGTCCTCCCAACTGCTACTGAAGACAGCAATGTCATCCAAGTAAGCAGCAGAGAAACTCTCCATTCCAGAGAGGACCTGGTTCACCAGCCGCTGAAATGTGGCAGGGGCGTTCTTGAGCCCAAAGGGCATCACACAGAACTGGAAGTGTCCCTCAGGCGTGGAGAAGGCTGACCTTTCCTTTGCTCCATCTGTCAAGGAGATCTGCCAGTACCCCGAAGTGAGGTCAAAGGTACTCAAATATTGGGCAGCTCCTAGCCGGTCAATTAATTCATCCGCCCTAGGGATCGGATGAGCATCAGTCTTTGTGACTGAGTTCAGTCCTCGGTAATCCACACAGAACCTCAGTTCGGGTGTGGTGCCTGGTGGTGCGGCTTTTGGCACGAGCACCACCGGACTGGACCAAGGGCTGTTGGAAGGTTCAATAACTCCCAGCTCTAGCATCTTGGCAACCTCTCCATGGATGCTAGCCTTCACCTTGTCGGACAGCCGGTAGGTCTTCGACTTCACTGGTGGGCTGTCCCCTGTGTCCACGTCATGGGTACACAGGTGAGTCCTTCCCGGGACAAGGGAGAACAACGTAGAGTACTGCTCCAGGACCTGGCGGCAGTCCTCCCGTTGCTCAGGAGTTAGAGTGGGAGAGAGAATCACTCCCTCCACTGACCCATCCTTCTCTTGAGACGAGAATAGATCTGGGAGAGGTTCGCTTTCCGCTTCCTCTTCCCCGTCAGTCACCATCATCAACATGACTTCGGGCCTCTCATGGTGGGGTTTGAGACGGTTGGCATGCAGCACCCGTAGGGGCTGTCGAGGGGTCTTAAGGTCCACCAGGTATGTGGCCTTACCCTTCTTCTCCAACACTTCAAAGGGGCCTGTCCAGCGATCCTGGAGGGCGCTAAGCTCTCCAGGCTCCATCACCCACACTTTCTGGCCAGGCTCCAATTCCACCTGGTGAGCATTGTGGTCATACCACTCTTTCATCACTACCTGGCTGGCCTCCAAGTTGTCAGAAGCCTGCTTCCACAACTTCGCCATTTGGCTCCCGAAGGCCAGCATGTAGCTCACCACATCCTGGGGGGGTTTCCTGGGAGACTTCTCCCAACCATCCTTCACCAGGCTGAGAGGACCGCGTACAGGGTGCCCATACAGAAGTTCAAAGGGACTGAAGCCCACTCCCTTCTGTGGCACTTCCCTGTAAGAAAAGAGCAAACAGGGTAGGAGGACGTCCCATTTCCTCCGCAGGCTTTCGGGCAGACTTCTGATCATGCCCTTCAAGGTCTTATTAAACCTCTCAACCAGTCCATTTGACTGGGGGTGATAAGGAGTGGTGAACCGGTAGGTCACTCCACACTCCTTCCACATTGCCCGCATGTACGCTGACATGAAGTTGGTCCCCCTGTCGGACACGACTTCCTTGGGGAATCCCACTCGGGTAAAGATCCCCATTAGGGCTCTAGCCACCACATGTGCAATGACTGTCCTCAGAGGAATTGCCTCTGGGTACCGTGTGGCATGATCCACCAGGACCTGGATGAACCTGTGACCAGCTGTGGTTGGTGGATCTAAAGGCCCTACAATGTCGACGCCCACCCTCTCAAAGGGTGTGCTAACGACTGGAAGTGGTTCCAGGGGAGCCTTTAGCTTCACCCCTGTTTTCCCACTGGCCTGGCAGGATACACATGTCCGACAGTATGTGTTGGACGCCACTTTCATCTGAGGCCAGTAAAAGTGGAGGACAAGCCGTGCAAAGGTCTTGTCCTGGCCTAAGTGTCCTGCCAGTGGTATCGCATGAGCCAATTCCAGCAGAAAGGCTCGGAATTGTTGCGGGACTACCAAGGCCCTTGACGAACCAGGTAAGGGTACCTTGGGTTCACTGTAGAGGAGTCCATCCTCCCAGTAAATATGGTAGTGCCCTGTAACATCACCTGCTGCTTGGGCTTCAGCCTGTCGCCTCAGTCCCTCAAGGGTAGGGCACTCCCTCTGCCCCTTACAGAATTCCTCTCTGGTAGGACCTCCCTCCACATGCCACTCAGCAGGGATGGGTAAATCCTCCAGAGAGTCTACTTCCCCCTCCACGGACTCCTGGTAACCACCGCAGGTAGCCGATCTGTCACATGGGGCGTGGAAGCCGGAGTAGGCTCTTCCTGTCTCCGGGTCTGTCCCTTTTTAGCAGCGGGTTGGGCCATTGTTCCAGGCTCCAACCCAGGCGAACTCCCTCTCCGGGCAGTCGCAGACCGTGTGCTTACACAGGCCCAGTCAGGTGTACCCAGCATCGCAGAATGCGTCCGGTATTCCACCTCTCTCCAAGTGTTGTGCTCCATGTCATTCCCCAACAGACAATCGACTGGCACGGCAGGGCTTACGGCAACTCGAAGTGAACCTGCAACCCCCTCCCACTCAAAGGGAACCTCAGCCACTGGATAGTGGCCCATTCTGCCGTCAGCCATCGCGGCGGGGTGGAGTACATTGGGAAACACCTGCTCTGGAGACACCAGTTGACTCCTCACCATAGTCATACTGGCTCCTGTATCTCTCAGAGCTTCCCCTCTCTGGCCATTGATGGTGACCCACTGCCCATACTTTGTAGTATTTGGGGGCACCTGGATCTTTGGAACCATCTCCCGTTCTCCCAGGGACACTAAGGTGACACCCGCCCACTCACCCCCCTTATCTAAGGGCAACTCCTCCCCGAGCGCTACACTAGCTACTCCCGGTGACTTTCCTCCGGTGGGAGGGGGTGGTCTCTTTGGGCATCTGACATCTCCCTTATAATGTCCAACACCACCACATTCAAAACAGGGGAGAACCCTTGGCTGCTGGCTTTGGCCAGGATTAGGGTTTCTGGGCGGGTTTGCCCTAGGGGTGAAACCTGCTCCCTTACCTTGGAAATTATTTTGGGGACCTTTGGAGAACTCCTTCTTTTTATCTCCCCCTCCTTCTTCTGGGGGGCGCCCTGTCCGGCTTTTTGAGAATCCCCTCCAGTCCCCTTTAAGGACACCCGGGTACTTCACAAGTGTCCGCCTCCTCTGCAAGCTTCCGGGGATTGGTCAGCTTGCTGTCCACCAGGTGTTGGCGCAACTCGGGAAAACATTTCTCGAGGAGGTGTTCTTTCAAAAATAGATTGTACAGCCCCTCATAATCTTTCACCTCGCTGCCCTTGACCCAACCCTCCAAAGCTTTCTTGGCGTAGTCTAAAAAGTCTACCCAATTCTGGGTACTCAGTTTGTGACTTCCCCTGAATTTCTGTCTGTACCTTTCAGGGGTAAGTCCAAACTTCTTCACCAGTGCCACCTTCATTGTAGGGTAGTGGGTTTGCTCATCCTGCTCCAGAGCCAACAAGGTGTCTCTGCCAGCAGGGGGCATGTATTTATACAGCCCACCTCCCCAGTGAGTTTCTAAGATCCCGTGAGCCCTTAGAGAAACTTCGTAGGCGGCCAGCCATTTGGCAATGTCATCGCCTGGGGTGTAACTAGCGATGACATCTTTGGGTAAATAGGGTCTGGGTTCCCTGGTGTTCACCTTAGTTTCGCTGCCACCATTATCTGAATTGGGAGACCTTTGTATTAAAGCTTGTAGGTCCATCTCTTTGATGGTTCGCTCATGGGCTAACCTCCTGTCCTCCCTTTCCATATCCATCCTAGCTAATTCCAACTTCATTCTCCTCTCCTCCCTCCTATCTTCTAGCTCGGCGTCAGTTAAACCCCTCTCTGAGACGCTGCTGCCCTCCCTCGAAGGTGTCCTGGGACCTGTCAGCAGATTCCCCCTTCCAGCTTGGTTCAACATTGCAATCTCAAGGACAGTGTCCCCGTCACTCTCTTCGGTATCTGGTTCTTCCACTAAATGAGCTTCCACCCATGCCCTTATGCTTGTCAGCAACTCGCCTTTCCTGGCACCTTTGTTAAAGAATACCCCTTGTTGCTGACACCATTCTTTGAGTTGGGTCACAGTATGGGATTCTAGCTCTTTAAGATTCAATTCCATCTTTCACTATGGAATAAAATTAACACACAGGAGAAAACCAAGAAGTGACCTGAGGTTAACCTCCACCCACCACCAGAAATAAATTTGGAAAAAACAAAATTCAAATTAGGAGGGCCGCAAGGAGAAAACTCCTGGTGTAGGTCAGTGTATTGCGTTGAATTACTAATGGGTAGCTGCAACCAAGTCAGAATCCCACCGCTAGGCACCAATCTGTTGGAACCTGGGATGTCAGGTCACCTAGGGTAGCCTGGCCTAGGGGTAAGACATACAATTCTAGAGGCACTGTGTAAAGGTTGCAAACCACCCAATAGTAAATCCACACAATAGCACACAAAAATAACACTACACCAAAGTATGGGAAAATAAGTACTGCTTTATAAAAATATAGCTCTGCTCTTTGGTTCAGAAATGCAGTTTAGTATTTTACAGCTTGTTTTGAGAATAGATGATATTACTTTGGAGTGGTGTGGCTCACTGGTTAGAGGCGGCAGACCCGGAAGCAGAGAACAGCCCGGGACCAGGGTTCAATTCCCGACGCGGCAGGGTTGTGGACCAGGGTCAACGGACTCGATAATTCTCGCCTCGGTGCCTACTCTAACCAGGGATCACACTCGGCAACTCTGGGCATTAAGCTTGCCTCATCTCTACAACGGCCCCCCACAGACGCCGGGGATGCCTGGTTTCACCTTGGAGATACCCAGAAGGGACCATCTCACAGGGAAAGCAAGGACGGGTTCCCCAGCGGTCTTCAGCGCCAAGACACCCCGAGATGGGGTAACAGTGCGCTTTACAAGTATCATCATTACATTACATTACTTTCCAGATTACCAAATCAATACATTACTGGCATCAACAGTTCACTTCAATACATATTCAATTTCAGTAGGAGTCACAATAGACCTTCTATGTTCTACAATTTCATGACATTACAGTTCAATTAAAGGGGAGAAGCAGGACAATTGAACACTGAAGAAATCCCCTATAACTTCCTCCATGTATAACCCTCTGTCTCACACACTTTATGGTAAAAGAGGGTACAGTCATTGAGCAATTGACTTAAGTGGGGAAGATCAATAATCTCAGTTATTCTAGGGACATTCTGGCGAGGTCAAAAGAGATAGGTTTCTTCCAGGCAGTCAACCCAAGATGGCACCCGGTAGGATGGCTAGGATCACTCCTCTGATACCTCTTTATCAGGCTCTTTAGATTCCTGTCAGCCTGTAATCCCTGATGACAACTGAGAAGGTTTGGGAAATCCCCTCCTGTCTCAAGGACTCTTTGCCGGTAGAAGAGGCTCCCTGCTCTCTGATTTCCCACACCCCCACTCTCCTTACTTCGTTGAGGGTCCCCTTTTCACGCTGAACAGTACTGCTGGGGGAAGAGAGGAACAAAAGGATCGAAGGAGGAGCTCCTGTAGGGCGGCTTGCTTTCCCCGCCGATCCCCTCAGTGCAGCCACGCTACCTCGACACAGCGCTAGGCGAGGGCTCCCTTAGCGGCAAAGAACGAGGGCAGAAGAGCAGCTCTCCGCTTCCCGCCGAGACGCTACACAGGGGTCTGTGCGTCTCCTTGACGCTTCCAACACGTGTCCCAGGCCACTTACACACTGAGGCGACTCGCCTCTGAGACACGCTCCTTCCTCTGCCCCGCCTCCCGCAGGCCTGCGCGTCACAGGATCCGCTTCCACAGACAAGGAGCGAGGCAGCGCGGGCGCGAGGGACTAGTGTTCCCGCTTGGCGCCGCCCTGTCTCCGCTCCTTCGCTCGCAGTCTTTCCCCTCACCTGGCTCCAAGGATAACACTGTCCAGAGCGGAACGCTCACTTCTCAGGGCCACAAAGGCTTCGCAGACACTCGCCTCCCCCTCGCAGCTTCGGGGAAATACAGCACCCGGCTTGAATCCGCTTCCTCCACAACGCTGGTAGGTGAAGCTCTGCCAACGGGGGAATAGGGTGAAGTCTCCCAGCAGGAGCGTCCCGACAGGGATCAATGGGTCCAGGGATTAGAGGGGGGCTTCCACCGCAGATAGATCGATCTTTGCAGTAGAAGAAGGCGGTTGGGAGGGATTGGTCAGGGGTTGAAGGGGGAACGTCTCCCTGTAGTAGCTGTTTGTCACAAGGACAAACTAACTGCTCCCAGTGCGTCCTCCTCCTCTCACCACTGCCTCACTCCTCCACTCTCTGGTCAACACAAAATGGCTTCCTGACCCCTGCCCTTTTATAGACAATCCACCCAGGGTCCAGTAGGGTCCAGAAAGTTCTGGAAGGCCTAAGGTTATCCTATGGGGCAGTCTAGGATGTGGCAGTTGGAAACAGTTAGAGCCCTCCATTTTGTAACTACAGCATTTCCCTGACAGAACAGGCCTCTAGGCCTGAGGTGGAAAATTATGAGGGGGAAAAAGAACACCTATCCCCTTAACCAACACCTAGAAAAACTAGTGGACACAAAAATTATTAAGGGTATGAGGGGCAAAAAGGGGACAAAATAAATAATAAATTGGAGGGACTACGCAAAAAGCCAGACAGGTCTAACACCCATGAACAGACTTCACCAGAGATTTCTGCGGTTCACAGTAGCTCCTTTGCTCTTCCAGTTTTGGGTGCTGCCTTTTTGGTCTAAAGTCAGCACCAAGGGTCTTTACCAAAATCCTGGTTCCAAACTGGGAGTACTGCATCAGGAGGGCATCACATTTCTTCCATAAGTAGATGTAACTGTCTGGTATTTTCTTCTTCCCTGTAAATCATTGTGGGTCATGTTACATGAGTGCATTCAGTGTTGGAACATGGCTTTCTGGTGAATCAGAAGAAGTCTCATCTGATGTCTGCTGAGGACCAAACTTTCATTGGCACAAGGTTTCTAACCAAGGTAGGATTGGTTTAGCTGATATAGAAGGGGATTGACAAGATTCACTCGCATTTGTTGGAATATCTGGTGCCATGAGCCAGGTTCCATCTGAACAAGGTGGTGAGGCACATTCTGAATCATTGGTCCCCGTTATCTCAGGATTTACCATACAGATTCTGATGACAACTGTCATGAGAGAGAAGCCTTCTTGGTGGATGGAGTCTTCACAAATCAGGAAAGGGATCAACTTAGCGCTCCAGACACCAATCATCTAGACAACCAATGCCATCCCAGTGGGATGGGGAGTTTGGATTTGTGCAAGGGTGCAGCAGTTGAGGTCCTCCAACTGGAGGGAGCTAAAGCAATTCATCAGGCTGTGCTCCCATTTGCTCCTCTGTTGAGGGGCATGGGTGTCCTGGTATGGACGGACAACAACACAACCAAGTCCTACCTCAACAACACAAGAAATCCAGCCTTGTTGAGGATCTCTGATCAGATCTTTCTATGGGCACAGGACAACTTAATGGAGCTGAGAGTGGTTTACTTTCAGGGGAAGCTGCATGTCAGAGGGAGCAAACTGAGCAGGGAAATTTACTCATCTGAGGACTTTTGTCTGACCAGGCAGGCCTTTCACAGGATTTGCCAAGAGTGGGGGACTCCAGTAGAGAATTTGTTTGCATCTGCTCAGAATACCCTTTTCCCCTATTCTATTCTAGGGTTGAGGGAGGAGAGACCTTGGGCAGTGGATACCCTTTCTTGTCCTTGGCGAAAGGGTATCCTATATACCTTTCCTTCTTCTACTGAGGTTGTTCAGGTTAAGGCAGGAGAATTCCGGCATGGCCCCACATTTCTTGTTACCATTTGATACTGACCATGAGGATCAACAAGGGAATGCCTCTTCCAGGAGTTCTGTTAAATCATTGATAACCCTCAGGGTAACGATTTGGAGGTTGAAAAGACAGTGTTAAACGTAAAGGTTTTTTTTTAGAGAAAGTAGCTTCCTCCATTCAGGCATCCAGGAGAGCTGCCACACTTTCTTCCTATTCCAGACATTGTGCCAATTTCCAGAAATGGTGTACAACTAAGCATTTAATACTGAAGTCATTTGAGCTGGTGAAGGGGCTGGATTTCCTGCAGGATGGTTTTGCCCAGGGATTCATGGTTTCCACTCTCAAGATCTATTGGGCAGCCATAAGGGGGTTTAGGAAGTTTCGAGGTGATGTGCAAGACGCTGATTGTCTTTTCCAAAGGCTTTTTAAGGGGATTCTTAATCTCAGGCCTTCGGATTGTCCAGAGTACCCATTTTTGAATCTTTCTTCAATCCCGGATGTGTTGCAGAAGTCTCCTTTTGAACCTCTTGAAAGGGTAGATTTGAGATTACTTGTCTTGAAAACTTTCTTCGTGGTTGCAATTACATTGGGAAGGAGGTTGAGAGAACGGGGCTCTTTTTCAGTAAGGCATCCTTTCTTTAGGGTAATTGAGGACAGGTTTATTTCAGGGCTTGGGCCTTCTTTCATTCCCAATGTAAGTTCAGTGTTTCACAGAAAACAAGAAGTTATTTTACTTGTGTTTCATCCCAGTCCCTCTTCAACTGAAGAGCTGGAATTACATTAATTGGGTGTTAAGTGTGCTTTTCTGATTTGTTTGGATAGGGTTTATATTTCAGGGTTACTTCTTCATTTTTTGTTAATTTGGGGTCTGCTAGGAAGGGATCTAAACTGCCCAATCAGACTCTGAGTAGGTGGATCAGGTCTCTGATAGCATTAGCATATAGGGAGGCATGAACTCTGTGTCCAGCAGAGGCAGAAGGTAGATACACTAAAGCCATGTCTACTTCTCTTTTGAAGGATCAGGGAGCATCTGTTGTTGAAATGTGTATGGCTGCAACACGGGTTACGCACTCTACTTTTGTGCAACATTACAGAGAAATGCAGGAAAGTAACTTGGAGGAGGTTTTTGGAGTCAAAAGTGTTGCCTTCTATGAAGTAATTGAGGTTTGATTCCCTAATAACTTAAACTGAGTGGTGCATGTACAGTCAGTTGTCCTGGTCAATGTTATTGCTTGCCTTGTCTTAATTTGTCATTAATTAGAGGTGAAACTGTACACAAAGGTAATGCTTCAATTACTTACCAGTAATTCCATTACTCCAAGTACAGTTCAGCCTAATTCATTAACCCCTCTCTCCCACCCTGTTATGATCAGGCCAACTGTATGAGGTAGGGGTTTGTGCCAACTAAAACAGGAGGTTATGAGGGGGAGGGGATTTCCTACTTTTTAAGAAGGAACTGGGTGTGTCTGTGAGGCACGGTGACATAACGTCGTCATTAATTAGTGTGAAAATGTACTCAGAGTAATGCAATTACCAGTAAGTAATTGAAGCAAGAGTCCTACTCACAAATGTATGCATGTTTAAGTTTATTGTCATGGCACAAACATTGACAGAGGCAGCTGGGCACTGTTTAAGGTGGAGACTTGGAAAACAGTCGGAAACAGTCAGCAATCCTTAACAGTGACATAGATTACTCAATGAATTGGCTTCAAGTATTAATGCTAGATCTTGATTACTAGCAATTATTTATATATGTGTTTGCCCAGAATGGTAAATAAAGACCCAGATACATGGAGTCCTTTTCCAAATACTTTTACCCTATCCCTGGGAGGAAATGTTGTTTGTGTGCTTCTGGGTGTGTGTGTTTCTGAGAGAAGAGAATGTATGTGAGAACATGAATGCATGTGTATGTGTGAAAGTAAATGTGAGCATGTGAGAGTCAGTGACAGGTGGTGAGTGAGAATGAGTGAGATTGATTGTCAGTAAGTACAGGTAAATCAGAGTGAGTGAGATTGATTATCTGAAAGAAGAGTGACTGCAGTTGAGAGAGTGGGGGGCTGAGAATGAATGGGTGTGAGGAGTGTTATGGAGTGTGAGTCAGAATGACCATTAGTGAGGATGTGTGAAAGACAGAATGAGTGAATCTGAGTGATTGAGAATAAGTGAGCATCATGAAGAATGAGTACAACTGAGTGTGACAGAGTGAGAACATATGAATGAGTGAGAGCAAGTGTGAATGAAAGTGTAAATGAATACGTGAGAATAAGAGAGTAAGAGTGAGTGAACAAGAGAGATTGAGAAAATGAGTGAGTGCAAGTAAGTGTGAGTGGGTGAAAACATATGAGTGAGAATATGAATTAGTGAGAGTGACTTAAGTGCAAAATAGTGAGTGGGAGGTAGAGTGAATGAAAGAATGGGTGGAAATAAATAATTACAAATTAGTTAAATTAATGAGAGAGTAAATGTGTCTGTAAATATGTGTGTGAAAGAGTGAATGTAATTGAGCATGGGTGAGAATGTAAATCTATTCTTTCCAGTTTGCCATTGGCTCTGGACTTATGATAGTAATTTTTGTGCAAATGCTGGCATTGCATACTGGTGGCAGTTCTTAGCATGACAAGCTCCTGTAAATAAATGCTGAAACTGGTATAATAGAGGTAATTCCTGGCAAATCGTGAACCCATCGTAAAATACTGCCACTGTTGCACTAGATTGAGCTCTTAGCATATCTAGCAGCCTTGAAACATTCTGTAGATTACATAGTTGACAAAATCCTGGGGCCATACATAGCAAAATGCTGGTGCTAGTGCATTGGAGGCAAGTGATAGGATAACCATGGCGTATGGGAGGGAGGCAACCATAATAAAAGGGTGACCTTGACAAGTCATTTTCGACAAATCGGTCTCTAGTGATATATGGATGGATGGCATCAATGTTACATTTTTAGTCTGGCATAGTGCGTGAAATTTGTGGCATGGAGAAACCCATGATAACATTCTGGCCCTGGCACCATGAAATTCGTTTTTGACATATGGGGACACCCATAGCACATTTTATGAAAAATGGGGTCAGCTCATGGGGAGCATCAGGTTTCATTGGCTTGGCACAACATAACAGACTGAATATTTAATGAGTGCCCCGTGAGAGTCTAGCGCTTTTGAGCAAATTTATGCAACAATTCTGCTTTAAAATGCCCTATTAGACCCCATTTAAAAAAAAAAAAAAATTCTGTTACAAGAAGTTGGGCTAACTTGCTTTGCTTGCTATGGGTAGAGTGAAAGTATTACGCCCCACTACTTTCAAAGATAGAGTAAACACTCTAATATTGGTGATATCTAAAACAGACATCTATCTGTGTTGTGTTGTGATATTAAGGGGTCTATTACAATGGCGGGCGGCACCGGGAGATGGGACCGTCCGCTATGTGTGCGGCACCACGCGGTGCCTGCCACGTCGTGCATGCAAATCCAGGGGAGTACCATAGGTACCCCCCATGTGCCCACTCCACCCCCCAACATCCTGGGGGCCCGCAACAGGCCGCCAACTACAAAAAACGCATGCCTTTCCATGGCGGCAACACCGCCACGGAATGGCTGGTTCCCGCAGCCATTGTAATATGGATGGCGGCGTTGTCTACCAAACACTGCCACCATATTCAACCCTTTTCCACCCGGTCGACAGGTTGACTGGGCGGAAAAGCGGCAGACGGTCTTCCCGTCCGCCGCGGTACCCCCCTGCCGGTGTACAGTCATAATATCGAGTCAATTATTTCGACTGGACAGAATATCGAGTAAAAAATATAGAATGGACATAATATCGACTAGACATAATATAGACAACAAAAATATCGACTAGAGAAAATTAATATCGAATAGAATGGACATAATATCGAATCAAAAATATAGAATGGACATAATATCGACTAGACATAATATAGACAACAAAAATATCGAATTTAAGGTAAGTTAATAATAATTTTTATTTTTTGTGTAATATAAGTCTGTAGCGGGTTGTGGGTTTATAGGGGAATAGGGTGGGAAGTAATTTAATTCTAATTAATTAAATATGTTAATTTATTTATTGATATATATTTAGAATTAATTGTTAATTAATTATTAATTGGTAATTAATTAAAATATAATTGGTAATTAATTATAATTGATTAATTGATAAATATTTTAATTTTAGTAATTTATTTTCTGTAGCGGGTTGTGGGTTTATAGGGGAATAGGGTGGGAAGTAATTTAATTATAATTAATTAAATATGTTAATTTATTTATTGATAATAATTTAGAATTAATTGTTAATTAATTATTAATTGGTAATTAATTAAAATATAATTGGTAATTAATTATAATTGATTAATTGATAAATATTTTAATTTTAGTAATTTATTTTCTGTAGCGGGTTGTGGGTTTATAGGGGAATAGGGTGGGAAGTAATTTAATTATAATTAATTAAATATGTTAATTTATTTATTGATATTTTTTAAAAATTAATTGTTAATTAATTATTAATTGGTAATTAATTAAAATATAATTGGTAATTAATTATAATTTATTAATTGATAAATATTTTAATTTTAGGGTTCAGGGTCAGTTTTCAGTTTTTGGGTAAAGGGGTATTTTTAGGGTTCAATCAATCAATCAATCAGTGACACTTATAAAGCGCGCTACATACCCGTAGGGTCTCAAGGCGCTGGGGGGGGGGGGGTGCCGCTACTGCTCGAACAGCCAGGTCTTCAGCTTCAGGGTCAGTTTTCAGTTTTTGGGTGAAGGGGTATTTTTAGGGTTCAGGGTCAGTTTTCAGTTTTTGGGGTAAAGGGGTATTTTTAGGGTTCAGGGTCAGTTTTCAGTTTGTAGGTAAAGGGGTATTTTTAGGGTTCAGGGTCAGTTTTCAGTTTTTGGGTAAAGGGGTATTTTTAGGGTTCAGGGTCAGTTTTCAGTTTTTGGGTAAAGGGGTATTTTTAGGGTTCAGGGTCAGTTTTCAGTTTTTGGGTAAAGGGGTATTTTTAGGGTTCAGGGTCAGTTTTCAGTTTTTGGGGTAAAGGGGTATTTTTAGGGTTCAGGGTCAGTTTTCAGTTTGTAGGTAAAGGGGTATTTTTAGGGTTCAGGGTCAGTTTTCAGTTTTTGGGTAAAGGGGTATTTTTAGGGTTCAGGGTCAGTTTTCAGTTTTTGGGGTAAAGGGGTATTTTTAGGGTTCAGGGTCAGTTTTCAGTTTGTAGGTAAAGGGGTATTTTTAGGGTTCAGGGTCAGTTTTCAGTTTTTGGGTAAAGGGGTATTTTTAGGGTTCAGGGTCAGTTTTCAGTTTTCGGGTAAAGGGGTATTTTTAGGGTTCAGTGTCAGTTTTCAGTTTATGGGTAAAGGGGTATTTTTAGGGTTCAGGGTCAGTTTTGGGTTTTTGGGGTACAGGGGTACTTTGTAAAAATAAAGTAAAATTACATTTAAATTACATTTATTTAATAAAATTAAATTATATTAAATTATATTATAATATTTTTTATTAATTTATATTCAAAAAATTATTATATACTTACCAATACTTATGTTGTAATGGTATGCGTTGTAAAGGTATATGCGTTGTAAAATCTTGCGTTGTAAATGTATGCGTTGTAAACGTTTTTGCGTTGTAAAAGTTTTGTTGTAATGGTAGGCGTTGTAAAAGTATGCGTTGTAACGTCATACATCCCTGGAGTGGGAATAGTAATTTTAACCTCTACGCTATCCAGCGCTTTCCCTACTGTTGCACCCACTGGAGTGGGAGTAGTAAATTTTACCTCTACGCTATCCAACACTTTTGCTAATGTTGAACTCACTATAGTTGTAACAATAAATTTTAAACATTTTCTAAAATGTTATATATGTTTATTTAATAATATGTTTAAATATATATATATATATATATATATATATATATATATATATATATATATATATGTGTGTGTGTGTAATTTTTGGTGATATAATTTTTTTAATTATATAAATTATTTATTAAAATTATATTTTTTTAATAATTATTTCTAAGTTTATATTAAATATATTTATTACTATATTAGTTTTAACTTACTTTTAAGACATTTTAAAAAATCGATATTTTGACAGTCTATATTTTTGTAAGTCGATATTTTGGAGTCGATATTTTGGTACTTACCTGTTTGAAGATAGGGAGTCGATATTTTGTCAATCGATATTTTTGACTCGATATTTGTGTCGTCGATATTATGTCAGTGATCCCCCCCTGCCATCATAATATGGCAGGAGTAAATGGGAGGCAGGTGGGAGATTATGTCGGGCAGATCGCCATCGCCATGCGGGCAGTGGCGATCTGCCCGACATTGTAATAGACGCCTAAAGGTTTACAGAACTTCAGCAATGTCAATTACTGTAAATTCATTTATATTAAAGTTATATGACTTCACTTCATTGGAAGATTAGGTGTCAAAGGTCATATAATTTCACTTCCTGTGATGTCATTAAGGTCAAAGAGTGTGTGATTTCACTTTCGCTATCCCTGATATTTTATTGAATCAATGTTAATGGACCAAGGAGGTCAGGGACGGATTGTGCTCTTGCCCACACCCCCAGCCTCTGTAGCATGAAAGGGAGGTCCACAGCCTTCAGCCCATAATTATTTGGTCTGGAGTTTGTACTCCAGATAATCACAGCCATGGAGACAATCAGAATTGAAGCCGGTGGAATTCCACCCAGAGTTATTGCTTCAGGTGAATTTCGACACTCACTATCAGGACTATGTATCAGAGCTCCTCAGTCAACTCCTCTCCAATGCATCATCTGTTGAGGTTTATGAGATACTCCTGCAAGGCGGGTACATAGCCAGTGAAAATCAGAGGTAAGTGAACTTTCCTGCTGACGTTAAGTCTATTCTGGGACTATACTTGCATTTTACTGACAGCGGATGCTCCTTTATATTTGATCTGGCAAAAGCTTCACATTAGATGTCATTTATTTCTCCCACAAGTGAGTTCAGTTCTTTCCTGAGGTAGGTTCTAAATTTCCCTGGGTCTACACTGTTAACTGTAATATTGTACATTTCCATGGAGCAACTGAGAGACTGACAGCTGATGCACATTCTCGTTTGGTAGTAACTTGATGATAGTCAGCTGGAGCTGCACATCTCTTTTATATCAAACATGAAACCACTTCGGAATTGCTTAGCTGATTTCGACTATCCATGCAACATGGACAACTCTCTAGACAGAGTACGAACTGATAGTTTCATACAATGTCCTGTCTTTCCTAAAAGGCTGAACTAACACATATTGAAGTAACATTAACAGTTCAAAGACCCAAAATGCAGTGTGAGGTCAATGAAGCTTTATGGACACTGATTATCCCAAAAGTATTTGATCATCTCTCACTCTTAAAGATTCACAAATACTATGGGGCCCATTAAGATGGCGGGCGGACTTAGTCCGTCCGCAATCCTATCGGAATTCGGGACCGCCCACCATAAGGGCGGGGGTCCCGTGGGGGGGATTAGGATGCGCCCGCCACAGTGGCGGGCGCATTCTGCATTGTCAACATTGTGGTGGGGGGTGCTCTCAGCACCGCCCGCCACAATGCTAACAAAGCACATATGCATTTACATTAACAAAGCGGCAGGCACCGCGCGGTGCCTGCCGCTTTGTTAATGTAAATGCAGGGGGGTACCACAGGTACCTCCCTGTGTGCACCCCCCACCTGTCCTTCACTTTGGGGGGCCGCAGGGGGCCCCCGAAGTGAAGACCCCATGCCTTTCCGTGGCGGCGATGGCATCTGTTTTGGCAATCCTAATATGGCTGGCGGTGTCCAATAGACACCGCCACCATATTAAACCTTTTCTGCCCCGGCCGCAAGGCGACCGGGGCGGAAATGCGGCGGACAGTCTTTCCGTCCGCCGCAGTCCCCCCTGCCATCCTAATATGGCGGGGGGAATGCAGGTGCGGATGGCGGGCGGATTGCCCCCACCAGGCCGGCGGTGACTACCGCCGGCCTGGCGAGGGCAATCCGCCCGCCATCCTAATGGGCCCCTATGTGTTTATTTTTTTGTTTTGCCATTTTTTATTCTATTTTTCCTCTATGAAAATTACCCTTTGGTGGGATCTTTTGCTACTTTCTGCATGTTTATTTGCTGTATTGGCTACAGGGAAGTTCCACTGATATGCCACTAAAAATACGCTTCCCCCAACTATGTTTGCAGTGCCAGTTGCTAAGAACCTGTGCCCACTCTCGTCCACACTATGCTCTGACTCCTTGTGACAACCAGAACCTTATTAAAACTGGACTGCACTGTCTTTTGAGAAACCAATCTAGATGGAAGCCTTATTCTGCCTTGACTACTAACAGCCATAAATACAGTTTCTTAAGTAGAGATCTACGGTTGCGGGTTTCTAAAAAGTAATGAAGCCATAATCGTTTATACTACGATAAAGAATTAAAGCTTCTGCCCTCAATAAATGTGGACCCTCTGGTTCAAGTGACACCATATTCATAACTTTACATGAAATCCTTCAATTCATCTTCCTGGCATGGCCCCGGTGCTGAAGCCCCGCCCAACCACACATAATCCAGTTGTAGCCACGTGAATCCCTCTTCAGTCTCTGCAGCATCTTGGGAATCGTACCTAAGAACAAATAAAAACAAACCTTATTCATTTACTATTGCTACATGGCTATGTCAAATGGGAGTTATAGCTCAGTCCAGGGCATAGTCTGGGCCTTGAGGACATTGTCACTCAACAGCAAGTGAAGACAGAGTGAAGGAAGCAGATGGGAATGAAGGTCTACTCCGTACCTCCCTCAAAGCAAATTGAGTGTGAATAATGGTTAGAGGTATTCCCTATTACAAAAACATATTTATATTGGTGAAATGTCCCAGAATTCCAAAAATGTTGTGTTATGTGAAATTCCTAAAATGTTATGTATTCTTCACAAAGAGATGTCACGTAATATTTGGCCTTAGAAAACAGTCCCTGATAGCCTTGGTGCACTGTAGCACACATAGAAACACCAAGTAGGCCCCCGTCCACTATGTGCACAAAGGGGCCCCCTCCCTATCACCAATCCCACAACCTACCCATGCACATTTGCTGAATCCAGCAAAGCAGCGCCTCTGTGAGCCACACTGACAATGCAAGTGACACTGCATGACCGATAGCATGGCTGCAGCCAAAATACATGACATGGTGCATGAAACGACACTGAAGTGGCCCAGTATGGATCACATCATCAAAGTAGCAGGTCACACTCTGACACATCCACGTGCACATACAACCCCTGACGTCAACAACACATCTGCAGAAAACAATGCACAAGAGTACAAAAACAGTCCAAGAGCACAAATACCCCAAAGCTTCCATACCTCAGCACCCAAAAAGCGCACAAGTCAAAGGAACACCGCCTCAAAGGGATAAGGGGCCGCTAAATCAGAGCTGGAGGGGCGACTCTCCCACAATGCGGCACACACACATAGCAATCACAGCACATCAACATTGACGACAACGTGGTACAAAGTGCAACACTTACACCACAGATCAGAGGACACAACCGGTGCCGCTTATGCGTAGAAACTGTCCAATCACATCTGTCATTGGATGAAAACTGTGAGATGATAATGTACGAGTACAAACGCATATCCGTCATGTATTCAAAATGTCCACTGTCTCCCATCAAATAGCCAGCTTCTCCAAAACAGTCACAATGTACATTGCCATGCTGTCTGTCTTGAAACATGTACAATGCGTCAAGAAACCTGGGACACACTGTTAACCTGCATCTCCCCTTTACATTGCAGCGGGACAATCAACACCTCCTGCAGAGCAGACCAGACATCTCTTCAGTGATGATGAAGAAGATCCCCTGGTTACCTGCTCTGTTTACCAATGACACAGCAATCTGGCAGCGGACTGAACTCTTCCTCTTCCGAATAACTTTTCATTCCCCCAAGGACTCTGGTTGGCCCACCACTGGGCAACCATGTAATGTAATGTGGGCTTGGCATGGCCATGTACTGCTCCAGCTCCGACTTTCCACAGAATGTGAATAAAACATTCAAAATCACACAGATGTATCATGTCTATGTTCACTCAAGTATAAAAGTATGGATGAACGTAGGGACATTGATTGCACTAAAAGGTACACCTTGTAAATCACATCAATGCACATGTTTGACCCTGACCCACACGGCCAATTAGATGACTGTGAAGGTGTGAACTAGCTGTGGCCTCATTGCACATGAACAACAATCTTGCAACCCCCCAATGTAGCCCCAAGTTCATGTATTAAATAGGCTGTGTGTAGAAATATCAAATTTGGTAGCAGGCCTGAAATAGTGTCTCCCATCACTTGTGGCAACAGAACATCTCTCTGCATACCTGCTCACAGACTTCTGTGTGGACACAGCCTGTTTTGATGGATCACATTGATACTCATGGCAAGAAGTTTGACACCATACTCACATTGCTGAAGACACGTAAAAGCACAGGTCTACCAGCAACTATCCCAACCACAATGTCTGGCTCACAGAGGTGGAGCTGTCAATAGACGTATTGCCTACTTATATAGTTAAAAAACTTGCAGTAGAATTAGCAGAGCCTCTTAGCTCTATTCTTAACTGCTCCATCAAACAGGGTTATCTCCCCAAAGAATGGAAGGATACGCAGATCATGCCCATTACGAAAAATCTTAAACTGTCTCCAAATGATGTGTCCAACTACCGTCCTATTTCATTGCTTCCCCTTTATAGTAAACTATGGGAAAGGAACATCAACACCCATCTCTCACTCAGGGAGTGCCAGCTGCATTCAAGACCAAGGTTGGAGGTTCAGATGTCCTTCCGCCTTGTGTATTGAGACAAAGGAGCTTTCATACCTAATATTAGTCTGACTACTGCTTACATTTTTTAAATGTGATGTGGCCTTCGCGCTGCAATTGATGCCAGGCCTTAGACTTAGGGTGCACCAATAGCGATACACACACAACCATTGGCATATATGAGCAAAGAGCCCGATTGGCCTTGCGCTCCTTGTTCAATCTCTCTCTTTCTCTCTCTCTCTCTCTCTCTCTCTTTCTTTCTCTCTCTCTCTCTCTCTCTCTCTCTCTCTCTCTCTCTCTCTCCATCTCTCTCCCTCTTTCCATCTCTCTCCCTCTCTCTCCCTGTCTCTCGCTCCCTCGCTTTCTCTCTCTCCCTCTGTCTTTCTCTCTCCCCTTCTCTCTCCCTCTCCCTCTCTCCCTCTCTTTCTCTCTCTCCTTCTGTGTGGGGAGGTCCTGAGGTGGTGGCTCTGGGTGTTGTGGCCCTCCTAGGTGTCCGAGCTGAATGATAAGTAGCTCCATGGCATCTGTTGTTTTTCAGGTGCTACTCTGGGCTGGGCTCCCTTTTATGGTGCAGGTTGTCATCCGACTTTACACCCGGTAAGAGCTGGTGTAAAATTCCTACTGCTAACGTGCCTTATCGCCTTTTTTGTGATCTTATTGCAGATCTGGCAGGTCGTTGAGAATGTTGTGACATAGTGTTGTCACAGCTTTTGCACGGGAACGCCTACTCTGTATCTCATTAGCGTTAGTTGCCGGGGTCATCTGTGGCGATGATTTTTGCAGCTGCTATTGCAGGTAAACTGGTGATATGGGCTGTTAGCACCAGCTTGTGAATGGGGGATATATTTATCATGACTTTGGCTGCGATAAAGTGCCGCTAACTCTGCGATAAGTCCTTGAGAATATGCCCCAGTGTCTGTTCAAACCATTCTCTAGCCGGAATCTCACGTGACACATCTGTAAGAGGTAAGCACTGATAATTAATTTGAAGCAAGATGCCAACAAACAGCTGTCTGTGAAATTTTGCACGTTTCCTGCATGTAGTTTATTAATGAGCTTAAATTGGTTGAAGTCCCAAGAGGAGTCTCCTGCAAATTGCCATGGAAATTAATTCAATAAGGGTTGTGGAAAATTCAAGTAATTTGCGTTTGCCTAATTGAGTGAAATTACAGCAAAATTACACAGATTGTAAATCAGTCATTTTGTACTAGGTTTTTGCGCAAAAAGCATCCTTTTTGTGGTGTAAAAGTATGATGGCCTACGAATACCACACATATGTAGGCTCCGCTCCTGGGTCCCTCACGAGACGACTATTCACTCGGTATGACTATATCGGAGTGAGACCGCAAGGGGATCACTCCCATTTATTTAAAGCCTCTGGCCAGAGGATGTGGTGTCTGTGCATCCGGGTCTACGAATAGCAGGACCGCTAAACTGCTACACTTTCATCAGTATTTGAGTCAAGGACACAACTAAACAAAAGCACTGCAAATAACAGTCACTAACATTTTGGTGTTCAGGTGCATTTGTGCATGCTGTAAATTTGTACTGTGAATGACATATAATTATGCAAAGCTGCGTAATGTCGATCTTTGAGGAATTTCACTAGTAATAGTTCTGCCATTTTTTTTAAAGTGAGTGCAACCTCTTTTAATAAAGGGTCATAATTAAGCGTGATTAATTCATTTATATTTGCAGAGATTTTGACTCCCAGATATATGGCAGTTTTACATATACCTTGCACAGGCACACCAATGTCTTGTAGTTGACGACAACCTGCGTTTTATTTAAGTTCAATTTATATCCGGAGATATCCCCGAAGCTATCTGCTTCCTTAGCTATCCCCGGAAGAGCTTTAACCACGTTGGTAGTAAAAATCGCGATATCATCCGCGTACGCGGTTATTTTTAAAGTATTTATACCATATTGAAAAGGGGTAATATCTGTTTGAGTCTGAAGTGCATTTAGAACCGGTTCCATAGAAAGGGCAAACAGCAAGGGTGACAAAGGACACCCTTGCCGAGTGCCCATAGCTATTGGGAAATTAGATGAGCTCATAACTTATTTGCTCATATAAGGACCGTATCCAACAGAGATATTGACCCTGAAATCCAAATGCCTTCAACACAGCCCATTAATAGTCCCACCCCACTCGGTCAAATGCTTTCTCTGCATCTAACATAACCATTCCGAGTGGGGCGGAGCTACTTGATGCGACGTCAAAGGCAATTATTGCCGTGTTTGCATGGGCGGTGGTATCTCTCCCTGTAGCAAATCTATGCTGCTGTATATTCACTAGTTCCGGCATGAGATTCGCACATTTTTGTGAATGCCTTGGCATCTGCGTTAATTAACTAAATAGGTCTGTTCGACCCACATTCGTCTGCAGGTTTATGTTTTTTGAGAAAAAAAAACAATTTTAGCTGTGTGCCAAGAAGTAGGAGCCTTCCCTGTTTCCCCTATCGAATCTATAACTAGACTAAAGAGAGGGAGTACTTCCTGTATACATATTTTATAAAGTTTGATAGGAAGCAGGTCTTCCCCAGCTGCCTTACCAGAGGAAAGAGAAGCAATTGCTGACCTTATCTCTGTTTGGGTGATATTTTCACCGAGTTGAAAAACTTCTTCTCTATCTTGTTGATCAGTCAAGTTGGGGTTAATATATGATAATATATGGTGATTGGTAGGAACGTTTTCAGGAGTATATAGTCTGCTGTAGTATTTAACAAATTGATCTAGAATCTGTTCAGGTTGATTGTAAATTATAGTATTCATTCCTTTAATAACCTTAACTGATGTTCTAGCTTTCTTGTCCGCAACTTTGTAAGCCAGGATTTTGCCAAATGTATCGCCGCTCTCATACTGCGATAGATGATACGTATGCAGTTTCACGCTATATTTCTACCTTAAGGTCTTTTTAGTAGCTGACTGAAGGTTCATTAATGCCATTCTTAAATCATCAATATTAGACCGTCCTAATTGAAGAGCTTCTGCCAGCTGAGTTTCCAGGGACAAGATGTTAGAAGTCATAATCTTAGTCTCTTTCTGATGTTCAGAGTTCTTTCTAAGAACATATTGCTGGGCAAAGCCCCTAATACTGGACTTACATGCATCCCATACAAAAATTACTGCGGCAGAATTTAAGTTAATCTCAATAAATTCAGCAATGTGACATTTAAGTTGACTAATAAAGACTGTGTCAGAAAAAAGCTATCTAGGAAACGTGAATTGACTGGGGCCTTGTTTCTTAGTGAAGATATTAAACTCTAAGAGAATAGGATTATGATCAGATGTGACTTTTGGGCACAGTTCAATGGTGCTAAAATCTGTGATTCTATCTGTCGCCCAGGCCATGTCTATTCGAGAACATAATTTATGAGGCGCAGAATAGAAAGTAAATCCGGCCAGATTAGGATGTATTATACGCCGGACATCTTTTAAATTATGCAAACCGCTTAGTTCTAATATAGCGGCTCGGACTTTGCGCATACGTTGAAAGGCACCCCGCCTAGTGGTATCCAAATCATAATTCATTAAACAATTAAAGTCACCCATAATCAACAACTCTCCTTCCCAGTCTTATAATTCAACATTTAGGCGGTCATACACAAGCGGTTCATCTATGTTAGGTCCATATACCACACAAAAAACATATAAGCAGTGTTCAAGTTTTACTTGAGCTATTGCCCATCTACCCCCCTTATCCGCAGCTGTTCGTGTAATTTCCATGCTTAGTTGCTTTTGTTTCAATATTGCAATCCCCCTGATAGAAGCATTTAAAGTAGAACAAACAACAAGTTCATATCCCAGTTGCCCTAATAATTTTCTATCCTGAAACCAAATATGAGTTTCTGAGAGAAAAACCAAATGAGGTTTATACATATTAAGTTCTTCTTGTTCTTATTGTTAAGACCTGCCACATTCCAAGCTAAGCACCTAAAAGAATACATTCCTTAAAAACACAAATAAAAATTGCCTTCCTCTCTATTATTAAATATGATAATATAAGTAATCTATAATAGTCTTTTTTAAAAATTCTGATTCTCGCACTGTAATTTTTAACATTTTTAACCCCAAAAACCTTAAGCCCACCCCCATCACCCCTCCCCTGTCCCTTCAGGAAGAACACCCCTCTATACCCTGCTGCCGCTGAGGAGGCAGCCCTACAGAGTAGCAGCTAGGAGGCTACATCCGGCAAACCCTGCCAAGCAGAAAGAAAACTAATAGGATATTTATAGGAGAAGAGAAATTAATAAGAGTGAAAGAAAAGGCTAAGAAAGGTGAAAAGGAAGTGAGAAGAAATGGTGATAAAAGAGATCTCAAATAGTAGTTATGGTGATTAAAATCATAATATTTAATCCACTTGAGAAAAAAGAGATCCCTGGGACAAACGTCGGCTTTATTCTACTAAAGTACTAAGTAATTCATCCCTTTTTACACCTATACTAGCATTACTCGTACATGAAGTTAAGCGAACCCAACCTGCATGCAAATAACAGTTAAATCAATGCAGATATTCATGTGCTAAACTTAGAAAGAGCCTGCTCTGCCTTTTTTAAATCAGTCAAGAAAAATGTATGGCCATCCCTGATAACTTTAAGACGGGCCGGTTCTTGTAAATATACATCACAACCTAAAGATTTAAATTAGTCTATCATCTGTCGGTACTTCCATCTTCTTTCCATTGGATTTTTACTTAAATCCGATCAAATGAAAAAAGTTACATTTTCTACTGTGACAGGAGTATTGGGTCTAGCTTTCAGAGAGACTGCCTGTCGCAGTAGAAAATTACCGAAATAGATCAGAAGGGGACTTGGGAACTTGCTTTCTTTGTTTCTCTGAAAAAGAGGTAATCCATGAACTCTTTGAAATTGCGAGTCCCAGTCCCAGTCTTAAAGATCTAAGAAAGCCTTTTGGAACAATTTTACAACGTATGCCCGTGGGTCCGACCCTTCTGAACCTTCCAGAATGCCAAAAAGTCGGAGATTTTGCCTCCTTTGGCGATTTTCCATGTCCTCCAATTTGATTTCAAGATTATTTATTTGCACTTCGTGTTGGTTAGTTAGAGTCTCTGGGCGTACTGCAACCTCTTCCACATCAGCCACACTTTGCTGTAGATCCTCAATCTCTTGTGTGACCCCCCCTAATTTGCAAGATACCTCAAGCAAAGAGTTCTGTAGTTTAATATTGTCTTCTCTCAGCTGAAGGAAGAGTTGCAGTGCTTCCTTTCGCTGATCCGTACGAATCTTTAGGACGAGGTCAAAAGAAGTAGTAGCAAGTTCAGGGTCCAGAGATCCCTCTGAAGCTGGTAGCTCAATAGTATGCGAAATGCCTGGGGAAGAAATTGGGTGAGAGATTGCAGCATCAGCGATGGGAGGCGAACTTATGATCGTAGTAGGGTTTAGAGCTGTTGCTATGGTGTTACTAACAGACACACGTTCAGGCCGGGATTTAATCTGATCCACACCAGCTGATTTTGAGCCGGCTTGAACAAGAAGCGCGGAGGTTGTGTTATCCATAGAGTTAACTCCATCTCTTAAATTATTATCTTCCGTGGGGCTAGCACCAGACAGGCGCAAAGCCATGTTCTTAACACCTTCCTTCGCTTGGATCCATTTACGGAGAGGGCTTTCATCCCTAATAGGTTTTTTGCGCTGATTGGAGGATAACATAGCAGTATTAGAAGCTTTGATGTTCCCTTTCTTGAGCTTATTTTTAGCTTTGGACCTTCCTTTTTTGCGCCCAAGAGTTTTAGCAAGACCAGTTGCTGCACTGCAAACATCGTCTTCATCAGGGAACTCCTCATAATCAGCACTCAAACCCTCTTCCACCTCCTCTGTTATTAACCCCACCGGCACGGGCAGATCCGCTGCTACAGAGAATTGATCGTCTATAGCTAAGCCAGACTGAAGGGGGAGTTCGCTTGATACTTTAATGGTGATGCCGGTTGAATCACTATTGCCAGGAGTGATCTAGTCCTCCAAAGAATCTGCAATCCCCTTCTCTCTACATCCAGTTATTGTACCAGCATCGGCGCCTACTTCCACCCCAGTCTTATCTGTGATCACGACCAGATTAACTTTTTTGCCAGACTGTTTAGTTGAAGTAAAAAAAGTTTTTTTATCAACCGCAATTTTAGAAACTCCTACCACTGCCGCTGCAACTGTTAAATCAGGATAAACAGAGACATTGTTGCCTAAAATCTAATTGACGGATACATTATTATCGTCGTTTCTGCCTATGGAGTTAGTTTCTGTAACAACAAAAAGCGGGGCGCGAATCAATTGCTTACCCGCTAATTGCTCCGCTTTCCCTGAAGCCAGTGTTTTATCCTCTAAATCCATTAGGTCGACGGGCAATGGTGTCGGCGTCGGAGTCGGCATCTCGGAATTGGTGCCTCTCCCTGCTCGAGCGGCTCTAGTACTAATCTTCGGAGCCATCCTCATTTGTAGCGGCAGCCCAGCATTAAGCAAGCCAGGCAGTACTGGTGTCTTCACAGCCCAAACGTTACACCCCGGTATGAGTGGAGACACCAGCAGGGTAGGTCCCACCCAGCTAATTACAGATCTCCACAGCGGCTGTATGCTCGGTGATCTGAATGCGAGCAAACGCCGCCTCCACCAGCCGCTAAGAAGACGGAACATCCAGTATCCGTTTGTAGGTCTCCGTATCCGATTGTCTTAGGTGAGTGACCGCTAGGAGCGAAAGCCTCTTATTTCTTTTCTCCTCCTAGTTCTGCATGCAAACCGAGTTACTCTCCCATAGGAAACCTGAAAGAATCGGCAAGGCGGAGTGCCGGGAGCCTCCAAGAGATGCTGCTACTCCGGGACGGCGTCAACCCGCCATCTTGATTCTCCCTCGAGCATGCTGCTCACTAGTACTAGTTCTGTCTTTATTTTGTAGGGATTCACAGTAATTTTTTCAATGCATTGCCCAAACTTGTCTTTGTGTCCAAAGTAGGACTGTTATGATTTGCAGGTATATATACTTTTTAAAGTTTTCGAAGACTGCACCAAAAGGGTGTGCAAATGTCAGCGTGGGTTTAGATATCTTACCGCCTGCCTTGATGCTTCATTATGTATTCACGTTTATGGTTAGGAAGACAATAATAATACAACATTATTAGAGATTTCCATGGAATGCAAGTGAAATTCACAACATGAGTAATCTACAACCATGTGGACGTTATAACTCTGCATCTCATATTTTGAAAGAGAATGTGTAACTCAGCGGGCATATTTACTAACATTTCATGCACTGCAGATCAGCAAGAGAATTTGCTGCACTGAGGTGCATGAAACTTATAGAGAGGAACAGCACCATGTTCATGAAGATATGATGCAGTTCAGCTCTCTCCTTGCACTGGTGCACTTTGGACTGTCTAGCATCAACACAGACACCATCAAATAATGTCAGTATAGTTTATGTGCAGGAAAGAGCACCATCCTGCACAACAACTATCCTTTTAGGAGTATTCCTCTTTGTATGTGTGCTGCAGAATTCAATATACATACAGACAGGAAGTAACAAGGAGAAATAGAGATAGTTCTCCATGCCAGCCTTGAGTAGGTGCAACATGTTGGCAAAAACCCATGTTTGCAAATCTTTGTAAATAAGGGTTTGCATTAAAATACACGGGTGGATGCACAGGAACACATGCTTCACCCAGGTATTGATACCCCAGCAAGGTAACACAATGCAGGGATATGTGCTTGTGTTGCTTTACTTTTTTTACAAAGTCATGCAAAGCCATACATATTGTGCTTTGCGTGGCTGTGTAAAACCCATAATAGATTTTTCATCTGTGGTGTGCCCAAAAAAAGTGATGCAACCCTGACACAAACTCTTATTAAATCTGGATCCAAGTTCACAGTGCTAATGTGATTTGGCACTGAGCACATGCCTTTTGGCCTATTGAGAGCAACTCTGACACAGACCATCTCCCCAAATGTCAGAATGATAGGCACGGATGGTGGCAATGCTGTCAAATTCAGTAACGTACAATGGCATCCCCAAGCACAAGAAGCTGGCTCATTTTTAGAAACTTTTGCCTAGCATTACCAATATTAGTCCTCCTAGTATTATCAATCGATTTGGGGAAATTGCATAGGAGGCATGGTTCCTCAGTAGATCATGGGTTGGGGGAAGACTCATCCAGTCACTCATAAGATGCGCTGAGAATGAGGGCAATACTTAATGAAAATGATATAAACTAGTCAGGGGATGAGGTACACTGTGGGCTGGTGGCTGCAGGTGAAGGGCACTGACTCAATCGACTTTGAATGAGAATCAGAGTGTCAAAGGAAGAAATGGAAAAAAGATAAAGCTGGAAAGATTTAGATACAAAGTGACCAAGCATGGAAGAAAAAGGAACTGCAAGAGAGGGATAAAGAGTAGGCCTGGGCAGTGAATTCCGTCCCGCTCGCGGAATTTGCGGAATTCGGGTAATTTTGCGTACCGCGCAGAACTCGAAATTGGCCAAAATTCTGCATTCCGTGACTTCGTGAACATTTTTGCTTGTTCGTGTTCTCAAAATACGTGTTCGCGAGATATTTCACCCTGAGCACGCAAACAGCGGTTGCGAACAGGAAAAAAGCATTGTGAACAAGCAATTCCGCGTGTTCGCGGAATTTCTGTGTGTTCGCAGAGATTTTTTACCGTTTTGCAGAGATTTGCGTAACATGATTACACAAATTTCGCCCACCCCTAATAAAGAGACCAGGAGTGCAGAGTGGTGGAAGAAAGCAGTAAGATATGGAATCAAGGCTAGGAAGCCTTGGTGTTCAGCAGCTCAGGAATTCCGCTATCTGGCCCCGAAGATTAACCTTTGCCCCCCACTTATTATTTTTTTGTTTTACAAATTAGTTAATAGAACTTTATCAGTCTGTCAAGAGCCCTACCCTGCTTGGGGTCTCACTAAAACTATATAGATCTTGTCTATGGCCTGGTGAAATTTCTGTTTCGCTAGAATAATCTGATGAAATTTCGCAAATTGTTTCATGCTTATTGAGTGAAATTCCGGATGAATTGTCATTATGCCACCTGGCATAAATAAGCCACATCTGTGACAAAATTGTCGAATAGGATTATGGAAACACAGTGAACCATCCCAATTTGAGTGGCTGTTGTTCACAGGAGTTGTGTTTTTGCTCTTCACTTTTTAGCATAAAATGCATCCTTTCATCCAAAATGGACACAAGGACACATTTCACACTAAACTACAACACTAAAGGCCATTTTTGCATTTCACATAATTTCACAAATGTTTGTGTGATTTCCCATACGTACACTTATTGCTCATTCTCCTAGTAATGTTCCTCGTAGAGATGATTTTTCAATGTTTTCCTGAATTATAGGAGGGTCGGTTGAAGGCCAGGCACAGCAGGTTTTGGGCACTGGAATTGGGATGAGTATACAGACTTCACTATGCACAGATTTGAAGCATCATATTAAGAGACATTAATATCCAGGGGAAATTCCATAGTTATAGCGAAACACACGATCACAAACAAAATATGCTGGGTTCGTGTACTCGCCCTTTCTCACTCACTCACTCTCTCTTCCACAGTCACCTCTCACCCCTCTCTCACTTCCATATTTGTACTAACTTGCCCTTTTTCCCACTCATGCTTAGTTTTCCTCGCTCTCAATCTTTACTCGCTTGGTCCTACTCAATCTCTCACTTTCTATAGCCTACTATTGTATGCACTCTTTCCATCTCAAACCCTCTCACACCTTTCTTCACTTTTGCTCACTTTTTTCACTCACCCTCTTTCTCATTCACACTCGTCCAAACACTCTGTTTCCCTCAATCCCTAGTTTTAACTCACTCACTTTTCCACTCACTATTTTCTAAGTTTTTTTCACTCCATCTCACTTACTCTGATTTTTACGCAGCCTGTAACTCTGTTGCTCACTTATTTTCTCAGTCACTGACTCTCTCATTCGCTGTCTCTCACAATCTCCACTCACATGTTCCTTCACTTTCACTGTCCCTTGTTCACTCTCTGTCTCTCTCATTTATTTTTCATTTATTTTTCACCTCTTTACTCCTCATTCAATGACCCATTTTTACTCAATCACCCTTTCACTCACGGACTACCTTAGTTTTACTCACTGTCTTTCAATCACTCAAACCACAGTTTATGCACCCATTAACTCAGTTTATCATGTACTATCTTGCCTATTCTCTCACGCATTCCCTGTCCTTCACACCCTCTCTCAAACTCTCCTTCACTTTAAATCACTCACTCTCAATCACTGGTTCATCCATCTCCCCTCTCCCAGTCTCATACACTTTCACACACTCTTTCTCTCACTCTGTCTCACAAACAAGGTATTAACATATATTTGTAACTTTTCTTTTTATCCCATTAAAGTGTTTTTTATGTTTTTAAAATCTTACTTTTTGTGTTTTTTCTTTCATGGGGAATCAATACTTAAAATACTGCATTTTTTAAGTCAGTAAGATGACACATCATGAAAAATGGGAATACACTGTGTTCAGAAAAGAAAAAATATATATGTACATGCATTCTGTGGCACAAATACTTTCTGTGAACACTGTGACTTTGTTCTCCACAAGAGATGCCCTTGCCACACATCAATCCATGCAATCCAACAGACTTGAAGCAGGAATCAGTGAATGTATTCTTGCACCTCCGGCAGGATATGCTTAGCCAACCTTTCTTCAGCAGAGAGAACCCCCCACTGGTGCCCCGCAACCCATTGCTGGCCAATCGCCTTGTTTGTGAAACACCCTAAGGACCCCACTTTTATTGTGGTGCCATGATGCTACTTCCAGTAATTTTCAATGAGGTGCCACGCTGAGCGACAGAGTGGTGAAGCAAATATATTCAATTTGACCCCTTGGAGGTCATCCTGGTAAACCCCTCCCTTAACTATCCCCAGAAGGTCAGGGGACCCTAACCTGGCACCTTATTCCTTTTATTTTTTTATTTTCAACAACACAGGAGCTGAGTCTCCAAAACTCCAAGTCATAAAATTACAGCTGCAACATTTTCTTCAGGTTGCAGACAGCCAATCAGATACCGTGTTTTGAGCTCGCAGTACCCCGATACTCCATGGTAGCACTGCAAAAGTACTGCATCGCTATATGTACATACATTTCCAACCTCAATTTCTCAAAAACTGCTGAAGGAATTCTCACCAAATCAACTTTTTGAATAAGGATTCAGCTTTCTGCCAAATTTGATGTGCTTCTGGTCAGTCGTTTTGGCTGTAGTGCTGCTCAAAAAGCCCAAGGGAACTTTCATGGAGAAAACACATTTTAGCCTCCCCCTTTCTCAGCCCCTGCTTGATGGTCATCCCAAAACTTGCTAGGACGGAGAAGAGTTGGCTTAGCCTTCTTCTAAATTGAACACTGTCAGACTGTGGTGGTGGGCTTCAGCAAGGCCTACCAGTGCTAGGGGTTCGCCCTTCTCTGCACAAGTCCTCAGACCAATAGAATCGAAGTTGGCACAGAAACTGGAATAGAAAAGATAACATGTATTAAACCTCATGAGGTGGACCTACATTCACACAACACCCTCGGAAATGTATGAAGTAGCACCCTGAATGGAAGGAGCTTGGTCCTTTTATACCCACACAGGGGCTCAAAAGAAGGCGGTACAAGAAGTAGGTTTTAGGTACATATAAGGTCATACAGAAAATGCACAGCCAACAAGTGGGAGGAGCTAACAGTTGCTAATTCTGGTGAACACATCCTGACATTTACAGACTAACAGCAGCTGCATGGACAGCTGCAAGCTCAACTGAGCATGTGCGAAGCAGAGGAGGCTAAATATAGCCTGTCTCTAGACAGATTTCAAGAGCAGACAACAATAAGGTAGGACAGAGTACATGGCAAGCACGTGGTAGCACATGGCAGACAAAATGGCTGACAGAAATACAAAATGGATTTCACAAGACGGACAAGATAGCCTCTAAATACAGGATGGCTTCTGCTAATGCTAACCCAATCGCAGCCAAATTACAACAGACAAAACTTTTAGCATTAGCTGAAGACATTCGTTCATCTGGGGTAATCTAGATATGCATCTTGTATATCAATACTCATCAGTTCAGTGACCTCTTTATTTAGTATTTGTTGGGCTTTCATTTCTGCAACATTTCTCTTGGCAGGTGTACAAGCAGTGATGCAAATAGAGAAAAGCATAGGACCACAATGTATACATATACAGCATGTAAATAGTATCACCAATAGTATACATAATATAGTCAGTAGCTTCCAGCCCCAAGTAATAAAGAGTGTCCACAACCAGTTGGAAAAAGTCTATGTACCAGTCTCTGCAGCAATTTTATGCAGTTTAGAAATTGCATCATATACTGAAGGCGAGTGATCCGGAATGAAAACACAACAGCTGCTGCCAATGATGCGACATGCACCACCTCGATCAGACAAAATCACATCAAGCACCATACGATTCTGGAGTGCTATAATCCTCGCAACTTGCAGCTCCTCACCTTATCTTTGTGCTGTTCAATGCAGCACCCACGAAGAAGAATAAACCTAATTTAAAGTCGACATATTGTTGCAAAACAGTGTCAGTTTGGTCAACTTCATCCATACTTATTGTCCTCTTATTTCTGTTCTTGGAAATGTCATTGTATAATTTGAAGTTGAGATGATACTATGCAGGTGCCAAAACACAGCGGGCAACAGAAAGGACACATAGCAGACCCCTGACCACCCAACAGGTAGTTGATAATATCCCTTATTTCCGCACACGAAGTAAGTATTATGTGAAGACGTAAAACTGCTGTTATCAGCACCTTCAATGGTTAGAATTACAGTACATTCACTTCTCCCCACTGGAATTCTCCCAACACTACTAATACATAAATCTGCTTTAGCTCTTGTCACAGAAATTACAAAAGGTCCATTGTTCTTCATAGTCCTTGTATTTGTGAACACATGTGGCATAGAAATATTATCAGGTTGGTACTCCTCCCATTCCCATTTGGTTCCTCTAGCTTGAGGGTAACCATTCTCATCAGGATAACACTCTTTATTAAGGTGATAATTGATTTGTCCCACTGTCATCTCTGTAATGTTGGCCCTTTCAGAGGCAAACAAACGTGCAAACCAGGCTTGACAAGAACCGTTGTGAGAAAAAGGGAGAGGAATAAAAGGTGTACCTCCTTTCTTTTGGTGTGCAAGTATCATCCCAAACACCCAACAGTTGGCAGGATTCGTGGCGTTATGAGTATGATGCAACATTTGGATGAATGTTTTGTTTAAGTAGGATTGTCGATGCTTCTGCTCATGGTAGTAGTGGTGTTCAACTTGTATTGCAGTAGTGGCGGTCAAAAGCTCTCGAACAGGAGCCACTTTCTCAACATACCATATAATTGCTGCCATAACCACCATTGCACCAACAAACCCTACAGCACAACTGATTTTCTTATTGCAGATCTTAGCAACTTTTGATCTTTCAGCAGACATGATCACTTCGTTGTCAAAAAAACAACCGTAGGAGCTCTTATCCCTGGGCAGCCGTTGATTTGTTCACAGAGGGCCAAGACGGGTGTCACTTCGCTGGACTGATCCCCCCTTGCCACATCGGCACTCCGTTTCACCAACCCAGGGCGGTAGCTCAACCAGTCCTTTTCCACAATGCAGGCTCTTTCCTTGGTCTCAGTTGGTATTGCGATGCTCCAGAAATCGCGTGGTCCGGGAAGATTTCCTCAGATTCGTCAGGTGGGATGGCTTGGTTTTTCTCTGTATCCAGAATCTCTCTATGGTCGGTCAGCACAGCAGGTTCCACCAAGGTAGGCGACACACGCTTTCAGTGTGTGCTATGGATCCAGTTCTTTCTGTTTGTCACTCTAACTGCTGTCCTTGTAGCTAGGAGCACTTGCTCTGGACCTCGCCACCTCGGCTCCAAGCTGTGCGACCTCTCGAAAACTCTGACCATAACCGGGTCTCCAGGCCGGAGATCGTGAGCCTCACCTGTAATTTACTGAATCCTAATTGGAGATTGTTTCACAATTAAAGACTATTGAAAAAGAAAGATTTTTGTGTGACTTCTCTGCAGCTCTGATTTCTGTACTCTTGGCCCCATCCTGTTTATACTTATCATTGTAGAGACATCCTCCATCATGTTTTATGTCTGCATTCGAAGACCCTGATCAGCACTTCTATCTAGGACCTTCAAGCATCTATCTTTTTGGCTAGGAATTTAGTAGCAACTTCATTCCTTATTTTTTAATGTACTCTTTGGTGCACATGCATCAAGAAAAATAGGCCAGCTTGAATCCAGTGGCAAATTGATCAAGCAACCCATGTCTGGGTGTTCCCTGCCAACTTCTTGTGTTTGCACTGTTCACCCTTAGTTGGCAGGGTATGCCCAGACGTGGGTAACTTGCTCACTTTACCACTGGATTCAAGCTAGCCTGGCTGAAGAAGGGTGTTACCAAGAAACTGGTCCCAGGGTGCTGGTCCAGGGAAGACATGGCTTGGCAGTTCGGGCTGGACTGTTCTCATGAGGCACAGGGTCAAGACTGATTTGCATATAGCTGTGACAGAACTGGGGTGGCAAAGTGAGCTAAAGGATGATGATGGATTCAATCCAGATCTGTGACTGGGGGTGAGGTCTGAAAAGTTTCAGCACTCCATCCATCATCTCCTTGTGTTTGCTTTGTCCACTCCCCGTAAGTACTGCACGTGCAAGCAAAGTGTTGGGGTGTTGTAGCATGCACAACCATGCCATTGTAATTGTGCCACCACATGATAGAGCTTGAAACCTGGTGCTCCGAATCTGCCCTCAGTGAGTGGGTATTGTAGTTTAGACAGTGGAAACCCGTGGCGGCCCCAACTCCATATCAGCTCCAGTAGTAGGCCTTGTAGTTCCCGAAAGAAGCTCCTAATGAGCACAATGGGAAGGGCTGCAAAGAAATAGAGCAATCAGGGAAGGACTAACATTTTAGAGATTGCTACTTCACCTAATGGCTACAAGGGGATCAAGTGCCCAAAGGACTGGGATCGGCATATGGAGCCTATTGCTTTGCCAAGATTTTCCTCCCTGATGTCTCTCTTGATGAGATCAACCTGTATGCGTAAATATTTGAAATTGTCATAACACCACTGCAAACGAGTCCCTGTGGGTTCCGCATGATTTTCGTTTGTTCTGTGCACTAGGGGAAACACGCATGATTAAGGCCAGTTTATGCATAAACCAGAAATTGCTCCAAAGCTGTCCACAATCTGCATTAGGCCTGGAAGCGAAGACCCCACCTCCATCAGGAAGACCAAGGCATCATCGGCATATACATCATCCAGAGAGAAAGCAACAGAAGGCGAAATTTCTAACATTGGTAAACTTGATCAAGGTGTTACAAAAGACCCACAAGCACAGTGATCTGATAATTTCGGGAGATTTTAATAGTAATTTCATAAACTGCAAACAGTCCAGAAGTAAGAGGAGGGATAACCCGGGAATTAAATCAACAATCCAAGAGCTTGAAGATCTAGATTTAATCACCTTGAACGGTATGTACCAGGAGAAAGACCAGCGGCCACCACGTTTGCGAGTGGAAAGAGTCAATCAATTATAGACTTTACCATCGTCAGTAACAATCTCTTTCCTAGGACAAATTGCTTCTAAATTTGCCCACGTCCAGAAAGCAATCATTTTCCACAGATAACGAAAATTAACATCAATCTAGCTCAAACACAAATATTAAAGTCTCTGGCAAAATTTCCAGAAAAATATAATCTGAGGAAACTGAAGTGGCGAGGACAAGACACAAACATAATAATGGGAACAATCCAGGATTATGTGAAGACACAAGGGACACACAAAGAAATAGCGTTAAAAAATTGGGAACTTTTGGGGCAGTTTCTAATTCATAAATTTCCAGAAATTCCAGGCCAACAAATGAAGAAAGATACTAGGAAGGAGCCATGGTTTAACAACCAACTGCAAGATCTTAAAAGGAGCATTGCCAGAGAGGTATTCCTCCGTGCAACGGCAGCAAAAACGGGAAAAAAATCTGATAACGGTAAACTCAAGGAAATGCGGAAAAAATATAAGAAAAATTTAAGGGAGGTAAAACTAGAGTACAAAGAATCCATCTGGAATAAACTAATTTGGGCAAGCAAACTGCCAATAACAAGGGAATTCTGGGGAATAATTAATAATCTGACAAAGAGCTCAAGACTCCAACAAGACAACAGACTAGGAGAAGATACATGGATTAAATATATCTAAAACAGCCCTAGCTAGTATGGTGGCCAAGAGAAATATCGCAAGATTGTGGGGTAGTGATCTGTCACCCACGGTGGAGGAATGGGAACTGGATCTGGACTGGTGTCAGTGGGCAGAAAAGGTGATCTACAAAAGTCGAGGATGCCCCAAGAAATGGGAAAGGATATGGGCGGCTTGCAGGTGGTATAGAGGGCATTGGATGGACTCCCAGCCGAATGTAGAGTCACAATGAGTGGAAAGTAGTGTAGGACTTGCTGGTTCTGGCCTGTGTCCTTCAGGGCAGAGGGCTGTGATGCCTGCCCCTGGGTGGGTTCCGGAGGTTGGGACTGCATTAAGGAGAGGGGCTGTAGGGTTCTGGTGGAAGGGAGGTGCCGAGCGAGAGATGGTTGTTCACCATGTGTAGGCATTGATGGGTTTCTGTTTGGTTGGAGGGTCTATCGAGGGTGGTGGGCCTAGCCTGTGCAATGTAACTGTGGGTGATTATATTCATGATTGTCAATGAATTCCCGTTGGTAAGCTGATGTGCTATGTTCTGGAGCTGGTTATTTCAATAAAATGAAATAAAAAATATATATATATATATCTAAAACATGTACAATAAATTGGACTATAACCATGTTAATGCAGCCACGGTCTTGAAAGAACCCAGAGGAGAACATCTTAGTCCCCAACCACAGGAAGGCCACTCTCAGCAAATGCTAGAGATCAGCAGTTACGTATTAGAAAATCTCGTCAATACCAAACAATTGAAAGGAATAATAACAAAATTAATGACAGAGGGGGCAGCAGGACCAAATGGGCTACCAAATGCTCTTTTCAATAACGCACCTGAGTTTTGGGCAAATTATTTCACACCCCTTTTCAACTACATTTACAATCAGAAAATCGTAGTAAGTTCCTGGAGAGGGAACATAATCCACCCAATATTTAAAAATGGATTTCATGGCAAGCCAGAAAATTATAGATTGATATCCCTGATCGACATAGAAGCCAAATTATAAGCATCATGTCTACTTATTCACCTACATGAATGGATGAATGAGAAGAAGATAATTCCAAAGTTTCAAACAGGTTTCAGGTCAGGAATTGGAACAACTACAAATTTGACCACTTTGGCTCTTCTGAGCGAGAAAGCACTAAAAGGAAGACAAAATTATTTGCATGCTTCATCGACATGAAAGCTGCGTTCAATAGAGTAACTAGAACTCGACTTTGGAATAAATTATAAACCTGGGGGCTACTGATCAATCTATTGGAAACGTGGGCCAGAGTAAAACTAGGCAATGGAAGTAGAGTATCCACAAGAATAAACACTCAGTACGGCTTAAAACAGGGCTGCGTCCTGGAACCGAGTTTGTTCAATTTGTACTTAGGAGACATAACTGAGCATATGCAATCATCAAAGAGCCATCCGCCAATGTTGCCCAAAGAGCCTATACCATTTTTACATTATGCGGATGACATCGTAGTGCTAAGTCAGAGTCCGATTGGGCTGCAAAGAGCAATGAACAGCTTATTACTTTATCTGGACCAGGAAAATCTAGAGGTAAATAAAAAGAAAACAAAGGTGGTGTGCCTAGTTGACCCATAGAAAAACAAGTTTAAATGGTATGTCAAGGGAGATCAAGTGGAAGAGCAAGCGTCCTATAAAGATCTAGGTATAAAATGTGGCGCGGCACCTCATACAAGGACCACAAACAGGATCTAAGTGCGAAAGCCCAATCATTAATTTTTGCTTTTCGACTGCTGAATGAAAAATTGAGCTGTCCGGCTTATACTCACCTCCTAAAAGTGATGGCAGCCCAAATTGTACCTACTCTGTCTTTGTCAGGGTCTGACTAAGGTGCCTACCTAGTAATGAACTACATCTCCCAGAATGCCTAGCATGAAGGGGGCGGACCTCAGAAGGCATATCTTCTCATGGATGCCTGCTACTGGTGCTTGTGATTTGTCCATTGGGAGCTGATGTTGCGGACGCCCTGTCCCCGCGGAGTTGCAGGGGAGGTGTGGTTCGTTTTGCTCTGTGGCTGCGGAGCAAGTTCTGTGAAACTACGCGAAGACAGTTACCGGCTGGTACTGTCTAGAGGTCATTCTGCAAGACGCGTGAGACGCTTGGATTGCCCCCTCCGCGTTCTTGTGTTACCGTTTTACCGGGTAAGTGAGTGAACAGGAGACGCTTGGATTTCCCCCTCGCTGTCACTCACGGGACGCGGATTCATCTGCGCTGCAGACACCGGCTGGTGCTGCGACTTATAGGTGCCGTGGGAGACGCGGGATTTCTCCCTCCGCGCTCACCTATACTTAGACGGTGTTCTCGGCTGAGAACATCAAACAGGAGACGCAGGATGGCACCCTCCTGTTGGTGAACTATTGGTTTTGTTTGTTTTCCGATACTCTACTTGGGAGCAGGAAGAGCCTGCTGGTTATCTTTGGGTTTCGTTTTTTCCTTTTCTTTACTGAAACAGCGGATGCTGGTTCACTTTGCAAGAAGCGGCTGGGAGAGACTTTCATCTATTCAGACGCCTCTTGAGGACCCCCTTTTCAGTTTCTCTTCCTTTGGCAACTGGTGAGTGAATGTGGGTTATGAAGGCGGGTGAGTGATGCACATAACACAAGCAGGGTGTAGACAGGCTGTAACGTGTAGTTATTCTCCTCAGCCTGAGAAAGACATCAACAGAGGGAAGGGACGTTTTTTCCTGAGTCTTATCAGGTGAGGATTCACAACAGTTCTTGTGATATATCAAGGGGTTCTAGAGTGCAGTGGGCTAATGTGTCCTTTCTTGTCATTCCAGGTCCTTATCCCTGCTGTTCCCTTTCCCTTCCCTGTTTTCCCTCGCCTGATTGCCTTTACACTCTGGAAGTTACACAGTCAGAGTGCGGGGACATCAGGAGGTGGACCCCATTTGAGCATCATTTCCGACCCTGAGGAATAGCAGCCGTGACAGTCTTATGGTTTAGAAACATGACATGGCAAAGAGGCAGAGTTATTAAAGGTGCTCCAGATCAAGATATACAAAGTCATCTTTAATATTCCCAAGTCAGCATCCCCCGCACAGGAACGGCTAGAATTTGGCCTTCAAAATCAAAGGTTTCGGAGCATGAATTCTTTTGCGAAGCTCAGCCATAAATTTTGATCATTAGAGCTGGGCACACTGAACAACCTATGCTGGGATGAAATAAAAGCACAAATGGTGCAAGAAGTACCTACCTCTTGGGGAGCGTATTTGAGGAAATCACTGGTGGAACTAGAGACCCAAGCAGTATGGAACAGCATGGCATAAAAGTCAACATTTAATAAAGTCAGTAATCTGTCCGCCAAGAAGAATTCGTTCCTGGAAGACAAAAACATCTTGTCGAAACGATGCCATACATGGACAGCAATACATTCCTATACTCATACAAAACCCCAAGCCTACCTAGCAGCCTATTTCAGCTCCGAGATAAAAAAGAGTTTTATTTACTATCGGCAGGGAATCCATGACTCGAAGGCCTTAATGCCATCTTGGAAACGTAACTATCAATTTGAGAACTGTTGACTATGTGGTTATTCGGACGAAACATTAATACATCTGTTGTGTGTCTGCCCAGCTGTAAAGGAACTAAGGAAATCCTCTTTAAAATCGATTTTTAACAAGCTAAATATTTTTCACATGCAGACAAGCTGTGAATAGATGAATGGAGGGCTCATCAATCATTCTGTCTTGTTGAGGTGTAAAATATTTTGCCCAAATCAGGAAACTACTCCGACAAGCAGATCAACCGAATATGAACACTGGTTGAATTTCTTTTTTTTAATATAGCCATTTGAACATTTAAGGTTATAAAGCACTAGGCACTTTAAAAGCCATTTTAACCGGTCGGTTGGTTTAAATTGTACGTTTTTCATCTATCAGCGCTAGCAGCAAATCCCCAATTATGAGTAAATTGCGGTTTGTGATAATGACTTTTTTTTATGTTAGTGGAATACAAAAAGTATTGTTTTGACCTCAGTTAAACCACCTTGTATTTAAACATTTTATCATGTACCAATAATTCTTTTTTATGTGATACCATGGTTTTATTGTGAAACTTGTTTTATGCACTTTTGTAATGATTTTAAATAATCAAGCTATAAACTACTACTACTACTTTTTGGCATCATCGGCATATAACAAGATTATGTGATACATGTCTCATTTGTGGATGCCCCAATCAGCTGCCCACTGGCAGAGTTGGCAGGCCAGGGGCTCCATTGCCAATGCAAAAATGAGAGAGGATAGCAAGCAGCCCTGTCTCGTACCCCTGCAAATGCTGAACATATCAGAAATCACATGCCCAGTCTTTACTCATGCCATAGGGCCAGCTTACAGGGTGCACACCCAGCCCACGAATTCAGGTCGGAACCTCATGTTGGTGAGGTCCGGAAAAGGGAAATCCCAACTCAGGGTGTTGAATGCTTTTTCTATGTCTAATGACACTGCAATCTGGATGTACGACATTACAACGCATACTTTTACATCAAATGCTTTTACAACGCGGTTTTTACAACGCATACCATTACAATGCATAGTGCTTTGGGGCGCTGGATAGTGAATAGTTTATGTTACTATTCCAACTCGAGTCCCCGTGGATAGTAGGGAAGGTGTTGGACAGTAAATTAAACCTATTTCCTATCCTAGAGCGCCCCCCAGCGCAATGCGTTGTAATGGTTTGCGTTGTAAAAGTTGCGTCGTAAAGGCACTGCGTGGTAAAAGTTGCGTTGTAAAGGATGTTTACCCTGCAATCTGATCAAGAGCTTCTGCTAGTGTGTTATGCAGGAGACGCCGAAGATGGTGAATTTCCAAAAATGTAGTGTGTCCTGGGATAAAGCCAGATTGATCAGTGTGAACCAATGACTTAATGAAAGGAAGGAGGTGGTTCGCTGGTATCCTGCCCATGATCTTACAATCCAGATTAACACCTTAGCAGCGGTCAGATTTACCGCAGTGCGCTGAAGATTACGAAAACCCGCGTATCATGACGAGCTGAGCTCGTCATGAGTGTACGAGAGGTGTACCTCATGACGAGCTGAGCTCGTCATGAGCGTCGAAGGGGTTAAGCAGAGAGAGAGGGTGGTATGAGCGAACATCCAACTGGTCTCTACCGGGGATTGGACAGAAACACAATCAGGGCCTCGTGAAGTGAGTCTAGTAGATGACCCTGCCCCATGGCCTCGGTAAACACATCAAGAAGGCGATGAGTGATGTGGGTGAGGAAGATGGTGTAATATCCAACTGGTAAGCCATTAGTGCCCAGGGTTGTACCCAGGGATGCAGTTGTTACTGCCTGCACGTGGCTAAGGAGTGTGGTCCTCATGTTATAGCATCTCCAACATGTAGACATTGAGTGTTAGAATATTGTATGCAGATATATCGTGTGACTAAAGTATTGTCACATTGGATGTAGATTTTCTATTATTAACTGCGTGACCTTTTTGCAGATATTTTGAAAACAGTATTGATGTCAGACTATATTCTTGTAATAAAATTGTGGTACCAAAGTAATCTGGTCTCCTTCCTTGACTCTGGTTGTATTTGGGTCGATTACTGTCTTAGCACTATATCAAACTAGCAAATAAAGTGGTAACCCACACAGATCTGTAGTAGTGGCATTTTCAGCTCATTTTACCTTTTGTACTTCACAGGTCTTTTTTCATTTAATAAGTGTAGTTCAATGTGCAAATGCCTCAGTAGGGCAATATTATAAAACAAAAGGGCAGTTTGCTTTGTTGCTGTATAACTGAGCCACTACTTATGTGATATACATCGCCTACAAAAAGTCCTCAAAATATGAATACATCAGTGAATAAAACATAACTATGTGAACGTTGGAGGCCTTCAATGTATAAATCCACATTTTCTGAATTCGATTTTTAAAGAGAAATAAACTTTTTTTGACACATGACATTCTTTGAGATGGCTATCAAATTCAGCTAAATGGGTGTTAGCATGCAGCCTTTACCTTTGCTAATTGCCGCATCAACACCTCCATTAAATGTGCAGATGTATTATTAATGCTTCATGTTTTCTTGTGCTTAAATAACTAAACGAACACCACAGACCTCTACAGGCACTAATCGAACGCTTGGCATAGAACATTAGCAAACAGAACGTATGGCACACTGAAAAAATGTGATGTGTGTGCAACATTTCTGCAATTTTCAGGCACTTTAGATAGCACACTATTTATTGTCATTAAATTAAATGGAACTCATTATAATCATCTGGGGAGGAGAGAAGACTTAGCTGGCCTTGATGAGGTTTGATCTCCTGACCTCTTCATCACAGCAGATGTCAGCAGTATGGGTGAAGTGGATTGTTTCCATGATGCCCTGGATGCTGGCTACAATGTCTGGATCTGTGGGAGCAGTAAAGTAGCGCCAAGTGGACGTGGAATAGACAGAGGAGAGAGTTATCTCTTAGGAATCGTACTTAGGAGAGAAATGGAAAAAGGTGTTGCTTATTTTGTTATTGTATACATTTTTCAATGCGAATGTTGAGCACATTCATCATGGGTGCATAACCACTAAGGTGATGTTTATTACCTATGCTATTGCTGCCTTTGTTCTCCATAATAATAATGTCGTTGCATTGCTCACACCTTGACGACAGCCAGTACAGCAAGTTTATGGAGAAAGGGATGCATTTTTGCATGTGTCCAGTAGAGGACGCTCGCTCCTTTCTAGTTCTACCATCTTGACATTTTCGCATCGGAAGATCCAGAGATGGAGACAGACCAAGTTTAGCTTCAACTACTTTCTTTCAGGGGAGTAATTCCGCCGTTATTAAAATGCTGCAAGCTGCTGCACAGAACAAATAATATGCCTAAAATCTGTCTGGATTCCTTACTGAATTACTCATTAACATTGTCTAGGAGCAGCGCTGGAAATAGTTACACCCATAAACTGGGGGTCAAAGTGAGCCAGCGGAAATGGGGTGTAGCCACGAAGGGCGGAGTCACGTGAAGAGGATTCTGACAACGTATTCTTTTGTTTTGTAAAAGCTCTGCTGAATTATTTTTTGACCAACAATGACAAATGTGACCGTAATTTTGTTCTGTATTAAATAATTGGTGACAGGCTGCATTTTTAAATCCTTTTACAGGGTGACCCCTCCAGCAGAGATATGTGTGCAACCTGTAATATTCAGGGCACAATATTAACGGTGAGAGAATTCTGGGAATGTTAATGCACTTCCTAAAGAGATCTGTGGTTGTGCAGTCACAGTTTTGACTCATAAAGTAACACAGAGGATTAATGTGCCTGCTCCAAAGAGTATTGTGTAACATGTAGTTCAGAGATCCGTACTTTAGATATGTACCTGAGTTACAGCTTATGACAGAGATCCCTTTGTTACTTGATGTTCATTAGTGGCAATTCTTCTAATAAGGCACAGTAAGCTATCAATTGGCATCACAGAGCTGCATGCAAGCTGCAAGGAAACCACTGGCGTAACGAAAATTGACAGAGTGCAGTGCCGAGGGGGCCCCCTGTAGCTTCGTGCCCCCCCGCACCGCGTGGGCTGCGGGGGCCTGTATTACGCCCCTGAAGGAATCCTATTTTTATTAGGTCGAGCGTAGGCAGCGTGCATGCGCTGTCTGTAAGACCTGTTGTAATCACTAAACTGAGTGTATCCCACCTTGTGCTTCAATTGGCTCACTCCTGTGTCCCTTGTATTTCCTGGCTCCCTAATTGGTGGCACTCCCGATAGATCACTTCTGTTACTAGTTAAGAAACACCGGCCACCTACAGTTTCCTTACGCTATAGCTGTTTATTTATTACTTTGAGGCCTACTTCTTTTATTTTGTTGTACTGTTACAGTGTGAGTGTTTATAACATGTAGGTACAGGGGCGTTGCGCTTTATGTTTTAGCACAGTGCCCGCTTTCATATTTCTTTGCACTGCATAAAAGGTACATGGGTGTCGCACTTAATATTTAGCATGGCGCCTGCTTTTATGTTTTTTTTTATTGTCATGGCACCCACTTCATAGGCCACTACTTTCATACCCTCTTGTTTTATTTTACATTTACTGATTCCGTAGACAGAGTCTGCGCTCCGGTAAACACCACCCCAGACCTGGGAAGTGCAAGACCACATTGTTATATCCTATGTCTCCTAGTTCCTAGCTGCTCAGCCTGTGTGAGTGTGATGCAATAGAATGTTCATGAGTGCATGGTTTGGATGAGTGGACAGTTGGAATGAGGGGAGCTGAGCAGCAGGGGGAACAGCATTTACAACGCAACTTTTACCACGCACTACCTTTACCACGCAACTTTTACAATGCAAGTCATTACAACGACTTGCGCTGGGGGGGCGCTGTAGGATAGGGAATAGTTTAATTTACTATCCAAAACCTTCCCTACTATCCACGGGGACTGGAGTTGGAATAGTAAATTAAACTATTCACTATCCAGCGCCCCCTGCAACGACTTGCATTGTAAAAGTTGCGTGGTTAAGGCATGCGTTGTAAAAGCATGCGTAGTAACGACATACATCCGAGCAGCAGGATGCTGTTCCCGATGGGGCTTATACCATCTTACCATGTAACCTAATAAACTACATAATCTAGAATATTGGCTACTGGACTGATTACCCACAAGGACCCTACTTCATTTTCAAAACACATGTCCGCCTGTATGCTGTTTGCAGACCCCGGTAACGCAGGGTGCAACAACTTCAGGTGCAGACGCTTTGCTTTAGACACTTGCGCGCGACAAGGTTTCTTCGACTGAATAGTCACTTAACATCATCGCTGCTCACATTTCTGCGGTGCCCGCAAGCCAAGCAGGGTTTTGTAAAGAAAGTTCAAACCCTTGCTTCTTTTTCTCATTTCTGTGACCCAGATTGCCTTTTCACCAATGGCAACACTCGACAATACCAAGGAGGTCTCTTAACCCCTTAGCTACGGCGACTATTCCTCTGCAGCGCTAAGGGGGAGGCGGGGCTGCGCGGCACTCCCGTACTCATGACGGAACCGCTCCGTCATGGCCCTCGGGTGAGCTGTGCTTATGACGGAACGGTTCGGTCATGGCCCCGCCCGCTCTTTAGAACGTCAGCGCATGTGCGGAATTCACGCCGCCCAGGCGCGGCGATCGGGCTGTAACGGAACCGTTCCGTCACCAGCACAGCCCACCCTTGGTTCGTGACGGAACGGTTCCGTCACGAGCACGCAAAGGGTTAAGCAATTAATTAATGGGAAACTAATTAGCGGCAAACTGAAGGCTGCTCAGCTGCATGCCGCCCTTGTGCACGTTCAGCCGCATGTCTGAGAAGCAAAATCACATCCATATGTCAAACTCTTTGTTGTGCTTTACAACTGGTTATATCTTAACTGAGCTGAGTGTGGGGCATTTTTATGCTCTGGTATCAGTATTAACACATTTGAATCACGAGTTTTCTTTTTAAAATTAAAAGTAAATTTGACTGAAGATACAATTCAGTTCATATTTTTTACACAGCATAATACATTGTGCAAGATCGATAGCCCAAATCGGTGAATAATCCATTTATTTTCAGACATTGGCCATACATTGTTTTTAGTTGTTTTATGTGGTCAGTACATATCTCTTCTATTTGTCTGCAAAATATCTACTCGCATTGCGCATGTGCACTCTCTGGGTTAATGCAAATCAACAGCCTTATTCATCAACGGGCCGTTTTGCGAGCCCCTCATAGCGATTCATAGCGAATCGCTATTAAGGACTCGCAAAACGGTATTCATGTAGGAATTGCTAAATAAATAGCGATTCCTACACATTCCTTATTTGTGAGTAGCAAATTGCTAATCGCAAATAGGGAATAACTCCCCATTCATTCCTATGGGCCAAAAGGCCCATAGGAATGAATGGGGAGTATTCCTTATTTGCGATTAGCAATTAGCTAATCGCAAATAAGATAGCGATTGAAAGGGTGCCAGGGGTGTCCAAAGGACACCCTGTAGCACCCCTTAAATGCAAATTGAAACAGGTGTTGCGCACACACATGTCCAAAGGACATGTGTGTGTGCAACATGCAACTTAGAAAAATGCTTTTAAAAGCATTTTTCTAAGTTTTTGCTATTTACCGAGAGGTCTGACCTCTCGGTAAATAGCGGCCCAAAATTGCATTTTCGCAATTTTAAAATGCTTCATGAATTGCATTTAAGGAATCTCAAATAGAGATTCCTTAAATTCCATTCTTCGCAAATGTGCGAATTCTTAAACAGCGAATTTTGCATTTGGGATGATGAATCCCAAATGCAAAAATTGCACTCGCAAAAGGCAAGATTCTGAGAATCTTGCCCTTTGCGAGTGCAATTTAGCTTGATGAATCAGGCGGCTAGTGTTCTCTGTCGACAAGATTGTACGCACAATCACCCCACGAAACCTCACACGCTACTAAGTTGATATTTCCACGTTCAAAGCACCGTGCGGTGATGCGCAGGGCCTGCACTCTTTATAAAATGGGGTATACACATTGAAGTTATTTAGAGCTTATACTTTGAAAGTGTTTTGGAGTTAATTTTGATATTGTTAAATCGGTTCTTGTAGCAAAAAGAAATGTCATGTTTTGAAAGGATACCGTTATGTGTATCTAAGCCTACAAATCGAAGATTCAGTAGTTTATTACTGTGACTAGATTGCCCAACTAATACCATTTGTGGTAACAGACGCATTGACAAGTTAAATATGCCTCCATTATTTACATGATGTGGTTATTCTGATTATGGCCAGTAATTAAAGAAACATATGGTAACACTAGCAGGTACAGGAGTCTCCTGTTAAAAAAGTATTGTTGCATATTGACTGTGATTTCTTATAGCAGAAGCAAGTATGATGATTTAATGACCATCTGCAGGAAATAACCTCATACTTATATCTCATACACTAAGTGCCATCTTGAAAATGTAGGTTCCCTTCCAAAATGTCTTCAATGAAATGTTGGATTCCATATATCTGATCCCTATTTGGCATAAAACACCTGCATCATTTTCTCTGTTTTTAAATGAATGAGTTTGATTTTTCTTTTTTTTTACAATGGAACATGGAAGGGCTTACCTATCCTGATTAATGCTGGCTTCCTTTTGTTAATGCGGATTTTTATTTCTCGTGCTTTTAGAAGCCATCAAACCTCCATAAACACCCAGACCGTGGGTACTTGGTTTAGGTAGTTAAGCACTCTCTCAATATTCTCATCTGAGTGTAAAATAGTCGTTATCCAGTTGCTGACTTTTAAAAGGCTGATCCTGGTAAATCTTCTCATCAGAATGTTAGCTTGCACAACCTAGCCCAATGTGTTGTCCTTTCTTGGGACTCTGCTCTGGCTATATTTAAAATAATAGGACAACAATTGCTTGAAATAATGTGGCAAAATGAACTGCAAGAGCAGTGGTATACATTGATTCTTTTGAGCATGAAAGTACATCACTCCTTATTTCAGTCATGTCTCCTCGACAGGCCCGATGGGGGAACTGAGCCAGAAATAATATATTTTTTAGTGTGCCATTTAGATGAGTGCTTTTTTTGTAAATGTGTGTGCTGCATTTTTTTCAACTCAAGCTAGCACTTGACTTGTTATCTTAAAGTACTGTTTTTAGGTCTCGGCCTGATCCAGCGCATGCGCTGGTCTGGCCGATACATTCAGTAGCTGCTTTGGAAAGTGCTACTTTCCCGGCGACCAGCTTACTATCACGCGCACAAGAGCGCACACGCATGCGTGTAATAGCAGGCTGGTGGCCGACAAGGTAGCACTTGCGGTGACGCGCTTGTGAACCACGCGCATCACCACTCGTGTTTTTTATTTATTTATTTCATTTCGCGGCCGCGCGGCTTTACTTCTACGGCCGCGTGGCCAATGCTTGTTTATCACTCCACAAGACTCTCCTCCTACTCCCTGCTTCCACTCCGCTCTCGTGCATTCATTCCCTCTTTCATCTCATCGCACTCCCTCCGTGAGAACCATGCTTCACTCTGTCTTCTCGCTCTCATCTCTGTCTTTCTCACCTCGTACCTGCTGCGTTGTAATGTTTTTTTGCCTTGCAAAGCCCATAGAGACTTGATGGCTTCCAGGCACTGGGTGTCCCTTATTCGAATGAACGGTCTGCCAGCACACCTGAGGCCGGACAGCATTGCTGCCAGAACTTTCTTTAATAGAGCTAAACCTGACTACAGGCCCAGATCTGACAAATGTGTCCTTGTTGACATGGAGTGACCCTGCTCGCCTCTAGGATGACTGGATTTATGTTATATGCTTGGAGAAATATACCCCCTCCCCCACTACACCCTACTCCATATTACAGTGGCTATAATGAGCCCTGCCATGGCACACCTGTAGCTCCTTTACCCATGGAGTTACAGCGATTCTTTGCTAAATGCAAATCGTGACCAATTTTCCCATGACCTTTTGAGTAGGATGCTCTTCTCACTGAATGACCAGGGCCCATGGATCTGAAATGATGATTAAAATTAACAGGACTTTGTGTAAAAACATCACAGATCCACACGGAGCCGCATCATGCTGCACACCAGGCTACTGACTCCCACCCTCACATCGGACCTGCACCACTCCTACCTTTACTGGAGCTTTTTGTGTATGTGACTGAAGGATAGGCTAACATGGCCTGCACTTTGACTTATGTATGCTTGTGTAGCTAGACATACACTCCCTCTTTCTCTGTCTCACACACACAGCATGAGGGAAACAGGTGTCACTACCTGTGTAATGGGTGTGATGTCCCCGAGCTCAGTTGTGGGCACTGCTTGCACTGCTGTTGTCAAAGTTGTATCACTTTGAAAGCTCAACCTCCGCTGCCCATGTCAACTTTTTCTTTGTATTTTTACAAAGCTTGGGAAAACCTTTTCATTAAAAAAAGTTTGGTATTGTCACTGCTTCTGTTTTTTTATTTGATATTTATGCTTTTCATGTGTGTCCTTTTCCCACCATTCCCATCCTATTTTCTTCATTTTTCCCGTTTTGCTTACTTGCTTCCTTTTACTATTCTTTGCACAGCCTCTCTTCCTCCCCATTCAGTCTTCCTCCCTTTTCTCTAATTGCTGTGGAGATGAATAGTTTCTCTGTGAGGTCTCCTGACTTTTCTCCATCCATCTCTCCCTGTCTGTCCATCCCTCTGTCCCTCCTTTCATTCTAAGTGCTGGAAAGATGAATGCCTAATCTGTGGGGTCCTCTGCTGCTCTGTCTCCCTGTCTCCCTCTCGGTTTGTGTCCCTTCCTAGCCGGGATATTCAGACTGTAGCTTTTAATTAAATGATAAGACCCGCCAGCACCCTCCCACATCCACGATAAGCGGCGTCTTCATCTCTAACAGGGTCCCTCCGCTTCCTTTTCTATTTCTCTCCCTCTTTTTTCCTTTCATGTCCTTTATAAATATATTTTTTATCGTCTCAATGGCAAAATAACCATGTTAACTCTTTAAAAAGCAAACACTTTCCAAAGCCAAATAATACATTTCCCCGTGTTCTATTAAATCCTCTGTTCCACTTCCTTTCTGAATTATGGGCTCTGTATGTAAAGTTTAAGTGATCTCTTGTTTATATTCACCTATTGCACACTCCTGGGCACAGGTGAGACCTGGGCTTTTTGAGATCTCCAGAATTGTCCTTGTGTGTGTCTGGAAAGGTGGTAAGAACTGAGGGCTTGTCAATCAAATCCTTCCACGCATGCAAAGTTCTTTGCAAAGACTGGCTATGGGTGAGAAGCACTCGTGTGAGATCTAGTTTTTATCTGTCGGAGGATGCACACATTTTCTTGTAATGTTGCTAACTTGATACATGTCTTCTGGAAGGTCACTGTGGGGTCTATGATCGCCAGAGTTTTGGCCAGGTGACAATTCGTGATGTGCACCCCAGAAGCCTTCCTTCTGCTTGATGGGGAAAGGGATAGTACAACTGTGTACTCACAGCACAGCTGACTCAACTAGCTCTCTGGATGGTGGATTCTGGTTGGTGGCAGTTGACACATTTTTTGTGATAGAGTACCTAGGGCTCTGTTTGGCTCCTATCTGCTTTAGTGACAGCCAGGAAATACCACCACTGCCCAGAACCAGTCGCTCGCAGAAGCAGTGGTATCCTACTTCTGACTCCGTGTAGAGGGATCTGTGTGCAAGTAGCCATGCTCATCTATAGGGCCACCTCTTAGCTAGTTGGCCAAATCACTCCACTTTTTCATGGACACTGTTTGCAGACCAGGCTTTCAAGCCACAGATAAATGCTATGAGGCTCGCCAGCCTAATTATCCCAGTGAGAGCAGGCCAGACTACAATGCCAACGAAGATTTAGATTGTCATGTTAAATCCCAGGGCTGAATACCTGGTCTCTGATGGCATGGAGGGGGGTGTCAACCAGACCTTTTGCTCACACCTGGTCCTGCTAACCTCTAGGATGACTGAATATGTCACACCCTAGAATGAAACCTCCTTGTGTGCACTTCAAACAGCAGTACTGGTGCTACCTTGGCAAACCTGGAGCTCTTTTCCTCTGTCTGGAAGTTTCTAGGATTCTTGAATGCACAATTCATACCCAAAATGCCCATTTTTATTATTCGGTATCCTCTGTTCAATTCTGGTGTGCTTTTTCAACTTGCTAGTTCATTGCAAATCTTACTATTACTAATTCAAATTTGGTTAGCTTTGGCTTATTTGCAATGCAAACTTTATCTCAATAAGTTGCTGTAACAATCTGCAAGTCCGCTATGGAAGCCCATTCATTTGCTAATTATTTTCCACATAAGGTTGCAAGACCATAAAGTGGAGTTTTCAGGATTTTGAATAGTTTCTTGTTTGAAGATGTTACTCTCTCCTGCAAACCCCACTACTGTACTAAGGTTACGAGTGACTTGGCACCCACCTTTCAGAGGTTCTTGCACCCACCCAAGTCTGGCCTGGCACTGGTACGTCCCAGCCGTGCACACACCGGGTGATGATCTCCACACCTCCTTCTAGACCCCAGATTACTACTGTTTGCAGTCTGTCACTCACCCCTCACCTCCCTGGCACTCACCCTTCACCCCTCAGGCCTGGCAGTCACTCCTCGCACCTGGAACTCACCCTTCTCCCTTTCTGGCACTCAGCATTGACCCTCCGTGACACTCAACTTCCCCTCCCTGGCACATATCCTTCACCTCATTAACAATCACCCATGTCCCTCCTTTTATTCACTGCTTGCCCCCTTGGCACTCACCCTTCACTTCCATGGCACTAGCCCGTCATCTCCCTGGCCTGGCACCTACCCTTCACTCCTTGCACTCACCCTTCCCCTCCCTGGCACTCACCTTTGACCCTCCTGGCTCTTACATCTCACCTCCAAGGCATTCAACCTTCATCTCCCTGGCACTCACCCATCATCCGCCTGACCTGGCACTCAACCTTCACCTCCATGGCATTTGCCCTTCACCCCCCTGGCCTGGCAGCTACCCCTCACCCCGGGCACTCATACTTCCCCTTCTCGGCACTCACCCTTACCCTCCCTGGCACTCACCCTTGACCCTCCTGACTCTTACGTCTCATCTCCCTGGCACTCACTCCTCACCTCTCTGGCACTCACCCTTCACCCCCATGGCCTGACAGTCAGCCTTGTCCCTCCTGGCATTCACTCCTCACCTCCCTGCCACTCACCCTTGACCCTCCTGGCACTAGCCCGTTTTTCCCCAAGAACAAAAAATAACAAGCATTGGCATAGCCAATAGGTCTCGCCTTTGGAACCTTATAAGTGTTTAGCCACGCAACAGTTGATGTGGTTGCACCAAGGATATTGTGCTGCATAAATAAATACTTAGAAGGTCCCAAAAGCGAGACCTATTGGCCATGCCAATGCTTGTTAAAGGGAAATTGTCACTCACTTGTCATTTCTGTGCTATCTGGTGCATGCAATGGTCTCAGTCACCTGTGCTCTTTTTCCTCTTGCACCATTTGTCCTTGCAACCAAACACACTTTGAAACTGAACTCAGTGTGCAAGGAGGGACTTTAAACAATGTCAAAATATGTTACAATGGCACTCTCTTGCAAAGCGGAATGTGGGACCTAATAACAGGAGCAGGGTTCACACTAGGTGCCAGAACTCTCTAAAATGGTGTATTTTGTTTACAAGGACTTTCTGACTTGTTTTTCTGAGTCCCATGCTGTTGCTTAGCCATTGCTAAAACCTCAATGAATCCTACCCTGAATTTTCATTGGTGTCCAAGCAAAGTGGTGGAAATGTTAAAAGGAAGCATACAAAGGCCGAGTAATACCTCTCTATTCTTATATGACACAGATTGCATTGGACGGGGTTCCTGTGTTATTTTCTACTCCTATGTCCTCTATCTCTTTCTCCACCATCTTTCTCCAGTTGTTCCTTCCTTTTATGCAATAAAGTTGCCCTCATCTCAAGGTTGTGCCTGAGCCTTGCACTCACAGGTGCCACATTATCTGCAATAAATGCAAGCTTGTGGGAGGGCAGAGGTCTTTCCTCATAGACCTGACGCAGCTTCCACAAATGGCTGCCTGCTTTGTACTTATGTTTGAGCAGTACCTGTTACTGTGACATAAGGTATATGGGACTAAGAGGAGAAAGGTATCTCCCATCTTTACTTTTAATCATAATATATAAATTTTTAATTTATAAATCAGTGCATTTTATTTGTACTCCAGTAACAAATGAACACGTTTTATATAGCCAACTGTAATTTGTGTGCTGAGATATTGACTATTATGCTTAAAATGTTTAAATAAAAGCTAAAAGTCCACATTGCTTCTGTTAACACAAGTCCATAATGCTAAGTGCTGTTGGTTGAAGCACCATAGCCCGCTGTTTACTTTCTGTGCACAAACTACCAATCTCTCTCTAGCTTCCTTTCTATCTGTTTTGTGCAGCTCCCACTCCTATCTATTCACAATTCGACATAATTCCACTACACAAATACACTAAACACCACACAATTCCACCCCACACAATTCCACAACTAACCATTCCAATTCAATACACATAGGGGCATATTATCAAGGGGCTTTATCTCCGCATTTTTGGCTTTAAAAGCCAAGAAAGCGGAGATAAAATTATCTCCCTATTACCAAGCTGTCGCTAACACCAGTTAGCGACAGCTAATAGGAGATAGTGACCATCTTGGGCCCTGCTTTGCATGTCAGTGATATTTATCACTAATGACATGCAAAGTGGGCGTGCCAAGATGTTAGCGACTGGAAACAGTCGCTAACATCGCTATCTCCTATTACCAACTTTTGGAGATATTCGCGCTAAGCGCGAATATCTCCAAAAGCTAACACCTACCCTGAGCAGTTCTTAGCCATGTTATCCAATGGGAGGTGGATAACATGGCTAAGAGCATTTGCTCGATAATGCATGAATATCGCTGACTTTTCAGCGATATTCATGCATTGCGGCCGTTTTTTATCACATTTGTGATAAACCTTGCTAATAGCAAGGTTTATCTGCGATAAAAATCGCCAATTTGCGGCGATAATTTTTGTCTCTAAACAAGTTAGAGACAAAAATTCTCTCTATTGGTTGGTAATATGCCCCATAGTTCCACTACAAACAATAAATATCCACATTTTCATTAACAACGCCAATAGCTCTAACTCTTGCTAATGCGAGACCAATTGCATTGTAAATCCTTGTTAGAAGGTTGTTAATAAGTGTTAGATCTGATAGTAAAAAAAAGGCATATTAGTGCAATTAATGCCAACCATTGTGTTATATGTTTAATCTTGTCTTTAAGTTTTGCTCAATCATGCACTTTTACCATACAATGCCGACCAGTAAGGACACTATTTGACTCATTTACTTTTTAGCCCTCATTGCCTTGTGTAACTTACTTGTATATTGATTTACACACTTGAAAAAAAAGTATAGTCTCTGTATAATGTGTGAGATGTAAAGTGCTCTGGCATCCTAAATTGAGTTAACTGCTATAAAATATTTAAATAAAAAATAAAATAGTGAATGCAATTTAAATTTCTATTTGTGTAATTACTCACATAGACAGTTACAGCTGACATTAGTACATTGCAGGCATATCTCTTACATACAGGGATTGAAAATCAAAAGCCTGCCTCCAATTCATACTTTCTCTTAAGCACTTGTGAAGTAGTAACAAGCTGCGTGCCTTTGTTTCCCTCCATTGCATTGGCATGTAGGTGTGAGGCTCCAGATAGCTCCAAGCCAGGTTCACGCGCAAACAGAAGAAGGGGCACTAGTCCTTTAACTGAAGCCTTGGTTTGGGCCCAACTAGAAGAGAAAATAAGAAGCCCCCTTACCGCCTACAAGTTGCTGCTCCCAGCAGAAACAGACAAAGGTCGGGTGCTGCTGAATGTGTCCTGGTGTCAGCAAACTCCAACAGGGGTCCTTCAGCTATTTTCACTGGGTTCAACTCAGGTCCAGGTCAATAAAAGTGTCTGGACCCCCTCACTTAATGCACTTCCTGAGAGCTGAACATTGCCTGCCAAAGGTCTGCCTCCATACATGAGATATGATCGCCTCCTTATAGGCGCATCCTCCCTAGGGGTGTATGGTTATCAGCCACTTCGTGCATTATTTGTATGGTAACAACGCTCAATTACTTCATCCTCCCTGCACTCTTCAGTTACCACCCCTCCCCCTACTGCATTACAATGCAGTAATATCACTCACTGACTCCATCAGTCCCGCACTCCTTAGTTGCCACTGCTCCCCCTACTGCATTTGCAATGCAGTAATAGCACTCACAGACTCCATCAGCCTTGCACTTCTAGGTCATGACTCCCAACCTGCATCAGCCATACAGTGGCAGCACTCAGCAAATTCATATATCCTGCACTCCTCAATTAGAGCTCACCCTTGCATCAGTCATGCAGTAATACCACTCAATGACTTCATCAGACCTGCACTCCTCAGTTGCCACCACCTCGCCCGCTGTATGGGCCATGGAATAATAACACTCACTGACTCATAAATACTTCATTCCTCACTTACCAATCCTGTTTTACATCGGCCATACTGTTATAGCACACATTGACTTCATCAGATCTGCACTCCACTCATGCATTGACCATGTATTAATACCACCCAATGACTTCATCAGACCTGCAGTCTTCAATTATCCCCCCCGCCCCGCTGCATCGGCCATACTGTGATAACACACATTGAATTCATCAGCCCTGCACTCCTCTGTAACCACTCCCCTCCTGCATCAGCCATGCAGTAATAGTTGAGTGAGTGATATATGCTTTATTTCGATACATAAATATCTTAAAAGCAGTACATACATTAAAAGTGCATTCACAAGGCCAAGAATAAAATACATTGTAAATTACAAAGGAATAAAACAGTCAAAGTTATTACAATAAATAGTTAAAAAAAGAATTAAATTGAAATAGAAAGCCTTCTGGAACGAATCACCCATTCCCATTTTAAAAACTTTGAAACACCACAAACAATGGGGGAGGATGTGTCAGTCAATAAGATGCAGAGGGCCACCAAATGCTGTTGTGTACCTAAAAGTCTGCACAATGGTGTAAGCCAGCGCCTCCTTGGAGCACAATAGTCCGGACATTCAAAAAGAATGTGTGCCACCGTCTCCACCGTGTCGAACACAGAGCACAGAAGGGCGAGGACTCGGAAGATGATTTCCACCTGGACACCAGGTTGCCTAGAGGTAAGGTACCCACTCTGAACTTGAAGTAGAGAGCCCTGTCCAGTGGGATAAAGAGGAGGTCCAGATAAGGCTCATATGCAACCACATCTTTGATTCTTAGGAATGCTGCGGTCGAATTGCAGTGTCGAGGATTGCCAATGAGTTTGGAAGAATCCCAATATAGTTTCTTCAGGGTGGCTTTGGGAGGAGCAGAACGAGTAACCCAAGAGTCTTCCATACCCAGCTCCCCAGTAGACTCTTAACATCCCTTAGCCATTTAATTCGATGCCATCCCTCCATTGCAATCACCTCAGACATACCTGCTGCATATGAGGCTAGCTCGGGAACCCTCCACAAGCGAGCCCACAAGAGCAATGGCCGGAGTCGCGCCCGGTCCGCAATTTATCTGCAGCCCAAGTCGAGAAGCACCGGGACTGTGGGAGTGCTCAATGGGAGAGCCATAAGTTCTTTCAAGAATTTTCTTTCCGCTTTATCTAATACTTCAAGGTTTGAATTGCCCCACAACTCCGCCCCATACAGGGCGGCAGTGACCCCTCTAGCTTTGTAAATGTCTATAACCGGGGCAATGCAATGTCTAGAGGATGAGCGATGTTCCCTGAGTAGGGCTCCAGTCACCCTATTGTGGCTGAGCAGCATCTTTTGAATGTGTGGGGCCCAGCTCATGGAATTGCTAAGGCGGATCCCCAAGTAATCGAACTCCCTGACCCTCTCCAGGGGAACGGCATTTAAAACCCGGGAGGGCCCTAGCTTTTTAGGAGGATTCATAGTCGGGAATTTGGTCTTGTCTACATTGATCGTCAGGCCCCTAAGAGAGCAGAACTCCTGGAAGCGGTTGTGGAGCTTTTGGAGACCCTGAGGTGTCTTTGCAATGAGAAGGGTGTCATCGGCAAAGAGCAGGGTGGGGATCCGAGTGCCCGCCAGGGACGGAGCATCTGCTGGTTCTTTAAGCAGGTGCTCTACACACCATTCACATACAATGAGAATAGTGTGGGAGCTAGCACACATCCATGGCGGACACCCCTACACACCGGAATCCTGTTGGTTTTCTCCCCATTCGTACCCCACCGCACCTGTGCATAATTGTCTGTATGAAGTTTAATCAAAAGCGACAGGACATAGGGGGGCAGCCCCAGCCCCTGCAGAACCCTCCATAGCTCCTCCCTAGGTACTAGGTCAAAGGCAGTCTTCAGGTCAATGAAGGCCAGATAAAGACTGCCCTTTCCCAGCACCACCACCTTCCAATACAGGAGCGTCAGCCTGAAGGCCTGTTCGATCGTCCCAGTACCTGCACGAAACCCCGCCTGAAAATCAGACAGTATCTTGTGGTCATCAGCCCATTGAAGGACCCTCCCCAAAATCACCTTCCCAGCCACCTTTTGGGAGGAGTCAATGAGACTGATGGGCTTGTAGTTAGCGGGGTTGTCCCGACACCCCTTTTTGAATATCGGGACAACCTCCGCCCCCTTCCAGGAATCAGGTACTAAAGCACCCCCCATGATAGCATTTAGTAGCGTAGAGACCAATTGTCCCCATTCCTTGGGATCGGCTCGTAACAAGTCGCCTGGTATCCCATCCAGCCCAGCTGCTTTTAATGGAACCAGGGACTTAATTACAGCCTCCACCTCCCTCGCAGTAAGACCATCAATGCCACTAGCAATTACATCATCCATCAAGGAAAAAGGCTCACTAATAACCCCACCAGGATGAGAGTACAGGGCCTCGAAGTGGTTATACCAGAGCTGGGCGGGGATGTTACACGTAACCAACGATACATCTGGCCTGTTCCTAGTTCTGACCAAACTCCAAAAGCCCCTTGCATCCTTTCCCGTACTTGCTGCCAAAAGGTCTTCCCAAAACTTCTCCTCCCACTCTTTTTTCGCTGCCTTTAAGGTGTGGGAGTAGTCCTTCCTTGCTGTCCTAATTGCTAGTTCGGACTTCGATTTGACTGCCCCATCAAGGCTTTTTTCATGGTCCTACATTTGGTCGTGAACCATCCCTGTCTAATCAAGGGTTTATGCCTGTTAGTTGCGCCAGGGGCACTACTAGGTGAGATAAAAAGTTTGCTTAGGTCCCTAGTTAGGTCACAAAAAATCCACGTGGCCTCCTCTGGCGCATTAGACAATGAGCCAAGATTGCTCTGGGCTGCAGCCAGCAGCACCCCTATAGCTGCGACTTTCTCAACAGACAGGACGAACTTGGCCCACTTCAACCGCCTCCCACAGTTAGACACACTGGCCATCAGAGAGTTGGATGCCAACGATGGTTGTAACCCAGCCCTGCCCCTGAGACACTCAGGAGATAAGACAAGAGAGAGAAGATTGTGATCACTCTCAATGGTCTTGATAACCTCCATGTCACTCAGGGTACTTCATAAACATACGTCGAGAAGAATATAATCTATTCTAGACGTATGATTGGGCCTGTTGTAAGTGTGTGCACCAATCAGATCAGATTTCGACCTCCCATTGACCGCCCTTAGATCAAATTCCATATTGAGTGCGTTGATCTGCAACGCCACTTGTGACCACCTTTTAATTGGGGGGCAGAGCCAGGGCCGGAATCCCCTTTCTCGAATCCTCCTCTTCTATGCCAAGTATGTCATCAAGGCCTAGGGGCTCAAACGTACAATTTAGATCACCCGCCACCAAAATGCACGATTTTTTTGGCCGCTGCTTTAGGAGATCTTCCAAGAGAGCAATGGTGGGCGATTGTGCGCCTCCCCTAGTACCTCTAGCATAGATGTTAAAGATATCAAGAAACAGACATCCTCGAGAATCCTTTAACGTGATGTTAAGGATGTCAGGTGAATTTGTGGGGTGCTCCTCCACCCTACAATCTAGGGATACAGCAACCCAAATGAGGAGACCGCCCGAAGGGCGACCCCTCCCTGACAAAGGGGGGACAGCTGGAACAAAGTGGGATGAGTAGCCCACCTTATGACAGGGCTCCTTACCCCACACCTCCTGGAATATACAGATGGAATATCCCTCAACAAAAGTGTTCCAGTCAGGCAACCCCAACTTCCTATCGATTCCTGCGATGTTCCAGCTGAAAATCCTAAGGACTGGATCCGCCACAGCTGGGACACCGCCAGAGTCGGCACCTCCTCCCCCCTCCAAAAGGACCTGGATTGCAAGGCTGCCAAACCCACCTTGCCCCCCGGGAAGCTGATTACTCTCTCGTATAGGAGCTGGAACTACTATACTAGGGGGGGGTGTACCATAATCAATGGTCATCCCTCTCAGCTCGGTGACATCTCCAGAGTTACCGACTCCGGAGACCTCCCCATCAATGCGGTCTGTTCAATATCCCGGTGGTCTCCACCCAGGGGATGGCCAAACTGCCTGAGGATAGAAGAGAAAAAAAGAAGCCCCCTTACCGCCTACAAGTTGCTGCTCCCAGCAGAAACAGACAAAGGTCGGGTGCTGCTGAATGTGTCCTGGTGTCAGCAAACTCCAACAGGGGCCCTTCAGCTATGTTCACTGGGTTCAACTCAAGACCAGGTCAATAAAAGTGTCTGGACCCCCTCACTTAATGCACTTCCTGAGAGCTGAACATTGTCTGCCAAAGGTCTGCCTCCATACATGAGATATGATCGCCTCCTTATAGGCGCATCCTTCCTAGGGGTGTATGGTTATCAGCCACTTCGTGCATTATTTGTATGGAAACAAAGCTCAATTACTTCATCCTCCCTGCACTCTTCAGTTACCACCCCTCCCCCTACTGCATTACAATGCAGTAATATCACTCACAGACTCCATCAGTCCCGCACTCCTTAGTTGCCACTGCTCCCCCTACTGCATTTGCAATGCAGTAATAGCACTCACAGACTCCATCAGCCTTGCACTTCTAGGTCATGACTCCCAACCTGCATCAGCCATACAGTGGAAGCACTCAGCAAATTCATATATCCTGCACTCCTCAATTACAGCTCACCCTTGCATCAGTCATGCAGTAATAGCACTCAATGACTTCATCAGACCTGCACTCCTCAGTTGCCACCACCTCGCCCGGAATAATAACACTCACTGACTCATAAATACTTCATTCCTCACTTACCAATCCTGTTTTACATCGGCCATACTGTTATAGCACACATTGACTTCATCAGCTCTGCACTCCACTCATTCATCGACCATGTAGTAATACCACCCAATGACTTCATCAGACCTGCAGTCTTCAATTATCCCCCCGCCCCGCTGCATCGGCCATACTGTGATAACACACATTGAATTCATCAGCCCTGCACTCCTCTGTAACCACTCCCCTCCTGCATCAGCCATGCAGTAATAACAGTCACTGACTTTGTCAACCCTGCACTCCTCTGTAACCACTCCCCTCGTGCATCAGACATGCAGTAATAACAGTCACTGACTTCGTCAGCCCTGCACTCCTCTGTAACCACTCCCCTCCTGCATCAGCCATGCAGTAATAACAGTCACTGACTTTGTCAGCCCTGCACTCTTCTGTAACCACTCCCTTCCTGCATCAGCCATGCAGTAATAACAGTCACTGACTTTGTCAGCCCTGCACTCCTCTGTAACCACTTCCCTCCTGCATCAGCCATGCAGTAATAACAGTCACTGACTTCGTCAACCCTGCACTCCTCTGTAACCACTCCCCTCCGGCATCAGCCATGCAGTAATAACAGTCACTGACTTTGTCAACCCTGCACTCCTCTGTAACCACTCCCCTCCTGCATCAGCCATGCAGTAATAACAGTCACTGACTTCATCAACCCTGCACTCCTCTGTAACCACTCCCCTCCTGCATCAGACATGCAGTAATAACAGTCACTGACTTCGTCAACCCTGCACTCTTCTGTAACCACTCCCTTCCTGCATCAGCCATGCAGTAATAACAGTCACTGACTTCGTCAACCCTGCACTCCTCTGTAACCACTCCCTTCCTGCATCAGCCATGCAGTAATAATAGTCACTGACTTCGTTAACCCTGCACTCCTCTGTAGCCACTGCACTCCTCTGTAACCACTCCCGTCCTGCATCAGCCATGCAGTAATAACAGTCACTGACTTCGTCAACACTGCACTCCTCTGTAACCACTCCCTTCCTGCATCAGCCATGCAGTAATAACAGCCACTGACTTCATCAACCCTGCGCTCCTCTGTAACCACTCCCTTCCTGCATCAGCCTTCATCAACCCTGCACTCCTCTGTAACCACTCCCTTCCTGCATCAGCCATGCAGTAATAACAGTCACTGACTTCATCAACCCTGCACTCCTCTGTAACCACTCCCTTCCTGCATCAGCCATGCAGTAATAACAGTCACTGACTTCATCAACCCTGCACTCCTCTGTAACCACTCCCCTCCTGCATCAGCCATGCAGTAATAACAGCCACTGACTTCATCAACCCTGCGCTCCTCTGTAACCACTCCCTTCCTGCATCAGCCTTCATCAACCCTGCACTCCTCTGTAACCACTCCCTTCCTGCATCAGCCATGCAGTAATAACAGTCACTGACTTCATCAACCCTGCACTCCTCTGTAACCACTCCCCTCCTGCATCAGCCATGCAGTAATAACAGTCACTGACTTCATCAACCCTGCACTCCTCTGTAACCACTCCCCTCCTGCATCAGCCATGCAGTAATAACAGTCACTGACTTCATCAACCCTGCGCTCCTCTGTAACCACTCCCTTCCTGCATCAGCCATGCAGTAATAACAGTCACTGACTTCATCAACCCTGCACTTCTCTGTAACCACTTCCCTCCTGCATCAGCCATGCAGTAAATACAGTCACTGACTACGTCAACCCTGCACTCCTCTGTAACCACTCCCCTCCGGCATCAGCCATGCAGTAATAACAGTCACTGACTTCGTCAACCCTGCACTCCTCTGTAACCAATGCCCTCCGGCATCAGCCATGCAGTAATAACAGTCACTGACTTCGTCAACCCTGCACTCTTCTGTAACCACTCCCTTCCAGCATCAGCCATGCAGTAATAACAGTCACTGACTTCGTCAACCCTGCACTCCTCTGTAACCACTCCCTTCCTGCATCAGCCATGCAGTAATAACAGTCACTGACTTTGTTAACCCTGCACTCCTCTGTAACCACTGCACTCCTCTGTAACCACTCCCGTCCTGCATCAGCCATGCAATAATAACAGTCACTGACTTCGTCAACCCTGCACTCCTCTGTAACCACTCCCTTCCTGCATCAGCCATGCAGTAATAACAGTCACTGACTTCGATAACCCTGCGCTCCTCTGTAACCACTCCCTTCCTGCATTAGCCAGACAGTAATAACAGTTACTGACTTCATCAACCCTGCACTCCTCTGTAACCACTCCCTTCCTGCATCAGCCATGCAGTAATAACAGTCACTGACTTCATCAACCCTGCACTCCTCTGTAACCACTCCCTTCCTGCATCAGCCATGCAGTGATAACAGTCACTGACTTCGTCAACCCTGCACTCCTCTGTAACCACTTCCCTCCTGCATCAGCCATGCAGTAATAACAGTCACTGACTTCGTCAACCCTGCACTCCTCTGTAACCACTTCCCTCCTGCATCAGCCATGCAGTAATAACAGTCACTGACTGCATCAATCCTGCGCTCCCTTTATAACCACTCCCCTCCTGCACTAGCCATGTTTGCACTATTAATCAGTGCTTCATTTATAAAAAAAAATAGATATGCCAAGGCTCAACCTTTTGCTCTGAAGCACACAGCTGGCACCATCGAAGGACAAATAAAAAAGGCTGCTCAGACTTGACTCCACCTCTACCGCTTTAATGCACCACCAGACACACCCTGCACCTTTATCTCACCCTGGCAGGTTCCTCTTTTCTTTATTGTTCATGTTTTGATGTCTTTCACTTCCTCCTTCGTTCCCCCTGTGAGTTTTGCGCTCTCTTGCTCCTGATCTAAGTCTCACGAGGACACATAAGTGTTGGTCTGAAAAAATAAGTGCAAAGTTGATTCTTCCACTGCACACCTACGGCACCTGCCCACTCGGTGACAGATCGTCCCTCTCAGCAAAAGTGCTGCATGGACAAGGACAAGAGGAAGCATACGTTTCATCACCTCGGGTTGCAAAGCCCCTTGCATTGAGCCTGCACCCTTGCTGTCTGCTCAGCAAGAGCATCCACTAGAAGCTCTCCCTGTCTAGGCCACCAAAGCACCATCTCTGATCCTTCAAAGTTCTGTCACCTCCCCCTCTAGTGCCCTGCCCGACCCCACCTGCAATACCAGCAAAAGTCTTAAGAACAGGGATGGTGCCAGGCACTGGCATGGAGACAGGTATGTTGAAACTTTACTACAAGATAGAGGGTTACGATAGTTAACAGAGCACTCACATTAACTCAGACCAGACCTGTTTGGAAGACAATAGACAACTACTTCGCCTATACCAAACCCTGTAAGTCTCCTATTTCAACATTCCTCAGTTTTGCAGTCAGTCCCTAACACGTTCTCTATGATGTCCGCCACCAGAATGCTACCCCTCTGATAGCGTGTTCGCTCTAAATCCCCACTACAGAATTATCATGCCTATTGGTGTTATTCATTATTTTATGTTATGCACTTTCCATTGTGCAATGTACATTTTGAATATTTAGTACTTTTATTTATTTTTCGATTTCCTTGCCTTTGGTTTTCCTTATAATGCTTATTGTGTTACGTATGTTTGTTCAAGTGTTCAGTACACTTCAGTATCCTTTTGAAATATATAATTTGTATTGCTGTACCATGGCAATTTTGTTTTCTTTTTTTTGTTTGTCTTTTGTCAAAATTCATAAAAGTTCTTTGAAATTAAAAAAGCATTAATATTACAATACTGAGCAATGCCTAGTGAATACAAAAAGATGCCCGTGTGACTGAGGAAGAGCACTCCCTGTGCTGCTACTTTGCCAGATTCTTTGAAAGACTTTACTTTCACATACCGAATTTTGTCCGCAAAGTGTTATCCCTGCTGCAGAGAGGACCAGTCTGAGCGTATGGAGAGTTTCATACGATCGCTTAACTTAAAATATCAGTATGAAAGAATATTACATTTGATGTTACACCCAAATTCTGACATTGTAACTCACGATCTATTGAGCCAGAAAGAAGTGGTTCAGGCAGTGCCATAATCTTCACAGGTTTCACAGATCATATGTTATAAGAAATTCAATGCATGGAAAAAAACAATTATGGAGTGGTGAAATATGAAAAGTGAGATGGAATCTATCTCGAGCATTTTTGTAGTCGCAATGGCCCGAATCGCAGAATCGGATTATTTGTGACTGCAAAAATTAATTTTTGTATGTATTGATCCCAAATTGGGATTCAGTAACATGCTACCGAATTGCAATTTGGATTTGCAAGTAGGTACCAATTAAGTATTCAGAAGGGGTGTTTTTAGGGCATCCTTTCAAAATACCGAATCAAAATTGGATGTATGAATGTTTTGCGACCAAAAGTGGTTGCAAAACATTTGCACTTTACTATCCACTCAAAGTTGGTGGTAACCCATACACAAATGGGCTGGGCTCCCTTTTGGCAATGATTTCTGTACTCATAAAAGTGATTATGAAACTGTAAATATTTTTCTTTTTCAACACATTCCATTTATCTTTAAGGATAACTGGCTGCATTTTAAAAAAATGCTTTATTAAAAAGAAGTCAAGGCATGGTGGTCTGCTGACCACAGAAGGCCACTAGCCCTGTAATGACTGCCATTGCTTATGGTTGGAATATTGTTACCTGCCACTTTAATATTCATGAAGTAGGTAGCTTTGCAACTAACTAGGAATCACTAAATTAAACTCAATGAGTTTCATACATCAGGAATAGCGATTTCCAAATTGCAATTCACAGAAAATCACCATTTCAAAATGGCTATTCTTAATGTTAGTACACCTGGCACCAAGTGCCTAGCGTATCTGTTTTAGCAACATTTGAGCAATATGAGCAAAAACAAAAAATGCCTGAAACTATCAGATTTTGTGGCAGATTTTGGATTAAGTGGCAAATCCTAAATTTTGCAAATGTTGACTGAGCTGTGGCTTCTCATAATTTCAAAAATGTTGAGTATTTTCAAAGACTTTTACTAAAGCTGAATTGGATGTTTGCCACGGTTCTTGCATGTATTCATGCCATGTTTGATGATTGTCCTGATTTCAGGCCAGACCGTACGTAAAAGGTGTTATGGTCTTAAAGGGACTACTGTGAGAAAGAATGGTCTGGAATGGTAATCTAGTATAGTGGATGAGTGTATGAGTGTCTCTTTCTTAGAAAGCCAGGATTGCCCAATATTGTGGTAAATGCCCTGCCGTCTGGGGCAGGAGAGGGTCAGTTATTGTTACTCTCTGTCTCTTGGCTACTGCTATACAAACACGGAAGTGAAATAGGAAGTTATGGTCCTAGGCCCCTTGAAACGTCAAGTGCACAAATCACAATTCAAACACATCATTAGACCAAGTCCACAGGGCCTGACAAAAGCAGTCAACAAGGCAACTCACAGTTATCATAAAATATAGTGCTTTGAAATATTACTCTAAGGTATCCCCGCTAGGAAAGCAGAGCCTGGCCTCCAGCAGCCAAGACAGGGATTTCACTGGATCCCTGATGCCCCTGTGCTCCCAGAGACCCTCAACACCCTGGAAGATAATGATGTGTATTTGAGACCATGTGCTCTTATCCCCTCCAGATATCTCGGTACCTCTGGGCTCCACTTCATGTATGTAGGGAACAACACAGGATGCAGTGGGTTGCAGGCCCGGCCGGCTTGAATGCTGGTTGTACCCTGTGCAACAGTCTTTTTTGCCCCCTCGCCCACCCTTGAGCTCCTTCTCCACTTATTTCTTCACTACCACCCTCTGGCAGTACCCTTCATCTCTGCATAGCCACCCACATGCATTTCATTTGTTTATAGTGCTACTCATAACAGTGTGGGTTGTCAGAGCACTTTACATCACTCACACGTTTTACAGACATCGAATTATACATGTAAATTAGCCTATAGGAAATATTACATAAGACAATGAGGGTTATAAGGTGTAAAAATCACATAATCCGTATTGGTAGATGGAATATTTTTTAAGTGTTTGGTCTGGAGAAGCCCAGACTCAGGATTTAAAACTTACCACAGTGGTTAGGGCTGACTTCACTAAAAATAATGTATTTCTACCCAACAGAACCATATTTAGCAATATTAGGATAATGAAAGACTGGTGAACATTTGTCTAACCTATGCCATGCAGTTTGCATGCAGCTCTTGGATGACAGTTCATGGGTCATTGTGATATATTAGGATTGTAGCTTATGAACTGCAACTAACAAAAGGATCTCAGTGACAAAAGCAGTAACCCTCTGAGCTATCCCCATAAAATACAGTTCTGTGATTGGCATGGGTTACACTTTTTGCTGCAGGCCTATTAACCATCTGCACTACCTTAATCACCAGAGTTAACTTGACATTTATTGTTGCCTGGAAACTACTGGACTCCTATGTTAGACTAGCCTATAGGGCAACCAGACAGTGCCTCATGGGCTGGTCTGATAGACCAGTGTGTGGACTGTTTTTTAACACTTTGCAGACCGTTTTTAAGGCCAGGTGTGGCTGTTTTTACTGCTGAGATCCCTGATATTACTACAAGCATATCCTGTAGCAAGCACACATGCATGCAGTTTCCCTTACTTTGCAGAATACCTACACAGTGTGTCTTTACAAGTTCAAAACTTGACTAATTTACAAAAATGGGCTACTTTTTTTTAGCTATCTGGTTAGCTAATTGGGGTCACTTTTATTTTGGTGCCCAAGTTTATTTTCCGTACCAGTCCAGCCCTGCTCGAATGATAAGGAACTCTGCAGAAGGTGCTTTTAAGATATTTCTAAAAACAGTATCTAACCCCCCACACCCATGCCAGCACCAGGTGCAGCTGTAACAGTTGCACCACACTAAAGCCAGCCATGTTTACAGACCCTGTTAAGGAAAAGGTGTTCGTTGGGAAGGAGATAGTTTTGTGTTTCCATTCGGCCTGGGTGGTGAAGTCCGCTCTGTTTTCAGAGTTTTTCTGAACTCTGCCCTCTGCGGTGCATGTGGCTTTCTAAAGAACAGGAGTTTTTCCTTGGTCGCGCCAGCCAACATTAAGTTGGTGAGTGCGAGCGAGGTCCAAAGCTAGATCTCCTCCTAGTGTGATTTCTCTGGGTGGTCATGGATGACTGCGACCACTCGCTTTCAGAAACCATCCGTTTGCGTTGAAGAAGCAGCCACTTGAGTAGAAAATCTACACGAGCAGCAGAAAGACGCAGCACCCTATTGCGCTGCGCGTGGTGCCATTCGCACTGATTTTCCAACTCGGGAAAAATGCCAGTTGCTAAAAATCTGCACGAATGGTGCACTCCACTGATTGCGGAACTCCGCATAAGATGACAGAAATGTTTAGTCACTACTCTGTGAACTCCACCTAGGCCTAGCTTTTATAAGATCTTTCTCATATTGACAAACTTGCCACGGTCTCCTCTGTTCTCAAACTCTCTGTGTGGCTCTGATTCCCCCCCCCCCCTGCTTTCTTTCAGTTCCACCCCTAGTGTCTGCTTGCAAATCTCCTGCTGCGAGTGCAGGGCTCGAGTCGGGGTACCACGCGGGTGGACGGCATCCCCCCACTTATTTTACCAGGTCGACGCCGTCCCCCCTGTCAAAGAGCTGCACTTCACTCTTTGGCCTCTCTGGGACCAGTACACCTGCTGAACACGTAAGAAGTATCAGTTCCATACATTGCAATACGTTCAGCACTGGGCAGTACTAGTGCTCGGGGCATGCCCTACGCACGGCTGAAGCGTACATGCACACCTAAACGTACATGGGTGACAGCGTCCCCCCACTTCTTTTTTTCGGACTTGTGCCCTGTGCGCTAGAGATGAGCTGTCTTCTTGCTATGTGCACTGAAGGCCGTCGAGTACATAGTACCACTGTTCTGTCCCTGCTGGATCTCTCCATTTCGGAGTTGTTTAGACGCTCCACACAGTTCCTACACTAAATGTACAGATCCCCTTCCAACCTCACCAGGACCCCCATATGTTGCTTCCAAATCCCACATGGCACTGACTCCAACTCGTGCATAGAATAAACCTGGGGCTACTCGGTGACTGGGCTGACATCCACTGGAGGACCTCTCCAGCGCTCGCCAGGTTACAAAGCAAACCAGGATGAACTTCGTGACCTTCACATGAGAAAGGACCAATCACTGGGGAGGAAAGAGATGCTCCACGCACGGGATCAGTCGAGCGATGATGGTGCAGAGTCCCCGGTAGGCAGTGAGCCCTGTGCTGATTTGCATGGAGGGGGGGAGGGGCTCTCCAGTCGGGCTGTGTTTAAGGAAGATCTGGAGGGCCCCACCCAGAGGCTTCTCTGCACCAGACACCAGAGCCCTGCTGAACCCTGCACCATGTCCTGGGCTCTCCTCCTCCTCGCGCTCAGCGCCCTCTGCGCAGGTGAGAGAAGTTGTAACTCCCTTATCAAGCACCGCAGCTTACACTTCCTTTGCCAGTGAGTCCGCCTGGTCCCTCCGACAGTTCTCTGATTCCTTCCGTCTCCACCTTCTGTTAACTCTCTCCTTCTCTCTGCCGCAGAAGCCCTCTCCCAGTTTGTGCTGACTCAGCCCGCCTCGGTGCCCGTGAAGCCCGGGGGGCAGGCACTGATCCCCTGCTCCGGAAGCCTCGTCAGTAAGAGGTACATAGACTGGTACCAACAGAAGCCCGGCGGAGCCCCCCTCCTGGTGATGTACAACGACAAAGAGCGTCCTGAGGGGATCCCGGACCGGTTCTCCGGATCTAGTTCTGGAAATACGACTACATTAAACATCACCGGAGCTCGGCCCGAGGACGACGCGGATTACTACTGTTCGACTACTGATGAGTCTAAGAAGGCGCACAGTTAGAGAGAGAGGAAGGGACGTGCGACAAAAACCTCAGCAGGTCCGACACACACTCACTGACTGCACAGAGCCGCGCTCAGCATGCGCCTTCAGTGCAATGATGGAAGGGTCGGCGTGCAAACCATTTCTACCTTGAAAATCTACCCCTGAGTGACAAGTGACCCAAGACTCAGGGACCCTTCACGGTGATATCCCTCGCTGCATCAGTGCTGCCTTCTTCATAAGGGCTCAGGTGGGATGCGTGCTCTGTGCTGTTCTTGTGTATGCAGTGCTGTCCTCAGGTTTCCATTCATGGCATCAAACTGCTGTGGGCTCAGGTGGGATGCTTGCTCTGTGCTGTTCATGTGTATGCAGTGCTGTCCTCAGGTTTCCATTCATGGCATCAAACTGTTGCTGCTTTGTTCGTTTGCCGACTTTTCAGGAGAGATTTGCCCCGTTTTTAGGTCTCGTCTAAGCCTTCCCGTAGGGATGGTGGGCGAGATCATAGTAAGGCTTCCGAAAAGTCTCCCCAAACTGTGGATTTGGTACAGTTCATGTGAGCTGGGCGCATGCACATCGCCAGCCACATCCCACACCATGCCTCGGCATCAGACTTCAAAGGAAGCCGCTCCCCCTCGACCCCCCATCAGACTTCAAAGGAAGCCGCTCCCCCTCCCCCTTCCACCCAATGCCAGAGCTTGTTTTAAGAGCGCTCTGCTTCTAACAAGCGCTACTGTATACTTGTTGGATTTCCCCCTCCCTACTCGTGTTTGAAGCCCTCTCTACCCTGCAAGAACAAACGCAGCTGTGGATTTCTCACAGAGGAGAGCCAACGCTGAGACCTCGCACTGCGAATCCCCCTCACCTCCCAGCACTCACCCATTGCCTGCCTCCATTTACTTTGGTGGCACCAACGGCAAGTTCAGATCATTAACCCTTTCCCCCTGCCAATACTTTCAACAATATGCAGTGATACGTGGCCTACTGCCTCTTTTAATTTGCCCTGTTTCCTTCTGATCTTCAGCAAAGCACTTTATCACTCTGTACATCCCCTCTTATCATAACATTTGAGGCTCCTCGCTCTTCAGGCGCCCACTAACCCATCATAAGCCAGAGGACAATGAGTATCTGTGAGGTATGGGGGTCCTCTTAGCATTCTGCGGGGGAGGGGGCATTATTTGCGTTACATCACTGCATCTGCCACGTGGAACACCTACAGCTAGTCCTAGCTGTTTTGGACAGCACTTTGCATGCTGGGACTTGTAGTATTCTATCACCAGTTTCCGCAATAGGTTAAAAAATCACAGCATTCAGTGCCGTTGGTCAAATGACTAGACTGGCTGATGCCGTCACTCGTGTCGTGAGCCCAGTTGGCAACTCTAGATGTGGCGTGGAAATACTGGCGCGGCCCTCTCCACTCATTTATGTTTTGAACGGCATTTATATTACTCCCGCCTCTACTTTCCCTTCTATTGCTTCCTCTTAGTTTTTCAGGGGCCCACTAACCCATCATAAGCCAAACACTTCTCTGATGGAATCTTGTGTTCCACAGAAATGGAAGCACGCGATGGTGGTTCCCTTGCTGAAGAAAGCCGGAGCGGATGTGGGAAATTTATCTAATTATAGGCCCATCTCGTTGGTGCCTATCTTCTTGAAAATCTTGGAAAGGCACATAAAGTCTCAACTATCTGATCTGGTAGAGAGTTTGGGCTTTCTGCATCCATCACAATCTGGATTCAGAGCTCATTACTCCACGGAAACTACTCTCTTGGGGGTCACTGAGAACTTACGTCACTGTATCGATCGCGGGGAGACATCGGCGCGTATCCTGCTGGATTTAAGTGCAGCGTTCGATACCGTGTCCCATTCCATTCTTCTCACATCCCTCCAATCCTTGGGAGTTGGAGGTGCTGCCCTGACTTGGATAGCCTCCTTTTTGAGTGAGCGCACGTTCCAGGTCTTCTGGGCCAAAGCATCCTCGAAAATTTGTGCATCAGCGTACGGCGTTCCTCAGGGGTCTATTCTCAATCCATTACTTTTTAACATCTATGTTAGACCCCTGGCCACTATTGTGGAGGAAGTTGGCTTAACCTTGTTTTCGTACGCCGATGACACACAAATGATCTTCTCCCTATCTAATAGGGAGGGAAATGATGTTTCGGCTCTTAAACAAGGACTGTCCCAAGTGGCCAAATGGATGCAGGCAAATTTCCTTAAATTAAATGGCGATAAGACCAAGATTGTGATCCTGGGCAAAGATAAAGACCTCTGGGGCCCCCAACATTGGCCCGAGAGCATGGATTCTATTCCAAAGCCCGTGACCCAGGTTCGCAATCTCAGAGTCTTAATCGATGAAAAGCTCACAATGCGACAACAGGTCGTCAAGGTGGCTTCCATCTGTTTTGCCACGTTAAAATGGCTCCAAAAAATCCTGTGGATGCTTCCTATCTCCACACAAAGGACGGTGGTCCAGGCCTTGATAACATCTCGCCTGGACTACGGGAATGTCCTATATCTTGGCGCTGATTTGACAACTCTGAACAAACTTCAGGTTGTTCAAAATGCGGCCGCACGGCTGCTACGCAACGTTCCTCGGAAGATATCTGCCTCCACAGCCCTCTATGATTTGCACTGGCTAAAAATTAAGAACAGAATTAAATTCAAGACCCTTTGTAAGATAAAAAAGGGTTCTGCTCCCAGGTATCTTCAAAATCTCATTCATGTTTACAGACCTAGCCGTAGTCTGAGATCTGCAGGAAAAGGAGATTTTGTTATTCCTAGATTTAGGCTGGTGAAGCTGGGCGGCCGCTCCTTCTCCCATTTGGGCACCAAATTTTGGAATGCTCTGCCTGTGATGCTCAAGTTGGAAACCGATCTTCTTCGGTTTCGCAAGGGTTTAAAAACTTGGCTTTTCCAGCAACAACTCTGAACAGTCTTTGGGTAGTTTCGCTTATTGAAGCCTAGCAGTTCTTTCTTCTCCAGTCTATCCCTTGGCGCCGGGAAACCCATTGCGGGTAGCTGCGCGCCTTATAAGTTTAAATAAATAAATAAATAAAAAAGCCAAAGGACAGTGTGTATCTGTGAGGTATGGGGGTCCTCTTAGCATTCTGCGGGGTTGGGGGCATTATTTGCATTACGTCACTGCATCTGCCACGTGGAACACCTACAGCTAGTCCTAGCTGTTTTGGACAGCTTTTTGCATGTGTCAATCTGAGCCTGGCCTGAAGGACTCTAGAACCTGCCCTATGCTGTATGTTTCACAGAGCGTGCACAATAATGTAAGCCCTATGGAACCTGCAATGCTGCCATTTGTGAGCTTAAAAGCACTAAATCAAAAGCACTCAAAAGCACTCTAGAACCTGCAAGATTCCCGTATGCTTGAGAAAGAACACAAGATAATGAGCTCTCAGGAACCTCCAGTACTGCTGCCTGTGTGCTTTGGCGAGCTATTGCTCATCCCTCAGTCTCGCCTCTCCCGCCTGTGCTTCATCACCAGAGCTCCTGTTTAGCTATATGCCATCTGCTTCTGTTTGTTTTCCACTGCCCGTATATTTTCTTCGCATGCCGCATGCAGGAATATTTCTATCGTCAACCGCCTTCTGAGCTCGGAGTGCACACCATAACATACCTCCGGCTCCAGCAGGGAGCAGCTTCTGCGTATTATCTTCATAGGAGGGAAACTGACTGCAACTTTTAAAATCGTTTACATATATGGCAGCAATGAAGTGTGGCTCACCTTATTCATTTTGCAGCTAGTGGACACAATTATCATCTGTTTTTTCATGTGAGCCAAGCGCGTGCACATCAAACACCATCAGCCTGTGAGCCTCTCTCCACACTAAGGGGCTCATTAGGATGGCGGGCGGACTTTGCCTGCCCGCCATCCTCACGGGGATTGGGACCACCCACCATAAGGGCGGGGGTCCAGTGGGGGGTATTAGGATGTGCCCGCCACAGTGGCGAGCAAATCCTGCATTGTAAGCATTGTGGCGGGCGGTGCTCTCAGCACCGCCCGCCACAATGCTAACAATGCATTAAAGCATTTGCATACACAAAGCGCTTTGTCTATGCAAATGCAGGGGGGTACCACAGGTACCCCCCGTGTGCACCCCCCACCTCTCCTTCACTCTGGGGGCCCGCACTAACACTTTAAACGAATCCGCTACCCTTCCCCCCTCCGCGCAATGCCGAGAGCTTGTTGGTTACACACAACACCCCAGCTGCTTTTGACCTGGATTCCGCTCCCCCGCCCCTCCTCCGCGCAATGCCAGAACTTGTTGTTGCCTTCATTCTCTAGTGAAACTGTAGGCTTACTGTGTGATTTTTTTGACCAATTGATCACTATGTCGAGGGATTAGAGCAGCCGTAAAACAAACGTAGCTCATTTACAAATCAGTATTTTTAGAGAAATCTGCAGAGTAGTTAAAAGCACATATAAGGGCTGCCCTCTCAGCCGGCATGATGAAGCGAAGGAGGCTTCTCACTCTGAGCGCACTGCCGACTTTAAATGACTGGGAGGCTGGCTTCATAGAAAGGCCTGAAGTTTATTCTCTTCTAGTGTGTTGTATTATTAAGATGTGACCTATGACGTCACAGCACCTCTGTTCGTGCGCTGACCATTTGCCGCCTCCGTGACCTGCGAGAGTAGGAATTCTCACCAGGGCCCAATGCGCAGCTGGAAGTCCAGGGGTGTGTTCTGCAGAGTGAGCCCTCTCTCTATACCCCCCTCTACACCCTCCTCTCTACACCCCTCTCTCTCTACACCACTCTCTCTCTATACCCCTCTCTCTCTACACCCCCTCTCTCTACACCTCTCACTCTATCTATCTATCGCCCTCACTCTATCTGTCTATCGCCCTTACTTTATCTATTGCCCTCCCTCTATCTATCTATCTATCTATCTATCTATCTATCTATCTATCTATCTATCTATCTATCTATCTATCTATCTATCTATCTATCTATCTATCTATCGCCCTCACTCTATCTATTGCCCTCACTCTATGTATCTAGTGCCATCTCGTCCCATAATGCTTTGCAGGGCCTTTGTTTGGGATTGTATTTTTGCCCATAACTGTGCTTTGGGGTGTCTTAAGAGCATGGGACCACTCTCAATCATTCAGCATGATATGCTCTTTGTGTTCAAGGCATCTGATTGGTCCTCTCACTATTTTAGGGGGACCCCAAATTCATCACCTCTCTCCTTGGCTGATATTTTTCATTTTCATAGTTCACTTTTCCGAATTGGTTATATGCTTTTTAGCATGTAAAGTTGCTTTATCAAAGCATTTGTGGGTGCAGTTTAGTAGCTGACTCCGCTACGTGGAGGAACAGAGTTTTTGCCTGAATTCCGTGTTTTTAATGGAATGTGTAGTTAACAAATCTCTGCAAACTCCGCTAGTGGAGCAGAGTTCATTGCCCAGGGTTGGTCAGCAGGGCCGTGCCAGCAGCGGTATGTGCGCATTCACGCATTCTTTAGATAGAGAAAACATCAACGCACCGCAAGCGTATAGTAACAAAGTAGCATAAAATGAAGAAAAAGCATACCACAAGCAAGATGTAGCAACAAGTAGCGTAGAATAAACAAAATGCATCCCACATTCAAGAAACCGCACCTTAATAGCATAACCAATATCACCCAAAAAAGCCATAAATAAATCAATCAGAAATGCATACTCTGAGGGGCGGAGCTGGGGGTCGCGCGGTGTCAGAGTCGCAGCCCTTTCTGTCTTCGTGGCTACTGGGGTGGTGCCGCCTGGAGCCCTAAGGCCGGGCGCCGACGGACCTGAGGCCCTGGCTTGAGGCCTGGTCGCGGGGCTCGCGCATCGGAGCGCCGATTGGCCTGCGGGCCGGTTGCCTGAGCGACGCCTGGGCTGAGTCTCACTGGACCATCAAGGGGGCTCTGAATCCGGGAGAGAGGGAGGGCAAACAGATCCCCCGGGAGCAACGAGGACCGGGTGCTGTGACGCAGCGGGGCCATTTTTGCCGTGATTCCTCGGAGGCCGGGCCTGACAAAGCGGAGCTGTGGAACACGCACCGGGGACCCGAAGGTCAGTGCGGGCGCCCCTGGTGCAGGAGTGGGCCCATGGCACTGGTACAGGGCCGAATTACAGCCTAGACAAACTAAGTATCCCCCGCACCGCAGTGGATCCCCGGGGGACCTGAGTCCCCGTACAGTGGAGTCCTGAGCTGCAGGCCCCGTGCATACACATCTTCGGCAGGAAAAGAGGAAGGGTGAACCCGGCGGGGTGTTGGAGCACACTGGGTCAGGAACTCGGGGCCAGAGATTCATGAGAGGCCGGAGAAGTGCGACTTGATCTAATCCACACTTGCGGCCTTGTTGCTGGGCCCGAGGGCCGAATCGTGCGGTGCAGGGCTGCTGCTGTGGTGGGCTGTGCTGGTGGCAGATGCGGTGAGGCGACCCAGAACGTAGCGGACGGCGGTTGGAGAGGCTGGGCCTGGCAGAGGTGACCACATAGCCACAGGCTCGAGTAAGTGCGGCTCGTGGGGCCCTCCCGGCTGAGGGAGAGGGCAGGCCCGGTGGGGTGAGGACGATCACGCTGGTGCCCCACACGGCCCTCGGGCGGTCCTTCAGCGGAGTGCGGTCAGCCGGGTGGGACACAGGAGAGACGACTCTTTTACCATGAGGCCTAAAGGGGGAGCCAACACCCAGACCAATAAGCTGGACAAATATGCTGTGCCGCTGAGCCAAGGTCAGCCAGGTGCGGCGGTTGAGGACCAGGCGGGCCCACAGGAGCCATCCCTTACTTCCATAATGGCCGCCATCCAGACGCTGGGCACCAACCTAGAGACAAAAATGGATAAGATCTCCATTGAAGTTAATTTGTTAAGAACAGACTTGGGTAAAACCACGGAGAGATCTAAAGCAAACGCGACGGACGTCAAAGCACTGCAAGCGGCAGAGAAGCGACTTGAAGGTCGGATCAACGACCTTGTGCACCAGCACCGCCAAATGGCCCTCTGGCTTGAGGATCAGGAAGGGAGGGACCGGCGAAGCAACATTCGCGTGGTGGGTGTGCCGGAGGAAATGGAGGGGCACAGCGTGGAACTTTTCCTAGAGGACCCGATCCTTCAGCATCTGCAGCCTAAAAGGCTGTCCAAGATCTTCACAATCGAGCGGGCGCATCGTTCTCCGGTCCTCAGGCCTAAGCCGGGGGCGCCACCCAGGACAATCATTGCAAAAATATTGAACTACAGAGACCGCAATGCCATCCTCCAGGCGGCAAGGCAGCAGGGTGATCTACAGTACGAAGGAGCCACAATCCGTTTTTTCCCTTACTTCACATTGCATGTCCAGCTGGAAAGACGTTCCTTTCTGGGAGTTAAGGCGGCGCTCCAAGAGAGAGGCATTAAATATATGATGTTCTTCCCTGCCAAGTTGAAGGTCATCGCGGGGGGTAAGTCCCTGTTCTTCACATCGCCAGCGGAGGTCCAAAATTGGCTTGATACAGCAGCTCCGGCCGAACGGGCACAGCAAGAATACGGCTCATGGAGGGAGAACCGGGCTGTGTCCCTCGGGTCCGCGGCGGACAGATCGGAGGGGGACATGCGGAGCCAGCGTTCATGGCATTCAAGATCGGCCAGTCCCCGGTGGGACCCTTCCCGCGAGGCGGCCATACGCTGAGGACTAGAACTAAGAGACGAGACCCTGCTGAACTGTAATGTATAATATTCATGTGCTGTCTTCAAACCTTGCTTGTTATAGGGGCGGTCTTTACATTTGCCCGGTGGCTCTGCGGCCTCGTTGCCATGCTGGGGGTGCTCCGAGACTAAAGGGACCTTACTGATGTGGGGCAGTGCCGGTGTGATGGCTGGAGTTTGGACCGGTGCACGTTCCCCTGAAGGAGTTTCCTCGGGAGGGGGCGGTTTCCTCACTCCCGGGTCGGGATTGGGCGAAAGGCGCTCTGCTAATTGGGGCAGTGGGTAGTTTGAAACCTACAGAGCAGGGAGCAGGGTGGGGGGGTGCTGTTTATTTATTTATTTATTTAAGAAGCTTGTAAAGCGCGCGGCTACCACCAAAAGGGGTGTCCCGGCGCTGAAGACGGAAGGCTCAGAAAAGAAAAGGAAAACCATTAGAACAAATTTAGGCGATGGAAAACAGCCAAGTTTTTAATTTACTGCGAAAAAGGGATTCCGAGGGGCTGAGCCTCAGGTCAAGTGGGAGGCTATTCCAAAGCTTGGCGGTCATTACGCTAAACGCTCTACCGCCCATTCTGGAACGTCAGAAGCGTGGCACAATCAAAAGACGTAGACTATTTGATCTCAAGGATCTGACCGATTGAGACACAACCAGTCGCTTTTTCAGGTATCCTGGGCCGAAGCCATTAAAAGCACGGAAAGCAAGAGTCAATATCTTGAATTGGATGCGACATGCAATGGGAAGCCAATGTAGCTTCTTACGGTAGAATGCTACCGACTGACGATAATGGATGTTACCGATCAGTCTCGCCGCCGCATTCTGCACAATCTGCAGGCGTTCAATTTGATATAAGGGGGCACCGGCATATAGGCTGTTGGCATAATCCAAATGTGATGTAATGAGAGCGTGGATAATGGTTCTGCGGGCATCTAGAGGAACGTATGGGAAGATCTTTCTGATCATGCTGTTGGGGGGGGAGATGAGTACAGCTGGGCTAGGTTGGGGAGCTGAGGGTTGGTTACAAGGGTCTGATGGGGGGTGGGGAATGGGGCTGGAGGGGGGAGGTAGTGTAGTGTTTTATCTAGGAACCTGAATCGATATTCCTATTTTATGCCCTTGTCCGGCTATAATCAATAATATCCATACAACGGCATAATAAACATATCCATAATTCAGTCATAGCACATGCTGTCACATTAAGCAAGGCTACTTCTCCGGCCCCTGGTAAGCACACCGAGTTCTCTAAACAAAACCAAGCCTCCAGCAACCTGGAAAATCCCCCTTGCTTTTGTTTTGATTTCGTCCTAGAACTCCTGTAAAGCACTGTAAGAACGGCCAGTTCTTAGTGACATCTTTATTGACGTCTTATGTCCAACCTTACGTCAAACCCAGGCACCTTTCAGGTATAAGTATACCAACGTTGCCTTAAGCAAACACACGGTGGTGATTCTGGAGCAGAGCAGCTATCTACTTGCCCGAGAGCCCAGCTGATGCGAGAGCCCACAGACGCTGCCCCTCCTCCTTGACGCACTGAGAGAGACGCTGTCTTTTCTCCTGCCGAGAAATCCAGCTCCGGTGTTTCCAGATACCTTCGTGGGTTACTGGGATATCGAGTCCTGAGAAAGAGATACAAGACCTCCTGCTTTCTATTACCCAGGTACGGAACTGACTAAACCCTTACAGAGAATTCTTGAGTCAGATTCTTGGGAAAAAAAACTTAACTTAAACTGCTACTTACTTACTCCTTCCCACGTATTAGGCTTAGGTCAGGTACACCGGGGTAGGCGTATTTAGAAGCACCAGTTGAGTATGATTAGTCAATGTATATATGTATGTATATATTTTATCTATTTTAAAGTATCATATGGCTAAGAAACCATATCAATGCTTTTACAGTATTATTTTATAATCCTCCTTTTACTGTACGCACTTTACTTTACCATGAGTACTACAATCGTGGCAATTCATTTCTCTTGTATGAGGAAGAAGACTGCTCAATAAATAACACCTTTTATTGAAAACGCCGTCTCTCTTTTCTCTGCATTCTGGTGAAACTAAGTACGCACATTTGACTGAGTGAAATAGCTGTCTATTGTTTTCACACGACTCTAGAGATACACTCTTATTCAGGGAGAGCAAAGTTGTCATGTTTTATGGTTGTCAGAAGCGAATCCCTTCTTGTCTATCCAGGGAGGTTAAACTCCTCCTCGAGAAAGTTTTTAGTGACCTCTGAGCTAGCTGGCAAACCTTAAGTCTAATATAGTCAGTAGAGACCTAGATAACCTCAGTCCTACGTCTACACTGCTGAATATATTATTCCAATGCGCAGAGCCTATTGAGAATATAGGAACTACACTACACGGCGCCCAATGTTTGGTAAGGCGATAAATCTAACGCAAGACGTAACTCAGTCGTGCTTTTTCACACAGACCCTTTTTCCCGTAAATACTACAAAAGACGTCTGGAGTGGGTAAAAGGTTAAAAATCTGCCGGAACTTAGTAGGAAGAGATTTCTATGTATAGTTTTTGGTTTAGTCAACGTTGAAGGATACAGTGTTCCAAAAATATTGTGCACCTAATCTTTGTTTCCTTGAAACTTGATCTGTAACAAAAACTTTTCTGTTAAGTAAAAATGACAGAAAGTGAAGACGAAAGGGAGACAGCTAGAATAGCAGCTCGACTCCTAGAGGATGACACAAGTCTCCTACAGAATGACCCGAATGCAATACTCATTCAGGTCAACATAAAAAAAACTATAACTCTTAAACTTATAGAAAATGGACTAACATCGAGAGGTGGTACAGTCATATTCGTAATTGAGGCACATGAATATCGGCAGACAGAGGTATTCTATTCATGGATAAACTTTCCAGCAGCAAACGCTGTCACACACGAATTCCACTATTACAAAATAGAGGAACCTCCGGATGAATACACTCCTTTCAAGGAGGTGGAAATCCCATTAAAATACCAATAGCACCTGCTCTGGTTTAAAGGCGCCCTAAAACATAATAATCACATCACCAGGCTCGGTCCACTAGGTAGACCAGGAGCAACGTGGCCGGTACTAGCCAGCTACACACCACATCCAGACATTGAAAAAATGTCAGTATCAGAACTTTTAGTCCAGCTAAAAATACTAATTAAAATACATAGACAATTAGTCCAATATGTAATGCGGACTTCAACAGTCCAACCGACTGTTAACATTCCACAGCTGACCCCTCATCAGGGGAACACAAACAAAATGACACCACAGAACATACAATCATGTCTGGGTAAAGTACCCATAAAACGGGAACAAATTCCATTCTGGTTAGCACAAAAAATCACTCAAATAGAGGCAGTATTTCCGGATACTACCCCTACTGAGAAACACAGAATTCTGACTATCTGTCTTCCAATGGGGATCGCGCAACATGTAGAGGACTGTGACACTTGGGGCACAGTCTTTGCTTCCATTTACACAAAAACACATGGTCCGTCCATGGCGGTAATACCCGATGTACTAAGACAGATTCAAAATGAATGTACACTACAGGTAGGGTTTTTTAGTATTCAGAAAGAATAGGCGCACTACCTTGAGTGGACGTGAGAGTATAAGGAAATTACTGGTAGGGTTGTGATGCGGAAGAGCGAACGGATATAACCCCTTAACCGTTCAAATGCGGGTTAAAGTCTAACCTGCGATACAGCAAATGACTACAAAGCCCTCGCACACACAATTAGGGTATAACAAAAAAGTAAATATTTGTTTGCAATAACAAAACACAGTATAGAGCAAGAATAAGACAGTTGCAATCCAGAACAATATTTAATGAAATCAGGTGTAGGTTTATTGGTTCCAAAAAGCCAGCCGACACGTGTTTCGCCGCGTGGGAACAAATTACTGCGACTCCTCAGGGCTGGGAAGGAAGCACAATAATGTGGGTATATCGTATTTACATTATGTAAAAACATGTGTACACATAACACAGGTAAAAAAGGTAAAAAATACCTCTTTAACATTACATGTGCTCATCGAAAATCTCAGTGACTGATAGTGTTTGGGAAAAGATAAAAGTGAAGAAAAGAAAAGAAAAGAATATCCTGAATTCCCGATTTGAAGTAGGCACCAGAGTTGGTGATTGGCGTGCTGATGTGGAGAACCCAACGATTTTAAAATAAAGTTCACAGTTTTATACAGACAAAAGGGTCTTCCATTTCAAGTTCAATTCTTAACAATAGAAAAAACACAGTGGTGATGTTACAGAGTCATAGATTTTACCCAAATCGGAGAAAAAACAGCATGAGCGAAGAAAAGAGACACCACCCGAAATAAGGTGATGGGGCATAAAAAAAAAGCGGTGCTTGTTTGTTTGATGCCCAAAAATTTTGACACGCAAGCATGCATCCCCAACTATTAGGAAAGATGTAGAGAGATTTAGCACGTATGATCAGTCGCATACCTTATGGCACGACCTAAAGACTCGTCTGTCTTAGTCGATAAGTATTATACACCCAGATTGCTGCAACAGAGAAAATAACAAAAGGGGATAGTGAGTATTACGAAGAGGAAACAAGGAAGGCAAGGGAATCACTAAAAAGCCTATCAAAGACATTTGTCTTAGATGATTCTTAAAGAACTAACGTTTGGTATTCTGCCATGATACGCAGATATTAAAATTAATGAGGTATATTGACAGGGCCTCCCACCGTGATAAGAATCGTGATTACATACAAGTCATCAAAATAATGTCACTTTCAGCAATCATCGGAACACAGTTCCGAAATATGAGGGTTCCCAGGTGTGGTGGTAAATTCCTGTAATAGATTATACCTGTCAATTAGAGAATGCCTGGATATGTTATCAGTCAGCTATTGAAGTGCCAAGGAAATAAACTCACCTTGATTGTGAGTAGTTAAAGGATGGATAGTAAGACTCTAGATCATCGGGTAATCTCGACTTTAGATTTTCGTCGAGCAGTACCAATCAGGATTGAAACTCCAATAGGGCTAGGACAAGAGAAACGTAAAGCCAAGGTGATTGCGAAGTTAGAGTGTTTGAGAAGGCTCGATGATTCATCATAACAGGAATTGCATTACAATTTAAGGTTTAAGAACTATAGAACTCGGTTAGTAAAATACCTCAATGTTAGTGTGCATCAAGCTATGGACCGGGAGGGGACGTTCATTGAGGTTCCGGTTTCGGTGTTTGCTACCCGATGCCGACACTCTAAAAAAACAGAATTTAAGACCTTTGTTTTAGATAGTGTGCTAAGACCATATCTCGAAAGATAGGATTGATTAATCTCGTTTACTCGTTAACAAAGATAGAGAGACTCACCGTGTGTATGTGATCCCTCCTCCTGTGGTTCCCGGTCGCCGTTTTCCGAGTACGGTCACGTGACCGGAAGCGGAAGGGCTTAAATAGTGATCACAGTTAAAAGACTAGAATGGGAACTAGCTGATGGGTGTCTACCACAATTCAAATATAGTATGACGCTAAACATAGATAGATAGGGTTGGCTTGGGTAACAAGCGGTAGCGTTTAAATAAAAAACGCGTGATAAGTAAGTAGGATAATATGAAATGTGGTTCAGTCCGTAAGTAGTTGAAATCCTGATGTTTATGAGTGAATATCTGATAAAATTAAATTAAAATTATATCCGTCCCAATTCCGGATTCACAGCGGTGATTGTGTTTGTAAAAGAGAACCAATAGAAAACACCCAACTCAACGTGACTGTATACATCTGGCATCGTTAAACATACAGTTATGCTAAAGATCAAATAGATGACATGGGGTGTAATGCGTTGCACATCTCAATCATGGTATTTTGATCGCAATTCATATAATATTCCACAAAATCATTCTGAAATGTGAGGCAAATCATGCAAACTCGATTAAATATTCTTGGTACAGCCTAATGTATATTAAATAGGAACTCCTCAGTATACACTACTATATGCATAGAGACATCAAACTACAAATTTGTTTCGGGTACTTGCTAAGGTGTGAATCCAACATATAGACATCTGTTCAAAACCATTACGTCTCAATCTCCTAGGAAAAATTGAAGCTCAGGATCGTAGTTGAGCCCATGTTCAATGCAGTGTAGGCGCATGATCCACATTGCTTCCCTGCGTCTAAGAGTAAGTTCACGGTTTCCACCTCTAATATTTGGTGGAATAACATCGATACCATAGAAGCGTACTTTCGCCTCATCCTCCATAGGTTGACAGTCAGCAACATGCAATGCCACTGGGTATTTAGGGTCTCTTTTCTGTAAAGCCCTTATGTGTTCCGCCATCCTATCTTTGAGAGCCCTGATTGTGCTGCCCACATAGTATTTGCCACATTGGCATTCTATTATGTAAACCACAAATTTGGTTAGGCAAGAAATGTTGTGTTTAATCTGTAGGTAGCTCCATCAAAACCCACAAAAGTTTTAGTCCCATGTTTGCCCCACCTGCACATGGAACAAAAGCCACATCTGAAGAAACCTGTGCTGAGTTGAGTCATCCAGTTGTTAATGGGAATATGGTGTGGGACAGTTGGACTAAGTCTATTTTTCAGTGTAAGTCCCTTTCTGTATGCAATTGATGGTTTGTCAGGAATCAGTCCCCTCACTATGGGGTCTGTCTTCAGAAGATTCCAATGTTTGTTGAAACTTTTTTGTACAGTATTGTGTATTGCGCTGTATCCCGTAATGAGTCTTATGTAGTTAGTGGAGGATTTAGGTTCAGTATGCTTCTTTAGACTGTCTGATCTCTAAATTTTTCTGATTCTTTTCTTGGCTTTGTACACAGTAGACTCAGAATAACCTCTCTTTAAGAATCTGTCACTCATATCAGTGACGCAGTTATCGAATTCAGTTGGATCACTGCAGTTGCGTCTAGCCCGTAAGAATTCCCCGTAAGGAATAGAATGTATTTGGTGCAATGGGTGAGAGCTGGACGCATGTAGAATCGCATTACATGAGGTAGGTTTCCTATATAGTCTGCTCTGTAAGGTAAGGCCTTTCACATAGAATTCTAAATCTAAGAATTCAATGTTCTTTTTGCTGTGTTGCATGGTGAATTTGATCTCCCAAGAGTTGGTGTTGAGGTATGCGAAGATATCTGCTAAGGTTTCCTCGGAACCAGACCACAACAAAAAACAGTCATCAATATAACGACCCCAATATATAATGGAGTCGATATATTGAGACCCTCTAGTTCCCCAGATCAAGTCTGTCTCCAAAGCCCCCATAAAAAGGTTGGCAAAAGAGGGGGAAAACTTAGAACCCATGGCCACTCCCCTTCTCTGTTGATAACATTTACGGTCAAACATAAAGAAGTTGTTATTGAGGATGAGGTCCATCATTGATAAAAGCATGTTAGTAATGTGCCCATAGTGAAGCTGGTCTGTTTGATAAAATGTTATTCATGGCTGCCATGCCAAGGTTGAGATTAATGCTGGTGTACAAGGACACCACGCCCATAGTTACCAGAGTGGTGCCCGGTTGCCATTCCATGTCAGTCATAATACTTAGTATATGCTTTGAGTCTTGTATATAGGAGGGTAAGTTCCTAACAAGAGGTCCTAGAAAAAGGTTAACATATTCCGCAAACCTTTCCGTAGGCCCACCGATCCCCGAGACTATAGGTCTACCAGGGGGGAATGGGAGATCTTTATGTATCTTAGGTAGTGTGTACAACCAGGGAAAGGATGGTTTGGATACTTTCAGGTAGAGGTATTCATCGTCGTTCAAGAGGCCAGATTGCTTCCAATGGAGGAGCTTCTCATTGATTAATAATGTTAGGCGGCCCATTGGATTATAAGTTAGCTGGGAGTAACAAGCTTCATCGCTCAATTGGTGCAGAATTTCCTGATTGTAGTCAAGAAGATTCATAACAACAATATTGCCCCCTTTGTCAGCCTCCCTGATAACAATATCAGGGTTGTTGCTCAACACAGAAAGTGCATGACGTTCACCTTTACTGAGATTGTCTTCGTATTTAAAGGTAGAATTTAGGTTCTTTGTGTTCAGCCTATTGAGATCTTTTAAGATGTGTCTATGGAAGTTGTCAATGGCATTGCCCCCAGGTAGCGTTGGGGTCCATTTAGACTTGGATTTTAAGCCACTGGCCAAACCGTAGTCTGTTTCTATATCCAGCTCATTAAGAAGCCTCTCCATGTCGTATGGACTTTCTTCTCGTTCAGTCAAGAAAAGCAGCAAGTGTGTTGATTGCACATCCTTTATTGTCAATTGATCAGCATCAAAAACAGTAGGAATATTCTTAGATCGTTCATTGATATTGTTAACTCTAGCAAAGTGTTACTTGAGTTATAAATTACGAACAAACTTAAACACATCTATCTTAGTCTGGCATATGTCCCCAGTACAGTAAGGATTAAAACTAAGGCCCTTACTAAGTAAAGAAATCATGTCTGTGGTTAGTGGGAATGAGGAAAGATTGATAACCTGTACATCTTGGCTAATAGCACTTATAACCTCGTGGTCCCTGACCTCAATTTCTTGCGGTAATCGTCGTTGTTTACTGCGCCTGCCCCTGTGGGTTTTGGACCTTGTACGTTTCTTGGTAGCAGTGCCCTGTTGCCTTTCCTGATACGTTGCATTTCTACTAAAAAAGCCGAGCTGGTGGTGCCACTGTTATCTGCTGCCTCGTTTTCCGACCCACTAAGTCCCACTGTACTGAGTGATGTGTTGCTAGATGTCGCTGAGCTATTACTGGTGGATATGCCTGCTTGTTTTCCTTGTTTATAATTAGGGATCATAGAGTCGTACTTACGTGCGTAAGTAAAAACCCTACCATCCCTGTAGTCTGCCTCGTCCCTTTTTAATTGGTGGGCCTTTCTGTTTTTAATCTCTGATTGATATTTTAAGAGGATTTTGTCCAATATGGTATAATTCTTAACAGTCGCCTCAGGAAGATTGAGGTCTTTTATTTCTTGCTCTAGGGTAGAGATATCCGTCTGCAATTTGGTACTCTTACGTTCTGCACTTTCTATTAAAATATCCATAAGTACCATGGAATTATTGTTAAGGGAGTCCTCCCATTTCGTCATAAGGTCAGTATCCAAGTCGTCATAAGTTGGGAAGACTTGGGAGCGTAATCCCCTAGGTATCTGTTTAAGTCTCATGTATTCCTTTAAGGTGGTTCCATCCCACCATCGGGAGTTTTCCTGTTTCTTTAATTTTTCCAGTCTGATGAACTTGTCTTTAAGACCTTCTACACGTGGTGGACCTGAACTTGCTGATGCTTTGTGAGTAGGCATGCCCTTAGCTAAATTTTCAAAAAGTTCTGCAGCTGCCTTAGCTCTATCCACAGATATGTCTAAATTGGTTTACAAGATAACAAACGTGGAGGCGCCCTAACTGAAACAGCACAGTGTACACTACAGGTAGGGTTTTTTAGTATTCAGAAAGAATAGACGCACTACCTTGGGTGGACTTGAGAGTATAAGGAAATTACTGGTAGGGTTGTGATGCGGAAGAGCGAACGGATATAACCCCTTAACCGTTCAAATGCGGGTTCAAGTCTAACCTGCGATACAGCAAATGACTACAAAGCCCTCGCACACACAATTAGGGTATAACAAAAAAGTAAATATTTGTTTGCAATAACAAAACACAGTATAGAGCAAGAATAAGACAGTTGAAATCCAGAACAATATCTAATGAAATCAGGTGTAGGTTTATTGGTTCCAAAAAGGCAGCCGACACGTGTTTCGGCGCGTGGGAACAAATTACTGCGACTCCTCAGGGCTGGGAAGGAAGCACAATAATGTGGGTATATCGTATTTACATTATGTAAAAACATGTGTACACATAACACAGGTAAAAAAGGTAAAAACTACCTCTTTAACATTACATGTGCTCATCGAAAATCTCAGTGACTGATAGTGTTTGGGAAAAGATAAAAGTGAAGAAAAGAAAAGAAAAGAATATCCTGAATTCCCCATTTGAAGAAGGCACCAGAGTTGGTGATTGGCGTGCTGATGTGGAGAACCCGACGATTTTAAAATAAAGTTCACAGTTTTATACAGACAAAAGGGTCCTCCATTTCAAGTTCAATTCTTAACAATAGAAAAAACACAGTGGTGTTGTTACAGAGTCATAGATTTTACCCAAATCGGAGAAAAAACAGCATGAGCGAAGAAAAGAGACACCACCCGAAATAAGGTGTTGGGGCATAAAAAATAAAAAAAAGCGGTGCTTGTTTGTTTGGTGCCCAAAAATTTTGACACGCAAGCATGCATCCCCAACTATTAGGAAAGATGTAGAGAGATTTAGCGCGTATGATAAGTCGCATACCTTATGGCACGACCTAAAGACTCGTCTGTCTTAGTCGATAAGTATTATACACCCAGATTGCTGCAACAGAGAAAATATTTTGATGACTTGTATGTAATCACGATTCTTATCATGGTGAGAGGCCCTGTCATTATACCTCATTAATTTTAATATCTGCGTATCATGGCAGAATACCAAACGTTAGTTCTTTAAGAATCATCTAAGACAAATGTCTTTGATAGGCTTTTTAGTGATTCCCTTGCCTTCCTTGTTTCCTCTTCGTAATACTCACTATCCCCTTTTGTTATTTTCTCTGTTGCAGCAATCTGGGTGAATAATACTTATCGACTAAGACAGACGAGTCTTTAGGTCGTGCCATAAGGTATGCGACTTATCATACGCGCTAAATCTCTGTACATCTTTCCTAATAGTTGGGGATGCATGCTTGCGTGTCCAAATTTTTGGGCACCAAACAAACAAGCACCGCTTTTCTTTTTTATGCCCCAACACCTTATTTCGGGTGGTGTTTCTTTCTTCGCTCATGCTGTTTTTTCTCCGATTTGGGTAAAATCTATGACTCTGTAACATCACCACTGTGTTTTTTCTATTGTTAAGAATTGAACTTGAAATGGAGGACCCTTTTGCCTGTATAAAACTGTGAACTTTATTTTAAAATCGTTGGGTTCTCCACATCAGCACGCCAATCACCAACTCTGGTGCCTTCTTCAAATGGGGAATTCAGTATATTCTTTTCTTTTCTTTTCTTCACTTTTATCTTTTCCCAAACACTATCAGTCACTGAGATTTTTGATGAGCACATGTAATGTTAAAGAGGTAGTTTTTACCTTTTTTACCTGTGTTATGTGTACACATGTTTTTACATAATGTAAATACGATATACCCACATTATTGTGCTTCCGTCCCAGCCCTGAGGAGTCGCAGTAATTTGTTCCCACACGACGAAACACGTGTCGGCTGGATTTTTGGAACCAATAAACCTACACCTGATTTCATTACATATTGTTCTGGATTGCAACTGTCTTATTCTTGCTCTATACTGTGTTTTGTTATTGCAAACAAATATTTACTTTTTTGTTATACCCTAATTGTGTGTGTGAGGGCTTTGTAGTCATTTGCTGTATTGCAGGTTAGACTTTAACCCGCATTTGAACGGTTAAGGGGTTATATCCGTTCGCTCTTCCGCATCACAACCCTACCAGTAATTTCCTTATACTCTCACGTCCACCCAAGGTAGTGCGCCTATTCTTTCTGAATACTAAAAAACCCTATCTGTAGTGTACACTGTGCTGTTTCAGTTAGGGCGCCTCCACGTTTGTTATCTTGTAAACCAATTTAGACATACCTATGGATAGAGCTAAGGCAGCTGCAGAACTTTTTGAAAATTTAGCTAAGGGCATGCCTACTCACAAAGCATCAGCAAGTTCAGGTCCACCACGTGTAGAAGGTCTTAAAGACAAGTTCATCAGACTGGAAAAATTAAAGAAACAGGAAAACTCCCGATGGTGGGATGGAACCACCTTAAAGGAATACATGAGACTTAAACAGATACCTAGGGGTTTACGCTCCCAAGTCTTCCCAACTTATGACGACTTGGATACTGACCTTATGACGAAATGGGAGGACTCCCTTAACAATAATTCCATGGTACTTATTGATATTTTAATAGAAAGTGCAGAACGTAAGACTACCAAATTGCAGACGGATATCTCTACCCTAGAGCAAGAAATAAAAGACCTCAATCTTCCTGAGGCGACTGTTAAGAATGATACCATATTGGACGAAATCCTCTTAAAACATCAATCAGAGATTAAAAATAGAAAGGCCCGCCAATTAAAAAGGGACGAGGCAGACTACAGGGATGGTAGGGTTTTTACTTACGCACGTAAGTACGACTCTATGATCCCTAATTATAAACAAGGAAAACAAGCAGGCATATCCACCAATAATAGCTCAGCAACATCTAGCAACACATCACTCAGTACAGTGGGACTTAGTGGGTCGGAAAACGAGGCAGCAGAGAACAGTGGCACCACCAGCTCGGCTTTTTTAGTAGAAATGCAACGTATCAGGAAAGGCAACAGGGCACTGCTACCAAGAAACGTACAAGGTCCAAAACCCAGAGGGGCAGGCGAAGTAAACAACGAGGATTACCGCAAGAAATTGAGGTCTGGGACCACGAGGTTATAAGTGCTATTAGCCAAGATGTACAGGTTATCAATCTTTCCTCATTCCCACTAACCACAGACATTATTTCTTTACTTAGTAAGGGCCGTAGTTTTAATCCTTACTGTACTGGGGACATATGCCAGACTAAGATAGATGTGTTTAAGTTTGTTCGTAATTTAAAACTCAAGAAACACTTTGCTGGAGTTAACAATATCAATGAATGATCTAAGAATATTCCTACTGTTTTTGATGCTGATCAATTTACAATAAAGGATGTGCAATCAACACACTTGCTTCTTTCCTTGACTGAACGAGAAGAAAGTCTATACGACATGGAGAGGCTTCTTAATGAGCTGGATATAGAAACAGACTACGGTTTGGCCAGTGGCTTAAAATCCAAGTCTAAATGGACCCCAACGCTACCTGGGGGCAATGCCATTGACAACTTCCATAGACACATCTTAGAAGATCTCAATAGGCTGAACACAAAGAACCTAAATTCTACCTTTAAATACAAAGACAATCTCAGTAAAGGTGAACGTCATGCACTTTCTGTGTTGAGCAACAACCCTGATATTGTTATCAGGGAGGCTGACAAAGGAGGCAATATTGTTGTTATGAATCTTCTTGACTACAATCAGGAAATTCTGCACCAATTGAGCGATGAAGCTTGTTACTCCCAGCTAACTTATAATCCAATGGGCCGCCTAACATTGTTAATCAATGAGAAGCTCCTCCATTGGAAGCAATCTGGCCTCTTGAACGACGATGAATACCTCTACCTGAAAGTATTCAAACCATCCTTTCCCTGGTTGTACACACTACCTAAGATACATAAAGATCTCCCATTCCCCCCTGGTAGACCTATAGTCTCGGGGATCGGTGGGCCTACGGAAAGGTTTGCGGAATATGTTGACCTTTTTCTAGGACCTCTTGTTAGGAACTTACCCTCCTATATACAAGACTCAAAGCATATACTAAGTATTATGACTGACATGGAATGGCAACCGGGCACCACTCTGGTAACTATGGACGTGGTGTCCTTGTACACCAGCATTAATCCCAACCTTGGCATGGCAGCCATGAATAAAATCTTATCAAACAGACCAGCTTCACTATGGGCACATACTAACATGCTTTTATCAATGATGGACCTCATCCTCAATAACAACTTCTTTATGTTTGACCGTAAATGGTATCAACAGAGAAGGGGAGTGGCCATGGGTTCTAAGTTTTCCCCCTCTTTTGCCAACCTTTTTATGGGGGCTTTGGAGACAGACTTGATCTGGGGAACTAGAGGGTCTCAATATATCGACTCCATTATATATTGGGGTTGTTATATTGATGACTGTTTTTTGTTGTGGTCTGGTTCCGAGGAAACCTTAGCAGATTTCTTCGCATACCTCAACACCAACTCTTGGGAGATCAAATTCACCATGCAACAAAGCAAAAAGAACATTGAATTCTTAGATTTGGAATTCTATGTGAAAGGCCTTACCTTACAGAGCAGACTATATAGGAAACCTACCTCATGTAATGCGATTCTACATGCGTCCAGCTCTCACCCATTGCACCAAATACATTCTATTCCTTACGGGGAATTCTTACGGGCTAGACGCAACTGCAGTGATCCAACTGAATTCGATAACTGCGTCACTGATACGAGTGACAGATTCTTAAGGAGAGGTTATTCTGAGTCTACTGTGTACAAAGCCAAGAAAAGAATCAGAATTCAGAGATCAGACAGTCTAAAGAAGCATACTGAACCTAAATCCTCCACTAACTACATAAGACTCATTACGGGATACAGCGCAATACACAACACTGTACAAAAAAGTTTCAACAAACATTGGAATCTTCTGAAGACAGACCCCATAGTGAGGGGACTGATTCCTGACAAACCATCAATTGCATACAGAAAGGGACTTACACTGAAAAATAGACTTAGTCAAACTGTCCCACGCCGTATTCCCATTAGCAACTGGATGTCTCAACTCAGCACAGGTTTCTTCAGATGTGGCTTTTGTTCCATGTGGAGGAGGGGCAAACATGGGACTAAAACTTTTGTGGGTTTTGATGGAGCTACCTACAAGATTAAACACAACATTTCTTGCCTAACCATATTTGTGGTTTACATAATAGAATGCCAATGTGGCAAATACTGTGTGGGCAGCACCATCAGGGCTCTCAAAGATAGGATGGCTGAACACATAAGGGCTTTACAGAAAAGAGACCCTAAATACCCAGTGGCATTGCATGTTGCTGACTGTCAACCTATGAAGGATGAGGCAAAATTACGGTTCTATGGTATCGATGTTATTCCACCAAATATTAGAGGTGGAAACCGTGAACTTACTCTTAGACGCAGGGAAGCAATGTGGATCATGCGTCTACACTGCATTGAACATGGGCTCAACTACGATCCTGAGCTTCAATTTTTCCTAGGAGATTGAGACGTAATGGTTTTGAACAGATGTCTATATGTTGGATTCACACCTTAGCAAGTACCCGAAACAAATTTGTAGTTTGATGTCTCTATGCATATAGTAGTGTATACTGAGGAGTTCCTATTTAATATACATTAGGCTGTACCAAGAATATTTAATCGAGTTTGCATGATTTGCCTCACATTTCAGAATGATTTTGTGGAATATTATATGAATTGCGATCAAAATACCATGATTGAGATGTGCAACGCATTACACCCCATGCCATCTATTTGATCTTTAGCATAACTGTATATTTAACGATGCCAGATGTATACAGTCATGTTGAGTTGGGTGTTTTCTATTGGTTCTCTTTTACAAACACAATCACCGCTGTGAAGCCGGAATTGGGACGGATATCATTTAAATTTAATTTTATCGGATATTCACTCATAAACATCAGGATTTCAACTACTTACGGACTGAACCATATTTCATATTATCCTACTTACTTATCACGTGTTTTTTATTTAAACGCTACCGCTTGTTACCCAAGCCAACCCTATCTTCTATGTTTAGCGTCATACTATATTTGAATTGTGGTAGACACCCATCAGTTAGTTCCCGTTCTAGTCTTTTAACTTTGATCACTATTTAAGCCCTTCAGCTTCCGGTCACGTGACCGTACTCGGAAAACGGCGACCGGGAACTACAGGAGGAGGGATCACATACACACGGTGAGTCTCTCTATCTTTGTTAACGAGTAAACGAGATTAATCAATCCTATCTTTCGAGATATGGTCTTAGCACACTATCTAAAACAAAGGTCCTAAATTCTGTTTTTTTAGAGTGTCGGCATCGGGTAGCAAACACCGAAACCGGAACCTCAATGAACGTCCCCTCCCGGTCCATAGCTTGATGCACACTAACATTGAGGTATTTTACTAACCGAGTTCTATAGTTCTTAAACCTTAAATTGTAATGCAATTCCTGTTATGATGAATCATCGAGCCTTCTCAAACACTCTAACTTCGCAATCACCTTGGCTTTACGTTTCTCTTGTCTTAGCCCTATTGGAGTTTCAATCCTGATTGGTACTGCTCGACGAAAATCTAAAGTCGAGATTACCCGATGATCTAGAGTCTTACTATCCATCCTTTAACTACTCACAATCGAGCTGAGTTTATTTCCTTGGCACTAAGCATGGGCGGATTTTACGAATTGGCAATCTCTATGAATTAAAAAAACCTTATTTTAAACCAATCAATTGGACTCAAAAACACACAGAAATTTTGAGATCATTGCAAACAGACATGTTACCAAAAACAAAATTGCAAACTCGCGATAATACACGCAACCTTGTAATCCGAGTCATCCCAGGAAGATGCTGATTCACGTACCTGACCTCTAATGAGGGAGAAAAGGTACCAATAGCATACAAATCACACTTGTACTCACAAGCTGAAAAAACATTCAGTCTCGCAAAAAATGTTGTAAATGCGGTTCAAACAGCTGTAGCAAAAGAAAGAGCCCAGGCCCAAGGGAGACAGATTACTGTTTTAACAGCAGAATCAGCCTTCGAGGCATTAACAAGCCCACGCAATTTAACTACCGTGGCATTGGATCCAAACTGGATACAATGGGATAATTCTCTTGCTACAGAAAAAGTGAAATACTATTTTGACCCGGAAATGAAAAAATTGAAATATCTAACGTATGAAAGAGAATATCCTCTGCCAATCGAAATTCTGCCCATACAACTTTACGCCTGTGTAATATATACAGACGGATATGCACAACCCTCAGTTTGGGGAAAACAAGCTTATAACGCTACGTGCAAGGTTGTCAAATGCCGGTGGCGCGGAGGTAAATTGAGACCACTGGTATCAATGTCACAATCTGTAAAAGACAATTCAGGTCAACAAACTGAATTAATAGCTTTAAAAATGACGCTCGACATTGCCGATCGCGAATTCCCGACACTAATAGTGTGCGATTCGCATTCCTGCATCAAATCATACAATAAAGACTTGCAGATATGGGTTCAAAACGGTTACAAAGATGACACAGGTGGCACAATCAAGCAAAAATTGCTTTGGGAACAAGTAGTTCTTTTGAAGAAACAACTACAAAAGACTCACGTGATACACACACTGAGTCATCAGCGTGATGGCGTTCACGCTGCAGGGAATTCATTGGCTGAGACAGCCACAGTGGAAGCAACTAATCCGGCTTCCGTAGCCACAAAAAAGCATTCAGAAAAATACATAGACGGGGAATCCATGCTGGCGGTAAAAACGTCTTCAAAAGGCGACTGTGCAGCATTACCCGTGAACTATCCACTCAATTATACATACATAATCGATGCAAACTCCGTTCCTTTTGCTCAAATCCCTGGAGTGGGGGATAGAGTAATTCCAAAACGAACAGGAGAATCTTCTTAATACAAGAAGCACATATGAGATTGGGTCTAAGGCATCAGATGATCAAGGAATCTCTGACAGAATTACAATCAGAATACTGGTGGCCAGGAATGAGCTTGCATAATCACAAATTTGCGAAAAATTGTGAAAACTGCAACAGAGATCGCAGTGGCGAACCGGCCGAAGTAGTGCGGGAACACCAAATAGAAAGCATAAGGCGATCTATACGCATGATTAAACGGGAAACATGCGTCCCAATGTATATTATTTAAGACTAGATTCACTCAAAATGTAGACACCAGCGCTCGGCTGACGCCAGAACTGTTATAAAAGATTTGCGAGTCTATATCGGCACATACGTAATTGGCATGCTCTCGAGCTTATAAGGAGGCCATGACCAGCATGGGCATTGCATTGCGGTACTCTTGTCCCTTCCATCCTGAGGGAAACGGGATTGTGGAAAGAAAAAAAAAACGAGACATAAAACAATCTATAACGGCGAGGGTATTAGGTACGGGTGATGGGTGGGTCCAACATTTAACAAGTGTCCAACGTAGTCTTAACAATCTGCCAAGAAATTCTCTAAAAGGTTTCAGTCCGTATGAACTATTGTTCGGGACTAGAATGCACATTCAGGACCTCGATAGTCAGACTTCAGTGGTAGAATAAAAATGCTTTGATATCAAAGATCGTTTGGCTATTTTACAGGACTTAAATGGAACAAGAAAAGACCTGAGCAACGTAAAGCTAAAACAGCAGCCAACAGCCACTGAAGAGAAACCACCTGTCCCAGCAAGACCTGTCTGGATTCCAAAGATTGGGGATCTGGTCAGAGAGAAGATCGTGGTAAAGAAGGAATTTGGGCCTTCTTACAGAAAAGCAGTACCTGTCTTAGCTGTCAACGGAACAAGATCAGTTGTACTACCGCCCCTTGCTGGTAAAAAGGAGAACCGAGTTGTATCAATCGACCTGGTAAAACCACAATCATGTGGCCGATAATAAGTAGTAGGCCCAGTGGACTCCCAAAAAATAGCAGAACACCAAAGTTTGCTACAATACAAGAGGTTCAAACTGAGAGACTAATCACATTTGATAAACCTGCAGTGAATAAAAAAAGGACTATGCAATAATGCCATGGAACTTGTGCCTCTTGAAACCCAAATTGCAACAGTTCATCATGAAACGCCTGTCTACAACGATGTAGCCACAGACTATGCTAATGAAACAATGAAAATTCCAAAAGCAAATAAAAATCCGGAAGCGATTCCAACAATTGACAGAACTGCATTTGGCTACTTCATCAATTTCGATGACTTTTCTGAGGACCCGAGTGAGCCTGAAGAACAGCCAACAACTAAATCTTTTAAAAATAAAGTAACAGAACTCTTTCATCAACTCAAAGAAACCTACCTGATTTCTCCATGGATTGAATTTTGGATTATTTTAGGTGTACTTTTCCTCCTGCTTTGGCTCATCATGGTTCTTTGTTTGGGAAAATTCATAGAGGGAAAATATAGTACAATGGACACAGCAAGTCAGAACATCAACTTGGTCCTAAAACCACATAAGTCATCTCACATCGAGAAAAGAGAACTATCATCCGTGAACGTCACAGCCAATCGAATACCCGGTGGGGTAGCTTGGGACAAAACAGATTATGAAATTTATGGCCCGGTCGAGCTCTTAAAGTATCCACACCAGTTTAAGATTTCATTGAGTGACTTTGTAAAACCGAGCACATTCTCTGATGATTGGGACTTTGAAAGTATTACTGATGTGATGTCAGATTTAGTAATATCAGCAAAATTTACAGAACATGATTACTTGCAGGGTTCATCTAATTATGAAGAAATGTACTGCTACAACCACTTTGCACATCACTATTTGCATAAATCTGCTCAACCTAGAAATGTTTTAAATTATAATCAATGGGAACATTGTGCAACTCCACCAAAGGACAGTTCAAAAACATTTTATGAGAAATTCCCATACTTCTCAGGGTTTAACACAAGTGAGGCAGAAGCCTTTTATTTCAAAATGTTAAATAAGACAGGAATGAAAACAATGCTGACAAACACTAAATTATTCTATTCAGAAGCATTTTATGAACAAATGACTACATTTGGTTTTGATTTTTGGAAAAACAATATTGAAACAAAAACGATCTGGGGTACCAAAGATTGGCAGGTACAAGGTATAGAATCATTATTCAGAGCCTGTATGATCCCAGAACAAATTATATTCTTGAATGATACCATTCAACGGACAACCTGTCTTGGCCTAGCCAAAATTAAAGACTTGAACAAATCGTCTATTCCAAAGCCAACACCTGACAGTAATAGCACTACAGATGTTGGGATAGACGTATCCCATATTTTTAACCAAAACAGAACACATGCTGATTGGAAAAAATGGTTGATCTGGCCCACAGACACAAATAACTGTCAAGACAGATTCCAGAACAAAATACAGGGATTCAAATTGACCAGGCCAGACCCTAGATACTCCCAGAGACAACATCCAGGGATAGTTACAACATACAGTGTAGGAAAACTCTGCCTCGAATGGCTACAGAAATCCACACTGACAGAAATTAAGCAACACTTGACTTTACTTAAAGACGGTGCTGACTTGCGTGATTTCATAATGGGACCACGCAAACAGCGTCAAAAACGTTTCATAGCGGCCGGTATATATGCAGCTTACAACGAAGCTTGGAAAGAAACGCAAATTGAAACAGCAGAAAAATACGGGAAATTGACCATATTAATTTGGAAAAATCACTTTCTGTTGTGGACAATGGGTTAATGACTCTGTCTTCCAGAATATATTCACTGGACAGTATTGTATCATCTGCTATAGATATAATAGAGCAGGACTTGCTAATGTTACAACACGGTCAGTCCCAATTACGTTCTATTCTACAGCTTGGCTGGACGTTACAAAATCTGTGTTCAGGCTACGTGCCTTGGCGTTAATCAACACAACGTCATTATTCTCTATCTTTAACCTTACTGATACACAAATCAGCTTGGCACAGAAAGGAGCAGAATATACAATTCTGAGCATTGAAAAACTTGAGAGATTACCATTGACAATGTCAGAACGACCTGTCATTGAATGGATAATACACGGAATAATAACTATTCCGATAACAACTTTCCAATTTAAATTCTGTCAAGAGTATATACCAGCAGGCCAGTATGAAAGGTTGGGTAAAGGGTACATTAAGTCATCATGGAAATTACCTTACACACACACATGTTATAGTGAAAAGGAACAGAATGTATTTCTTAGTGGTAATAATTGTAGAAGGTCACAAAGTGGTATACTTCTGTGTCAAGGTATTAACCTGCATGGGGCCTGTGAGGGGACTTCAAATAACCTTTCATGTCACCAGCATGGCACACCTGCAACTCGAGCCATTCTTTAGACGGCTTTCTAACGGGAGCTATATTCTAATAGTGGACCACAGATGTTGTGGCATGGTGCCAGGAAAAGCTTATCTCGTGAGCGTTAGTTCCATGGTCACTTGCTGTATGCAAGTATTGTTTCGAAACAGCACTCCAGACAGGGAGGAAAAAATGTGGCCCTTTTTGAATATCTCTTCTATTCGAATTGATACTTTAAGCAGAATGAAGTCTGTCCTATTGCAGACAACTGTGCCCTTGACGTCATCAAAAGAAACGTATGATCTACAAGTTGCAAGGACAACGGCAGAGATACATACTCTATTATCAACAAATTGCCCCCTACATTTCGCAGAAATGTTAAGCCAAATCCTAAATATGTCTGATACCAGCGGTATCCCACATGTATTTAAGACAATTTTTTCGGGACTGTTAACTCCCTTCACAACAGTTCTGGGCATTTTTCCTAATTTTGTCCATTCAGTCTTTGGCGGCCTACCACTCCTGTTGGGACTCGTAGCAGGCATTTTATTTTTGATACTTCTGCTTCGTTATGGCAAGCTAAAACACAGACAAGACTCCAGCAACAATGGAAGAAACGATCCTAGCTAAAAGCTATCGGGACCGCATAACTAAAGTCCTTGGATTAGCCCGGCTAAGAGATCTAAATATGACCTGGTTTCTTTCATTCAGACCCATCTGGCAGAATTGTATCTTACCTGTGCTTCGATGTATGCTGTGTGGAGAAGAAGGCGTGTTGGACGTCTGTCTTACACTACAATCAGCAGTACCATTGGATACAGATACTTTTCTAAGTCCTGTAATGGCTCATGCATCGTGTTGTCCCCAGCGGTTACCAATCCTGATGACGGCATTCGTTGAGACTTCACCACTGCGATTAAAGGGTAGTGAAGTACGAGATGAGAGCAACATCACCCAGGTACGACCTTCTGTGAGCATTGCTGATCCTGACATCGATGATAGCAATCATTCCTACGACTGCACAGTTGCAGCATTTTCCAACTTTCACCTAAAGCGGTAAACCACTTTTTTGAAAGTCTGTCTGAAATGATGTTTTCCCCGAACAAAAAGAATAACTTTTAAGCAAACCAGTACACAGCGTTCCATGAATTCGGCCTTCGGCTTTGATAAACAAAAGCTACTGAACATATTTGGAACTATATTTTTTCTCTCACCCCTGAAAGCGAAATTATTTTTTTCTCCCGATTCCAAAATATTTACCCTTTTTCTGGCACATGTACTCTGCTTGAAGTAGAACTATTCTTAGAGAACAGAGCTTCTATTTTAGGAACTCTAAAGACAATATATTACATCAGCCTCTAGCACATTTACAGCAACTGTATTTATATGTGATGGAATGGTCTCGACCTCTTTTTTTTCTGTATTAAGAGCCATTTCATGTGTAAATTTCGCAAATCATTCATGCTGATATATATATGCATCCTTTTTAATGAATGATTACACTGCTTGAAAAGCGTACAGTACCTATAATCATTTTCATGTATTTCACATACACCATTTCAAATTTTGGGGTGGGTTGGTATACACATGCACCTTTTATGTTTACTATTGCTTAAGTTTTAGTAATGATGGACATTAATTCGTGGAGTGGGTGTAGTGTTTTATCTAGGAACCTGAATCGATATTCCTATTTTATGCCCTTGTCCGGCTATAATCAATAATATCCATACAACGGCATAATAAACATATCCATAATTCAGTCGTTGCACATGCTGTCACATTATCACATTAAGCAAGGCTACTTTTCCAGCCCCCTAGTAAGCACACAGAGTTCTCTAAACAAAACCAAGCCTCCAGCAACCTGGGAAATCCCCCTTGCTTTTGTTTTGATTTCGTTCTAGAACTCCTGTAAAGCACTGTAAGAATGGACAGTTCTTAGTGACATCTTTATTGATGTCTTATGTCCAACCTTACGTCAAACCTAGGCACCTTTCAGGTATAAATATACCAACGTTGCCTTAAGCAAACACACGGTGGTGATTCTGGAGCAGAGCAGCTATCTACTTGCCCGAGAGCCCAGCTGATGCGAGAGCCCACGGACGCTGCCCCTCCTCCTTGACGCACTGAGGGAGATGCTGTCTTTTCTCCTGCCGAGAAATCCAGCTCCGGTGTTTCCAGATACCTTTGGGGGTTACTGGGATATCGAGTCCTGAGAAAGAGATACAAGACCTCCTGCTTTCTATTACCCAGGTACGGAACTGACTAAACCCTTACAGAGAATTCTTGAGTCAGATTCTTGGCAAAACAAACTTAACTTAAACTGCTACTTACTTACTCCTTCCCACGTATTAGGCTTAGGTCAGGTACACCGGGGTAGGCGTATTTAGAAGCACCAGTTGAGTACGATTAGTCAATGTATATATGTATGTATATATTTTATCTATTTTAAAGTATCATATGGCTAAGAAACCATATCAATGCTTTTACAGTATTATTTTATAATCCTCCTATTACTGTACGCACTTTACTTTACCATGAGTACCACAATCGTGGCAATTCATTTCTCTTGTATGAGGAAGAAGACTGCTCAATAAATAACACCTTTTATTGAAAACGCCCGTCTCTCTTTTCTCTGCATTCTGGTGAAACTAAGTACGCACATTTGACTGAGTGAAATAGCTGTCTATTGTTTTCACACGACTCTAGAGATACACTCTTATTCAGGGAGAGCAAAGTTGTCATGTTTTATGGTTGTCAGAAGCTAATCCCTTCTTGTCTATCCAGGGAGGATAAACTCCTCCTCGTTTATTCGAGAAAGTTTCTAGTGACCTCTGAGCTAGCTGGCAAACCTTAAGTCTAATATAGTCAGTAGAGACCTTGATAACCTCAGTCCTACGTCTACACTGCTGAATATATTATTCCAATGCGCAGAGCCTATTGGGAATATAGGAACTACACTAAAGTAGGGATCGGGAGATATGGGGAGTTGGGGAGGGAAGGGAGTTGGTCTTTTGGGCGCACTTAGAAATATTAGAAGAGGGTGTGTGGCGTGCAGGGGTCCCAGGGTCGGAACTGAAAGTGATATTCGAAAATGGCTAAGAAATGGGACAAAAGCCTCAAACTGCTGAGCTGGAACGTTAACGGGCTGGGGGACAAACTAAAACGCACCATGGTACTTCAATTCATCAAGCGACACATGCCCGATGTTGTGATGCTACAAGAAACCCACCTGCTAGGAAACACCTGCCACGCCCTAAACAGGTGTTGATACTCCTTGACAGTCCACTCAGGCTTCACCACAGGGTCCCGGGGGTTGGGCATCCTCCTCCGCTGTGGCTTTCCTTTCCTACCTGACCACACTGAGTCCACAGGGTCGCTTTGCCACAGTCTCGGGGAGGTGGGAGGGGCGCAGGCTTACACTGGTCTCCGCATACATCCCACCGGGTCTCCAAACACAGGCTTACAAAGACCTTGGTACACTCCTCCTTTTTCTCCCTGACGGGCAGTTGTTCATAGTGGGGGACTTTAACGCAGTAGTCTCTGGTACATTGGACAGGCATCCGCCACGGGACATGCCTCGGGGGCAAAGTTGGCTTGGGGACTTCCTTGAGACATTTGGCCTCACAGACATCTGGCGTTTGGCACATCCCGTAGACACACAATACACTTTCTTTTCGGGGCCACACCACTCTTTCTCCCGCCTGGACTATATCCTCACTCCTTTACATCGTGACACAGAAGTCCGTACCACACCACACCTGGCGCAAGGTATCTCCAATCACTCACTGGTTATGGCCCACCTTACCGTCGGAAATAGGCGAGAGGGATGCGTAGCACCCATCAATGCCTGGCACCTCCGTAGTGAGGACCTCCGTAAGGCACTCACCCTCTCGATAGAAAACGACTTCAATAGTAACGACGACTCTGTGGACTCGGCGGTTACACTATGGGAGGCCTTTCAGGCGGTCCTCAGAGGGGAGGCCCTCTCGGCGATTGCTGACCGCAGTAACCAATGAGAGGCGCCGCTGTCTGTGATCGAGGCTGACCTTGGGTCTCTGGAGGAGATAGCGCGAAGGTAGGACACGCCAGGGGCGCGCCATCGGCTGTCCCTGAAAACCGCTGAGTACCAGGCACTGGTCACAGAGGCAGCAAAGAAGTTGGCTACCACCAGGGAGGGCAGAATCTATGACCAGGGAGATAAGGTGGGCACGCTCCTGGCCTGGCTCGATAAGAAGCACCAAGCTAGTAAAGTGATAGTCGAGATTCATACAGCGAATGGCACCATACTTACGGAACCCCATGATATAGTCGCTGAATTTGCCCGTCATTAAAAGACAGTGTACAAACGGGGGTCCGATCGTCCAGAGGAGGACTCGGTGGAACTCTTGACGGACATCAGCATGCCGGCCCTCTCCGACACAGAACGTGACCTCTTGGAGGCGCCACTCACCACGACAGAGGTGGAGCGCGCTATAGGGGATCTCCGTCCCGGTAAGGCGCTCGGGCCTAACGGCCCTCCGATTGAGCTCTACACGCTCAAACCCGACGGGGTCAGCCCTTATCTTAAAAGAATTTTTGCTGAAAGTAAGTCCAAAGGGATAGAGCCTTGCGACCAAAGATTGGCCACGATCGTGGCAATTCCTAAAGAGGGTAAGCCCAGGGAGTTGTGTGCTTCGTATAGGCCTATCTCCCTGCTAAATGCTGAACCAAAGATATTAGCAAAAATCCTGGCAAATAGACTCAAACCGGTCCTCACCACACTGGTCCACCCAGATCAATCTGGATTCATGCCCCACAGCAACACGGCACTGAATCTCCGTCGACTCAACGGTGTGTTGGGGAGGGTACATACATTACGTGAGGACGTGGCTGTGGTATCTCTCGATGCCGTGATGGCCTTCGATACCCTTGAATGGCTGTATTTGATGGCAGTCCTCCACAAACTGGGGTTCGGCCCAGTTTAATTTCTTGGGTGCGGCTCCTTTACGCGGACCCACTCGCCCAGGTAGTCGTGAACAACAAGGTCTTGGAGGCTTTCTCCCTCGAGAGAGGGACACGCCAGGGATGCCCTCTCTCGCCCCTCCTATTTGCTCTTGCCCTTGAGCCATTGGCCACCTGGATCAGACAGGATGTATTTCTAAAGGGGCTTCTGTGGGCAGACGGTTGGGAGGACAAGATCTCGTTGTACTCAGACGATATCCTCCTTTACCTCACCCGGCCCTGGAGGTCTTTGATCGGAGCACTTGACATTTTTACTAATTTCGGCACAGACTCCGGATATAGCATCAACTTTGGTAAGTCCCTCCTCTACGTCCTGCATGGTAGGCCCCCTGTGCTTCCATGCGGCTGTCCAATAAAGGTGGTCACCAAGGGCTTCACATACTTGGGCCTCTTTATATCCAAGGACAAGGCAGTGATGTACGTTAGGAATTTGCTCCTGCCCCTTCCACGACTTAAACGTGATGCCAGCACCTGGAAAAAGCTCTCAGTCTCCCTGTTGGGCCGGACGGCTCTGTTTAAAATGATGGCGCTACCCCGGTTCCTGTACGCCTTGCAAAACTACCCGGATCTTGTGCCGTCTTCCTACTACGGGGCTATTGAGGCGGCGCAGAGGGACCTTCTCTGGTCCGGTACTCCCTGCATTGCACTGCAGAAATTGACGCTGGGATGGTACGACAGGGGGATAGCCTTACCAGATATCCGTAGGTATTACTGGGCTGCGCATCTCTCGGCTATCAACCAAGGTACCTACTGTGATGGTAACGTTCTGGGGTATGGTATGGACAGGTGGCTCTTGCCGGGGGGGGAGCACTCTATTCCAGGCCTGCCAGACATGCACTTACAGGGCCGACCCTTCACTTGGTACAATTGTGGCACGCTGTCCAACGCAATATGGGCTGGCACAACACTCTCACCATGGCCACCCCGCTCTGGGTCTCTGAACGTCTAGGCTTACTGGGCCGCACCAAGGGGTTCCGAAACTGGGACCTCATTGGTATTTCTCAGGTAAAGGACCTCTGGGACGCTAAAGGGGTAAAATCCTTTGCATATTTACAAAACACATTTGAACTCGCGACCACGGAGTACTTTAGGTATCTGCAAGTCCGTCACTCACTTCAAAAGAACATTCCACATGACACTGTGCCCCCTCCGGCCTCCCCCCTGGAGGACAGGCTACTAGACGGTCATATACAGGAACACGCAATCTCACTCAAGCTTATCAATAACTACCTGACTTACTTCTGGGCTTGAAGGGGAGGTGGGAGGGGGATGGTCTGGAGATCGACGAGGAGGATTGGAGGTGTGCGCTAGCCTCCCCAAAAGAGGTGGCAATCTCGTCAAGACTAAGGCTCATCCAACTTAAAATTCTACACAGGGCATACATTTCCAGCACTAGGCTAAAGAGGATGGGTAGGAGCGAGGACGATGGGTGTCGGAGGGGATGCGGAATGGTGGCTCCTTCTTCCACATGATATGGGAATGTCCGACACTACAGTCATATTGGGTAAAAGTGGTCTGGTGTATGCAGGGTGTTTGGGGAGTGGAACTGCGTCCAGAGGCGAAACGTTGCATATTGAACATATGGGAGCCAACGGATCTATCGGCGAGAGGGAAGCTTTTGGTGACGCTTGGCCAGATGGTGGCTAAGCGCAACATTGCAAGACATTGGGGAGCAGTTGCACCTCCAAGACTTACCGAGTGGAAACGGGACATGGATTGGTGCATGCTCAAAGAGAGGACTGTGTACATGGCCCGGGGATGCCCCAAAAAATGGGGGGCGGTATGGGATAAATGGAACAAATACAGAGGTTACATCTGTGAACCGCCCCAGCATCGCAGCTCGCAACTTGAGAGAGATATAAATTGTGATGTAAATGCCTTGTAAATGATGCAATGCTATATTCCCTGTGCGAACCTCTGTGCGCCATGTAAATCTAGGGTGCGACTCTGTAGACCACTGTTTTTTTGGTTTTTCTTGCTTCAATAAAAAGAATCTTAAAAAAAAGAAAAAAAAACTAAAGAAATGCATACTCCACTAAAGCTTACATTTTGCTCCAAGCCCTCATCCACAAAAGCTTAACTTTTATTCCGATTTCGCCGTCTGGATGCTAATATTATGAACATCCCCTCAAAACGCTTCCAACTGCATGTGCACATCCATGCATTGTTTAGATTAAAAAAAGTGTATAGTAACAAAGAAGGGTAATAAAATAGAGTAGAATCCATTCCATACACAAACACATGCAATAGGTTAAATACCAAAATAGCGTAGAATGCATTCCACACGCAAACACATGCAATAGTTAAAAAAGTGCAACAAGTCAATAGTCTCACGCCGCCAGTAAAAGATCTAATCCCTCTGGGCGTGGCGTAAAACAGACAGGGTGGCAACCATCAGGGACTAAAAACACTCCTGGACAATCAATAACGTCTGTTCAGAATAATAAGTGATGACAAACGATGCACACCAATCACAATTACGGGTGGAGCTCAGACATGACTTCTGGACCCGTATCGATTCCAAGAAGCCCATGCATGGCGAGACAGCGCATGCACGCTGCTAATGCGAGGTGAGACCTAAAAAGAGAGAAGACCAATGCACTCCAGGCTCTTCTAAAATATTCATGCCAGGCCAGTTCAATTGATCGTTAAAACTGGATAAGCAGTCCAACGACACCCTCAAGTAAACATTAGCAGGCTTAGAGCTACTATTTTGTTTTACATTATTCAATTGATACTTCTGCCATCCATGGCTCCAAGCACCCCCAAATAGGAGTAAATACACATACAGTAATAGGCAGTTACTTGGTTGTGTGCCTGATATTAATAAAACAACAACAAAGTTATGGCTTCGCTTCAGCTTTTGTGCAAATTACAAGTTTAATTGCTAAAGAGGGAAGACAAGGGAATTCCCAGTCCAGTTTCGAATCCACGTTTTGCCACACTTTGCCGGGCGGCGAGGAGCAGAGCAGAGCAAGGGAGCTGTGCATTGCGGGCCCCAGGGGAAGTAAAGGTCGCAGACCAGTCTTCCCCTGGGGCAAGACCGGAAGGACAAGGTGTAGGGGTGGGATTAGAATGGGATGGGGTGGGGTTTAGGAGGCTATGAGGAGTGGGAAGAGGCGGAAACAGCCCTTCTTAACTCCTAAGCACCACCGTGCTCGCAGAAAGTTTGTCGTCGGCAGGTGGGTGGTTGGGGCGAGGGCCGATTTGGCGATCGGTGGGTGTTTAGTTTGCAGGCTGTGGTAAGGGGCGTGTGGGTGTTCTTCTCAGGGGCTGCATTTTTCTTTAATACTTTGTTGTTCCTGCATTTTGTCTATTGTAGGGGGCGTGCGGGTGCTTTTCTCATGGGCTTCGTTTGTCTTAATACTTTCTTGTGCCTGCAATTTTGACGGAGTGTTTTCCTGTGGTTCCGGAGCTCTTCGCATTTGGTCCGGTAGGCTGCATTTGGTGTACGTTCCGGGTACAGTGTCGTGGGCGGGCGGGTGGGGCCGGCTTTGTTGTTGGGGCCTGTGGACCAGGGCTCCGTGTGTGGGTACGTGGCACCCGGTGTCGGCGTCCGGCGGTAGTGTGTGCGGTCCGCGGGCTTGGTTGGGCCTTGTGCCAGCGGAGGGAGGCGCAGGACGCTGTTTGGTCCCGACGGGGGGGGGGGGGGGCGGCCTCCGGCGCCCGGCAGAGCGGGAGGCGGCCTTGGCGGGCGGGGGGGGAGCTGTCCCGGCTGCTCGTGTCTGGGTGGGTGGCTGCCGGCGGCATGTCCCGGTTTTGGGCTGGTTCCGCACGGTACTGCGTGCTGGCGGCCTTGTGGCCGCGGGGTCTGGGGGGGGAGGGTCGGCGAGCCTTGATGTGTGCCTCGTGGGCTGTGGGGGGGCGGGGCCACTGGTTGGACTGTCGGTGCTCCCTTTCCTCGGACGTTTTTCCCTGTGGGGGGGGGGGGCGGCCGGGGGATATATGGGGGGGCGGTGCTGGTGCCCCCCCTTTTTTTACGTTGGATGCTGTTGTCCCGGGTGCAGGAAGAGGGATTGTTGTGTTTTCCGGCGGGTCCAGTTTAGGTGGGGGGGGGGGGGGTAATTTGCGCTTAGGCCTTGCTTTGGAGTTGCTGTGTGGGAGGGCCTGGGGAGGTGGTCGGGCGGGCGGGTGGGGGTTCCGGGGGCTCCGGAAGTAGGGGTGAGGGACCGCCTGACGGCGCGAGGCTCGGTGGTGCTCAGGGCTCACCTGGTTGGAGCGACCTGGTGGGGGGGGGGTACCTGGCCCGGTATTGTACCGGCGGCACGTGGACTGCCAGCGGGGGCGCACGACGGCCTCTGGGGCGCTGGCCAGAAGCTGTAGGGGGGTCCGCGGCGGCCTGCCCCTCCATCGTGGGATCGCGCAGCACATAACATTTCAGCTCATGGAATTGATGATGCATTTGCTAGTGTGTGACGGTGTATGGTGTCTGCGGAGGAGTGGGGTTTGTTTGGTTGACGAGGCTGTGGTGATGCGGTAGGGATGGCGCGTGGGTTTGTGAAGGATGATGTAGTGAGTGTGGGGTGGCAGTTGAGTGGGGGCCACTAGAGGGGTGGGGGGGGTTTCTGGTTAACGACTGTTTTGTTGTTGCTACAGGAGCTACGCTGGGTGCGGACTCTCAATGGGATCGACGGCGATGGGCACTCCGGCGCTGGAGGAGAAGGTCCTGGTTTGACGCTGAGGTACGGATATGAGAATGGGGGGGGGTGTGGTTGGGGGGTTCCGGCTGGTTGGCCGGGGTGCACTGGTCTGTGCTACTTGAGGGGGCTGCGGGCTGCTGCGGCGGGCCGCTGGAGGTCTGTTCGTCATACATTAATAACAAGTGTAAGAGGAGAGACGGGGGCACATGTTGGGTAGGTATGGGGGGGGGACAGGAAGCTGGAGGAGCACTCCGGTTGCGGGGGAAGCGGAGGTGGGATCAGGGCGTGTTCTCACTTCAGCATTGGGGTTTTTTGTACCAATGGGCGTGGCGGAGTGCTTGGGGGGCCCGGGGGGCCGGCTGCCTAGTGGATGGAGGGTCAGTTTAGGCGATATGGCTTGCCTGCGGCTAGGGCGTATAGTTTGGTTGAGTACCATTCGAATGGGTGGACTGGCTCAGTACGGTTGGATGCTGGGCGACGTTGTGCGAGGGATCGTTGGGGTGGGTAGTCCTTCTGGGTCATCTCGTGCGGTGGGGTCCATGGGGGCTTGGTGTCATACGTGGGGCCTGGGGGGCAGGCGTCTTTACAGCTTGTCTGTTTGAGGGGGGCCCTCAGGAGAGGGAGTGGTGTCCGCAGAATGTCCAGCGGGTGTCCTTTTTGGGGGGTGTAGAGTGCGTGGGTGTGGCTGGAGGAGAGCGGGGTAGGAATGGGAAGTTTCTGGTGAGGCCTGCTGGCGGTGGTGGCATGACTGGCGCTGTGCTATGCTCTAGGGTTGCAGGGGTCTTGGGTTTCTGGTTTACCCCAGGAGGCGGGTTGCTGTGGGCAATGGAGAGTGGCGGTTTCATGGGCGGGGTAACAGTGTTCGGCAGGGCGGCACCTGGCGTGTCTGTTGGGGCACGTGGCGGGGTGCATGATTCCCGAACGGGGTGACGTTTTTGCGTTTGTTGCGTGTGAGATTGGTGGGTCTGTGACCCGGGCTTTTGGGGTGAAGTTTTGGTGGTTGCTTATTGTTGGGGTGCAGTGGTAGCGGGGGTGGACTGAGATATGGGGGGTAGGGGGGGGGCTGCTGGATCGGCATACTGGTGCGACAAGGTATTTTTGAGGACGCCGGGGGGACGGGGCGTTTGCTGAACGGGGGATGAGGGGAGGGGATGCCCTTCAAGTAGGACTAATTGTTCTTTTCTACTACAGGAGTTGGGTGTGGAGCAGGACCCCAGGCGGTCGCCTGGCGGGGGAATGGCCCCTTCTCCTGGGCGTGTCTCAACGGAGGGGGCTGAATGGCCAGTTCCTGGAGGAGTGCGGAAGGTTGAGGAATGCTGGGAGACGTGGGGGGTGTTGTGGCCAGTGCGGATGGCATTGGTGCGTGACAGCGGATGGGCCCGAGCTGCATGTAAGGGTGAGAGACAGACGTGCAGTGGGATTTCTCTGATATGGTTTGCACTGTGACTTGTGGAGGGGGGCACGGTGTGGGGTTGGGGGCGAGTTGGTCCCAGTTTGGAGCGGAGAGCTTATGACAGGGGGGCAAAAGGGGGGGCTCTGGACCTGGAGGGCAGTGTAGGTGGCTGAAGGGGGTGAGCAGGTTCCTGGGCCGGGGTTGGCCTGTTGGTGCATTGTTACACGTTGCAATATTCACGAGGTGGACGGTCGTCCATGGGATGGGGGGAGTCACCGGTCATGGCCGATTTTGGACTGCTAGTTGTCGCTTGTCCACACTGAACGCGGGTGCAAGCGAAGGAATTGCATCGAGGTTGGGGGACGTCAGCGGGGTTGTGGAGCCCGCCAGTCCACAGGGGAATGTTCCTTGTTCCTGAGAGTGGGGTACTGATGGTGGATGGTCGTTCACCACGGGGGTGATAATTGTCACAAGCAAGATTGTCACGAGCAATGGGGTGGATGGTCGTGCATCGCAACTGGGGCACTTGCAATGCGCATGGTTTTGGCCTGATGATCCTAGCTGTTTCCATGGACGGCTAGCTGGGGGTGGATGGTCGTCCACCGAGGATGGGGGCGCTTGACATGAGCATGGTGGAGGCCTGTGAGTCCTCTCTGTTTCAGGTGGAAGAGCGGACGGGTGGTTGGTCATTCACCGCGTGGGGGGTGCACTTGTGGTGCACAATTTTCGGTCCCATTGGAGAACTTGTTTGCGGATGGAGGCGAACACTTGGGTGGATTGTCGTTCACCCGGATGGGGTGGGGGGGCGATTGGCGTGAGCAAGGTTTTGTGGCCTGGGGACTCTGGTGGTTGTTTTTGATGGTCGGCAAGCCAATGGGCGAATGGCCGTTCGCCGCGCATGGGGGCGCGTGACATGAGCAAGTTTCTGGTCCGAGGATCCTGACTGTTTCAACTTGGATGAGCTAATGGGTGGATGGTCATTCACCGCGTGGGGGTGCACTTCGGCCGCACGATGTTTTGATCCCACTTTCCAATTTGGTTTTCTGATGGGCGAACACTAAGGGGTAGGATCGTTCACCGCAGGGGTGCGGTTGGCAGGAGCAGCTTTCGGGCCAGCGAAGCCTGGCTATTTTTGCTTGGAAGACAGTAAATGGGTGGACGTCGTCCACGGAGGAGGGGGACCTTGTCACTGACGGTTTGGCCTGTGCATGGTTGGTTGCTCTGGCTGTATGCAAAGGGTGGATGGTCGTTCACCAGAACGGGGGCGGTTGCCACGATCAAGTTGGCCAGAAATGCTATTTATCTGCCTGAGGGCAGGGATGGTGGTGGATGGTCGTTCACCGCGAGGGGGAGCACCTTTCAAGGGTGGAGATTGGCACATGAAGCCTGGCTGTTTTTGCTTGGAAGACACGAAATGGGTGGACGTCGTCCACAGAGGAGGGGGACCTTGTCACTGACGGTTTGGCCTGGGAATGGTCTGTTGCTCTGGCTGTATGCAAAGGGTGGATGGTCGTTCACCAGAAAGGGGGCGGTTGCCGCTATCGAGTTGGCCAGACATGCTATTTATCTGCCTGAGGGCAGGGTGGTGGTGGATGGTCGTTGACCGCGAGGGGGAGCACCTTTCAAGGGTGGAGATTGGCCCATGCTATGTGCTGGTGTATGTGGGGCGCAGTCCTGGATGGTGGATGGGCGTGCACGGGGAAAGCGGGCTTCTTCCCGGCCCCAGATTTGGCCTGACAGGATGTGCTTTGTGTCTGGCAGGGTTGTAGGTGGTGGATGGTCGTTCACCAGCAAGGGGGACTCCTGTCACTGGCGGGGTTGGTCCCAGGAAGGTTGGATAATCGGGTTGCAAACGAGTATGGGCTTGGTGTTTTACTGTGACAGGGGGGGCATCTTTCCCGGTCGGGGATTGCCTCGAAATAGGGTATTTTGGGGCCCGTGAGGCATCGATGGGGTTATGGCTGGTCAGCCACAGGTGGCCACATCGGTGGCGGAGGCATTCGCTGCGCTCGAGGGGGGGGGGGGCAGGGAACCGCCCTCCGGGGTTTCCCTGGTTGGCGGTACTTTGGAGGGGTGGTGAGTCAAATACGGGCAGATCCACCCCTCGGGGGGGGGAGAACGGTACACTGGTGACTGATAGCGGGGGCGCGGGAGGCAATGAAAGGAAATTCAACAGAGGATGTGCGGAGGGCAAGTGAAGGTGAGAATGGTTAGAGGAAGGAGGTCACCGAGTGAATGGGGGAAGAGTCAAACAGGTGAGATGGTTTGGAGAAGGAAGAATGGAGAATGAGTCTGAAGGAGATGGGGAATGTATATTTGATGCATTTATGTACCATGTAATAAAGTTTAATGAGATGGGGAATGTATATTTGATGCATTTATGTACCATGTAATAAAGTTAAAGGAGTGCAACCTTGTCCTAATAAAATGGCCTTTTACGCTTCAAGTAACAGCGTGGAGTGTGGTTCTTGCGCGAAGGGCGAGTGAGCAGGTTGTGTACCGGCGGTGTGTCGGCTGCCGGGAAACCGCCGGGAAGCCGTAGACGGGCTCTGTCCACTCAACCTGGCCATCTCTCACCTGAGGATTCTGGACTCTCTGTGCCGCAGTGGTGCTGCCCAGCGTGGAGCGGAGCAGAGCGGAGGAAAGCTCGAATAATGTGGCAGGTGCTGCCGGCCACAGTGGGAGCCATAGGGGGAGCCGGGAAAGTTTGTTCAATATGGCAGGGGCCGCAGACTGCTTGTCTTTTTACCGTTTCCAGCGTTGAGCATTGGTACGTCGTGGAGGTACCTGGTTTTTTCATGCTGCAGTGAGCGGCGAGCTGCGAGCAGGAAGCACACTGGACTGTTGCTGCATCGTGCCCCGTCGTGCCGCAGTGTGTGGCCCATGGCCCCTGCGGTCTTGCTGACCCTAGAGGTTTTTTCTCCCATACAAGGGGGTCCAGGGTCATGTTTAAGCATTGGAGGCCAATCAACCAGCTCGGGCTGAGACTGGGGCAGGGACCAGCTGTGACCGGCAGCGCATCGGCCGTGCATCCCCTCCCCCGTAGCGGCAGAGCACAGTATTGGAACGAGGCGGCAGCAAGACAATGGTTTGGTCTGCGTGGTTGTACAGCTACAGCCCCCATTCCGGAAGCGGCCCGGACGGAGACCTGGGACCGGGTGGCTGAGACCGGCATGTTGCTGGCGTGCGTGGCCATAGCAGGGGGATACCCGGATTGCAGGAAATCTTCCAAGGCGTTACACCTCACATGATTGTACGGTTTACGCAACAAACGCTGCAGCAGCAGGAGCAGCAGGAGCAGCAGCAGAGTGGAGGAGAAAGACAACGCCACAGTCAACGCCATGTTGTAAAGCAAGCTTAAAGTAAGCACTGATAGCATAAGCAGTACAAGGAATTCCCGCCTCACCACTCTGCATTGCACCATGATAAAAAATCCTACCCTTTGCCAACCCTTGGACTTGGCCTACTGGGTTGTTGAGGTGCAGAGGTCCGAGGGGCCTGTGGACAGAGGGTAGAGGGTGCGACAGTCAGTCTAAAGCAGCGCAAAACAAGGCTCTAATCTCAGGAGCCGAGTGCGCGCCTGAGGGAGTCCTTCATAAAAAGTCAATCCCCACTCTGAGAAGGGAAGTTGCTTATGGGGGGGATAAGGTCTCTGTGGTCATAAAACACACACTCAGCAGGAGGACCACTAAGAGGGGTCTGCAACCTTTTATACAATATCAACACAATATACAATATTCAATAGTATACAATATTCAACATACAACATTTGCCTTCAGACCGAAAAATCCACTGGACTGAACTAGGCCAGCAACACGGACCACAGTAGTCTATAAAAGCCTAAAGAAAAGCACCTTAAATAGATCTTATAGAACTGAAAGCATGAGATCAGGGCACGTGCGCGGGGAAACAAATCCGTTAGTAGAACAAGTAACACTAGCTATAACTTAAGCAATACAATTAACCGGAAAAGGAAGTTGAAAATACTTGATAGTTCAGAGGGCGAGCCGCAGGTTAAGACCAGACTGGCAATGCAGGAAGATGGCTCCATAATTGAAATAACACCAGACTCAATGAGGCTAAACAACTTAACGACAGAGACTAAAATGTCAAAATACCGGCTACTCCAGCCTGAAATCGACTCAAAATTTTGCTTTTAAAAAAATGCAGGTGACATCCTGCTTTCACGCCCCCCTGCATTTGCGGGTATTCAAACACCACTCCTGCCCTCTCGTCAAGTGGACAGAGCAAGGAGGAAGAGATTGAATGGCCTGCCATCAAAAGGATGAACGGGGGAAAGGCAAGGGCCATATAGCTCAATAATAACCTCACATGGCCTAGCACCCACCGTAAGTTGGAACCCTAAGACCCCGGAGAAAAAGATTGATGAATTGCACTCAGAGGCGCAACAAGATTCTCCTCAAGACAGGGGAAATAAGATTGAGATCAATGGTGCAAGGGAAGAGCAGGCAATTAATATTGAAGCCTCAGGCACCTGTAATACGGATATGAGGTATCAACCAGAGGAACTAAGAAGCCGTAACAATCCCTTTATATCACAAGCTCGGGAAGAAGACACAAGATGGATCGCGAGAACCATAAATAACACAAAAGATTGACGAGATCCTTGCCCACTATACAGAGCAAATATAAAGGGTACAGTACAGATCTTCTCCTGGAATGTAAATGGGCTCGATAACAAATAAGCTGGTCTGGAATTTGTCACCTATGTTAGGGCCTTTGAGATAGTGGCACTACAAGAAACGTGGGTAATAGACCCGCCTCATCTCCAAGGATTTTTTCGCTTTTATATAAAAGCCATCAGGAGGGCAAAACATGGACATCTACAAGTAGGCTTGATCACATACGTCGCAAATACAATTGCTTATTCTGCTCGCATCTTTGGCCCCACAATACAATCAACACTAGCAGTCATTGTATCCTTTTTGTCACAATCGATAAACAAAAGGGATACTAACACCATGATAATAAATGTGTATATTCAACCGAAATATCAAAACCAAATTAGTAAAGGAAATGTGCAATTTTTGCGGAAACATGTATAAGAGGGAGACCTACAACTGATCTCATCTTAACAGGGGACTTAAACCATAATCTAATGGGCTCCTCCTATGGACTAAGAAGTGCTTATGCAAAACGCAATTTGGAGTATTCCGCTGCAAGGAAAACTTCAAGCGTGCAAACAAACCAAGATAGGACAAACGACTTTGGAGGACTTGGAACATCTTAATTTGAGGGCACTAAATGGAAGATTACCTGAAGACAACCCTCCTGTAACAACATACAGCTCCACAAAAACAAGCTCAATTCTAGGACTTTTTCAACAAATTGCATTGTTTTAGTTGGACAATAAAGGCGATAGTGATCATCGGCCTCAAGAAATAGAACTGAGAACAGTCACTCCAACATTCGAACGCTGCCGGGAGCCTCAAGGACTAACTATCACCATTAACATAAGAAGAATAAAATTCAAAATAGCCCCAGACAGCGAGATGCTGGAAACCAAAGAACATTTCGCTGCAAGGGTCGGAGATGGCGAAGTTGAGAAATGGAAAAACTTCCTATCAGTGATGGAAGCATATGCGACTAAGACCAAACCATCAAACCAGAAAAGGTTTAGCGGCACGAAGCCCATATCATACATCGCAAAGCAAGAAATCAAGCTTGCAAAAAAAAAAGGTTTAATCAATTACTGAGACACCTTCGGCACAAGCCCAGCGATAAAGTACAATTACAAGAACCACGGAAACAAAGGGCAGACCTCGCAAAACTAACAAGCATTTACAATGCAACGGTTTCGCCTTTGGAAAAGTTTGAGCTATCGGCATTGTGAATTACAAACTTTTTATTTATGTGTTGGTTTTGAAAACAGATAAATAAATGGCATTGTCATTTACAATGGCAATAGCTTAATCTCTCGCAAATGCGATTTGTATTGCATTTTCAATGCAATAGGTCACGTATTTAAGCAAGTTTATGCTATTGACATTGCAAATAATTCGTTTTATTTATGTTTCAAAAACCAAAACATAAATAAAAGGTCTCACACTGCTGTCTCTCTCACACTGCTGACTCTGCCTTGAACACACCCACTGCTGTCTCTCTCACACACACTGCTGTCTTTCTTACAGACACTGCTGTCTCTCATACACAATGTCTCTCACACTGAAGGTGTGGGTTGTTTCCAGCTCATCCCGGCTCCCCAGGTTTAAAAAAAAAAATCTGATACGATATAAAGGGCTTTAATGCTTTTGGGTCAAGTTCCCGATATAAAAAAAAATGAACAAAAAAAAAAGTTGCATTACCACCTAAACAGAAAACTCGCTACTACTAATATATGAGGAGGACACTACCAATTCTAGTAAACAAAAAAAACACCAACGCTCCAATTTAAACAGAAAATACACCCCCCCCCTGCATGCAAATAGAAAACATACACGCTAATACAGCACACTTCCACTTATACGTAAACAGAGCACACACTACAGCTTGTATTTAACCAGAACACACACCACTTGATTGTGAACAGAAAACACACAACCACCAGAATGTAAAACAGAAAACACACAACCACCAGAATGTAAAACAGAAAACACACAACCACCAGAACGTAAACAAAATAAATACTGCCAATTGCGGCTAAACAGAAAACCCTACCATTTGACTGTGAACAGAACACTACCACTTGCACGTAAATAGAGGAAACACTACCACTGGCAACAAAATACAGAAAACACTACAACTCGCTTGATTGCCAACAGCAATCCTGAGGGCCCCGGGATTAAACACGTGCCAAGTTAGTGCTGGGTGAGTGACTGAGCGCAAAGATGGAAAAATGAGGGGATAGATGGGCTGCTGGACTAGTGGGTGAGAGCATGAATGGATGAACAAGGTCTAATAAGTACAACTCTCTGGGGTCTACCTTGTCCAGCTTTCTGGCGGTGATATTGCTATAGGGAGCACAACGAGAACCTGTGCAAAAGTACAGTCACCCAAGAACAAAGGGTACAACAGTCTCCTGAGGCAGATGTATATGAAACTAGATCCCCCAACAATAGTACCCATCAGCAGGGACACAAGGGACTAGGAACCACACATTTTCAAGGGGCAATTTGAAGTTGTGGGTATTGGTGTATATTTAAAAAGAAAAATATCATGGTCTGCAGGCCTTCAGCATAGCCAATTTAGTAATTCTAGAAGTACTAATGTTGTAATCAATCTCCAAAAGTGCCACTTGGTTGTAGCATGCAAGTACATTTTGGTTGTCACCAGAATCTCTATTAAACTTCACAAATTGCTTGTAATCAAGTGGTTGCCAAAGAGGACAACCTTTTTTCTTCTAATGAAAATTGATGCAAAAAACTCTAAAACCCCTAGGAGAGGCAACAAAGCAGCTCCAATGGGGTGAAAAAATAAACAAGAGAAAGGGCTGTGATGTGTTCTGTACTCTAGTGATGATGTAACCACTGTATCATCAATAAAATGCTGACAATGAATGGGGAGACGGATTCCAGTTGGAGATATCACGAAGAGCGGACCTTTGAGCAGCTTCTGGTGTGGATGAGGTCTCAGTTTTTTGCGAACCTAATAAAAAGGGTTTTGGACTTTTGCTGCTGTTGTAAAAGACTCAGTTGGATCCTAACAGATTGCTTTAAACCCTATCACCAATGTCGAATACAACTGCACAAAAGCAATTCTGGCTGCAGAGATGCCACACACTAGCAAGAAAAACATACACCTTAGTACCCACAGCATCAACCTACAGAAATCATGCCCTGGTGTGTCAAAAAAATTCAAACCCGGGGCAGAGAGGAAACTACAAACAAAGAGCCAGAAAACGTCACTTGCTGGTTTTAACGCTATATTAAACTATGTAATTATGTTTTACTAAATTTCATGGAAGTTAATAAAACTAAATTACTATTAGTCAAGCAAGATACGGCAAACCACTTTTTTTTGCTATTTTAACACCAAGTCATACCGCCTACATAACTGCTATGCAACATACCAAAAGCAAAAGAGTGGCCAGGAAAGAAAATGTCTCTGCGATACATTTTTGGGTCACAATTGTCTCCTGTATGTGAAAATGACGCAAAATGGCATAATGCAAAATTGAGAAGTTTTGCCTATTTCGCGTAATGCAAAATTCAGGAATTTCGCCATAGGGATTTCAATTTTGCCCAGGCTTAGCTTTTAACACCCTTGTTAAATTCTTAACTCCCATACAAACTTTTAAGTTTATGGGACTTGCCAAGCATTGCCAATGTCAATCATTTTGATTCCTCTATACTGAGAAGGTTTTCAGTAAGCTTAACTAACATGCAAAATAAGGGCAGCACGAACAGGTAAAAGGCAGGTGGTGATAGCAGCAGCTCAAGATTGTACAGAAATAGTTTATAAAAAGCCGAATGCGTACAATTTGGGCTGCACAGGAATGGCAGGCAGAAGTGCACACTTATTCAGACACAGAACAGTTACTCAAGTGCGAACTCCCTTGCATACAAAGCATAATAAATGCCTATGATGTGGAACTGCCGGCATCCACAGAGAGAGGGAAAAGAGAAAGGAAATAAGGAAAAGAGAGTGGAGGGTAGGAAAATAAAGCAAAGAATGAATAGAAACAGTAAGTAATAACGTGATTTAAAAAGAGACTGAAGTAGCATTGTCAGTGCAATATCTTGGTCAATGAGAATCCACACATGCACACGCACACACACACACAAACACACACCCATGCACACATGCACACACACACCCACACCCACACGCACATGCACGCACACACACGCATGCACACACACACTTTCTCTAAAATACATTTAAAGTGGTTTCTCACAAATTTTCTACTTTAAGTTGACATTTGAAAGTGAAAAATACCCCCTTTTGCTGATTTTGTCCTATTTAACTGGCCTTAACAAAGATATGCTGGCTACTCAGCTAAAATGTGCATAAGAAACCACAGTAAATTCGTCAATCGATGGCGGCCGTGATGTCAGCCGTGTAAGCTGGTGTTTGACTCCTCTGGTCCGTGACTATCCTCCTAGCTCAATTTCAATATTCCTTTCCCTGAGCACTTTAAAGGATAATATGTGTGCCAAAAGAACATGCTAATAGAGTTTTCTGTACTTTATGGCGCTTATCTGCCGATTGAACTACGTGAGATTGGGACTCACCGTTAAGCTGCTCTGGGTGTGGCGGGCGGCTCCTCGCTTCTATCTCCGCACACCTGGGTCGACACCCACACAACTCCACAACTCCACAGACCCGAGGAAGTGATTCCTGTTGCGAGCAAGACACCTCGCTCGACAACATGCCTCCGAAGCCCCAAACAAAGGCGGCTGGTGCAGCGTTGAAAGCCCGCGCCTCGGCTCGGGTGAACACAGAAGCTGAGCCTAAGGCGGCTGCCCCTGCAGATGCGAGTGCGAAGGGACGTCCGGCAGCTCCCACGAAGTCTCTCTCTCCAAACATGATTCCGGCGACACGGACGGCAGGAAACGTGCACAGGACAGCGAGGGAGGGGCAGGGAGGCACACGGAGGGGGCGGGAATGGACAGCGCATCTGAATTCACTTTCAGTGAAAGGGGAGGGAACGGGAAAAAACGTAACTCCGCCCTGGGAAAAAATCTCGGGAACGCCCCCGAATCTGGTCCGGCCTTGACGGACAGATCCGGCACTCAATGGCTAGCCTCCATTTATGGAGCTAGCCAATGAGAGCCGGGGGACGTTCCCGAAGTGCTTAGTGTCGACATAGGATTTCACCTGCGCTGAAAAGCTGCGCAGAGCGCAGCCTTTCGGCAGGCGAAACCCAAAAAGGGCACCGATGTTTAAGTAGAGTTGTCAAATGCGGACAAGTTATTTGCTAAAGCTCAACCACTCCCACCAGCGAGTTACATAGCACCAGGTGTAGGACTTAGATGGCCAGGAAATAAATATTTACCAGAATTCTGAGGTGTTCGAGAATTATTGCACCCCTCTGTTTTCCCTCGCGGATTTCTGCAGGTCAGAACTGCCAAAATGTATCAGTATAAAATGCTCGGGAAAAGGCAAAGTATGAGAATTTTGGTGCTTTGAACACGGACGGCATGTGGTATCCCACATTCCCCAGTTATGAGCTTGAAATCAGGGTAACAGCCAGAGCTGCAGGCTTTGGAACTGGGGCACCAGATTTGAGTCTCTGCGTTGGTTCAACATAATGTGATTCTGGGCAAATCACTTAAATTCTGCGTGCATGAAATAATGTAGCTGGTGCTCAGGTAAAGCGCTCCAATACCTTCGGGCGAGTTTACGCTATATAAAACTTCAAAAAAGCCACAACACTAAGTAAAATGTTTAAAATTTTTGCCCATGAATCGATCAATAATTATTTAAATTGCTTATTTATCGACAATCAGTGCGTTCCAGATAAACACTGCATTGCAAATAATTCCTTTATCCTTCAATGCACAGAAAATATACATCTTTCAACTCAACTGACAAATAATATCCGCTGAACCATGAGTTTCCGGTTACATAATTCACGTGCACATGTAAGGACCCAGCGCAAACACAACATGGACGGATAGTTGTTTTTGCAGGGTAGGCCACATTTGCGTGGAGTCGGTGGTCTTTCCCACGATGCCAGCCTGGCTTGGCAAGGATGCCAGAGGGGACCTGGCAGTGTACACAGAGGGGGTTGTCAGTTTGCAGTGGTGGGTTCCAGGGCACGTAACCGAAGACCAAGCGGGACAAAAGTATCCCCGGAGGTGGTGGGACTTATTGCCCAATAAATAAACAGCGAGTAATGTTTTGAAAGGTTAAGTACTGGTTTCTCTAAAGCTCTGGGGCAATATAATTAGAGCGTCCCTGCAGACGGCTCCAGGTCCCAACGGTTACTGTTCAAGCTCGGGAAGGTATTGAGGTAGCGAAGAGAAATTACATATCAGGGGGCAACAGGGAGTAAATTATATCTGTCAAGAGGGTGAGGAACCAGGGAAAAATACTGGGCCACAATGTAAAGCGAAATAGCCTGGGAAGTGAGCCGATTTTATGGATACTGATACAACAACGGTGTCTCCGGTTTTGAGACGGTAAACACCTCTAGTGTGATTGGCGCCTGGATAGAAACGGTAACAGTGCGTAAAAAAATACATCAAAGAAAGGAATGGAGTGAGGGGGCGTGAGCCCGCGAGTGGTCCGCGCGCAGCAAAAGTGAAAGTGATCGCGATCCAGATGGCACCTCGGGTGCTGAAAACAGCCGGCTGCGTGCGTGCACGTGCCCGCAAGCGTAGGCCAGCAAAAGTGTGTGGTAGCACTTTGAAAACCCCACTTACTAAATGTCTCGCAGTGCATGAGCTGGCTCAGGCGAGACCTAAAAAAGGAGACATGGTGAAATGAAACATGGAACCGAGGATCACACAAATTGGGCATGTGGGAACCAGGAATTGATCCTGGGTTTTTAGCATTGCTGACAAAAGGGCATTTCTTGTTTTCCTTCAATGGTTAATACTTTCTCTCTAAATCTTGGCAGATGAACGCTCTTATCGGTTGAAGCTCAAAGGTCTAAGGTGACCTTGAGCCGAGCCCAATCCAGGAACCTGGCACGAGATTGACTGCTCAGTGGTTTACCTATCTCTACTATCTGGGAAAGTCCCTTATGCGTGTCCTGACCTTTTCCAGCCCCCTCTCACTTTCACTCCATTAGTCAGGCTATGTTCTCCTTTGAGTTACGCTGCCCTTTCTGTGAAAATGTCCAAAACAAAAATGTATCTATACAAACATGCAAAGGGACGCGTACTGACATTAAAGTGACAGTAGGACAGCCCTCCTTTATGAAAAGGTTGAAATTGAACTGCCCTGAAAACATCCAGTGAGGTATTCATAAAAATAAAAATAAATCACACATTTTAAGCAAAAACTGCGCCATAAGAAAGTCGGCACAAGTAATATGGAACAGGGCCCATGTTCAGATCTCTTAGCAATACTTTCTAAAATGCCAAATCGTTTATGCGACCACACGCACGTGGATGCTACAGCCAAAAATCTATTTGCACCGGCACTTATACAAAATGCGCACAGTCGCAAGCGCATATGAAGACAGAGCGCAAAGTCAACATCACGGCACATTGGAAGACGAGTTTCCATAATGCCAACGGGTGCACTCTGGCGCACAGCCACAACTAGCACCAGCGCAGCCATGTGTAATACGGACCCTCGTGCACTTTATCTTCAAGAATATATTAATGCTGACCATAAGGGTCTTACACCAATTCTACATCAATATTTAATATATCAAGCATCAAACTCATTTTACCAAACAATGCGTCAAAGAAATGATATTGAAAGCTGCACAATATTTTAGCAAAACCTTTTTTGAAGTTACAATTTTTACTTTTGTATACAATTCATTTTGAAAGTAAACAATCACCAATCTTGCTTTCAGGCTTTAGTAGCATTATATGTAGCTTAATATTGTTACATTTTGCAAATGTGTACATAAAAACCCAATCAGTGTCATTTGATAGCCCTCACCCTAATGGTAAAGGCTTTGTTTTACTGAACCATATACATCGGAGACAACATCCCCACAGACATGAGAACTCCTCGGACTCAACCTGCAATCGAGAATGAAGTTTAAGATACGTCTTTTCAAAGAGATTTACCAGTCTGTTTGATATGAACTAACTTATTACCCACCTAACTGCAAACAAACCTAAATCGTACCGCCAGGCTATTGTCCACTCCAGCACTTTGTTGCCCCCCAGCTTGGTTGGCCAAGTCCACGTACCAATACACACATACTAAGTCTATGTAAATATGCACAGCATACATCATAACACCAGTTACTGTGCCTGACATAGCAAATGCTTATCACAAATTGCCAGAATAGCGATGTTCCCTTTGTCTAGCCCACATTTCTGAAATACATGCGCACAAACCATAGTTGCTGCAAAAGCGCTTCAGATTCAACTAGACAGTTGATTATTTTACCCAGCGTTTATCTTCTCTTCCCACTCCTCCAAAATGAAAAATCTGGGGTCTCCCTTTTCCAACCAAACCATCTATAGCATCTACAAAATTATTAGTGGCATAAGGCCCATACAATTGCATGAAACCAACAGAAGTTGGTGACTTCTCTCAGCCCAAAAGCTAATTTCTGACATGGAGATTTTTCACCAGAACAAGTGGAGAAGGAATTCTCTCTGAGGAAGAGGGCAGAAAAGAAGGCAAAAAAGAAATTGAGAGAACAGGGAGACACCAGACAGGGTCAAGTATAGTTAGATTTATTGTTCTTATTTATATGCCACATACTATGAAAATGCTTCTAGATGCTGGGATGCCTAGTTTTGTATAACCCACCAAGAAATTAAAGGAGTGTGTAAGATTTGCAATCATGCTGAAAAGTGATGGGCCAGCATACCAGGAATAGACCCAGGGAAGATAGGTCTTTATCATCCACGCCAAGGGGAAAAAAGCCAGAAGATATCACAAGTGCCTGAAACTTGAAATAATGGACTTTCAGCCTTTTCTCACTAGAAAGTGTATTCGAATCATTTGGGCCAGAGATGAGAAAATCCAGTTTCAATGATTACAACGTTTGACAGTGGCCAATACGTTATTTCCTGCAGATTTAAGAATTCTAGGTTGAGCGTGCACTTTATTAAATAACCACGAAATTTTCTGTGCAGGGACTGGTGGCCCTAGCAGACTAACTTGAATCATATATGCTCCTTAATCTTAAAACAGTGAAGATGACATTCACCACTGTAAAAGCGGTGGTGTGTCTGCATTATCAATCTTACACAAAGTGTAGCTAATGGAGAGAATTTAAACAGAGAACCCTAAAAGGGGGAGGTGAAATGATTGGGAAGTAAACTAGGAAAGTACAGAGGGATAAGACAGGCTAAGGTAGAGAACTGTTCAGAACACTGACGGAGTAAATAGGGAGGCTAACGTAAAGAACCTGCACAGAGTAAAAAAAAAAAAAAGGAGGATGGGGAAGATACCTACAGTGCATAGAGGAGTACGGATAGATGCTAGAAGAGGAAACTGGGGCACAGTAAAGACAAGGAGAAGAGGACATCAGAGGTGACTAAAAACATAGATGGTGACGGAGGAAGGCTAGGGAAAAGAAACAACCAAGCACAAACCGAGAGATAAGAATTAATGTAGAAGAGAGGGGTAGAGCAGAAAAAGAGAAAGGACGGAAGAAATCTAGGACTAAGAGTACAGTGGCTAAGGAAGAAAGCTGGAACAAAACAAAGAGAGGAAGGAGGAGTCTCGAAGAGATTGGGTGGGAATGGGACTGCACATAGCAAGAGAAAATAAGGGGAGATATGGAACCGAGGAGACAGAATATGGAAGAGAGTAATGAAAACATTGGACTAGAAAGAGGGGTAGAGCAATAGTAGAAGACCCCATCCCTCTTCTGACTTCTTCCTCCCCATCTTGTTCACATGCTATAAAGCCACATCTTAGGCACGCACGCTTGAATTGTGTGATGCTTAGATTATGTCACAAGAAACACGACACAGGTGTGAACAGTAATCTTGCTGTACTATCCAAGTCTATTTTTCAAGATAATTTACACTCACAATATACAAAACTTACAAAGTTCGTTGTTTTCGCAAATGCAGTTAATCTCAATTTACAGCATAATCTCAGATTATAACCCGAGATACTCACACATAAAGGAGGCAACAGAGCCTAGAATTCCAGTCACAAAAGTAGCCCCAGAAATGGGTTCCCTGCGATATTTTCGGAGTTAGTATTCATTGAGACTAGCTTGGGCCAGGTGCTCTTGTACAGCTGAGCACTGGTGAAAAGTGTTCTATACATGCATGCAAGTCACTGAGAGCCCCCGTGTCCCATGTCCAGCACATACCTGGATTGTGCCTCCCACCCCTGCACAAAGGGCGCGGGGGCCCATTATCCCCCTTGGCCTCCTACGTACCAGTGGCGTGTAGGTGGTCTCTGGCCAGCTCGAACAACCTCAGGTGCATGTTGGTAATGGGGTTGAAGGAGCCACAGGCCAGCAGCACCACCTCAGTCCGGTCATCAGACTTCTCCATCTCCGCTGGACGCAGTGCCAGGTGTTGTAGAAGGGTCTCGGTGACGGACCACAGTGCTGTAACAGGAAGCAGAGAGAAAAAAACAGTCACCTTTCTGACATGTAGAACATAATACATAATCCCTAACCTACAAACAAACAATTCAGAAGCCCGTGCCCTGTCGTACACGTTTAAATTGAGCCTTTGTCTTAAGAACCTCCTTTAGAAAACCACTGACACCGAGAGTCTAAACTTCGGTAGTCTTGGTATTATTAATATAATCTATTGCCTTGGTTGGTCGTAGGTACCACAAAGAGCGTGAAGTGATCGGGTGAAAGATTACCCTCCCAAACAAGGCGAGGACGGTGGACAGAGCCGGGTGGTGTCTCCGAAGCACGAGACCGTCAATCCGCAGTAATGGCAACACTGGGGAGTTACCGGCAGCGCGCGACCGCAATGGCATCATAGGCGGGCTCGCGCTGGGAGTGTTGCAAGAGGAAGCTCGCACATTAACAAAGACATAGCCTAGGGGCGGGTGTAACAACCTTGGCTGGGCTCTGCAGGTATTATAGTAAATGGTCAGGTTACGAGTTGCAAACTTTGTTTTTTCTCACGGTATTTTTTTATGTATATACGCAGAGCTTTTATATACATAGAGCCAGCATCTCCCAGTTTTACCCATGCGTAATGACAACTACTTTTCCAGGCGCTAAGGCTTTTTCCAATCCTTTTCTGGTTCGTACTTTAACCACTACAGCTGATATTCTCTGTTATTTCCTTACAGGTGCTGCTCCATGAAGCCAACTGCTCTAACTCAATGCACAAGATGAACAACCTGTTTCACGATGATCCATTACTTCATGGCTCATGCTGCTTGCCACCTGAGCCGCTGCCTGCCTCTCCAAGCCCGCTGCAGACTGTGAGTGCGCTGAGGAGTGTGACAGCCACGCCCCTCGTACCCGGATCTTTCCCTCGGGAGCCCAATCACTAGGGAATGCCCTTATTCCCTCCCTCATCCTCAGGACTGGGACCCCAATGGCTGTGTGATAGGGCGTGTCTGTCTCGCTTGCACGTCATAGGAAGGGGTCTCTGGTGGTTCAAGCACTCTTTCGGGGCACCAACACCCCTTGCCTATTCCAGCCTAGGTCCATTTGTTGAGTGCCTCCGTGGAGTTCAATGTGAAACCTGCAGTTCGCATATTCGGCGGGAGTGGACACGGACGGCGGGAGGGGGCGGGAGGGGGCGGGAGTGGACGGCGGGAGGGGGCGGGAGTGGACACGGACGGCGGGAGGGGGCGGGAGTGGACACGGATGGCGGGAGGGGGCGGGAGTGGACACGGACGGCGGGAGGGGGCGGGAGAGGACACGGACGGCGGGAGGGGGCGGGAGAGGACACGGACGGCGGGAAACGTGCACAGGACAGCGAGGGGGGGGCGGAAAGGCACACGGAGGGGGCGGGAATGGACAGACTTTCAGTGAAAGGGGAGGGAACGGGAAAAAACGTAACTCCGCCCTGGGAAAAAATCTCGGGAACGCCCCCGAATCTGGTCCGGCCTTGACGGACAGATGTCTGTTCCAATGGCTAGCCTCCATTTATGGAGCTAGCCAATGGGACAGGGGGGCGTTTTCCATTTTCCTTACTGGAATCAAGAGATTTCTCTGGAGGCGGAGCTAAGAGCTCCGCCCTCCAGCGAAACCTAAAAACGGATGCAAATAGAGTTATGAAGGAAGATCTCTGGGCCAAACTATATGCCGATGTCAAACACAATAACAGCGCCAGATTTTGGAGCACTATAAATCAATTTATCCATCACAATCATGACTGTATCTGTAGGAAGGTGGATACCTGACTATGGTTACCGTAGATTTTTTGCCTTGTGTTTAGATGGTTTTCGACTTAGTTGGCCTGGGATCCTGCTAATCAGGACCCCAGGCTATCTGCTCTCACTGTAAAATGGACTCCATGTACTCTAGGTACATCTCCAATTGGATATTGGGTCACGTTATCAGCCCCTGTATAGTGTACCATAGATACCCAGGGCATAGGTGCATCCAAGGCCTACCTGGGGCTGCAGCATGTATTATGCCACCCCTGGCTGGCCATCCAAATTGACACAACTGGCTGATCACTCAGCTGGGGCAAGGTTGTGTAATCACCCCTTGCTTAGGTATAGTATCCCTATAACTACCTTATATATAGACACATAGTAACCTATAAGTTACTCCTATGGCAGGCCTTAACAATCCTGGAGGTAGAGTGCTTGGTTATGTGTGAGATGGTGCTCTAGCATGAGCTGAGCCTGTCTGCAGCTTATGGAACCATGTCCTTATAGCTGTTCTATGATATTGCCATACCATATACTAAGTGCATTATAATCCTCGCGGTTGAATGCTAACTTTGGTTTGGCTTTATCTAAACATGTCATGTAAGGTGGCATACACTTTGGAATACTACCCCCTCGCCAATTCTGGTGACGGGGGTAGCATTCCACCCTTCTAGAGGGAGAAGACATGTTAGTTCTGACTATCCCGGTTAAAGTTAACCAGAGCCCCAGCATCACAAAATGGATGCTGCTGCCACAGACACAAGTCTGACCTCCTGCTGCTGGGAGTCCTTCCAGTCATGGAGGTTTGAACAATAGGTTTCCTGCCTGGAGAGGAGCGAGCACCACCCCAGACAGGATTTTGTGTATTGGGACAGGGAGGGCTGAATAGAATGAGACATGCCTGGGGCACACTAGATGCTCCATGCATACCCCAGTTCAAACCGGTTGCTGGGGCACTCCAGCCTCAGCTCTGGCGCGAAACTGTAACCCCCCTTCCTGGTCCCACCTACCGGCGTAGCTAGGGGGTGCGGTGGGGGGGGGGGTCCGCCCCAGGCGGCACCGATTTTGAGGCGGCCGCGGGTGTGCTTCTGGCTGGCGCCGCAGAGGGACGTTACATCCTGTTGCCAGAGCGGGTCTGAGAAGTTGTGGAGAAAAGCTAAAGTGGCAGGTGGCTAGTGGTTTGCAGGCGCCGCTGCAGCAAATTTATTTAGTTATGGCACTTGCAGTCAGTGTTGCACTACCTGCTGCAGGCAGCTTGCACGTTGCACCAGCCCCGTCCGTGCTAGCGCATGCCGTCGCAGTTTTATTTACCCTCAATTAATACCGGAGCCCAGCCGAGGGAGTCGGAGAGGACAGGAGTTTGTAATCTGGTTGCAGCTGCCCGGACTGTGCCCACTTGTATTCAAGACGGAGGTCTGGTCTCACAGGGCCCTGTTTTCCGGACGTATGTAGGACAGTATTAATATCATGTCTTTTAGGCCTGGTTGAAACACGATATTTTCAGTGGTGCTTGTGCTAACAGCGTCGCTGATATCAAACTCTTTCTACCGCGCATTAATTATGCCGTCTGAGATTCCTGAATTGTCTGTCACCAGGAAAGCCCTATAATTACTTTTTTTCTATTTCTCTTTGCCCGCAGAACCCGTTTTTGGCTGACTGAGTAAATAATTTGATGTTAGGCAATGCTCATTAGTGCCTACTTAAATTACATTGTTATCAATGTGTAAACGGTGGTCAAACAGTCTCTGGCCCACTGTTGTATTTCCTTTAACCATAACAAACTGAGTGACCACTGGACACAAAAAATACCAAAGTCAGTTATGGTTTTCCCCTATCAAATAAATAAAGCATGTGTTTCTCTGATGTTTGAGTTTCCGTGTCTAAGATTTCTTAATGCCAAAAATGCTTGCTGTCCATAGCTCACAAAGCAGGCTGTTTGGAGGCAAAGTCAGGAAGGCGAGTTTCTGTTCTTCCTCAGCTCGACATCACAAACTTCTGTCACTTGTCATAACACTTGTCATTCATGCACACTCAGTCTACAGGCTCTGCATTCTGAAGTTCATCTGATCTCTGCAGCATGTGCTTATGCCCACCAGGCCAGTGATTTCAGTCAGTTTACAGTTAACGAGATATGGTTTTCTTAATTTACATTACATTTCAAACTGAGACTGGGAGTTAACTTGTTTCATGCAGAACATAAACCAAGCCTATTCTCAAAACTGTTTTTTATGAGGATTGGCTGTCAGTTACTACTTTTTACTATGGTAGTGACCTTCCCTTTTCTGGTACATTACAGCAGTTTTAAGATCTTCTTAGAGTTTCTTGTTGCTCAAATGGGTGTAATATATATGTTTCCATCGTCTTCACTTCTTGGTTTTGTTCGCGAGAAAGTGTCTCTCATATTTGTTGAATGTCACTCATAATTACACTGAAATGATGAAAATGACACACATAAGCAATCTGAAACCTTGGCAGCTATGGAGTCCAGTGTCGAATTGCCACTGCCCGGGCCAGTAACCTGTGATACCAGACAGAATGGCATCATTAGAGCACTCCCAGGGAGCTCCTATGCACGAACCTGAAGTAGTGTCGGCTGCTTTGCTAGAGAACATGCTTATGTCCTCGAACTGCTTACTTTTGCACACTGGGGGAATCATAGCAGGCATATTTAATGTTGGTGCTTCTGTCCGTGAGAGATACAGAGCAGGTCTAGCCAGGAGTTGGTGGAAGGTGGCAAGGCAAGTTCACAAAAAGCCCCCCCCTCGCAAACTGTGTGAGTCCTATGCATCTGCAGGCAGGACAGCTAGGAGGGCGTGGTATCCAGTGTGCTCACCGTCCTTTTTCCCCACCACCCCCACCCCAACAAGGGGCGGCAATCTGAGGGTTAGCGCCGGGCACCACAAGCTCTAGCTACGTCCCTGGTCCCTCCCATAGGAGGGACCTAGTGAGCAATCCAGCCCCCTTTAGTTGTATAAAGGTAGGAGCTGACCCAAGAGACTTTAGATTTATCCTGATGAAACTTTGAAACAGAACTCTGGACCCTTCGACATTCATACCGACTTGAAGACTGAAGAATCTCCCTTGTGGCCAAGGAGTGACCACCCTGGGAAACCAGGCACCATCCAGCAACTCGACGACTTGCTTTGTCCCCGTTCCCGGCGTAACTCGAGCGCAGAGCATGACAAGACCTCAACTCCAGGACTCCTCTGACCCGACTCCAGCACAGCTGAGCTCCGTGGAAGGCGTCGGAATCCGTGGAACCAGGCAACTTGGAAAGTCTTCAACTTGCTAACAGCGCAGCTCCTGAGGCATCCTCAAAGCTGTGCACTGGGGACTGAGACACCCCGACACCGAGCTCCACCTGCACCGAACACCAGCCCTCCACACTCCACGAGATCTGCGTGGGGCCCTTCTGCTTGTTTTCTGCTCGACGCAGCCCTGTGACGATGATCCTTTTGAAATTCCATCATTGGTCTGGTTGCTCCAGACTGGCACTTGCTTCCCTGAAGAGGTGAAGTACCTCAGACCCTCCTGGTCTGTGTAGGAAGGTGGATACCTGACTATGGTTGCCCCCAACTTTTTGCCTAGTGTTTTGCTGGTTTCTGACTTAGTTGGCCTGGGATCCTGCTATTCAGGACCCCAGACTTCCTGCTCTCTCTAGGTACATATCTATTGGATACTTAGTCATCTTATCAGTCCCTGTACAGTATACCTTAGGTATCCAGGGCATAGGTGTACCCAGGGCCTACCAGGGGCTGAAGCATGTATTATGCCACCCCTGGCTGGCCATCCCAAACTGACACAACTGGCTGCACGACAGCTGGGGCAAGGTGGTGTAATCACCCTTTGCTTTAGATATAGTATACCTATATCTAACCCTAAAATGGACACATATATTCCTATCAGTCAATCCTATGGCAGGCCTTATCGATCCTGAAGGCAGAGTGCTTGGAATTATGTGAGATGGTGCTCTGGCATGAGCTGAGCCCGTTTGCAGCTTGCGGAACCAAGTCCAAATAACTGTTCCATGATAACGCTATACCATATACTCTTAAGTGCATTATAATCCTCGCGGTCAAATGCTAACTTTGGCATAGCATTATCAAAACATGTCGAGTAAGGTGTCATACGAATTGGAATACTAACCCCTCGCCAATTCTGGCGACGGGGTTAGCATTCCACCCTTCTAGAGGGACACGACATATATGTAACTGTGAACCCCGGTTAAAGTCAGACACAGCCTCAGCTCCACAAAATGGATGCTGCCACCGAGACACAAGTCTGCCCTCCTGCTGCTGGGATTCCTTCCAGCAACGGAGGCCTGGACAAAGGGTTTCCTGTCAGGGGCGGTGCTAGCACCATCCCAGACAGGATTTTGTGTATCCCAGGTAGGCAGGGCTGAAAGGAAGGTGACTGCAAGTGGCACCCCGGTGCTCACTGTGCATATGCCGGCTCAAACCAGTTCCTGGGGCACCCCAGCCCCTGAGCTGGGGAGAGACCGGACAAAGGAGAGGGGTGTAACCACCCCCCTTCTGGTCCCACCCATAGGGCAGGACCTAGTCGCGTGCCAGCCCCTTTTCTTTGGATAAAGGTAGGAGCAGGCCCCCTTCCCAAATTAGATCATCTTGAAACTTGAAGTACTTTCCACGAAAGGAACTCTTGTCATCTCTGAAGACTCTCCCTTGTGGCTAAGGAGTAGCCACCCTGCACCAGCAGGCACCATTGAAGCGCTTGCGGTTTGCTGCACGTCTATCCTCCGGATCAAGACTGCCCAGCTCGACGAGACCTGGATTCCCTGCCATCTCTGACCTCTACCTACATCATCCAGCCCAGCTGAGATTCGTGGGTGTGACGAGACCCGAGGGACCGGCCATCTTCAAGACCTGCACGACGCTTCACCAGCACGACCCCCAAGAGACCCTCGAGTAAGTGCATTGGGGTTTGAGGAGCCCTAACCCTAAGCAGCTCCAGCACCGAAGTCCAGTCCCCCAGCATCCACGGGGTCTGCGTGGGCCCTTCTGCTTCCTTGCTGCTTGCCACGTTGTCCGGTCACTTGCCCGTTGGCTAGTGACACTTTTGACGAGGTACCACGACGTTTTCACCGCTGGTCTAGGTCCCCTAGACTGGCCCTTGCTTCTTGTCCAACAAGAAGTGCCCTGGACCCTCCTGGTCCACTCCAGACGCTATTTTGACTCCACCGCGTGGGCTTGCCTTTGCCAAGGTTTGTTGCTCAAATCTTGAGTCCAGCATCGCCGACAGTAGACAGCTTCGTGGGACAGCTCGCACCTCCAGCCTGGACGCCGACAACGCCTCCTGGTCCGTGTGACTGCAGAGTCCAGCGTCGCCCACTCACCTGGTCGAGGTGACTTCATCCGGTGCCATCCTGGTGCCCACCTAATCACTGGCTAGTGATTAAGAACTAAGTCCCCACTGCTTTCAGGTCGTCTCCTTCACTGATCCAGCCTTGGATCACACCGAACTTCTTCACTGGTCGCCTGCCAGCAACTTCTTCTTTCAGGCTCCATAGACTACAACGAGGATTCCCGACGTCACTTGAACCCTATGCAGCCGCAGCCCCTGGGCTAGGTAACTCGAGCATTTCGGTGCTCCAGCACAGGTTCACTCTCCTAGTGTCCAGATCCTTTTTCGTTTTTAGTCTACCTAGTCGGATTCGTCCGGAAACAGTAACTTTAAGAACTGCTAGCATCCATAGACTTTGTCCCGCATCCCGCGTAAGAGTTCCCACTCTGCACCCGGGTTCCCTAGGCCTCCTGCTCCTAACCTGAGGGTTCAGTAAGGTAGTCCTAGCGGTCCTGAAGCCTCTGGATCGTGTTACGCACCTGCTAGTGTTTCGCATTCCACTTTTAGAGTATATTGTTTTTCGTGCCCCTCGGGCATTTGTGTAAATTGTGCAACTTATAGTATTTTCGTAAGAGTTTTGTACGGTGCTTAGCTCCCTGACTCATAAAGAGTTCAGGGTAGACTTGTTATTAATAAATATCTTATATTTTTATAACAACTTGTGTGGTGTCCTTTCACTTGGTGTTCAAGGGGTATATGTGATGGTAAAACAGCTGGCTTAACACGCCCTCTAGAGTTTAGCCTAAAGACTGCTCTTGTCCACGCTACTAGGATAGCTGGTCTAATAAGGTTGACTTACAACCAATCATCAATAAGGGTTGTTTGGTATGATACAAAGTGATCACTAGAATAGTGAGCACTATATAGCAGGCCAACTTCTCACAGTCTGCACCAGAAGCTCCTTGTGTATGCCTTTGCTTAGGCTTGTTGGCTCCAATCTTGAAGTCGACCCCTCCATCTGGGACAACCTTCGTGGGACAGCTCCTCTCCAGCACCTGGTCATCCTCGATGCCTCCTGGTCAGCGTGGCTGCAATGACATGCTTCACATCTGCACCTGATTGCTCTTCGACGACGTCTGGTTCCTCCCTGGTTCCACCCGGTCACTGGATAGTGACCTAGACTCTGTCCCCTCTGCTTTCAGGTCCTCTTCATCCTAGATCCACCCTTGGATCCACCCGGACATCTTCCTCCTGGTCGCCTGCAGCATCTTCTTCCAAGGCTCCATAGGAAACCACGAGAAAACCCGACACACTTTGACACCTTTGCACCCGCAGCCCGCGGGTGAGGTAACGCGAGTACTTCGGTGCCCCTGTAGGGATTGACTATCCTAGTGTCTAGTTTGGTTAGTTGTGTAATCCTAGTTAGACCGGAAGTGTCCTAAATCTTCATTACTTACCTTTTTAAGTTCCCATTGACTTTTTATTGACTCTCGCGTGAGTGTACTGACTCTGCACGCGCCGCCTGTGGGCCTCCTACTCCTAACCTAAGGGTCAGATAGTGTAGCCCCAGCGATTCTCTAGGCCCTAGGCCTTCTCCTTTCCCAAGTCGTAGTTTTTATACCACTTACTTAATATATGGTTTTACGTGCCCCTAGGGCCTAACTGTAAATTGTGCTATTTAAAGTATTTCTAAGTGTAACTTGTTATGTGCTTTTGCCTCTGACCTCATAAAGAGTTCTGAGGAGTATGTTAGTGAATAAATACATATATATTTTATATATATCCTGTGTGGTGTCCTTTCATTTGGTATTCAAGGGGTTACATATGGTAAAACAGCTGGCTTTACACGCCCTCAAGAGTCCTTTAGCCTAAGACTGTTCTGTCCACGCTACCACTGGGATAGCTGGTCTATAAAGTTGACTTACAACAATCACCATAAGGGTTGTTTGGACTGATGCAAGGTAATCACTAGAACTAGTGAGTACCATATACCAGGCCAACTTCTCACAGTATCTCCTCGAACATTACAGAGGAAGTCTTGGCAAAATACCCCAGGTCCCATTTTCAACAAGGTACTGAATGCAGCAAGCAGTGTCAAGCATATCAAAACGAATCAGACTGCCAAACGACACTCAAGGCCTGGGCCGAAACCAACCTTGCCGACTCTGGAAATTAGGGCCAGACTTACCGATTGAAGATTTCTGAACGATTCATATAGACGCCATCAAACGGCAAATAGGAAAGGGGAGAAGAGAAGGTGCTCCCGGCCCAAATGGAATGCCACAGGTACTATACAAACAGGAGGACATTTTATGGGCAGAAGCACTTGACCCTCTCTTCAGAGAAATTAGAACGTTGAACATCTTGCCTATCTCATGGAGAGGATAAATTATTTCCCTATTCCACAAATCTGGTGAAAAGTCGGAACCACAAAATTACCGATTAGTGGCATTATTAGATAACAAAGATACATTTTTCGCTGGTTTGTTATTGGAGGACCTCCAGGCATGGGTGGAAGAAAAATCCGCAATTCCCCTACAACAGACCAGCTTCGCAAAATCAGTCAGGACAATAACTAACGTATTAAGCATGGCTATGCTTATGGTCAAGGCTGACTGAGGCTACACGGACCTCTCTATACCTATGCTTTATCAATTACAAGGCTGCTTTTGATCATGTCAATCGTATCAGACTCTGGTCCAAATTGCATAGCGGGGGAGCTGCTTTAGCCCCTACTTAGTTTGATAATAAATCTGCATACGTACACGTGGCTACAGGTGAACCTGGGCAATGGAACGTTCTTGTTGAGGCGCATACCCACGGAAAAAGGGTTGAAACAGGGCTGTGTTTTAGCACCCACTCTTTTTAAACTGTACATAGCTGATCTAGTCCCGCTGCTAATCAGTTGTAATTCACATGCCCTGAAACTAGGAGACATTTCACTACCCTGTCTCCTCTATACAGACGACATAGTCCCTGATCAGCAAAACAAAAGTAGGGCTACAACATCTCTTAAACACAATGCGGGACTTCTCCCAAGCAAATTATCCAACGATTAATCTGGATAAAAGGAGAACAATGATAGTCGGAAAAAAAAGTCAAAAAACTGCAGCCTGGTTCTGGGGAGATACCAGAATAGAGGATACAACAGAATATAAATATCTTGGTGTGAAGCTGGATACAGGCTGCCGCTTTTTGGCACAGATGAACAGCATAAGGCATAAAGGACTAGCACTTGCAATCGCCCTAAAACATTAAACTCTAAATTAACTGGCCCATCGATCCTGCTGCTCGTTGAGGTGGCTCGGGCAAAACTCTTGCCAACAATCACCTACGGTAGCGAGGCACAGAAAGACAGGGACACGGAAATACTTAATGCCACAGTAACAACAGCATATAAGGTCATGTTTGAGCTGTCACAATACACTAAGCCTGCGCAAATTAGACTTAAGTTTGGCATTCTGAAAAATCATTTGCTAGACAAGGGACCTTTATCACTGCATAGGACAAAGTGCAAAAAGCTCATCGGGGAACGATAAAAGCTGAGTTACAATTGCATGCCTCATTACCAGCTGCGGAATATCTACATAGCAATCTACATAAATTGGGGCTGAACCAACTTTGGTAAACATCAACAACCACCCTAACCTTTAAAAAATTAGTGTGGACGACAGTGAAACTCCTCTCATAGCCGGAGGAAAATACAGCACTATCAAAGAGAGCCCACGGATGGATGACCCTGAATACATACACGAAGCCGGGTGCCAAAGCTTATTTTGACCTGGGATACAACAAAAATATAAAAAAAATGTATGAAATATAGATTTGGACTCCTCCCCTGTGTATATCATCTTCCACCCTGGCTATGCAATAGAACAGGCTCAGTGTGCCGCTTATGGATCGGCTCGGGAAGACCTGCTGCATTTACTATATCCTGTAAAGAACTCCTCAAAGAATGAAATAAATTGTTGAAACAACTTTTCAATAAATGAGGGATTCGCACCAGGAGGCAAGCTCTGTTGGCTAGCTTTGCACCTAGTGATCAACAATTGAACTGCAGAGCAGTAAAGTATGTGAGACTGTGCTCAAGCAAAATGCCAGAAATGCAGACATTAGGCAGTTTGAGGATACTTCCAACATATAACTCAAGCTGATGAAGTCACTTATGCTGCAACATCTGCTCAAAATTAGCTAGCTGTTTTAGCATGGTTTTTGGATATAAGAAACATGAAGGAATGAGTTTTATATATGTATATGATAGTTTTTAACTGAACACATTTTTTGTATTGCAACGGTTTTAATTAACTATGTAAATAAACTACTTGACTTGACTTGAAGTAAACACACTCTCTCTGGGTCTCCATTGAAATGCATTGGTTTTTATAGCGCCACTTGAGAGGAGGACCGTTAAACCCAACAGATGGTAAAGTAAACAAACCTAGCATCAGATTCCATTAGCTCTAAAATTGAATCTACACAAATGACTCTGCTGTGGGCAGCAATGCACATTTTTCAGAAGGAGCCTAGGGAGAGCCACCATCTCTAAACTGGCTAGTGACAAAATCAAAACAGCCAAGCCTAAAGCCTGTCTGGGTCTAGGCTCAATAACCAATCACAGGCTAGAAGAATCAACAGACCAACCAATCAAATGATATGGTGTTCACCTTGGGACACAGCTACCACTCGGAGTATGTTCTCTTTTTTTTTAACCTTACTAATTAAACTTGGACATTTAAATTCATGATTCGAGAGGGGTGAGTTTGATTTTCTACAGAAAGTTCACAAGTTACCAGCGGGACGCAGACACCACACCTGGAACACCCCTGCATTCCTCTCCATGCTTTGCGCTGTGAAGTCCAGAGACCAGTACCTTTGAAACTCAGGACTCTTTTTGGGATAATAGCGCAGGGATCCATATGCGTTGCTGACATCTCTCCTCTGGCGTTGGAACTCAGAAACAGGAAAACACAAGCATTTGCAATACAATAGGTCTCACATTTACTAGAAACTCTCGAAAATGCAAGACCTATTGCAGTGCAAAAGGTTGTTTGCAAAAGCGCTCCAGTATGAGCTTTCACTTAAAGGGTGGCTGGGTCCTTTTCTTTTGATGAGCCGTGTCTAAGAAAAGGGGCACTGCCGCCATTGAAGTGATGGCGCTGCAGGGGCGCTTTTACAAACAAAAATAGAAAAAATTGGAAAAAAAGCATGCAGCCAGGTTAGGTGCCATAAATGAACCAAAGGCGCAGCCGCCATTACTGTGTGCTGTGCTATGGAAAAATATATGAAGCCTTTTTTAAGAGATCCCGTCCTGCCTGTTTGCGGGCAGGTCAAACTCATTTAACAAAATAGTGCTTTGAAGTTCTAACTAAGCCCACCGAGCAACAATACACGTAACAGGGGGTGTCGCCATGGAGGTTACTTCTGAGTTTAAGCAAGTAAGTGGGAGAGTGAGACTTGAATGCTGAGTGATAGCCTAAATCATAGGCGATGTGGGAGTAATGGACATTGATTTGCAGCGGTGTAGATAGATTGAAATACTGAGTGAGGAACCGCCACGATCGAGAAGGGGTGCAGTGAGTATAATTGCTTGTCCTTGCTTGTTTTCAGACCCGGTATGACAGTAGTGTATGAGCCCACATGAGGTACTCACAGTGGGAGTTTTCCTCAGTGTGACGAAGTGGAGGGCTGGTACGAGCGACTTTGGCTCCCACATAGTAATGACAATAGGTAGATTGTTTTATGATGTGTGCTCTTCTTGTGAAAAATGTGTTTCAGTAATCATGCTGTGTTTCTTTTTTCTTTTTACTTTTTAGGTCGAGGACCGGAAATGCTGGCTGGCCAGCTTCCGGTCGGAGATTTAATGATTTTGAGTATGGGGCTTGAACCCGCCTCTGTACTCCACCTCTCCTCCATTGGCTGGCTTCCTAAACGGAGGCCAGCCATTGGAGGAGAGAGGCATCACTCGAAACAAGCTCCGTCTCTTTCGGATTCGGGGGCGTACATTTTGCTGCTCTTTCGCCAGTGACGTCACCCGTCACTCAAAACAACAAATACACGCCCCGAATCCGAAATTTGCGGAGTTTTGCGGCCGCCATTTTTTTTTCTTCACCGATTTCCAAGTAAAAAAAATGCCTCCTGCGGGTCCGATCTAAGCCGTGTCGGACGATTCGTTGAGTCTTTCGGTTGGTGTCAGTAGTTAGGTTCGGATCTGCGGTTCCTGGGCTCATGGCTACCGCGTGCTCAGTGTCATTATTTGTGGCGGGCCTGAGTCTTGAATTCGATGTTTTCTCGTGGAGTGTCCGCGTGTGTGACCGGTCGCTGCCTCCTTGACTTCCAGCCGCGACAGATGAACAGAAGGGGCCTACGGCCGGTGGATGTTTAACTCGTCCGCGTGTCTTTAACGTAATCTAAATACCAATTCACCTCACGCATTGATTACTCCTTGCTGACTCTACCCTCCCCGTACAACCTTTTAACAGAGGGGTGAATTAGATACGCTTGAAATGATCCTCCTTAGTTATAGTAGAGAAAGCAGTGATACGGGGCGGCGCAGCCAGACCAATGGGTTAAAATATCGGTCTTACTCCTCTAGAAAGCAAAACTTAGTATTCCCTGCGCGGGCTGTTGCTGTGTTTAATGAGGCTGCGACGTTTTAGTCGCTTCTTGGCAAAAATGATATGCGCGCTCAAAACATTTTTGGAAAGTCTTCTTTATTTTGTGCTATCTTCTAAAACTATTTTGGAAGCTTTGGTCTAAAAAAATATGCACCGATAAACCTTGGGTGTCAAGTTTTATGTAGTGCATTGATGCAGTTTTAAAAAAAAATATTGAATCGGGCGTGGGTCCCCATTTGACGGTTGCGGTAGTATTGATAAGCCTGCACAATCTGTCTTCCACGTCGTGAGTTCACAGATGTGTAGCTATCGGTGGTGCAGTGGTACCGGAGTCGAAAGTTACGAAAAGTATGAAAGTGCTGCTGGTTCAATTTATCAGCCCACTGCCGCCGATTTAGAACGGGTTGGGTTTTCTATGGGTTATGTAGACAAACGTTAATGTGTCTTTACATTTGCTTGGGTTTATGCAACTTCGTTCCTTAACGTCCGATGATTAAAGATAGTTGTCACTGCTGTTCACTTTATGAACCACTGTGATTACTCTACAACTCGACGAGGACGCGTAAAGATGTTGCAAATATAATACCTTCTAGCAGGCGTAATGGTGCAGATGTACCCTCAGTGGTGCAGGAGTTGGTGAATTGTCACCTAGTGGTGGAGCTAAACAGGAAGCCATGGTCTTTCTACCCCCACCTCCTCCATTTCTTAAACAAGCGCCCCTTGCTTAGAGCAGAGTAATATCGGGCTCATTCTTCAGTTTTTCATTTGAAATGTAGGCATTTAACATGCTAAAACGGCGACCGGAGTTTAGAGCTGGGGCATCTGATTACTAATTTTGCAAATTAAGTTTTTGCTTTTCAAAAGTAACATGCATCACTATTCGTAAATATTATTGTTCCTGGAAGGTAAAGTAGTTATAATTCCAATTAGTGGCCAAACTAGGCTGCGTTGTGGGAATTTCAAGTATAATACCCCAAAGTAAACATGTAATATTTAAGGGATAACGTGTAACATGCTTTGATTTTTCTTTTTTATGGTTCTGGTGACATCTACAAACCATCACCAGTACTCCCCAAAGGCAGTGTTAAACAGTCACCTGTTATGTATCTTGTCTCAAGTTCGTCTCTAAGTATGGGCGGATCTAGCGGATCTCGCGTACGCGAATTTGCGTATTTACGGATTCGCAATCCGCAAAATCCGCGAACTCTCGCGGATGTTCGGATTTTTGTGTTTTTTGTGTTCGCGAGCGTTCGCGAGGATTTGTGGACCATTTCGCAATTGCGAACTTACTTTTCGGCTCGCTGCGGCCGCGACTACGTTGTTTCTACGTCTGGTTTATTATCACAGGTTCACAGCACCCTCTGTTTCACCACTGCCACCCTCTGGTACACCCATGCCACCCTCTGGTACATCCTCACTGCCACCCATTAGGTTTGTTTATAACTGTAGATTATGGGGGTGAAAAAAAGCAAGCACACCTGCCCTGCTTCAACTGCCATGAATTAATGTGGGGTTGATTAATGTGTCAGTGATTTTGAAACTTCCAGTCTTGGCTGGCACCTGCTTCCTTCCTTATCTGTAATTTGCTTTCTGTTGCAGTGAAAGCAAGCACACCTGCCCTTCTTCAACTGCCATGAATTAATTTGGGGGTCATTAATGTGTCAGTAATTTTGAAACTTCCAGTCTGGCTGGCACCTGCTTCCTTCCTTATTTGTAATTTACTTTCTGTTGCAGTGAATTTTTTTTTCACAGGACCTTTATGGTCTACTTGTAGCTGTTCTATGAGCCTGCTGTTTGGGTCATAGCAGGGTCATAGAATAGTTGCAAATAGGCAACTGAACTCTGGAGGGGCCCCTCAGGAAGCACTAGAGTGAATGGTTACTAATGTTAAGTTTGAACTTTTGCACCTGCTGATTGCTTTCAGTTTAGCAAAAATCGTTTTTCTACAATTTCGCGCCATTTGCGGGGCGCGAATCCGTGCGAGATCGATTTCGGAAGCCGCAAATACGTGCAAATACACTATTTTGTTTTTTGCGGCGTGTATGTTCGCGTGATTTTTTGCATGTTCGCAAGGCGCTTGTAGGAATACGTTTGCGAAGTTACCCTAGCGGTCGTACACGGGCGCGGCCATCTTGTTTGCGTGACGTAATTCCGTTTCCGGCCGCTATGTGTAATCTCGCAAAGTGTGCTGCTCGCTAGTACAATTTCGCGCGTGATCGCGAGGAAAATCACGCGCGAACTTACCCACGCAGTCGTGAACGGGCGCGGCCATCTTGTTTCTCATTCATTGCTATGGTTTTGGGCATGCTTTCTGTATCCTCTCTGAATCTCTGCCATCCTTTGCTTGTTTGAAGTTTTTTTGATCTACTTTTACTTATTATCTATCCCTCTATTTTTCTAGCTCTATATTTTTGTGTTTTCTGCTACTTTTTGTTAATTTTAAACTACTTTTTTAAACTCTTTCCTTTTCTTCTTCCCTATTCTATTTCTTCTTTATTATTTAACTTCATTTCTGCCCAGACCATGGTATAGGGAGCTGGGAAGCACCCTGAGAAGGGCAAGGGTCCCGCACCCCGTGCCCGGCTCCCGTGCGGGCATTTGAGGGGGGAGCTAGTGATGCCACGGGAGATCTTTAGCGCGGAGGAGGTGGCCGCACTCATATTCCACGTCCAGCGCCGCCTCCCCAAGACCATCCTGGGAGGCGGCAAGATCGCAACCGGCTATGGCATCCGGGAGCGCCGGAAGCAGTGGGAGAAGGTGTGCCGGGCCATGTTTAAGCTCTCTGGGGTCCGGCGCACCTATAACCAGGCCACCCACCGCTGGACGGATGTCATGGACCAAGAACGCGACTTGCTGGACGCGCTCGGCGTAGAGGTCCCCGGGCTTGGTGAGTAGTAGTAGCTATTTCTAGCTATTTCATCACTACTCTGTTTTATCCGGCTCTGTTATTTGCAAATCTTTGTTCTTTACCAAGAGCAATAATGCTGCCGATTACATTGTAGGTAAATTATATTTCAAAATCTTCTATGCATTTCAGGTGCACTGCTCTCCTTCTCAGTAGCCTTGCTTGCTACTATGCTTATTTGTTTTGTATTTTGTGTTCATTTCATTGGCCTGAGAAATTATGTATGAGTGTAGTGTAAAGAACTGCGTAATGCTAGACACTAAGGGTCATATTTTCAATTGCCGGCGCATCCCTGCAAAGTAGCAGGGATGCGGCAGTAATTGTGCGCCATGCCACCACCACCACCCATGGGCCCAAAACGTCACAGAAGCCTTACGCATCTGTGCCGTAAAGGCGGCGCATTGCTGGAGTTGCGTGCCAACGATGGCGCAGCTCCAGCAATGCTCTGGGGTGCCCTATCTCCCCAATGCTGCATCAAGCCGTACGTCGGCTTCAAGCAGGCGCAGTGTTTCAGTCACGCATCATTGTCCTAAAAGTGACTGATTGACATCTTGTAGATTTCCCTCTGCCACTTTTATGATTCGTTCCTGCGCAGGAACGCCCTCCCTTGCGCCGGAACGCCCCCTGATGGCGCAGGGCTTTACAACGTGATGCATCTCCCATATGCGTCATTTTTTTTTTATATACGCCGCACCATGGCGCCTCTTTTGTTCTGCCGCTGCATCACAAAAGTCGCGCAACAATGGAGGAAAATGAGCCGCAAGGGAATTCTAAATCAGCCCCAACAGACTGAAGTCCAGTACTTCCTTTAGACACATGAGAAGAAATAGTGGTGGTGGTCGGTGGATTGATAGTTTGAGTATTCACTGATCTGCAAGCACGAAGGACTTTGTCTGTCACTTCGCGTGCTGCGGACTGCTGCCTGCCAGGCCTAGGCAAACCTTTTTAGTAGTCTGTTTAGTGAGTTACATAGGAACTTTCAAAGTCAACGGTCCGCAAATCAGGCAATACGAATAACGTAGTATACCATATGAGATTGGTCAATATATCCTGTGGAATAGTTGTCTATCTATTTGCTATTTCTCCAAAATATTTTGTTATTGTTCTTTTGAAATGTTTGATTTGGTTGACAAATCTCATCCATGTTTTCTGGTCTTTCTTTCTTTCATGTTGTACATCAGCTCCCCCCAAGGGCAAGAGGACACAGGAGGAGGAGGAGGGTGCTGTTCAGGAGGATGCAGGCCAGGATCGGGCAGGCGAGGGCTCCTTTGCTGGCCCCAGTAAGTTTTAATTTTAATATAGAGTACCTATTTTTTCCTAGCGTTCCTCATTCGATTTTTTCTAAATCGTCTTTGATCTTCTTGTAGACTGGATCTAAATTCTTATCCTGCCTCGACTATGACTCCCTGTGGTATTACTAGATTATTCTTATTAGTCTGTCTGTGTAGCTAACTAAGATTGCACATTTGGCAATTCCATTGGACTCCCATTCTAGTCAGCAATAGCTCTATGCACTGAGTGCAGTCCTCTGGGATTGTCCATAATGTCTTTTCAAGTCTTCTAAATGTTTATGCTTTGACAATTGCCAACAATAAAAAGGTGAATGACCACCAAGAAAGAATAAGATACTACTTTACTTTTGGTTTGGGTAGGAGGACAATCTATTCTACTACAGGAACAAATCTGCACAAACCAACCTATGAACACTAAATAGTGCATTGTTTATCAATTATAATAGGCGCAGGTAGACTTTCTTTCCACATACCTCAGTGATATCAGACTTTGAAGAACCCCCACTCTCCTTACTGACTAGATAGTGTGGCAGAGTCATTTAGCTCCCAAAGTCACCGATGTTTGATCCCCAATGATGATTAGATTATCCAACGCAGGACAAGAGTACGGAGTCACAGTCAAGAAGTGTCAGAGGCACTCATGTTTGCAAAAATTCCAAAACCTTTAGCTCATCCACTCTAGTCTGGAGGACCAAAAACCACAGAGTCTATTTAAGTTTAAAAGCTTTATTAAAACTAAACACATTTATTAAAATCAACTTTGTCATAAAAGTAAACGTTTAACAGAAAATGGAAAAGTGCTTAGTGCTAACGATTAATTGGACACATTTCTTGTGGTCGAGCTGAGCTCTCACCTGGTTTGAACTTGAGCTTGACCCTGATCGTGTTCTTATAAGTCAAGCTTCTGTTAGGAGAAAAAGTGGTGTGTGTTAAAAATAAAAAGCAAGCATTCATCAGTTGTGCCAAAAAGTGCATCAAGACAACAGCCTTCCCTGGAAAAAGGGACATTTTTACTTTAGAGTAGACAGTTACAAATTATTACATTGTATTTCGTTTTTTTAACATTTCTTTATTACTCCTAGACCAAATATTATATAGTAGTGAGTGGTGTATTGTAACATTCTTAAATGTACTTTGTAGGGGGGGAGGAGCCTAGCTCGCGAGCGTAATGGTCGCCTTTTAGCTCGGCTCCCGCAGCCCTCCGGCCTGATCGTATATCCTGTATCATATCCTGTCCGGAGACGACACATTATCGGAGAATTGGAGATGGAACACCTCACTTGTACTTACCGTTTGGTCCGGAGGTCTCGACGTGCAGCGGTTCCGAAGTTGTGCCCTCCGCAAGACCGGGGCCTCCGTGGAACCTAGACCGGGACCTAGCCTGTGGGATCCGACGACTGTCGGCCCCGGTCGAGAGAGTGAACCAATGATGAGAGCCGTTGTGCGAACATCCCGGCGATCCTGATCTGGGCCTGCCCTGGTGGCCGCGAGGCTGATGTGGGGGAGATGCTCCGGGGATTGATTCTGTGAGGGGGTCCCCCCCGCCGCTGCTGTGTCCGGCGGCCCTGGACCTCTTCGCCCGGACTCTGCTTGTTTGGGGCGCCGGTGCTGGTGTAGGCGGAGACCCGCATTGGGCAGACATCCTTTCTGCACCAAGGCTGCCATTGCTGGGAGCCCCCCGGAGCTCTGTAAAGTCCTACATTTTGGAACTGTTTTTGAGAGTCGCGGAGGGTGGCGACTGGGCTGCCTTTGCGAAATGGCGGCCGACCATCTGGACCTTGTGTCGCCTCGTGGCGGTGGGCTTGGGTTGCCTGATTGCGCAGGGGTCTGGTCTGGTGAGCGGGAGCTTACACTCAGAGATATCCTGGAAGCTCTGCGATCCCTGCGCGCATTCCTGGCCCCCGTTGTCCCCGGGAGCCCGCCACGATCTGCCGCCATTTTGAGCAGCCGTTTCTTCTTGCCTCCCTCTTGTGTCGGAGACTCCATTGCCTCGGCCCCCTCGACTGCTGCAAGTGTTGCCGTCGCTGATCGCCGATCATTTTGTGTACCGGTGACTTTGGGACTCCCTGCTTTTCGAGGTTCTGACCCCGGGGACTTGGATATTGTGCTGCGGCCCTGTTCGGCTGGGATGCCCGGAAATATTGGTGGACTGCCGCCTTCGCCTGCACCGATGGCTTCGCATTTGTCTATTACAGAGAACCCCTCGATTTCCCAAACGGCGGAACTGATCTCCTGCTCTTCATCACCCGTGCTGCGATTGCTGATGTTTATAAACTCTCTACTTGGACTTTTGCTCACTTGCGTATCGATTGACCCCCCTTGTCTACATGGCAGAATTTATTTTTTTCGATTGTGTGCTGGTTTTGTATTGAGTAGCTCACTTTACATTGTCATGTGGTGGGTGGGATTTGTTGTTCGGAAGGGCTGGGGGTGATATGCGTGACTCCTGGGGATTATTGCGGTACGACTTCGTGGCGCGATTGTTTGTACCCATTGCGAGGTGTGAGGTCCTCTCTTCTGTAAGTTTTATGGCGGTGGCAATGGTGTCGTCCTGGTCTGTTTTTGCTGCGATTATCTGGTTGGGCGGAGGGCTGCGGCCGACCGTATTGATTTTTGTTCTCATGCTCCTCCCTCCTGTTTTCTTTCTTTATGTTTCTGTTTCTTTTTGTCTCGTTCTTCTCTCTTTCTTTCTTGCTATATTTCGGGTTCTGGTTTAGGGCGACAGGCACGCTGTCTGAAGGGTAGGCCATAGCCTTCTACAGGGGTGCAGGGTGGGATGGGTGGGCTGGGTTCTATTTGTTGTTTGTTTTATGGTTCTATGGCCCTTTTGTATCTCTTTATAGTAGGGCCGCGTTGGTCCTTGCATCCCGTGGTATGTTTGGGGTGGGGTGTGTGGCTTCGTCGATCCCCTTCTTCTGGGTTGGTTACTTTTCGTCTCGATTGCTGTACCCTCCTTGTTACGGATGCTCCTGTTCTCTCCTGTACTCTCGCCACGGGATGCCTGTTTCGGCGTGGTCTTCTTTCTTTCGTTTTTGTGTTTCATTTCCTTTTCTCGTGTTTCCGCTTTGCCCTCCTCCCCTCCCCCTCTTTCCCCCTCTCTCCCCCTTTCCTCGGCCCCCCCCCTTTTTCCTAGAGGTCACTATGACGGGTTGGTTTTGATGTAATGTTTGTCCGATCCCTCTGTCCTGGCTTGGCTGTGGTTTGGGCCCTCTGTCCTGGCTTGGCTGTGGTTTGGGTGGTGGCATGTGAAGATGATAATGAACACGTGTAGATTAGGTCTAAAATGTCCCTGTTTCCCGGTGTGTATTGTGTTGCCTCTCCTGTATTACGGCCCCATCCTCCCTTATTGTCGCTGAGGATGGTTTTGGGAATTCGGACACCTCTATATTGAAAGTGAGCCTGTCGTACTCCTTATCCCCATATTATAAAATTAACCTTTTTTACTCCTGTTTTTTGGCCGTCTGGTTCCTAGGTGTTTTTTCCCCTTTTTTATGATTGTTTTGCCGCTGCTTTTTGTTGATTGAATCTGTACTGTTTGCCTTGGAACCTTTGACCGCTTTACATATTGATGCCGGCCGATTTGGTTGTAGGCCTAGACTTGTATATCCTTTTGATGCTAATAAAGGTTTTAAAAAAATAAATAAATGCACTTTGTAGGTGGAACATCTGGTGGCGGGGCCAGCGCGGCGGTGGTGGTATTGGACGCGGACTCTGGGGAGGAGGCGGTGCACGTTCCTGTGAGGGTTCGCACGGTGGTGGCGGGAAGAGGTAAGCTATATATTCCTTACTTATTGAGATTGAAGACTGCATAGTGTGCTTTCTGCACGGGTGTATTATAAATCAACCAGGTAGTAGCCTCCTCTAAATGTACTTGTTATTACGGTGGACACTCCGTACCTCTCTTAATAACTTTAGGTAAGTAGTAGTACGTCATTCATGTGTGGGTGTATCACTGTTCACTCAATAATAAGCAAAGCACCTAAAGTCATCCCATATGTCATCAAATACATCCCATGTGAAGTGATAGATAATCAAATTATTTAGCTTCTTCATTTTCCTTTTCTAGTACTCATTTGCACTGTAGGGTGAAAGGTAAATTAATTAAGCAGTAGCCCTTGTAACAGAGTATTCTCTGTGCCACCCGTAATAGAAAAGTAATAGCTTCACCACCTGCATGTACTGGACCGGTACAGTAACGCAAGTCTGTCTCACTCATCATGGTGTGCGTCTGTTTTTCTCGGGTGCAAGTTCACTGCGCTGGCATTCTGCCGGCTTGCATAAGATAACGTACCAATTTTCCTAAACAAGAGAGAAGAAGAAGAAGAATAAGACTGGGGTACTGTCATAGTCGACTGTAATGGAAGTCCATAGTGGTCGTAGAATTTGTTCATTAAACTCCCACTAATGACCACCAAGAAAGAATAAGATACTTCTGCAAGGATGCAGAAGTGGGAGGTTAGATAGATACTGTCCTCAATAGTTATGTACTGTGCTTTCAATTTGCTACTTGTACTGTGACACAACTTTCGGCTCAATCACTTTGTGTTATTAATGTTAAGGAGCATTGGTTACAGACTATGTCTTTCTTTCTTCATATAGTTGCTCCTTCCAAATCGACATCACGGAGGGAGCAGGCTCGAATGGCCCGGCAACGGAGGCTGGATGACACTGTCGCCGAATATCGGCGGCTGGTGGCCCTGGAGGAGGAGGACACGCAGTCAACCGGTGGAACCACAACATCCTCCACTGGGACAGCTGCATCCTCCTCTGTGCCCCCATGGGCTGCCAGCCAGCGCAGTGCTCCAGCGGTACGGAGCCGGGCTACCAAAGCCAACCGCCACCGCCAAGCAGCAAAAACACCAGCTGCCCCCCACAGGAGTTGCAAGGCACGCCAGCGCCGATTAGGACTCAGAATGTCGTACCTGGAGCAGGAGGTCCATACCTATAAGAACTTGGTGGAGGGCCTCCGCTTCGACCATGCCACCCTCCGCAAGGAGTATGATGCCCTGGCCGCAAAATTCACCAGCACCCTCCAGTAGTGGAGTGTCCCTTGCCCTTTTTTTAGAGACTTTTGGGGGGTGGGATTTGGGAGTTGGGTTCTTTTTGGGACTTTTGAAAGACAATCGTTGGGGTTAGGGAGGGTCTTGAGGGAGATTATTTTGTTAGGGCTACATAAATATACTTTTTTAAACTTTATCTGACCATACCTGTTTTTTACTGCTTTTGAGTCTGGTGGGTGGGGGTTTAACAGTAAGTTTGTTTTCCTGAAGAGTCCTAGGACTTTAGTAGTACTACCGTCAATCTCTCGTCTAGTCCTAATACTCCATTATACTACCTCCCACCAAAGGCTTATCTTACCTGTAATTTGTGTTTGAAATTAGGGCTAGGCCCAGGGCTGGCTCCACGGGAAATGGGGATTAAGGTTGGCAATCCTGGGCGGATGAAATGTCCTCATTGCGGTGGTACTAGTGGTGTGACACAGTGGCAGTTGCATGCCTATTGGAAAAAAAGAAAACGAAACCTGGTTTGTCCTTACTGTAGCATTACAACGGTTACGGTACGATAGAGAATATAGCAGGTGACAGTACACTAGAACAGTGCCACAATGTAGCCTAAGAAATGGTGAAGTATTGCAAGTATAACTAGTACTTGCGTTGAATTTATTTGACATTGGCTCCTACTACTACAAGAAATAGTACTGAAGCTGAGTAAGTCTAGAATATACCCTCGTATTCCTTCACCAGCCTGTTGCTATGACCTTATCCTCCCCAGCAAGTGTGTGGAATTATTGATGTCATTTAGTCAGACATCAAGCAAAACCACACAGCCCGGGGGAAGAGGGTTAGGGTTTGGAAAATGGATGGGAATGGGGGTTTCTTTTTGGGTAGGTTTTGTTGAGAGAAGAAAAAAAAGCACAGCATGGACAAACAATAATTGAAGATAAAGAAATCTTTGGGTACAAACTAAAGCTAACCACATGCAGTCACACTCATAGAAGAAAACAATGGATACTGTATCTGTATGTTGTTGGAGTTGTCCTGTTGAATTTGGTAAGGAAGTTGCATGCAGCAAACAATTCCTCTTATTAGCGGCACTCCTCCATTCCAGCTGACGCTTCGTCCATCAATGTTGGTGACCACTGACAGAAGACACCCTGTCCACTGCCTGCCTGGAGGATGCTGACTGAAGCCCGGCCTGTAATTATTGAACGGAAAACAGGAAGTGCTATTACAATACCACTGATAAATAAATATAAGGTATGTACGCTGTGTGGTGCAAAAAGTCACACTTTGATTTTCCTAATAGACAGAACAATATTTTTGAAATTGCGTACTCTGTCTGAGTCACCTTTTGAAGGATAAATAAGTATGGCCAAATTAATTTAGCGGATCTTTCCCCTCAAGCTAGGTGTACTGTAAACTGTGTTTTAGAACAAAATTAGACCTTCCCAGCAATGCTCCCACCAAGACCCTTACTAAAGCCAGTCGCAAAAATGTAGAAGACCCCCAATCAGATCTCAAAAAACGAGGCCTAGCAGAAAAATGGTGACATAACGTACTTTGAAAGTAAAAGTAGGCCCAAATACCCCCTTACGCACCGTGGATTGTATTCAAACCACTTGCAAGCAAGCAAAAGTATCCATAGCCAGCATCGCTCTAAGAGTGCTCTAAGACCCCAGAACTCAGTTGCAAAAATCTAGAACACCCTGAAACACATGCAATCCTGCTGCTAGGGCTAACCCTAATGAACCCTAAGTTACAAAAAGTGCCAAAAGGCTTTTCATTATGGATTTTGTCCAAACCACTTCTATCCGGTATTAGACCTTCCGAGGAATGCCCCAAGAGACCCGCCAACCCACCCGCAAAAAAGCACGCGACAACACCCCCAAACAGCCAAAAAGCAAAATCTCATACTTACAATATCTCTCGGCCTTCGGTCCAAACGAGCTGTGCAGCTAGGTCATCATCATAACTCCTGTTTTCAACCACGCATTTCCTGAAAAGCAAATGCAATCAAGATTAGACTGTCGCAGCAGTGCTCTGACAGAGACACCAAAACCCACCCACAAACACCAGGAAGCCCCCCAAACAGGCCCCCGAAAACGCTACATTGAGCAAGATGTCAGAAGAAATAGCCCAAAAAAATTCTGCATGGATTTTGTCCAAACCACTTCTATCCGGTATTAGACCTTCCCAGGAATGCCCCAAGAGACCCGCCAACCCACCCGCAAAAAAGCACGCGACAACACCCCCAAACAGCCAAAGAGCAAAATCTCATACTTACAATATCTCTCGGCCTTCAGTCCAAACGCGCTGTGCAGCTAGGTCATCATCATAACTCCTGTTTTCCACCACGCATTTCCTGAAAAGCAAATGCAATCAAGATTAGACTGTCGCAGCAGTGCTCCGACAGAGACACCAAAACCCACCCACAAACACCAGGAAGCCCCCCAAACAGGCCCCGAAAACGCTACATTGAGCAAGATGTCAGAAGAAATAGGCAAAAAAAATTCTGCATGGATTTTGTCCAAACCACTTCTATCCGGTATTAGACCTTCCCAGGAATGCCCCAAGAGACCCGCCAACCCACCCGCAAAAAAGCACGCGACAACACCCCCAAACAGCCAAAAAGCAAAATCTCATACTTACAATATCTCTCGGCCTTCGGTCCAAACGCGCTGTGCAGCTAGGTCATCATCATAACTCCTTTTTTCCACCACGGATTTCCTGAAAAGCAAATGCAATCAAGATTAGACTGTCGCAGCAGTGCTCCGACAGAGACACCAAAACCCACCCACAAACACCAGGAAGCCCCCCAAACAGGCCCCCGAAAACGCTACATTCAGCAAGATGTCAGAAGAAATAGCCAAAAGAAATTCTGCATGGATTTAGTCCATACCACTTCTATCTGGTATTTGACCTTCCCAGGAATGCCCCAAGACCCGCCAACCCACCCGCAAAAAAGCACGCGACAACACCCCCAAACAGCCAAAAAGCAAAATCCCTTACTTACAATATCTCTCGGCCTTCGGTCCAAACGCGCTGTGCAGCTAGGTCATCAATAATCATAACTCCTGTTTTCCACCACGGATTTCCTGAAAAGCAAATGCAATCAAGATTAGACTGTCGCAGCAGTGCTCCCAGACCCCAAAAGTCACCCACAAACACCCAGAACCCCGCCAAAGAGCACCTCAAAGGCAAGCAAGTCAGCAAAAACTGCAAGAAATTTCCGCCTCATATTTGGTCCAAAACACTTTTATCCGTTATTAGAGCTTCACAGCAATGGGCCCAGAGCCGTCAACTCACCCGCAAAGAAGTAGAACACCTCCACAAGTGCTGAGTCTTTCTTCATTGGGCGTAATCCAGCCCTCTGCTTTGAGGGAAATAGGAGTCTGGAGGAGGAGGATAGAGGAGCATGTTCTTCTGAACTTGTGAACCTGAGGAATGTAGACTGCGGCACCTTCAAATCAATAAGCAAACAAGTGAAGACAGTTCTGCTGATGGGCTTGTTTTTGTGGTTAGGTGATTAAAGTTTGAATTAAATTAACTGTGCAAAACAAAGAAAGACAGACACACAGGAATAAAAGTGAATAAGGACGAAAAAGAAAGTTATTGATTCATTGTCTCATTTTCAGGGCTCGGTGTCAGGGAATAAGAATAAGAGTTCGTCATCATACTCTGCGAATTCAGGCAGGATGAGGTCAGCGTCACCGAACAGAGAACAAATTCCCTCATCTACGTTGATGTCCTCCTTGTCTTCATGCGGCGTGCTTTCTCGTACTTTGTAATCTGGTGGTATGAGGTGCTGATTCATCTTAACCATTGTTAGCCTCTCCACATTTTTGGGCGAGAGGCGGCTCCGTTTGGGAGTTACAATGCCACCAGCAGCACTGAAAACACGTTCAGAAGACACACTTGCGAGTGGGCAAGACAAGTAGTTTATAGCCAGGTTGGAGAGCTGTGGCCACAATTGTTTTTTCCCATGCCAATACTCCAATGGCTCATCATTAAGAAAGACCTCTGTTGAGTCATTCAGATAGTCCTGCACCATCGACTCAAGGTCCTCAACGGTTCCTCCACTTTGCTTACTTTTTGCTGTGCCTGTGACCTCTTTTTCGAGAACCATACCCAAGCCAAGATAGCCAATCCTCTTCAGCAGCCAATGTTACTCTTGTGTGTGGTGCAGATGATCCGGTTGCCGGTGTCTTTAACGACTGAGAGGTCACTTGTGCCACAGCCACAGGTGCATAAGTGGATTCTTTTGACTGGGGATGGCCTGCTGATGCTGATGCTGATGTACTGCCTTCTCCTTCAATATCCTGCCGTTCTTTTTCAAACCTCTTGGCTGACCAGGCTAGCCAACGTTTGTACTTTTTAACATCTTCATCAGCAAAAGGAAAGAATGCTTGGCCTGCCAGCGCCTTTTTGTAGCGTGGATCCAGAATAGTAGCACAAATGTAATGCTTTTCTGAGTTGATCATTTTAAGACGTTCATCACCACGTAGGCGCTCTAATAATTTCTCCGACAAAACAAAAGGGTCTTTGTTTTTTTTATCTTTTTCTAACTCAGAAGACACCGCCTTCAGTTGGTGCTCCAGCATGCACAACAATGGGATAGCTTTTCCCAAATTACAGTCCTCCTTGCTGACTGCACGCGTGAAGACCTCAAAAGGACGAAGCATTTCTGTCAGGCTTTTAACTATTTCCCAGTGCGCCGCATCCATCCTCAGGTCCTTCTGAGCTGTACCCAGTGTTAAGAAATAGTGATCGAGTACCGTATACTGCTCATACAGACGCTCAAGCATGTAGAAGGTTGAGTTCCAACGTGTTGCCACCTCTTGGATGAGTGCTTTCACTGGCATTCGACGTTCATGTAGCAGGCTCCTCAGATGCTTCCGGGCCTTAAAAGAATGGCTGAAATGGTTGCACATTTTTCGGCAGGTGGCCATTACTTCGCACGCTGGACTGTCTTTATCACTCAAGAATTTTTGAACTACCAGGTTGATACAGTGCGCCAAACATGGCACTCTGAAATAGTCACCCAGCGCCATGGCCTTAACTACATTGGCGCCATTATCCGTGGAAACATAACCAATCTGGGGGTTTTTTTGGGGACAGCCAGTGAAAGACCTTTTTGTTAAACTCATCCAAAATGTTTCGTGCTGTGTGACTTTTCTCCAAGCCAAACATGGCTAGTGTTGCATGTTTCCGAGCAGCTTTAAAAACTTGATCCGGGTCAACACCTGCGTTTAGCTTTGCTTTAACCCCTGAAAAAGAGACCCAGTGTGCAGTGATGCACATGTAATCAGCGCCTGCGCCACTGGTCCACATGTCTGTTGTCCGATGTATAGTGTGAACAGCACTCTTCTGCAAAGCTGCCCCAATCACCTCCAGCACATCTTCATGTAGTGCTGGAACCGCAACTCTGGCAAAATAGAACCGGCTAGGAACCTTCCATTTAGGGCAGAGCGCTGCCACAAATTCTAGAAAACCTACCGCTTCTACAAAATAAAAAGGGAGAAGGTCCACAGCTAGCATTTTAGCCAGCTTAGTGTTATACAGACGCGTCAGTGGGTGGTTGCATTCATATGGCGCGTCTGAACAAAACATGGTTCTAATGTTGCCCTGGACCAAGCATTTACGGGATGATAATGACTTCTTTGACCCAATTATGCTCGCTGGTGAACTTTTTCGCGTTGGTGTCTCACTCGCTCCAACACTCTTAGTGTGCCTCACATGGGGTGTGCTGCTGACAGGGGTACTGGGTGTAAGTGAAGTGTTTGACACGTCTTCTTCCTCCTCGTCATCATCAGATGAAACATCAAAGTTTTTTTTACTTCCAATTCGGGCTTCCTTGATCACCTTTAGGTGCGCAAACCATTGGACAGTGTGCTGTCTCTCAAGATGACCTCTCTGGCCTCCGGTACCATAGTTGGTACCTGACTTACCACGACTAACTGCAAGCTTACAAAGGGTACAAATGGCGAACTTTTCCCTTTTTGGGCAAACAGTAAAGAAGTCCCAAACTGGGGACTTGAAGTGTCTGTGGGGCCTGGAGGAGGCGGCGATACTGGTGGTGGTGGTCATGCTGCTAATGCCAGATGAAGTGGAGGATCTGGATTGCCCAACTTTTGTACGTTGTGCACTTTCACCGCCACTAATTAAGGTCGAGGTGGATGGAGGTCCCTTCTTGTGAGAAAGAAATATGGAAGCGGTACGAGTTGGTGTACTACTTAACTCCAATGATTGTGGTGTTTCCACTGCCTCCTCGTCGACAACATCATCATCATCACGCTCAGCAGCTTTTCGGGCTAGGGTCAAAATGTCTGTTTGCTGCATGCCCGCTGGGGCTGCAGTGACCTTTATGATGACTGGGTTGTCGTTGTCAGAGTCTTCATCAGCAGCAGTATCCGCCACTTCTTGTTGAGCCTCATCATCACACTCCATAACTCTGAGACTTTGGACGAGCTTCCTTTTACGCTTAACTACCTTTGTCAGATCATGTGCCTCACTCTCAGACGGCAGTGGTGCTGGTTCCCAATTTTGATACGTATCATCAGAAGGAGGTCTGCTTGAAGAAGATGTAGACACCACCCTTGATCTCTTCCTTGCTAGGGGTGTGGAAGACAATGAATGATCATCAGGAGGAGTGTCTTCCTCAAATGATACCTGCCTTGATTGTCGATTTCCTGATGTGCCCCTACTTCGGGAGGAACAACTATTGTGGGCACTTGTGACCCTCCATGCACCTCTGCTTGCGCATCTCCTTGCGCTGCCTCTCCTTCCACATGTACTTGGGCTTGTACTTGCACATGTGGTTTTTGTTGCGGCTGTGGTTGTTCAACACTCGTCAGATGAGTTACAACAACCTGTGTTGATTGAGGGACATTGCTGCTACTTTCTTGCGATGAGCCAACTTCACTGGTCGATGGTGATTGAACAATTAGACTAAGTGCCTCTGCAGCAGTGAAGGGCTTGGACTTAAGTTGGCGTGGTGGTGGTGGTGGCACTGAGTCCAATGGAGCGGGGGTGCTGCTCCCAGCTTGGTCCCCAGCAGATCCCGCTGCTGCTGCAGGCATACTTTTTTTTTTACTCCCAAAAAAAGGGGCGGCCGGCACACCAGTCTCCTTGGTAACTTGCTTCTTCTGCTCCTTACTGGCAACTTCCTTGCTAGAGGAGCTACGGGTAACTTTTTTTGGGGCCATCTTCTTCAGAGCAGGTCAGAACAGCAGGCAGAAGTTGCACGAGTTGCAGAGTTGTCTGTGTCCAGACGTGACGTCGCGTGACGTTATGCTGCACACACACACCGCTGCAGGACTTCTTCCTGGCACTGGTGGTTCTCTTGAGTCTTGTGCACCTAAAAGCAATGGAAGACAGAGGAACATCAGTTCAGTTATACACCCCAAAAAATCGAAAAACACAGAAAAAACAGCACAATCCCATGCCATCCATGATGTTTACATTCAAGACACCCCACAGAAAGACTAGGCCCATGCAACACTCACTACCCCTGGGCATAATGGATGAAAAGTAGGCAAAATAAGTGCAGGCCTCAGACACTGCCTCTCTTCAAAATGGCCCCTTGCACCCCAAGCACATGTTGCCTGTACCAGCCAGCACTCAAGATGGCCACCACCACCACCCACATGGCCAGTCCACATCAACAGTACACCCCCAAAAAAATGAAAAACACCCAAAAATCACCACAATCCAATGCCATCCAGGATGTTTACATTAAAGAGAGTGAGACCCCACAGGCACACTCAGTCCATGCACCACTACCCCTGGGCAAAAGGCCACACCAGCAGCCCCAAAAAAACGACAAAAAACACAAAAAACAGCACAATCCCAGCCCATCCATGGCCTCAATGGTGTTTAAATTCAAGAGGACACCCCACAGAAAGACTAGGCCCATGCAACACTCACCACCCCTGGGCAAAGGGCCCCACCAGCAGCCGCAAAAAACGACAAAAAACACAAAATTCAGCACAATCCCAGCCCATCCATGGCCTCAATGGTGTTTAAATTCAAGAAGACACCCCACAGAAAGACTAGGCCCATGCAACACTCGCTACCCCTGGGGATAATGGATGAAAAGTAGGGAAAATAAGTTCAGGCCTCAGACACTGCCTCTCTTCAAAATGGCCCCTTGCACCCCAAGCACATGTTGCCTGTACCAGCCAGCACTCAAGATGGCCACCACCACCACCACCCACATGGCCAGTCCACATCAACAGTACACCCCAAAAAAACAGAAAAACACCCAAAAATCACCACAATCCATTGCCATCCAGGATGTTTACATTAAAGAGAGTGAGACCACACCACAGGCACACTCAGTCCATGCACCACTACCCCTGGGCAAAAGGCCACACCAGCAGCCCCAAAAAAACGACAAAAAACACAAAAAACAGCACAATCCCAGCCCATCCATGGCCTCAATGGTGTTTAAATTCAAGAAGATACCCGACAGAAAGACTAGGCCCATGCAACACTCACTACCCCTGGGGATAATGGATGAAAAGTAGGGAAAATAAGTTCAGGCCTCAGACACTGCCTCTCTTCAAAATGGCCCCTTGCACCCCAAGCACATGTTGCCTGTACCAGCCAGCACTCAAGATGGCCACCACCACCACCACCCACATGGCCAGTCCACATCAACAGTACACCCCAAAAAAACAGAAAAACACCCAAAAATCACCACAATCCATTGCCATCCAGGATGTTTACATTAAAGAGAGTGAGACCACACCACAGGCACACTCAGTCCATGCACCACTACCCCTGGGCAAAAGGCCACACCAGCAGCCCCAAAAAAACGACAAAAAACACAAAAAACAGCACAATCCCAGCCCATCCATGGCCTCAATGGTGTTTAAATTCAAGAAGATACCCGACAGAAAGACTAGGCCCATGCAACACTCACTACCCCTGGGGATAATGGATGAAAAGTAGGGAAAATAAGTTCAGGCCTCAGACACTGCCTCTCTTCAAAATGGCCCCTTGCACCCCAAGCACATGTTGCCTGTACCAGCCAGCACTCAAGATGGCCACCACCACCACCACCCACATGGCCAGTCCACATCAACAGTACACCCCAAAAAAACAGAAAAACACCCAAAAATCACCACAATCCATTGCCATCCAGGATGTTTACATTAAAGAGAGTGAGACCACACCACAGGCACACTCAGTCCATGCACCACTACCCCTGGGCAAAAGGCCACACCAGCAGCCCCAAAAAAACGACAAAACACAAAAAACAGCACAATCCCAGCCCATCCATGGCCTCAATGGTGTTTAAATTCGACAAGACACCCCACAGAAAGAATAGGCCCATGCAACACTCACCACCCCTGGGCAAAGGGCCCCACCAGCAGCCCCAAAAAACGACAAAAACCACAAAATTCAGCACAATCCCAGCCCATCCATGGCCTCAATGGTGTTTAAATTCAAGAAGACACCCCACAGAAAGACTAGGCCCATGCAACACACACTACCCCTGGGCATAATGGATGAAAAGTAGGCAAAATAAGTGCAGGCCTCAGACACTGCCTCTCTTCAAAATGGCCCCTTGCACCCCAAGCACATGTTGCCTGTACCAGCCAGCACTCAAGATGGCCACCACCACCACCACCCACATGGCCAGTCCACATCAACAGTACACCCCAAAAAAACAGAAAAACACCCAAAAAATCACTACAATCCAATGCCATCCAGGATGGTTACATTAAAGAGAGTGAGACCACACCACAGGCACACTCAGTCCATGCACCACTACCCCTGGGCAAAAGGCCACACCAGCAGCCCCCAAAAAACGACAAAAAACACAAAAATCAGCACAATCCCAGCCCATCCATGGCCTCAATGATGTTTAAATTCAAGAAGACTCCCCACAGAAAGACTAGGCCCATGCAACACTCACTACCCCTGGGCATAATGGATGAAAAGTAGGCAAAATAAGTGCAGGCCTCAGACACTGCCTCTCTTCAAAATGGCCCCTTGCACCCCAAGCACATGTTGCCTGTACCAGCCAGCACTCAAGATGGCCACCACCACCACCACCCACATGGCCAGTCCACATCAACAGTACACCCCAAAAAAACAGAAAAACACCCAAAAATCACCACAATCCAATGCCATCCAGGATGTTTACATTAAAGAGAGTGAGACCACACCACAGGCACACTCAGTCCATGCACCACTACCCCTGGGCAAAAGGCCACACCAGCAGCCCAAAAAAAACGACAAAAAACACAAAAATCAGCACAATCCCAGCCCATCCATGGCCTCAATGATGTTTAAATTCAAGAAGACACCCCACAGAAAGACTAGGCCCATGCAACACTCACCACCCCTGGGCAAAGGGCCCCACCAGCAGCCCCAAAAAAACGACAAAAACAACAAAAATCAGCACAATCCCAGCCCATCCATGGCCTCAATGGTGTTTAAATTAAAAAAAAATAGTTGTATCATACACCCATAACCAACCCTGGTCCTACTGGATACTGTGGCTACCCACAATATATTTTATTTAATGTTCTGAAAAAGTTCCAAAATTGTAGTTGCAGCAACTGTAATGCCCCAAACAAACTTACTTGTGAAAGTTGATTTCTAATCCAAAAGTGATCCAAAGAAAGTCAAAAAGGCCTCAAATCCAAATATCCATCAGCACCCACAAAAAGTAATCCTTCCAGGTCAAGGTCCAAATGAAAGTGACCAGCACATGAAGAAAGCACTGGGAGGAGCCTGCTGGACAGGAACAGGAAGTTGGAGACTGTGGGACACTTCCTCCCCCCCCCCAAAAATGGACTCCTTGCAAAAAAAAAGGCCATGCAAATGTCAACCTGAGGATTGATTCTGATAAAAATCATCATTTTCTGAAGGTTTATCCTGTTTCCTGGTGGATTTCTTGTGCAGAATTGCAAAATCTCTATTTCGCGAGTGCGAGATTGTTCCTGTCCGCCGCAACTACGTGTTCGCAATTGCGTACTCTCGCGAGGCGTGCTGTACAAGGTGGCAAGCCGCGATTACGTATTCGCGGGCGCCAAACTCCCGCGGGATCCCGCAGCAAGATCCAAAATGGTGGAGCACTCGCAAAATATGATCGAGAAAAACAACTCGGCAAACGCTTAATGACGGAAAGTGAACGCCGTGCACCGCGCCGCGCGCCGCAATATTGTATCACCAAGCAAAAAAATCCGCCGCGAGCGAATTCACGGATTTTCGAAAAATTCGCGAGAGTTCGCGGATTGCGAATTTGCCGAAAATCCCAAAAATCCGCGAGCGGAACGGATTTTACGCCCATGCGTCTCACACATAGTTTCCCTTTACACTCTTTCATCACTCATTCAAAATCTGCTTCAGCTACTGGTTTTTGTCGTGCATTGCGGTTTTCATTTGATTTTCAAATCCAGTTATAATTTATTTTTTCTTACAGTTCCCTGGAGATCGCTACAGGAACGCTGCTGAGGTGGCTTCTCTTGATGTCGATTCAGTAAAGCATCAGTCATGACAAGTAAGTTGACTTGTCCAGGACCTTTCAACTAGCCTGCTTTTCTGCAACGGAAGCTTTACTAATTTCACCACCTATTTTGACCGGCATTCATCTTCAATCCTTTTCAAAGCTGCTCTTGCGTGCCTTTCGCTTTTGTCTGAATTTGTTTCCATGTTTGTGCTCATTGTTTACCGCATGTCCTAGGATTATACCCTTTCTGCTGTTCACATCATGATTTTCAGTGATTATCATTTTTCAGAATGAGGACATGAGGGCTATAAATTGTATGCAGGTTAGTGAAGTTTGTCTGTAGTTAACATGTTTTTTTTCTTTTAATGTAGGGAACTGATGCAGTTCACGGCGCCTTAAGTCAGTTGATGAATGAAAGTCTAAAGTTTTACGATTGGTAGGTATACATTTTTTGTAGTTTTACTTGAGTTTTACTTTTCTAGATGTGGAGGGTCAGAGCACAAACATACTCCGCTTTCCTGTCTTAGAAGCCAGCAGTCACAAGCAGCTTTGCGATGGTAATCATAGCGGTGGCTAATGCCAAGTCATACTGACACTGCTGGTTACTCTAGCTTTTTGCACAGTCGTGAACTCCCTTCCCCCACCATTTCATGGGGTTGCTTCGGACCCAGACGGCTCATAACATTGTTTAACATTGCAAAAGGTGTACGAGTCTCACGCTAGATGCGTGATATTTGGTTGGCCTTTTGCCGTGATCGTACGGAGCGTACAGGAGCGCTCCAGAGGGCCCAGACCTGCAACGCACGGCCGGCGCTAGGCATGGGCAGTGTGGGCAGCTGCCCAGGGCCTCACGCTATGCTAAAACACAGGGGGGGCCCGCTTCCGTGTGAAAGGCCACACTTCCACAGTTAGCCCCCTGCTCCTCTGAGGCACCCTGCCCCACACTATCATATTACAATTACAAAAAGAGGTGCCTTGATCTTGCTGGTGAGGTAGTGGTTGTTATATTCATATGCTTTCATGTTTTCTTATGATTTGTGCAAAGCATGTGGAATCTTGGGGGTTACTAGGTTACTTGACCTGGAGGGTTGGAATGACGGTTTCAAAGCCTGTGTGGGAAGGTGAAGCTGTGTCCCAGAGGTCCCTGCATTTGTACAAATAAACCAACTCCTACGAACTCAACTGTGTTGGTGTCTCTCTTCAAAATTGGCGACAGAGGATGGGATTGTTCATTTGTTATGAAGAACTCCTTCACTGAAGAAGATTGACATTTTTTTCACAACTCCACTTTCGAAATTTCAACATTTCTACTTTAAAGTGACCTCTGGATAAGGTATTTATGACACTGACTTCTTTATTAATTTATTCAAGGGCTCAGGAGCTCAGTTTAAACACTCCGTTTAAACATCTGCGCTTCCCTGCTACACCTTACTGTTAAGAAGCACTCATTTTTCTTCGAGTTTCATTTAAAATTGGATTTCTATGCGCTTCGAATTTCTTAACTTCTGCTACTTGTCAAGAGAAGTTTTATGACTTTTATCTGTTGTTTTTCCTGCAACTGAGTGCTTCCTGTCTTGAGAATTAACTTCATTTTCAAAGCAGGCTTTACAACGTTTTTTTTCTGGGAGCTTTCTTGGAATATAATCCTCTGTGTTCGAGTGTCAAAAGAAACTGTATGTTATTTATGGTTTTCAGTGTCGAAGACGAGACAATTTCTCTTGACTTTATAAACAGTGCTCAAAGCTCTGTGATTAAACGGAGCAGGAGGCCAGCTGAATTTACAATTGAATTTAAACACTCAGCTTGAAGGCGCTCGAGCATGTAATTGATGATGCATACAGCCCGGCATTTCAATAGCTGAGTGGCTCACAAATCAATCGACAATTGTCATTTTACATTCTTCGTGTGTTTAATGATGCATTCAGCCTGACTCTTGCGCAGCGCAGCAACAGACTCACTTCTCATGTAATGTTTCATTACATTTAACCCGTATGTGAAGGATTAAAGCTACATTTTTCAGCATTTCCTTTAAGGATTCACAAAGCATTCAGACTTTCAACTATAGTAATTTTCACTACGATTTCACAAGGAGGAAAGCATTAATTCAGCTACTTATCTTGTAATTGTCTGGATTTGATTCATCTCCACAACTCCAGTCTTCGGCGTTTCTAACAACAATCTGCAGCAAATAAAGTGTGTCCTCTACTCTTCAATTCGTGTATCTCCGCCACAGCGCCACCTTGTGGATTTATCAACATTTATTATTTTCTCTTCTTTATTATTTCTCATCAGCGGTGATACACACACCATTGTTTATAAAACTATAACTTTTATACTACATGTTTTAATTATTTTTTTCTTCTCCTTCTAACCACTGGTAATTGATATTCGCTAGTTATCTGATAATGATGTCTTCTCAGATTATTCCTGCACCACCATTTTTCTTACAAAATCCTGGTCAACCATGCATTTTATGGGAGCATTGGAAGGAAACATTTGATACTTACTTGGAGGCTATTGGAGGTGATGTTTATGTTTCTAAAAGAAAATTGGCTATTTTAAAACAATTTTTGGGTCTAGAAGGAAGAAATGTTTTGAAAAAATTACCATTAATTGAAACGGTACGTGTAGAAACTATTATTGATAGTGAATCTTCCGGTGATAGTAATGTGGATGTGTATGAAATAGCTATAAAGGCTTTAGAAGAGAATTTTGGTAAAAAATTTAGTGTTATTGTTGAAAGACACAAATTTTTCTCACGTGCACAATCTTCTGCTGAAACCATTGAACAGTACGTAGCAAGTTTAAGAATGTTAGCGGTTACATGCAAATTTAATACTATGAGAGATGACATTATAAGAGATCAATTAATTAATAGAATGTCTGATCTCAGAATTCAAGAAAAACTTCTTGATTTAAAAGACCCCACCTTAGAAAAAACCTTATCTGTAGCCAAAAGAATGGAAAACACTTCCAGGTACATGAAAGAACTAAATGGTCCTTCAAAAAAGGTTGAGCAAGATAATGAGTCTGTTAATGTTGTGAGTAAAACTCAGAAAAAGAGTTTCCAGAAAACTTTTACAGATGGTAAACGAGATGTTTTTAAACCTAAAACTAAATATTGTTTTAGATGTGGTAGTCCAAAACATACTGCTGATGCAAATTTTTGTCCTGCCATAAAAACTAGGTGTCATAAATGTAAAAAAATAGGACATTTTGCGAGATGGTGTAAATCACCTAGTTCATCTCAGTCTACTGTCAATTTAGTTGATGAGGTTGATCATAGTCTGCATATAGATGATGATAATAACATTGCTGAGGATGATGATTTTGAAGTCATGATGATTGAACATGAGCAAGTTTTGGAGTGCAACATAGATAAACTTGATGGTTATCGTCCTCCTAAATGCAACATCAAGTTAAAAGGAAAAGATGTACAGGTATGGGCGGATTCTTGTTCTCCATTTACCATAATTGACAAGTCCACGTGGGAAAGTATAGGAGGAAAGTTGGAAGATTTACAGTTAACAGATGCTCTTCCAAAAGGCTATTGTGGGGTAAAATTGCCTGTTATTGGTTTTATTGAAACTGAATTGCTATTTAATGATAGGAGAACTATAGTAAAATTGTATATTGTTCATAAAGGCAAAGCTCTGTTGGGCTGGAAAGATCAAAGAGCCATTGGAATTATTTTAAATCCTAATCATCCTTTACAAGTACTAACAGTTTCTGCGGATGATACCTCCAAATGGTATACTAAATTTCCTGAGTTATTCAGTGAACAGTTGGGTTGTCTTAAAAAATTCAAGCAAAAAATAATTCTTAAGGAGGTTGCTGTTCCAAAAGTTCATAAAGTTAGAAATGTACCTTTTGTTTTTAAGAGGTAAATTGAAAGAAGAACTACTTAGACTTTGTAATACTGGTGTGATTGAGCCTATCGAGGCGTCGGACAGGTTAAGTCCGATCGTTTTAGCTAAGAAACCTAATGGCAAGATTAGGATGTGCATTGATTTAAGAGATGTGAATGATAAAATTTGGGTTGACCGCCATCCTCTTCCCCGAATAAATGAGTTATTAGCCACTGTGAAAGGGGGGACACATTTTACAACTTTGGATTTATCTAACGCCTACCACCAAATCTTATTGCATGAAGACTCCAAACATATTACATCTTTTATTACTCCTGAAGGTGCATTTCAATTTGTGCGCATGCCTTTTGGTTTGGCGTCAGCTTCGGCTGTGTTTCAAAAGGTGCAATCAGTTCTATCTGGTTTAGATAAGGTGGTAGTATTTCAGGATGATGTTTTAGTTTGGGGAGGAAGTGAATCCGATCATGATTGTAATTTAGAAAAAGTCCTCAAGAAACTAGTGGATGCTGGTTTGACAGTGGCTAGAGAAAAATGCAAATTTGGCATGAAGGAGGTTGAGTACTTAGGTCACACTTTATCCAATGAGGGTGTTAAACCTAAACAAAATCTGGTAGAAGCAATTGAAAAAGCACCGGCTCCCAAGGACAAGGACCAATTAAGATCATTTCTTGGTCTTGCCAAATATTATTCTAAATTTGTAGATCATTTTTCAGGCAGAGTGCATGAGCTTAGAACATTGATGAAGAAGGGAGTCAAATTTGAATGGTCAGACATTTGTCAACAAAGCTTTGACTCCATTAAAAAGTGTATTGCAAATGCTGTTTCTCTGAAACCTTTTGATCCTGCTGATCAGATTGTTGTCTCCACAGATGCCAGCAACTATGGTTTAGGTGCTGCACTTATTCAAATACATGATGGTGTAGAAAGAGTTGTAGCTTTTGCGTCTCGCACATTGAAGGGTGCAGAACTCACGTATTCTACAATTGAGAAGGAAGCTCTAGCCTGTTGGTGGGGCGTGCAATATTTCAGAATGTTTGTGTGGGGAAATCATTTTCAATTGCATACAGATCATAAACCTTTGATTGATCTTTTTTCTACTAAGGGGGCAAGCAAGGCTACTCCAAGGATAGCTAAATGGCTGTATCGTCTTCAAGAGTATGTGTTTGATATCAAGTATATTCCTGGGGCAAAGAATGTTAATGCTGATTGTGTATCTAGGTTACCATTGGATGTTGGACAAGATATCAAAGAAGATGACTGGATTGTTGCTGAGGTGGAGGACGTATGCTGTGCCATTAGTCTAGCAGATCGGAAAAAGGCTTTAGATGAAGATGAAGTTTTAGGTAGGGATGTTTTGTCTGATGAACAAGGTTGGAGAGCACATAAAGATTTGTTGCCATTTAAGTTAATATGGTCTGAATTAAATGTTATTGATGATTTACTCAGAAGAGGGAATAGGTTGGTAGTACCTGTTAGTATTAGAGAGAGATTGTTAAAGATTTTGCATGAAGGACATGGAGGTATGTCTGCTTTGAAAAGGAAGTGTAGGGAAAATTTCTGGTGGGCCGGTATGGATATTCAAATGGAGCGTTTTGTTCGTGATTGCATTGCGTGCACATGTAGTGACACGACTCATTGTTCTAGGGAGACTGAAATTGTGTCATCCTCATTTCCCAAGGGTCCTTGGGAAAGGTTAGCTATAGACACTTGTGGTCCTTTTGATATTCTTGGTGTTTCAGAGAGATTTGCAATGGTCATGATTGACTACTTTTCTAAGTGGCCTGAGGTTGCCTCTGTGAAGGAAATTAAGTCTGGTAATGTGGTTTCTTTTTGTGAGGACATTTTTAGAAGAGAAGGGTGTCCAGCAGAGATTATCACGGATAATGGGCCACAATTTATTTCAGACGAGTTTAAGTCCTTCTTGGATAGTTGGGCTATAAAACACAGCACCACTCCTCTTTATCACCCAAGGGGTAATGGCCTTGTTGAACGCTTTAATAGAGTGTTGGTGGAATGTGTTCAGTTAGCATGCACCAATGGGAAACCGTGGAGGGAGCATGTTAGGAACATGTTGTGGTCATATCGTACAACACCACATTCTGTAACTAATGAAACACCTTTTTCTCTTCTAAAGGGAAGGGTTCCATGTTCTCAAGCTGTGCCAGCATGGATGAACAGAGCTGGTAAACATGAGATAGATTTAGGAAAATTACAAGAGAGAGTACTGAAGTATCAACATAGTTATTGTGATCGTTACAACAGGAATATTGTCATGCCCAAGCGTGTCTTTACTCAAGGCATGTTTGTCAGGGTATATGTTGGTGACATATCCAAGAAAGGTTGGTCTAAATGGTCATCTCCAAAAAAGGTGGTTTGTGTTAAGGGAAATAGTGTAAAGTTAGATGATGGAAATTGGTGGAATACAAGAAAAGTTTCATTGTGTTCTGATACTGAATTAAAGGTATTTACAGGTTCTGGTCGAAGAGCGTGTTTCAATGTTGATGGATTGCCTGATAAACATGATTCATCGGTTCATGCTTGTGATGTTTCGGTTCATGCTCGTGATGTTTCTAATACCTTGATTAGAAGACCTTCAGAACGTTGTCATTGAAGACCAAAAAGATTTGATGACTATGTGTGTGCATAGAAATGTTTTGATTAGAAGACCTTCAGAACGTTGTCATGTAAGACCAAAAAGATTTGATGACTATGGGGTCGATTCCGATCCGGTAAAATCCCCGTTCGTACGAATCGTATCCGGAGCGTTTCCGTACGACTCGTACGGACGCCGTACGACCGGACGATTCCGATCCCGATCGGCCGACCTGGACGCGATTCGTACGGTACACGTCGATTCGTATGGAAAAGCGCACGATCACCTACACACTGTATGGCGCGTAACCCCCATGATCGCAGGGGTACGCGCCGTACCCCTGTGATCATGCGGGGTACGTGCCGTACACCCAGCGTACATGTGGTACGTGCCGTACACCCAGCATACATGGGTGTACGGCACGTACCCCCCATGATCGCAGGGGTACGGCACGTACCCCTGCGATCATGGGGGGTACGTGCCGTACCCGGGGGGGGCGTTCCGTACCTGTTTCGGCGCGAACTCTGCGTTTACGACTGTTTTCGGCTCCCGTAGGAAAAGGGTCGTACGGCGCGTACCCAACACGAATCGTATTTGCTGGGTCGTAAAAACCAGCCGCGAACCGTAGTGATGTCGCGTACAGCCGGTTCCGAGTGAGTGAGACTCGTACGGAGATTTGAGTCGTACGGAGTCCTGTACGACTCGTACGGAGTTTGGCACCTGGTACGGATCGTACTTCGTCGTACGTACGGGACGTCTACAGGTACGATTCGTATGGGGAAAAAACTCTCCGTACGACGATTCGGAGAGCATTTTACCGGATCGGAATCGACCCCTATGTGTGTGCTTAGAGATGTTTTCTTAATTGTATATATTTTTCTTTCTCCTTTGTGATTTGTATGATTTTCATTTTCTTTATTTATTTTAAGAAGGGAGATGTGGTATATTCATATGCTTTCATGTTTTCTTATGATTTGTGCAAAGCATGTGGAATCTTGGGGGTTACTAGGTTACTTGAGCTGGAGGGTTGGAATGACGGTTTCAAAGCCTGTGTGGGAAGGTGAAGCTGTGTCCCAGAGGTCCCTGAATTTGTACAAATAAACCAACTCCTATGAACTCAACTGTGTTGGTGTCTCTCTTCAAAAGTGGTGGCATTCCAGGGGGTGCAGTGGGGGAAGAGACAAACATAATGGGAAGGGGCCAGCAATTATGTTAACTCACAGCGCCCCAGTTAAGTACCGGCCATTCTAGGTGACAGAAGGCCCCTTTGTTTAGATAAGGAGAGGTGGGTGAGGGGAGAAGGGAGCAGCCAGATCATCTGGCTTTTGTTAACCGTCGCATCACTGATACCGACGTTTTATTTTTTATGGAAATGTGCCTGCTCGTTACTGCTCCGAGACTCAGGGGAGAGGGCCCCCCTTCCCTGGGTCTCAAAACACTGAAGTAAACTGTAAGGTCCAGGTGTGGGGGGCCCCCTTCCCTGGGCCTCTAAGCGCCGGAGAAGCTGCAAGGCCCAGGTGTGGGGGGAGGCCCTTGCCTGGGCCTTGTATCCATTTTGTAGTGCTGCTATGCTAAGAGCAAATGAGCCCCAGGCATGTCAAGATGGCCTATAGATTTACTGCGAAGTATTTTGCCTGTCTTTAGGTCTTATGTCTAGAGCCTTGGGGGCAGGCCCCTACTTCTTGCACGGGGGAAATACGTTTCTAGATGGGAAATATAACCAAATAAAGCAAGACACAGTGCGCTGCAAAGTGGCCTGATGAATTTTATTGAAATCCAAACACATTAGCACCACATTACAGAGTTTACCAGAGAAGCGCTACTTTTGTTTTCTAGTCTTTCTTTGAACAACATTGTTTTCCCCGGTCGAGAAGTGCACCACTCCTGGAAGTACTGAAATACCTGCTTGAAGGGTGGATTGGATAACAAAATATCCCTTCTGGGACATGTAGTCACAACCTTAACTTTTCAGGCAAAAACACTCTCTGATTTCTGAATAATAAGTGCAAAAGTGTTAAGGTAACTAACTATGTTGTTCCTTCTTACATTTCGCATGTGTTTCTTAATCTTGCTTTCCCTTGAGTGTTTGCTTTCTCCAGGATGTTGTAACTTGTTTTTTTCAGCAGCATCTTACTCTTGTCTAGTGCATTATTTCAATTGAGTCACAAACAGGTGTTTATAGCGGGGCACAATTGGGTTGTAGCTGAAAGCAGTGCGAGTTTCTCTCAGTGGGGCAGTATGGTGTTCAGTGGGGGAGAAGATGTGGCACTATGGCCAGAGCTGCTGAATTTGTAACTGGGGAACCAGGTACAGCCTTCATAACCTGTCCGCTAGACAACTCTCCTGAGGGAGCACATTCCCGTGCTAGACTGTCGAAGGCCCTGCAAGACCTTAAAAGCCCTGGTGTCTTAGCACCAGCAGGTGGGCCCTAACAGTGGCAAGCATGGGTTAACCTTGAAAGTCTGGCAACCACAATCCATTCTGAAGTTCACCTCCAGTTTTACACGGAGGCCTACGAAGCAGCACACCATAGTGCGACTATGACTGTCACTGAGGTCAGAGGACCCTTGAGCAGGGAGGCTCTAGGGCGTTGCGACCGGTACTATCGCACATGGCGCTGACTTCGGGTGGGGTGTCATGTTTGCAGGTATATTATGTTTTTAAAAGCACTTAATGCCTCCTCCTGGCCTCCAGCAATTTCCGGCAACAATACAAATATCATGATAACTCTGGTGGTTTATATTCTTCCTAGTCAGAGATAGAGTTTTGTCAAGTGGAAGTTTTGATTCGTGGAAAGGTAGTACAGACGGTTAATGTGCCTGCTGCAAAGAACACGTACTATGCAGAACACCAAGTGCACATAATATAAATATGTTAGTGGGTTACTGCTTTTGTCAGAGAGAGCCTTTTGTTTGTTTCAGTTTATAAGTCAAAAATCCTAACAAAGAACAGTGAGCTGTTAACTGTCATCTTAGAGCTTGATGCAAACTGCAAGGTATAAATTAGAGCATTATGTTTTTCCCCCAGTCTGTTAATATCCTAATGTTGCAAAAAGGGTTCTTTGAGGTAGAAATCAATTATTATGGTTATTAAGGAGAACCCTCAACCATGGTGTTTCATTCTAAATTCAAAGTTTGTGTTTCCTCTGACCAATCACTATTAAACTATACTTCCTACTAGTATGGTTGTCATGTGTTGTCATGTGAGTCCTTTGCCGTACGTAACATTTCCTATAGAGTGATTTACACACGTATGATTTATTGTCTCTGTGTAATGTATGTGATATTAAGTGGGGGAGAGGAGTTGGCCTCACGGCTAGGGCACTCGATCTCAGACCTGGGGATATGGGTTCCAGTCTCGGTAACAACGCCAAACATCCTGTGATTCTGGGCAAATCACTTAATCTCCCCCTGCCTAACAAAAATGAATGTGTGTCCTCATGTAACGTAATTGGTGCTATGTAAAGCGCTCTGATACCCGATTCCGTAACTCTGCAACAAAAAAAAAGTGTTCTGACACTCTACACTGGTATCAGTGGCACTGTAAATCAAATTAAATGCATCTGAGCGAGAGTGTGGTTATGGAGACTTCAGAGGCACTGCTAAAGGGTGTTAGTGAGGGAATCTGTAGCGGAGGGCGTCATTAGAGGGCACCAACAAACATTGTCGCACAGGGCTTCACCAGCGTTAAAGCCGGCCAGTACCACTTCTTACAGTTTAATACCAAATCAAAAACATTGATTTGAAAACCCCTTGAATCTACACAGCATACTTTTACTTTAAACACACCCAGATACTAGACCTTCCCTAATGAATCAATACCAGGGAGCCACTCAACAAGAATAGTCTAGAATGTTGGAGTGATTCTCTCTTCATTGTTTGATTGCAGTCTTTCCTTTTATCTGCTTTTTATAAGAAATGTAGATTTGCTCACCTGTTTACCATGCTCTCATCCCCTCAAGCCTTGTGAGGAAAAGTGAATAATTCTGTACTCTAAATCCAAAAGCACTGGTTCTTAGTTCTCAGCTGCCCTTTTGTGTTATGGTCAGGGAGTTACATATCTTTCAAAGTAAAATGAAAAATACATGTATCTGAACTCTAATCTTGCTATATATTCCCTTTTGCAAACATTTTCCCAGTGATGCCATTCAATTTATTTTCCACAATGCTGTGGGATTTTTATCATGCGCTCATCTGGAAACAATCAGTTAACATGGAGTAAAAAATATCCATTCTTTTGAGACCTGCACCTAGCTTTTCCATCCAATGTAACAAATGTAATCCATGTTATACAGTTTTAAAATATATGTACTTATTGCATTTGTATATTTATCTTTTTGTCCATGTTACTGATGTCCACATTAGGTCTCTTCAGTGACGTCAAATAAGATCAATAGTCCTGCGATGTCACTTTCTGTGATGTCAATCCTTGTGATGTTACATGCAAATTAGAGGGGCCTCACATCCTCCCTTTCGCCCGGGGCCCAGAAGTCCTAGGACCGGCCCTGCTGCAACAAACAGTGTATTAAGCATAACAACAGTGCCTGAAGCACAAGTGGAGTGGTTTTAGGGGCATTCAACCCGTTGAAAGACTGAACATTGTGGCATCATCTTTTTAAGTAATTTGAACCATTCTGAGGTACTGGGAAGACATTGGTGTGTGTGTGGCTCTGGGTGTGTGTGTGACGAGATGCCTGGGAGTTGGTAGGACCGTTGCCGATAGCCGTACAGAGGCGCTCCAGAGGGCTGTGCTTTCTCCCCTGCACCCTGGCTGTGCTTGCTACGCTGCCCCCTGGCTGTGCTTGCTCCCCGGCCCCCTGGCTGTACTTGCTCCCCTGCCCCCTGCCTGTGCTTGCTCCCCTGGCTGTGCTTGCTTCCCTGCCCCCTGGCTGTGCTTGCTTCCCTGCCCCCTAGCTGTGCTTGCTTCCCTGCCCCCTGGCTGTGCTTGCTTCCCTGCCCCCTGGCTGTGCTTGCTTCCCTGCCCCCTGGCTCTGCTTGGTTCCCTGCCCCCTGGCTGTGCTTGCTTCCCTGCCCCCTGGCTGTGCTTGCTTCCCTGCCCCCTGGCTGTCCTTGCTTCCCTGCACCCTGGCTGTGCTTGCTTCTCTGCACCCTGGCTGTGCTTGCTTCCCTGCACCCTCGCTGTGCTTGCTCCCCTGCCCCTTCGCTGTGCTTGCTCTCTTGTGTGTGTATGTGACTCTGGGTGTGTGTATGTGGCTCTGGGTGTGTGTATGTGGCTCTGGGTGTGTGTGTGTGTGGCTCTGGGTGTGTGTGTGTGTGGCTCTGGGTGTGTGTGTGGCTCTGGGTGTGTGTGTGTGTGGCTCTGGGTGTGTGTGTGTGTGGCTCTGGGTGTGTGTGTGTGTGGCTCTGGGTGTGTGTGTGGCTCTGGGTGTGTGTGTGTGTGTGGCTCTGGATGTGTGTGTGTGGCTCTGGGTGTGTGGGTGTGTGTGTGGCTCTGGGTGTGTGTGCGTGTGGCTCTGGGTGTGTGTGTGTGTGTGGCTCTGGGTGTGTGTGTGTGGCTCTGGGTGTGTGTGTGTGGGGCTGTATGTGTGTGGGTGGCTCTGTATGTGTGTGGGTGGCTTTGTGTGTGTGGCTCGGTGTGGGTGTAAATGCAATAGGTCATGCATTTGCGAGTTATTAAGCTATTGGCATTGTAAATAACAATGCCATTTATTTAACGATTAAGCTATTGGCAATGTAAATGACAATGCCATTTATTTATGATTTAAAAAAAAAAAATGTCATGAGCAATGCCAATAGCTCTACCTTTAATAATGCCGAGACCATTGCATTGTAAATGCTTGTTACCCTTGACAGTCACTATATGGAACAATACCAGTATCCCTGATTGGTGATTAATGAACCTAGAGCCCTGACGAAATTGCCTGAAAGCGAGATTGTCAATGAAACTTGTCAGCCAACAAGGTCTGCAATAATGCAGCCGTTCTTAATTTGAATGAGTGCACACAAGAATAATAAAGTTGGTAATTGTGCTACTTATTTCAATATTATTCTCACGGGGTCTTGTTTTACACACACTGCACTTTGTACATTTTTGCACTATTTTTGGGGACACTTCTTTATTATTTTGAGGCAAGATGGTTACCAATGATGATAAAAGTGGGCAAAGCTGGTGAGTACTAATCAGCAAGCTCTATTGGTTGTGCGCACGTGAGGTGCCATCTTGTTCTCTATTTTTTCACACATTTGTTTTGAAGGGTTTACATATGGATTGATGTAACCTTTTTTGACACAGTATTTATTATATATCCCTATATGTATAAGGGATTTGGCATGTGGTGATTGTCATGTGAGAAAGTGTTTTACATAAATATTAAAAATAAGTTTAGGCAGTAAAGTACGAGGACACTACCTCGTGTGAAAGTGAGGAGTGTTTATGGAAAAATAGTGATAGAACCCCCACCCCCGCTTATACAAGTGTCCTCCAGTTGAGGAGCCTTGAATGAACAGGTTTTTTGTGTTGTTATTGCGTATTGAGTGGAGGGCGACCTGTTTATTAATTCCCCCTATAGCTCCTTGTTGATTGAGGTTACAAATGAAGACAAGGCGGTACTAGGAGGGACAACCAAGCTTATTAATGACCAGAAGTGCACATTTACCATGGACAGTGACACAAGCCAATTAAAAATATGCGTGGAGAGTGGGCGGAGCTTCAACACTATGCTCCGTATATAGCATGCCTCGCAGAGCAGCGCATGCGTTGCCCAGACTCAACCTAAAAAGGGCAGTCATAAAGAGGCCCTAAATGACCCTCAACCTCTCTTTCAATATTCTGTTCAAGAAAATCCACACTCTTTGTTTCGTTCTCGTCCCCTCATGATTTGTGAAACTGACATATTGTTTGCCACTTTCATTCTTTAACAAATTATTGCTTTCGTTCCTTAATTTAAGTCTTGCATGTTTTACAGGTCATGATTGGACTATTATACCCTGTGTGATACAAACATTTCTGCTCACCTTCCACGTTTGGCAAAGATCTTCATTGTTAAGCTGATAAAAACATATTGATTTCAGGTGTGTTCTGTGCTTGTCAATTCTTTTTTTTTGTTTCTCGTGAGGCATCTTTACCAACACCTCTGTATGTTGCATTGTTTTAGGTTTTTGTTCATTCATCTTAGACTCACTGTATTTAGGTATGCACTTAGAAGGTCAATAGGGGTTTTTCCTCAGGATCCAAAATGACCATACCTGTGGCAGAGGTTTAAGACATATGGGCTTATAGTGCTTCTTCTTGCAGTCATGTCACCCTTGTATCTATTCTTCAGCAAGTTGCTTTACTATAACCTTTGTTTTTGTGGTTGATGGGGCTGAAACTTCACATGTGTTGCTATTTTTCTTCCGAAATATCCATTACAACGCAGTCATTACATTGCACTGCTTTTACAATGCAACTTTTGCAACACAACTGCCTTTACATCGCATGCCATTACAACGCATCTCATTAGAATTCATGTCACGACAACGCATGCCATTACAATACATACCATTACAACGCAAGCTATTACAACGCATTAAAGGTAAGTAAAGGAGATTTTTAAGTTTTAGGGTGGGTATGGGTTTTGGGTAGTTGGGAATAGTAATTTTTACCCTTATGCTTTCCAACACTTTTTCCTACTGTTTTACTCAATGGAGTGGGAATAGTAATTATTACCCCTACCCTATCCAACACTTTCCCTACTGTTGTACTCACTGGAGTGGGAATAGTGATTTTTACCCCTACACTATACAACACTTTCCCTACTGTTGTACTCCTTGGACTGGGAATAGTAATTTTTACCTCTACACTATCCAACACTTACTCTACTGTTGCATTAAAAGTATTTAGCGTTGTAATGGCATGCATTGTAATGGTATGCATTGTAATGATAGTTGTTAAAAATGCGTTGTAAGGACATGCGTTGTGAAAAACATGCGATGTAATGGTAGTTGCAATGTAAAAACAGCGTTGTAAAAGCATGTGTTGTAATTATTTGTGTTGTAACGTCATATGTTCATTTTTCTTACACCCTCCTTAGGTCGAGCATTCAAGACCTCTTGTATATGCCTTAGGATATAATTGTTATATACTTATAAGTGTATGTACTTTGTGGGCTCTGGAGATCAGCCCTAGGACTTGTCTGCTTCCGCTTAGGGACTTTTTCTTCTGTTCAACTGCCTCTGTTTAACTCTCTTGATAGAAAGCGACCAGCAGAGGCCAGTAAAATACCAGAATTGCTTTCTGCTGAGGGTCTTTCTTTTTTTATATCTTTCTGGCAACTGCCTCTATTTAACTTTCTTGATAGACAACAACCAGCAGAAGTCAGTAAAAACCAGAAACACTTTAGCATTCTCTAGATTCCAGTCCGTAGAAATTGTCTGCCATGAGCACCCGTAGACAATTTTCTTTTCAAATCTTGTATTTTCAGTGATATGACCACCGAAGGACCTGATTTTATATTAAAAACAGAGCTTTGGACTATACTATTTCCCACTGAAAGGCAATATTTCTCTCCATTAGTTCCCATACCTGTCATGTCACACAGCTTGGTGCTTACTTTCCCTCCATGTTAAAGAACAGTAGATGTTTCAGCACCTAGGCTAATGTGCTGCATAGCTAAACACATATAAAGTCCCAGATGCGAGACCGATTGCATTGCAAATGCTTGTTTTTTTGTTGGTGTTTGTTTTTAAAACTTTCTCATAGTTCTTTCTCTTTTCGACGGTGCCCCCTGTCAGCAAATTTGATCACGTTTTCTTTGAATTCTCTCAATAAGAGATTAGTTACCATTCACTTTCTACTCCTCGTTAAATTGTCTTTTTTTCGTCCATAAGACCGTTTCATTACCTAGTATTTAGACTCTTTCTCTAAACACTCACATAGTTTTTTCAGGCAACACAGTTCCCAGCAAAAAAGAAAAACAATAGGAAGTCGAATTGTGTTCACTCTAAACTAGACACTTTTAGCATTCCTGTCAGTAAATCCAGCTGCAGGCTGGGCACGAGCTGTGTGGTAGTGAATCCTGGGCATCATGGAGCCCTCTGCCCCTACAAGATACTCGGTAACAAGTATTGTTCAAACCAGGGATGTTGCCTGAATCAAAACAGGTGAAATCCTCATGTGGAGCATCTGGGAGAAATGAGAAACGATGACTTCGCACATTTTGAATGGAAAGAAAGATTGCTGATTCAGTAGCAGCCAATGAGCTGCGAGCAGTTTTGCATGAAAGAGCAGCCTGCAGACCCGCGCTGTGTTAAAGAGCCGGAGGGTCCCATCCAGAGACCTGCCTGGACCAGAGAGCAGCGCCTAGCTGGGCATAGGGTGACCAACTGGCATTGGTGCAAATTCAGGACGGTGAGTGTAAAAATTCAGGACAAAGGGTCAAAATTCAGGACACAAATTCAGGACAGGAGGTCAAAATTCAGGACAAAACTTCAGGACAATTGGATACGTTTTACAGACACATCAGAGGTCGCGCAATAGTATATAAGTAAGCCCAGCCATATCTAGACATATTCAGCCATTTACAAAACCTATCCATCATGTATCCTTCCATCTATCATTTCACTCATCCATCCCTTCATCTATCCTTTCACTCATCCAACCATTATCCATCCATCCACCCTTTCACCCTGTCCATCTGTACCCTCATCCACCCACTCTTCTACCCATCCATTCACTCATCCATCCAGCCATTTACCCTTTCACCCATCCAGCCATCCTTTCACTTACTCATCCATCCACCCAGTCACTCATTCTTCCACCCATCCACCCTTTCAGTCATCCATCATCCTCCCTTTCTCTCTCCATCGACTCTTTCACTTAGCAATCCTTCCTTCCATCCATCCACCCACCCACCCACCCATTCATCCATCTGCCCATCCGCTCATGAATCCATCCATTGACCCTATCACTCATCCATCCTTTCTCTTATCCATTTATCCTTTCGCTCCTTCACTCATCTTTTCATCATGTTGTCCATCTAACTTCCCTTTCACTCACTCATCCATCCTTACATCCACCCTTTCACTCATCCGTCCATCCATTCGCCCTTGCACTTATCAATTCATCAATCCATCCATCATTTCACTCATCCATCCACCCACTCATTATCCACCTTTTCACTCATCCATCCTTTCACTCATCCATCCACCCTTTTACCCATCCAGCTACCCTTCCACCCATACATCCAGCTATTTCCCTTTTCTCTCTTCCATCCTTCCACTCACTCATCAATCCATCCATCCTCTCCCATTATCCATCTATTCAATCTTTCATTCATCCATTCACCTTTTCACTAATTCATCCAGCCATCCCTTCACTTACTCACTCGCCCACCCATCAAGAACTTCACCCTTGCTGCAGAAGCCATCTCATGACTCGGACAGAAGTCACCCAGGGCAGAGACAGGATCCATCACAGGGGGGGACAGGAGCAATCACCGGCAGGGGGGGGGGGGCAGGAGCCACCACATGGGGGGAACAGCATCCACCAGGGTGGGCACAGGGGTGGGCATGCAGTGTACTAGTATCATCCTGGTCCCTTCCAGGTTGGGGGAGGGCTCCTCACCCCCCTCCTGGACAAGACAATGAGAGGACAGGCTGCGTTTCCAACTTGTTAATTTTGCCCCCCTCACACCGCCCCCCCCATGTTGATGTACAGTACTGAAAGGAGATACTCTAAGAGAACTGATTTAACTAATTGTCCTCCATACTTTGTTAATCAGTGTGGGTGCGAATGTGCCATTTCTTTATTTCATTACAATATATACTGTATGTTTGAAGAATCGAGGTTTGTTTACAATTTAGTGACAGTAATTAAGCTCTGTGAAGAGAACCACGTGCTGCCCCGGTTCTAGGATGTTTGGGGCCCTGGGCAGAAAGGGAATGTCTCACACCAATTGCAGAGACATGGCGCATTCAGGGCTGTTTGCATCTGAATAGATGCCCCTGCTCCTGAAGCTGCAGCCCCTCCCCTCCCCCCCTCCCGCCTCTCAGTCACCTTCAAGCACCTCTTAACAGCTCATCAAGGGCTGGAGGTGTGAGGGTTGCCATCCCGCTGTGCCTCTCCAGTGCTGCTGGGTATCTGAGCTTTCATACAGCATCGGTGTCTGTTACACCCGACCTCAGCAGCATTAGAGTCAGGAAGGGAGGTGGGGACCAGCTGTGTGACCAGTTAAAATTACGGACAAATGGCGTCCGTTAAAGAATCCTTCACGGACAACGGACAGACGGCCGAAATTACGGACTGTCCATGAAATTTACGGACGGTTGGTCACCCTAGCTGGGCACCGACCGTGGCCTGGGTACAACTGGGCTCCTACACCATGGCCTAAGTACCTTCCCTGCTCGTGCTCATTGTGGTTTGCACAAGTAAGTGGAAAGGGAGAGTGGCTGGACGAGCAATCACACTTTCTTGCACACTTTTCTGCCAAGTAGCTTCTCGAATGATGAAAGGATGAATGGAGTCAAAAGTGTCGATTCTTTTAACACTATGGGGCATATTACCAAGGGGGGCGATATACAATTATTGCCGATTTAGCGGCCGAAATTTCTATCGCCCCATTAGCAAGCTGTCGCTAACTGATGTTAGCGACAGCTTTTAGTCGATAGCGAGCGGTTTGGGACCCGCTTTGCATGTCAGCGATGTTTATCGCTAATGACAAGCAGAGTGGGCGTACCCAACCCGTTAGCGACTGAAAGCAGTCGATAACGTCGCTATCGCCTATTAACAAGGCAGGCGTAGCATTGGAAATATTTGCGCTAAGGGCGAATATCTCCAAAAACTAACGCCTGCTCAGACCAGTTCTTAGCCATGTTATCCAAGGGGAGGTGGATAACATGGCTAAGAGCATTTTGTCGCTAATGCGTGAATATCGCTGTGTTCTCAGCGATATTCACGCTATTGCCGGAAAATTTATCGCTTTGGAGATAAACCTTGCTAATAGCAAGTTATCTCAGCAATAATTTCCGGCGATGCTTAGCGATAAATAATTCGTTGCTAAGCCTTGTTAGCAATAAATATCGCTAATCGTTGGTAATATGCCCCTATGTGTGGGACAGGAGAGTGTAGAGTGGATAAAATGTAAATGAGTCCTAAGGTGTTCTCACACCCCTCTCCCACCACCTTTAATGTCAGACGACAACGAATAGATGACACAGCAGCTGAATGAGGTTTTGGACTTATTTATTTATTTATTTTAGTTTCGTTGATAGACTTGAGATATTGAAAGACCTGGTAATGCAGGAGTCATAATACTACATTGGCAGATTGAAGGATATCTCAACACTCATAGGGGCACTGCCAGAGAAGGTTTCAGTCCTAGCGTTCCCAATCATGTTTATATCAAATACACAATGAAGCTAAGGCTCCCTTGGTTCTCACTATGTGTTCCTTCTTTCTGCTTTCCTCCTTTCCGGTTGCTTTCCAGGATCTGCCTCCTTGTTTTTGCTGACTCAGCCTCCATCAGCATCTTTCATCGCAGGGCAGACGGTCACACTCACCTGCGCCCGCAGCAGTGGCAGCGTCGTGGGTGCGGATGTGTCCTAGTACCAGCAGAAACCTGGTGCTGCTATGAAACTTATCTCTACTTCCACTGGCAGCGCCAGCAATGCAGCTCAGCTGACCGTCACCGAGGTCTGGGCAGAGGTCGGTGCCTGCTATCACTGCCTGTCTGATTACTACAACACTGCACAGACACACAGGCTAAAGGGAAACCGAGACCAAATGCCTTCACTGTCTTATTACACCTTCTGTTTGAATAATCTGCGAGACAATCTTATGTTTTACAAAACAATGTATATGCTTTTTGTGTGCCTTAGAAAAAGTAAAATAGCAAGCAATAGGTCGAATGTACCAAATGATACTGATGCCTTTTTATAATTCTTTGAGGAAATAATTGCTGTTCCCCGAGGACATGGGCTGCTGTCCCCACTTTGAACAACAGGTGTGAGAGTAATTTGTCACTTTTTAGGTACACTCATGTTATCAATCTAAAAAAGAGCGTGTGGGGTACTATGGAGAGGGCTTTGGCTCCACCCACATGTTGATTGACAGGAGTACATGTTTTAATTGGGCAAAAGTTATGTGCTTCCACAGAAAAAGTGCTTCTTCCTCCAAGCAGCTGTGACTATTCTGTTTATTTATCCAGCTGTATGAGCAGGCATGAAGTATCAAGCTTCAATGGGACGGAGGTTGAACTTCCAGGGTAACACATGGCACTGTTAAAGTGTCTTTGACAAGAAAATGTATGATGTTTATTGCAATCAACCATTGTACTTATAAAGCGCGCTACTTACTCGTGAGGGTCTCAAGGTGCTGAGGGGAGGGGGTTTCCGCTACTGCTCAAAGAGCCAGGTCTTCAGGAGTCTTCTGAAGGTGAGCAGGTCTTGGGTCTGTCGTAGGTGGGTAGGGAGGGTGTTCCAAGTTTTGGCGGTGAGGAAGGAGAAGGATCTGCCACCGGAGGTCTTTCACTGGATGTGGGGGACAGTGGCGAGGGCGAGGCTGGTGGAACGGAGCCGGCGGGTGAGAGTGTAGAAGCTGAGTCTGCTGTTGAAGTAGGCTGGTCCGGTGTTGTGGAGTGCTTTGTGTGCGAGGGTGAGTATCTTGAAGGTGATCCTCTTGTTGACGGGGAGCCAGTGTAGGTCTCTCAGGTGGGGGGTGATGTGGCTGCGCGACATTGAGGATCAGTAGGGCGGAGGCGTTTTGGATGCGTTGCAGTCGCCGCAGGTGTTTGGCCGGGATTAATGCGTAGAGTGTGTTGCCATAGTCTAACCTGATGCTGACGAGGGCCTGTGTCACCGTTCTTCTTGTTTCTGTGGGGATCCACTTGTAGATCCTGGGAGCATGCGGAGGATGTTGTAGCAGGAGGAGGAGACGGCGTTGACCTGCTTCGAGATGCAGAGGGAGGAGTCGAGGATGATTCCTAGGTTGCGTGCGTGGTCGGTTGGTGTCGGTGCTGTTACCAGCGTGGTCAGCCCCCAGGAGTCGTTCCAGGCTGAGGGGGTGGATCCGAGGATGAGGACCTCCGTCTTGTCCGAGTTCAGCTTCAGTCAGCTGCCTCACATCCATTCGGCGACGGCCTTCAATCCCTCGTGGAGGTTGGTTTTGGCAGTGTGCGGGTCCTTGGTGAGGGAGAGGATGAGCTAGGTGTCGTCGGCGTAGGAGATGACGTTGAGGTCATGTTGACGGGCGACGTGGGCGAGGGGGGCCATGTAGAGGTTGAACAGCATCGGGCTGAGGGATGAGCCCTGGGGTACGCCGCAGATGATGTCGGTGACTTCGGAGCGGAAGGGGGGAAGGCGGACACTCTGGGTTCTGCTGGAGAGGAAAGATGTGGCCCAGTCCAGGGCTTTCTCTTGGATTCCGGCTTCTTGGAGGCGTGTCTTTAGTGTGCGGTGGCACACCGTGACAAAGGCAGCTGATAGGTCCGGAAGGTTGAGGGCTAATGTTTCGCCGTTGTCTAGTTGGATCCTGATGTCTTCTGTAGCGGCGATGAGGGCTGTCTCGGTGCTGTGGTTTTTTCAGAATCCGGACTGGGATGGGTCTAGGATGTCGTTGTCCTCGAGGTGGCGGGTCAGTTGCGTGTTGACGATTTTCTGGATAACCTTCGCCGGGAACGGGAGCAGGGAGATGGGCCGGAAATTCTTGAGGTCCTTGGGGTCCGCCTTGGTCTTCTTGAGAAGGGTTTTGATTTCAGTGTGCTTCCAGCTTTCCTGGAATGCAGCTGTCTCGAAGGAGATGTTGATTACTTTCCATAGTTGGGGTGCGATGGCTGTGTCTGCTTTGTTGAATATGTGGTGTGGGCAGGGGTCTGATGGTGATCCTGAGTGGATGGAGTTCATGATCTTGCGTGTTTCGTCGCTGTCGACGTTGGTGTAGGAGGTCAGGCGGTTGATGCGGGCGGTGTTCGTAGGGGGGTGGAGTCTGATGTTGTCGGGGTGGTCATGGTGGTTTTGAAGTTGTAGTGGATGTCAGCGATCTTGCGGTGGAAGAAGGTGGCCAGCGACTCGCACAGTTCTCGTGAGGGCAGGATGTTGTTGGTGTTGGCACTGGGGTTGGAGAGTTCCTTCACGATGCTAAAGAGCTCTTTGCAGTTGTGTGCGTTGTTGTCCAGGCGGCGTTTGAAGGTCGATCTCTTGCCTAATCTGATGAGATGGTGATGTCTGTGGGTGGCGTCATTGTGGGCTGCGTGGCTGTCCGGTGTTCGTTCGTGGAGCGATTTCTTCTCCAATTTCTGGCATACTCGTTTGGAGGTCTAGAGTTCTTCAGTGAACCAGGTGGCTTTCTTGCTGGTACAGCTGTTGGAGGGTTTCTTGAGCGGGGCGAGGGTGTTGGTGCAGTCATTGATCCACTGTCTGAGGTTGCGGGCGGCGGCGTCTGGGTTGGTGGGGTCGGTGGGTGGGTTCTGGGCGAGGGTGGTGGCCAGTTGGTCTTTGGTGACTTTGTTCCAGCAGCGGCGGGGCAGCTGTTGGGTGTGGTGGTGTGTGGTGGGCTTCTTGTTGGTGAAATGGATGCAGCGGTGATCCGTCCAGTGGAGGTCGTGGTGCGGTCGGAGACATGGGTGCTTGTTGAGAAGATGGGGTCAAGCGCGTGGTCGGCGGCGTGGGTGGGAGCGGTGACGAGTTGTCTGAGGCTGAGGTTGGCGATGTTGTTGATCAGGGTGGCGGAGTTGGCGTTGTTGTTGTTCTCGAGGTGGAAGTTCAGGTCCCCGAGGAGGATGTAGTCCGTGGAGGTGAGTGCGTGGGTGCTGACAAGGTCGACGATGGAGTCGCTGAACTGTGGCCAGGGTCCTGGGGGTCTGTAGACGAGTGTTCCTCTGAGGGTGGTGTTGGGGTCAGTGTGGATCCGGAAGTTCAGGTGTTCGGCGGTGCTCAGATTGTCGTCTGAGTCGTTGGAGACCTTGAGGCTGGACTTGTGGACGATGGCTATTCCTCCTCCAGTTCCGTTGGAGCGGGCTCTGCGGGCGATCTTGTAGCCGTCCGGGATGGCTATGGTGATGTCGGGAGCTGAGGAGTCGTTCCACCAGGTCTCGGTCAGGAAGGCAACATCTGGGGTGGAGGTGTCGAGCAGGTCCCAGAGCTCGACGGCATGTTTGTGTGCAGAGCGTGTGTTTAGGAGTATGCAGCGGAGGTGGTTGGGTCCGGTCCTTGGTGGTTTGGTGGCTCTGTCACAGGTGAAGCTGCAGGTGTGACAGGTGATAGGTCCGTGGGTGCGTTTCGGGGTGGCCTGGAAGCAGCTGTGGTCTCGGCCGGCCTTGAGTGCGTGGAGGGTGCTGGCGTTGTTTTGCAGTCTGGCGTCATGGCATTCGTGGGGGCCAGAGGTTCTGGCACTGGGCGCGGTCCAGGCGCGGACTGGCTCAGACGGGCTTGCCTTAGGCACGCCTTTGGCGCACCAGCAGTGCGCCCGCTGCGCAGCCATGCAGCGTCCGGCATATATGGGGAGGTGGGAGGGAGGAGCAGCTGGGAGGCGTGAGGCGGGAGCAGCGAGTGGGCAGGGGGCAGGGCCACAGGGGGCACAGCAGCGGGGAGAACGAGTGGCACAGAAAGCAAAATGGGGCACAAAAGAGGGGAAAACAGTGGCACAGAGCAAAAAAGAAACGGGGCACAGAAGATGGGGAAACAGTGGAGCAGAGCAAAAAACGGGTCACCAAGGAGGGGGAAAAGTGAGTGGCACAGAGAGCAAAAAACGGGGGCACAGAAGAGGGGAAAACAGTGGCACAGAGCAAGCAAAGAAAACGGGGCACAAAGGAGGAGGAAAAACGAGTGGCATAGAGAGTAAAGAAAATGGAAGATGGGCACACTTACCAGCGAGTCCTTTAGCAACGGCAGCAGGGGCACATAGGTGGAGCTGCGTGGAGGTGGAGCGACCTACTAGTAGGGTCAGGAGTCGCTCTCCTCACCGCGCAGCGTCCAGCATATATAGGGAGGTGAGAGGGAGGAGCAGCTGGGAGGCAGGAGGCGGGAGCAGCGAGTGGGCAGGGGGCGGGGCCGCTTGGGGCACAGTGGCAGGGAGAACGAGTGGCACAGAAAGCAAAATGGGGCACAAAAGAGGGGAAAACAGTGGCACAGAGCAAAAAAGAAACGGGGCACAGAAGAGGGGAAAACAATGGCACAGAGCAAAAAAACGGGCACAAAGAAGGGGGAGAACGGGTGGCACAGAGAGCAAAAACGGGGCACAGAAGAGGGGAAAACAGTAGCACAAAGCAAAAAAACAGGCACAAAGGAGGGGGAAAACGAGTGGCACAGAGAGCAAAAAACGGGGTATAGAAGAGGGGGAAACAGTGGCACCGAGCAAAAAATGGGTCACCAAGGAGGGGGAAAAACGAGTGGCACAGAGAGCAAACAACGGGGCACAGAAGAGGGGAAAACAGTGGCACAAAGCAAGCAAAGAAAACGGGGCACAAAGGAGGGGGAACAACAAGTGGCATGGAGAGCAAAGAAAACAGAGGATGGGCACACTTACCAGTGAGTCCTTTAGCAGCGGCAGCAGGGGCACACAGGCGGTGCTGCGTGGAGGGGGAGCGACCTACCAGTAGGGTCAGGCACAAAGGAGGGTGAAAACGAGTGGCACAGAGAGCAAAAATGGGGCACAGAAGAGGGGAAAACAGTAGCACAGAGCAAAAAACAGGCACAAAGGAGGGGGAAAACGAGTGGCACAGAGAGCAAAAAACGGGGCATAGAAGAGGGGGAAACAGTGGCACAGAGCAAAAAACGGGTCACCAAGGCGGGGGAGAATGAGTGGCACAGAGAGCAAAAATGGGGTACAGAAGCGGGGAAAACAGTAGCACAGAGCAAAAAACGGGCACAAAGGAGGGGGAAAACGAGTGGCACAGAGAGGAAACAAGCATTGGAAATGCAATAGGTCTCGCATTAGAAAAGTTTGAGTTATTGGTCTTGTAAATGTAATAATTTTTTAATTTAAGTTTATGTTTTTATAATTTCAAATGTATTAATTATGTTATTATAAATGGGAATTTTGTTAGAAATTGCAAATGTGACACCTATAGCATTATTAAATGTACATGTTTAGTATTTCCCTGACGTACATGTATTGATATGACAAATTGTAATGTAGTTATAACTTTCACAAATGTGACACCTATTGCATTTGTAATGCAACATATGTTGTATTTACATGACTTAGATGTATTGATATTACAAGTAACAATGGCTTTTAATTTTTGTTAAATAATACTTAAATAAAAGTGATTGTAATTTATAATGGCAATACCTTAAACTTTTGTAAATAACTTTTGTGAAGATTATGTTCAGTGTATTTTATTGTGACGAAAATCCAAGAACAGAAGTGAAATATTAACTTCTTTTTGTGACAT